>NC_083105.1:100264796-100948755 GCF_949774975.1 Lagenorhynchus albirostris | reverse complement strand
GAAGCTGGTGTAGGTGTACCACCCCACAGTCTTGGGGTAGGGCTGCTGGCTGTTAGCAGAATCGGCTGGCAGAGTGTGAGGAAGAGCTGGGGAATCAGCAGATTGTTTTCTCCCAGCTTTTGTTTCTTCTCCACAGGCATGGGTTGGAGGTGGAGTCTCTCCCTGGACCTGACCACAACCAGCACCATGCAGTTACTAACTGCTCTACCCTCACCTATTGATGCCTCCCAGGAAAAAACGCCGCCAAATTTCCCAGAAACCCCAGCTGCTATTCTGCCAACAACCACTGGAGGGCCCCAAACACTGCTATGGGTCTCCCCAGCTTCCTATCACCCACACTAGACAGGTGCCCAGCAAGCCCCTTGACGACAGCACCATCACTTCCTGGGTAGGCCATGGGATTCTTGCCTTGACTTTTCCTCTGCCAGGCTTCTCACGCTGCCATGTGGAGACTCGTGGGCGCAGGGACAAGGAGGTGGTGTACTCCTTCTGTCTGTCCTCAGCCTTGTTCTCTGGTTTATCTTTTTTCCTGAGTTCAGACTGAGGCGTGGGTTGATTGGAATTGGAGTCTTTCCCGCGCCCCACATTCCTCTGTAAGAGTTCAGTATAAAAGTTTCACTATCCAGTAGCTGGGTGAGAAAGCCAGAGAAATGTCAGAACGAGTAAAAAATGAGATTGTTCCCTGAGCTTCCCGTGAGACGTGGAGTTTTTAGCTAAGTACTCTATTTACTGTTTAAATGACCAAACGTTGAAGAAGAATCCTCAGAAATGGCATATGTTCTATTTTGACAGTTTAAAATCCCTGGGAAGAGAACACAGCTACTGCATGTCAGGGAAGTAGTGTAGCAAAAGAGCCAGACAAAAGCCTAAGAGAGCTTAGTAAGTGTGCTTTGCCCACGATTGCTGGGGAGAACCAGAGCCCTGGCTTCAGGACTGGGGAAGAAACACATGTTAGAACCCTGTTGATGAGGAGGAATGAACATGTGAACATGTATCGAGTCCTCACTGTGTGCCACGCCCCCTGCTATTTGCTTTCCGTGCCTGATCTCACTCCCCGTTCTTCAGCCCTTCGTCCTTCACTGGGGCCTTCTTGGTGCCAGGTGCTCTGCTAGGGCTGGGGATCCATGGTGAATAAGACTGCTGGGCCCGCTCTCAGAGTTGAAACATAAGACAGTTAAGCGTGTTGCAGCCGTATGGTATGATGAAGCGAAAGAGGCATTGTCCCCGTTCGTGAACAGGAGGGAACTGAAAGCCAGGGAGATTGAGTAACTTGCCCAAAGCCCGTATCCCTTGGATACTGTTATCCAAATAGACAGCTGCTTTTGTTTTGTGTCCATTGCTGTTATGGGCCCCCATTTAGGATTCTGGTCATGGGATGCAGTTTCCTTAGGTTTGTATTTGGTAGTTGGCGCTCTTCACTTTTTTTTTTTTTCTTTTGGAATCCTTAGGTATCACCTCAGTTTGATACAACAACAGAAAGCTGGTTCCCGGTCAACAGGAAACGTCATTGCCGAGACCAGGCAAGGCGTTCAGGTCGACAGTCTACCAGCTCCAGGTTTCCACACCTAACATTTGAGAGTCCACAGTCTTCTGCCAGTTCAGCCAGACCTGGGATCCCCCTAATCAGGGACTGTCCCGGTCAACCAGAAAAGGACATTTCTGGAAGGCCCTTGGTTCCCATGCTCAGCCCCCAAAGCTGCGGGGAGCTGTCAGCACATGCACTTCAGAACTTCCCTTATGTGTTCATTCCACCGGATATCCAGAGCCCAGAGTCCTCAGGGCAGGGAGGGCCCATTCCCTCGGTGCAGAGGGAAAACAGCCTTCCCAGCTGCTCCCTTCACACAAGCACGCCCAAGAGCCCAGAGCCCGGGCCTGTTCTGGTTAAAGACACTCCTGAGGAGAAGTACGGGATAAAGGTCACATGGAGGAGGCGACGACACCTGTTCACTTACCTCAGGGAGAGGGGGAAGCTGAGCAGAAACCAGTTCCTTGTGAAAAACTGACTGGGTTTCTCGGACATCCGTGGTCTCAAGAAATTGATTGCTGGAGTCAAAAGGGAATTGAATTCCCAGATTTGCTTTTTAAAATATCTTGTGTCATAAACAGTTTTAGTGTCATAAACAGTTCACTTTGTATTTTCCTTGTATTAGCTGTTTAAAATTTTTAAATATCTTGTAACTGTTTAAAAAGTCTGTAAATAAATGGCTGCAGAAAGTTTTTAGAGAACCCTGCTTCTGTCACTAATGCAGCAGTACTGCCCCCTCTACAAATGGTCTTTCTTAATTGTTCCCTTTAACCACTGCTTATTCATCCTTTTAAACACTTCATTCAAACTAATTCATTCCACATGTCTGAGTACCGACTCAGTGACCGCTTCCTCTGTGACCAGATGCATGGAAAAACTCGAAGCAAACTGTGACTTTTTGTAGTTGAGCTCCTGTCTCTGCAATCTTGGCTCATCTGCTGAGAGGGCTGGATGAAGAAAGGGCAGCAAGCCTGTTTTAATGAGTCAGTGGGACCAAGGGAGATAAAGGGGACATAGGTTACTTAGGGTTACTATGTTTTGAATTTTTGTTTCCAACTGTAGTAATCTGTAAATATTAAATAGGGTGGGAAAACGATTTCTTGTAACTGTTTAAAATGTATGTAAATAAATATATAATCTTTTCAAATACTACTTTTTATTGGAATTCATGTAGAAGGACTGCCTGGTCAACAAAATATCTCAATTTTCCTTCCACCCATACAAGTAGCATCTCATTCAACTCCATTCCGTCAGCCTTCAGAACCTAGTCTGTGTCAGGTCCAGCCCGAGCTAGACAAGCAGGGATTATTTTAAAGATGGGGATTTGAAACACAGATAACCGTGTTCGGTGTCACGCAGTGAGTGGAGGCTGACCAGAGAAAGCAGTGCTCGGCTCTCCTAGCTTGTGCCAAATTTTCTGCCTTTTAGAGGCTCAAAACCAGTGTGGGGGCAACTTTGGCCTCGGAATGGAACGCCGCAAAGTCAACACGCGATGAGTTTTGACGGGATGTTCTGTAGGGACTGTAATGCTGCATATAAGTTGGGGACAAGATTTACTGGATCCGACAGCGGATCTCTTTATGGGATACTGATGCTCGAAGACGGCCGGTAGGCTGCCGAGGGCGGTAGACGGAAAAGATCGTCAGGCGGGTGTGCAGCACAGGTCCGGGGACGCCCTAAAAGCTTGGGCTGGACTAGGGGAGGGGGCGCAGACGCACTTGGTTGGGAAGGGCTGCCGGGCGAGCAAGTGTGGTTCCGGGAAGTCCTCGGGGTCGGGAGGGGGCGGCCCCCATGAAGCGCCCTGGGAGGCCTCCGGGTATGGACCGCTGGGTGAGGGCAGCCTGGGCGCGCGGCGGTTACTGGGGGCTGGGCGGCTCCTCCAACCCAGCTGCGCGTAGCAAGCAGCGCGCAGCAACCCGTCCGTAGCAACCCTCCCGCGGCGCCGTCACCGCCCCTAGCAACCCACCCGCGGGGGCGGTGGGGAGCAGCGGGCGCGCGGACCAATGGATGCGGAGCGGCGGGAGCGCGATGGCCAATGGGCGGCGGCGACAGTGCGAAGTGCTGTTGCGGGGCTGGGCCGCTGCGCCAGGCTAACCCCCAGCGGCCGCCGCGCGGGTGTGGACAAGGTCGCTGCTCTCGGGGCAGCGGGATGGAGGCGTCGTGCCGCCGCCCGGCGCCCCGCGGGGACAGGTCAGGAGCGGTGGCGACGAGCGGAGGCTGAAGGGGGCCGTGGCGGTCCGGGCTGGGAGCCGAGGGGAGTGCGGGCGGCTGGGCGGCGGGAGACGAGTGGGGGCGGCGTGCGGGCAGGCGGCCGCCCGCGTCGAGGGCCGGCTCGTGTCCGGTCGCGCCGGCACCCGCGGGGTGGGTCCGGCCTCGTCAGAACGTGTCCGTCAGGGGCTGCTCCGCCTGGGCCGGGGGTGCAGGGTGGTTCCGGGGGCCAGCGGAGGGGCCGTGGTGATGGCGGCATCCCGCCCCACGGCCGGTGCTCCGGAGGGGTGAGCGCGGGCCGGGCCGGGCCGGGCCTGTAGGTTCGGCCGGGATCCCGAAGCGTGGATGCGGGCGGGTGGGGTGGAATCACGGCTTCGCCTGGACCCGAGCCCGTACACGCCGCCCACGCCCGCCTGCTGCCCGGTACCGCCTGGTCGCGGGTCAGCAGCTGAAAACCACTCTAAAGCTTGTCGCCCAGGTGGCCTTGCCGCGGACAAGACCCGTTTTTCTCTTTCATCGGGTTTTATTTATGTGAGAGCAGCGCTCTGTGAAGTTGGTTTACTGCTTTTTTTTTTTTTCTTTTCCCTGAAGTCAAGAGAAGAAGAATCTGCGTTTCCAGGTATAAATATGGAAGCGCCAGGAGGAGATCCCGTTAAAATTCAGCATCCTCGTTGAATTCGGATGGTGCTCGCTCACTTGTGGGCATTCGGTCAGTCTTAAGTGAGTGAATTTAAGGCAGTAAATTTCTCGGCTACTAGATGTATGGTGTGACTCATGATTTTTGGAAGGAAAAATGGAATTGACTTTGAAATTGAGACCAGGAGGCAAAGAGGATTTTAAGTTTTTGGACCTGAAGTTTCAATGGATAATTTTAAAGTTTGTCCCTCTTTTTCTTCCCAAAGAAACCTGCTCTTTAATTTTAAAATGGACCTCAAAGGGGAATGTGTGAGTCACCAAGTGTTTCTTCTGCTGTAGGTTCAGTCACTGGTTAACTGACTTGTTGCCGAGAGGGAGTGGAATTAATGTCTCTGACTTTTTTGGCTTCCGGTTGTGTGTTTAGGACGTTTTTGATGAAATACATGGATAGAGTTTTTGGTATTAGTACCTTTCAGTGTGAAGGATAGCATCTGACTTTCAAGTTTCCCGTGACTTTTTTTTTTTCTTTGAATGATGAGACCATTTTCCCATGAGGCAGAGTTATTTTCAACAAAGTAGAAAAATTATGAACAAACACTACTTCAGACCTTTTTCCTGTATCTGAAATATTTAGTGGAAATTGGAGATGGAATTTGAAACAGCACTCTCAGATGCCTGGCTGAGGTTAGGTGCTTGCATTGTAGATTCCCCTGGAGATGACAGTGGTCAGCTAGTTGCCGGAACTTGAGCCTCTCTGGCCTTCTGTTCCTGATACAGGATTGAAGATGTGATGAGAGAGACTTCTCCGCGTGATGTGACCTTGTGACCCAGGGTTGACTGAGAAAGTCCTAGTGTATGGTTTGTCCATATGCTATGATTTTTCTTCAGAAATACAAACAGCAGTGATGGCTGGAGGTTATGTCTTGGCCAGGCTTGTTATCCTCTCTCAAATTCTCTCTCTTTCAAAGGCTTCATCAGATGAACTAATTGTTGGCAGACAGACTTACCCAGTGCTTAAAAATACTTAGATTAACTAATACGTGACTACAGTATGTTTGGCAGATATCAAAAGCTACAGTAAAAGCCTAATAACGTCTAACATGCATGTATTTCTTCAAATATGAAGGCTACATAGAGACCTAGGAAGGAAAGAAGAATCCCTGTAATAAATTTCCTTTCCATGCAGACAGACTCAGACGTTTTTGGAATACTTTTCATTTCTGGCTTCTCTTATTCTTTCCTATGGAAATGCTGCTGTTTCCCCTGCCTTTGTGCCCACTGAAAGAAGAAGTTAACATTTCTTCTTCCCAAGAGGAAAAGTATGCTTGAGTTACTCAGAAGAGGAGCTGAAGCTGCCTTGCTTCTCCGTGTTTGAGGATTTTAGGACTGGAAGGGGCCTTGATAATCCTTAGTTCTATTCAAGAGTAGTTCTCAGTGGAATTGTTAAGGCTTCTTTCCAACTAAAATTTCCTGTGGTCTGCTTTTACTTCCTCTGAGGCAGTTCACTAGGAAGAAGCTCTTTGTACTAAATCTGTGCTGCCTCATCAGACTTTCTTACTGTTAGTAAAGGCTGCGCCATTTTCCTGTCCCGGTTAGAGCTTGAATCTGCTGATGCCTGAGAAGAGACACACTGTCGACATTGCGATGGCTGTGCTGTCTTTATTAACTCTTAGTACTTGTTATGAGTCTTGGTAATGAGGATTGGCATCTCTGACCCTTTGCTGTAGAACTTCTGTGACAACATTAATGATTATCGTTGTATCATAGAAGTCGCGAGGACCCCTGGGAGGCCACAGTTCTGAAGGGGATTGCATTAGTACTTGAGTTGTTTATCAGGTCCCTTGCTGTTTTACCACAAGGCATTGTGGCGAGGGGGAAGCGCTGGAGGCTTCCACTGGGTTCCTGAGCTCTCGTCCCAGCTTTTCCACTGTCCAGCAGTGCGATGTTGAAGCACTCATCTACTTCTTTGGCTTCAGTTTTCTCCTCTGGAATAATAGGGCTTCTTCAGATTCCCTCCATGATTTATACTGAATTAATAAAATAACATATTTTTAACTGCACATAGCTCAGATGTCAAAAGGTACAAAATGATATTCAGTGGAAAGTATGTCTTTTCTCATTGTCTTTGTGTCACTTAGTTCGTTCGTTGGCAGGTTTCTTAGGGGGATCTTCCAAAGGTATTCTGTATATTAAGTAATCTCTTCATTTTCCTTTCCTCTTCTTAAAACGTGATGATTTTGAGGGCTTCCCTGGTGGCGCAGTGGTTGAGAGTCCGCCTGCCGATGCAGGGGACACGGGTTCGTGCCCCGGTCCGGGAAGATCCCACATGCCGCGGAGCGGCTGGGCCTGTGAGCCATGGCCGCTGAGCCTGCGCTCCGCAATGGGAGAGGCCACAACAGTGAGAGGCCCGCGTACCGGGGAAAAAAAAAAGTGATGATTTTGAGTTTTAGGGTAGAATACGATAATGTAAACTCTGATATCTGCATTCGTCATGGGCAAGATATATTTTTAGACTGTGAACTATAGTTCCTTCAGGTTTTTTTTTCTGTGATAATTAATGTGTAGAAAATAAGCCTTGTAGGAAGAAAACAAGAATTATTTTTCAGCCAACCTTCCTGAAAAATAAATCATTGCTTCTTAGATTTGCTGGAAGAAATGTTAATAAATACATAGTTTGCCTTTGATTTTAGGTTTTAGAATGAAGCAAGTTTATAGAGGGTTGACTTATTTTCCAATTGAAATTCAGTGTAATTTTGTTAAGGCAATTTGATATGTCATATAAGCCAGGGGCAAAGTAGAAGGAGATGTTTTGACTGAGTGCAGTTGGCAAGCTGTGCTTTTACAAAGGGAGCTCTGTCAAGATGAAACGATCAATAATGATGGCTTACATTTGTGTATCCTTTGCAGTGTTCTTAGAGCTTTCATGTACATGATCTCTTTTGAGCTTCACAACTCTGAAGAGAGCACGGCCCCTGTTGTTATCTTTGTTTTATAGATAGGGAAATTAAGGCTGGGAAAGGGTGTAATATAGCTAAGTTACAAGACAAGTAAATGATGTAATCAAAACTAAAATCTAGAAGTAAAACTGGGCTTTTGACTTCTAGTCTCCTCTCTTCTTTTTCTCAATTATTATCAAAATGTGTTCCAGATATTTCTGGATGCCATTCGTGCACATAAATGCTAACAACTGATACTGATTACATCCTAGTAATTATTTTTAGGGCAAACAGTTGAAGAAATTGGTCATTTTAGCAAAGTACAAATGAGTATTAATTTCATCCAATGGAATGGGAGTGGAAATATTTATTTGGTGTTGTTAGGCAAAAAAGTGTACTTTCATCTTTACACAAGAGAGAAGGGAAATAAGTAACATTACTGGAGAGAAACTATAACCCCTGAGGAAAGGAGAATCCAGCAAAAGGTGGAGTGCACTGTGATTCTGAGTAATGTCCTTTTTTAAATCTATAAAGAATAAATGGGGGGACTTCCCTGGTGGTTCGGTGGTTAAAAATCCACCTGCTAATGCAGGGAACATGGGTTTGAGCCCTGGTCCGGGAAGATCCCACATGCCGTGGAGCAACTAAGCCCGTGTGCCACAACTACTGAGCCCACGTGCCACAACTACTGAGCCCGTACGCCTAGAGCCTGCAATGAGAAGCCACCGCCGTGAGAAGCCTGCGCACTGCAACGAAGAGTAGCCCTCACTCGCTGCAACTAGAGAAAGCCCACGCGCAGCAACGAAGACCCAACACAGCCAAAAAGAAAAAAAAAAAGAATAAATGGGTTCTTGAACTTCTGGATCAAGTCATTCATTTTAAATAACCTTTCTGTTTGGCTCGCTTAAAAGAATGCTTTTTGCTTTTGCTCCGTGGGACATGCAAAATGGAGAGGGCTTCATGTAAAGCAGTTTTCCTTGCTGCATTCTCTGGGGCCAAATGAATCATCTGATCGGTTGCCAAGTTTTCCTTCTCATTGCCTCTCTCTCCCCAAGCAATTTTCCCTTCTCTCTGATTGTCTCTACTGAATGGGCTTCTTTGGAAATGGATCTTCATTCTCTAGCTTCAATTAAGTTAGCTCCAGATTGTGGCAGTCATTCAAGTAGAAGACAGCTGAGCCTAGAATATTAACAATTCTCTGCTGATGCGGGAGGTTAGATTTCTAAGGAGTCTTTCTGGCAGTTCTAATTGATCTTTATGTGCCTTTTCCCAGAAGCAATGTTTTGTTCCAGCCAGATGTGCTCTTAAGTCTCAGTGCATGTGAAAATATGGCCTCCTATATTGACATTTGGGATTTGGACAAGGTGAATCTATTTGTCAGTTGACTTAGAGAAAATTCCTTTATTAATAGCTATTGACCCAACTACCTGACACTGTAATCAGTTCAGACACAATGAAATCTGATGACTCTTTTCCAATAGTATTTATACTGTAATCAACTGCTCCCAAGGGCTTCTTCAAAATCCATTCACTAGCTTCGAAATTCTGCTGCCTAAAAATACCAGTGTGTGTGGGGGGGAATACCAGTGAACTGGCATTTTGACTGAAAAGATTCTTGGTAGACTTACTGAAATACCGTAATAATGAAATCCCAGACTCTCTGCTGACCATTTGAATATTTGTGGTCCAGAGGTGCAGGTCTGCAGGCTGAGGCGGGTGGCACTGGGACTTGTGGTTGAATTCTAGCTCTTCCACTCATCTGCTGTCTGACCTTGAGCAGATAGCTTCCGCTCTGAGTTTGATACCTGTGAAATGGGATTGTAGGTTTATTGTGAGAATTAGATGAGACGGTATGTAGAGGCTTTAATGTAGTTTCTGGCACGCAGTAGCTCTTTACTAAACGGAACTGCGCTGCACCTGGCAATGTGACGACGTATTAATGTTTCAGCATCAATAAAAATTCAAAATTTTGAAGATTTATTTAACACAAGGAGAAATCTAGAAGTGTTTAGGTTTCCAGCATTAGAAAGGCTATGAAGAAGTTTTAAAGAGGTGGTAATATCATGGTGAAATTATTTAAAGTCCTGTCAGTGAAGACAAGATTAAGGTAATACATTTGTTTGTAGGCTTAAAAAAGTTGTAATGTAGGGAATTCCCTGGCGGTGCAGTGGTTAAGACTCTGCGCTTTCACAGCAGGGGACACGGGTTGGATCCTTGGTCAGGGAACTAAGATCCTGCATGCCATGTGGTGTGGCTAAAAAAAAAAAAAAAAAAGTTGTAGAGCAAAAATCTTATTGATAGCAGTCGTTGCATTTATTGAGTGCTTATATGGGCTAAATCTCATTTAATCTTCACAGTAACTTTCTGATTTAGTGCTCAGTTATCCTCATTTTGTAGATGAGGTTAAGTTGTGTTAGAAACCACTCTAACCACAGACCCGTGCTTCCCTAAATGGGGAATTTGACCCTTTCGTTTGGTCTGCGCCAGGGGTCAGCAAACCTATCCTGTAAGGAACCAAATGATAAATATTTTGTCCTTTGTGGGCCATACGGTCTCTGTCCCAGCTACTCACCTTTGCTGTTCTAGGGTAAAAGCAGCTGTAGGGAATACATAAAGGAATGTGCAGTAAATGAAAGGGTATGGCTGTTTCAGAAAGGCTTTAGCTATAGACAGTAAAATTGAATTTGATATAACTTGTGCATGTCATAAAATATTATTATTCTGATTTTTTTTTAACCTTTTAAAAATGAAAAAAACATTCTTAGCTTATGGGCAGTACGGACATAAGCAGTGGGCCGAATTTGGCCCAGAGGCTGTAGTTTGCAGACCCCTGTGCTGAGTCACAAGATAAGGATGTTTCTTCCTGGACAGTCATATTTATTCATATTATGAATATTATTATAAGACAGAAGTGGGGTTTTTGTTAAAATAGAGCCAGTAATAATGTAATGTAGAATGCAAAGTTAAATTAATTTTCAGGGTAAAACTTGAGGTTCTAAAGATAGAGTATTGTAGATGGTTTCTTTGGGCTATACTTCCCCTCCTTTCCCTATGAAATCACTCTCTTCGGCTGTTAGAGGCACTTTGATGGAAATATTGCCTGAACAAAGCGACATAAACATCAGTGTGCCAATAATAGATTATTAGATATAAAATTAGACTTTAAAGGCTATTTATATGTCCATAAGTTGGAGGGAAGTAATGACTAGTGACTGGTTCTGTGAAATCACAAAAGTAAAACGTGGGGTATGGAAAGCTTTCCTGTTTCACTACTCTTGTCTCTGATTACAGCTGCTGTTGTAATTACTAATTATAATTATAAATGTATAATTACTCATACTCTTTTACTCTCAAAAATGTCTGGTTTGGAAAAGAAGGTTTTTTTGATACCCTACCTTTGAGGCGACTTGTTGACAGTTTGTGTATATCCTGGAGTTCTGTGCCTGTGGACATCACACACATCTTTTTTTTTTCCCCCACTTGGAAAAATATAATCTTTATATACTGAAAATACAGTATATATTACTGTACCTTATTTTTAATAGCTATATTGAGGTATAATTTACATACTGAAAAATACACCCATTTTAAGTATGCAATTCAGTAGTTCTTAGCGTGTTTGCAGAGTTTTGCAACTATTACCAAAATCTAATCTTAGAACATTCCCATCATACACACCCCCCCCCACCAAAGAAACCTGCCCATTTACAGTCATTCCCTTGTCCCCTCCCCTACTCCTAGCCCAAGACAGCCACTAATCTACTTTCTGCCTCTACGGATTTGCCTCCTCTGGACATTTCATATAAGTGGAATTGTACGATACGTGGTATTTTGTGACTGGATTCTGTGACTGTGACTTAGCAAAATGTTTCTGCGGTACATTCATGTTATTATGTGCTGCATATATCAGTACTTCATTCCTTTTTATTGCTGAATAATATTCTCTTGTATGGCTATGCCACGTTTTGTTTATCCATTCAGTTAATTGATGGGCATTTGAGTTGTTTCCACTTTTTGGCTATACCGAGTAATACTGCTATATGACCACTCGTGTCCAGGTCTTTGTGAGAACATGTATTCTCACTTCTCTTGCGTATACATCCAAGTAGGGCTGTCGGGTCATGTGGTGACTCTGTTTTACAGCTTGAGGAACTATCAGACTGCTTTCCAGAATGGCTGCGGCAGTTTATGGGACCACCACCAAGTTTCTCTGCATCCTCACCAATGCTTGTTATCATCTGTCTTTTTCATTATTGTTGTCCTAGTGGATGTGAAATAGCATCTCATTGTGGTTTTGATTTGTTTCCCTAACGATGAATAATATGAAGGGTTTTTAAAATTATTTATTTATTTATTTTTGTTGCGTTGGGTCTTCGTGGCTGCGCAGGCTTTCTCGTTGCGGCGAGTGGAGGCTACTCTTCCTTGCTGTGCGCGGGCTTCTCATTGCGGCGGCTTCTCCTGCTGCAGGGCTTGGGCTCTAGGTGTGCGGGCCGCAGTAGTTGTGGCAGGTGGGCTCAGTAGTGGCTCGCGGGCTCTAGAGCGCAGGCTCAGTAGTTGTTGCGCACGGGCTCCGTGGCTTGTGGGATCTTCCCGGACCAGGGCTTGAACACGTGTCCCCTGCATTGGCAGGCGGATTCTTAACCACTGCACCACCAGGGAAGTCCCTATGAAGCATTTTTTTCATGTGTTTATTGGTCACTCCTGTATCTTTAGAGAAATGTTTATTCATTTACTTCGCCAGTTTTAATTGGGTTATTTGTCTTTTTATTACTTAATTGTAAGAGTTGTATATATATTCTGGATGCAAGTGCCTATCAGATAAACGTTTTGCAAATGTTCTCTCATCTATAGATAGTATTTTCAATTGCTGATAGTGTCATTTGACATGTGGATATTTTTTATTTTGATGTACACGTAGTCCAATTAGTTAATTTTTCGCTTTATTCCTTTTGCTTTTGGTGTCGTGTCTAAGAAGTCAGTGCCTAGCCCAAGCCTACAAAGATTTACTCCTGTGTTCTAAGGGTTTCAAAGTTGTAGCTCTTATATTTAGGTCTTTGATCCATTTTGAGTTAATTTTTATGTATGCTGTGAGGTAGAGGTCCAGATTCATCCTTCTACATGTGGATATCCAGTTGCCCTAGGACCGTTTGTTGAAAAACTGTTGAGCCTTTTTTTTTTTAGTAAACATTTTTTATTCATTTTAATTAGATTTTAAGCTGCTTCTCTCTTTGGAGGCTTTTAAAAAGAAAACCAAATTAGGTCCACTTCAATGTCCAGCGATTTTCTTTTATGAAACTTGTATGATGCCAGCAGGTCATATCTTAGCTCCGCAATAATATCTATCTTGATTTTCTGTTCTGCAGCTTTCTTTTGAATATGTTCTCTAGTGAGGATTTGTGTAAAGAATATACTGCTGTTCTTGCCATTTCCAAAGCAGTCTTCAGAAAGGCCATATCTGTCCCTTTATTATTTTTGGTCCCAAAGGGAGGATTCATAATTACTGTATCAAATGACTTGGACATTCTGTTAGATAATGAGCACACATCACACTGAACCATGTCAACATTTGTTAACTCAGGCTCTTCTACATTCCTGTTAAATATTTCCAGTGCATCTTCATCTATGTCAAATCCAACACACAACCCTGCTCCCAGCATTGCAGTTCCGATGCTAAGCACTCCACAGCCACATCCTAGATCTGCAACCACTTTATTTTCAATGTCATCATGTGTGTTATGAATCGTATAGAGCATACATGCTGCAATGTGCGGCCTGGTTGGATGCTGTTCTAGAAGGAGCTTGGACTTTTCGAATCCATCCACTTGTTGCAGGTGACTGTCTAGTTCCCTAAGCCTTAATTTCTTCATGTTTTAAAAAGTGTGCGTTGGCAGGGTTTAACAGCGCTGGATCTGCAGAGGAACCTACTTCACCTGGATCTCCCTGCCAACTCTGATCCCCTGCCCCTTTTTTCAGCGCTGCGGGCTGAGGGCCAGCCTGGGAACGCAGGGCGCGAAAAGTACACCCGGCTCAGGCGGTTCTCGCTCTCCTCCCCGCGCCAGCGGTGGGCAGAGTCCTCGGCCAGCCTTCGACCCTCCTCCAGGGTACCCCGGGCCGAGATTGGACTGGAGTCGCTGAGGGCTCCTCACGCCGCGTCTCTGCCTGAGCCTTTTTTTTTTTTTTTTTTTTTTTTGGCGGTACGTGGGCCTCTCACTGTTGTGGCCTCTCCGGTTGCAGAGCACAGGTTCCGGGCACGCAGGCTCAGCGGTGGCCATGGCTCACGGGCCCAGACGCTCCGCGGCATGTGGGATCTTCCCGGACCGGGGCACGAACCCGCGTCCCCGGCATCGGCAGGTGGACTCCCAACCACTGCGCCACCAGGGAAGCCCTGCCTGAGCAGGGTGTCAGGCAGGTGTCATAGATTGCTTTACAACTCAGTACTTTAGATTCACCTTATTCTTTTTAATGACCACAAAGTATCATTTTTCATAAATGTATCTTATTAATTGCTCACCTGTTGACAGACATGAATATTATGTTCAGTTTTTTCCTTTTGAAAACAGACAGTAATGCTTGTTATATGTATCTTTGTTGTTACATGTATCTTTGTATGTTTGGCCGAGTATTTTGTAAATTTAGTATGTTTGGAGATGCAGAGTTTAAATTTTGGTTAAGGCTGCTAAATTTCCCTCCAAAAAGGTTATAAAGTTTTTCTTTAACAGATGATGAATGCCCATTTTGAAGTGGAGCAATTGTCCATTCTTGTTGCTCAGTCCCTTGTATGTACAAAATTAGTGCACGGTAGGCGCCTAGTAAATATTTACAGGTGATAAAGATGAGTGTAAAACGGAGGGGCTGTTTGCAGTTTGGATCAGAGCCAATTTAAGCTGATCAGGTAAGGCAAGAATATACAGTTGACCCTTGAACAACATGGGTTTGAACTGAGTGGGTCCACTTACTTGCAGACTTTTTTTCAATAAATATGTACTGCAATACTACACGATCTGTGGTTGGTTGGTCAGTTGAATCCTAGGATGGGGAACCTCAGATACAGAGGGCCGGCTGTAAGGTTGTAGTCAGATTTGGGACTGATTTTTGACTTGAGGAGGTTCGACACCCCTAACCCTCACATCCTTCAAGGGTCAAAGCAGTATTCAACAGCTAACAGCAAATTGATGTATCAAAGTAGGAACAATGGTAGCCAAGATTATGTAGCAAACAGAGCATCATTCTTTGTAGATGAAACAAAGCTTATTGTTTGTTGAGTCCAAGATTTTCTGGCAATTGTAATAGAGAGTTGCCACAAAAACTTTATCAGAAGTATATAATAAAATAAATTTTGATTGACAAGTGCAAGAGATCTGGTTAGAAAAATATAGTTGAATGTGTAATGGGACGATATGCCACCTTGGAGGTGCTACAATTATTAATCATTTGGCTCTCAAATGCATTTTGATAAAGAAATGAACAGTGCAGTGAGTTCAAATTTGAGGATGTGTTTAAAAATCATTGCTGCCAGCTTTTGTCATATAGAATAATGATCTCAGACTGACTATTTCTGGCCAGCAAACAGACTAAAGGTCTGTTATATGATATAACCAATACTACAGTATAGTTTGAAACTTTGTCCCAATGAAACACATAACTGACAGAGGAAAATAAATGAGAAAACAAAAGAACAGAGCAGAAGGCTCTATCATCCCAGCAACTGGATTGATTGTGCCTCTAAGAGATTTACCTTTCTGATAGTAGACTACGGTATGTGTTCAGCCAGTAGTGTAGGTTCTATTTTATTAAATCTGTGAAAGGTTCATTTGAGGCTTAAAACTAAAAAACAATAACAGTTTTTTCCTTTAAAAAAATCATTTTAGGCTTACAGTAACCACTGTTGAAATTATTTCTCATAATTAGGCAAGGTAACGGGTTATTCTTTAAAATTTTAT
The DNA here is from genome assembly GCF_949774975.1 of Lagenorhynchus albirostris. Taxonomy (NCBI): domain Eukaryota; kingdom Metazoa; phylum Chordata; class Mammalia; order Artiodactyla; family Delphinidae; genus Lagenorhynchus; species Lagenorhynchus albirostris. The sequence goes on along the minus strand of NC_083105.1, from coordinate 100,933,510 downwards.
TAATTATTTTCCATAGTCATACAGCTATAAAATGGGGATGATAATATCTTTTACCTACTTCAAAGTCAAATCAAGGGATGATTAGTTAGAGTATTTCATTAAGTCATAAGTAAGAGGAATGTTTTTCATGTACCTTTAAAATTCATTCATCACGGGACTTCTCTGGTGATGCAGTGGTTAAGAATCTGCCTGCCAGTGCTGGGAACACGGGTTTGAGCCCTGGTCCAGGAAGATCTCACATGCCACGGAGCAACTAAGCCCGTGCGCCACAACTACTGAGCCTGCGCTCTAGAGCCCGTGAGCCACAACTGCTAAGCCCGTGTGCCACAGCTAGTGAAGCCTGTGCACCTAGAGCCTGTGCTCCACAACAGGAGAAGCCACCACAATGAGAAGCCCACACACTGCAATGCAGAGTAGCCCCCGCTCGCCGCAGCTTGAGAAAGCACGCGCGCAGCAACGAAGACCCAATGCAGCCAAAAATAAATAATAAATAATTTATAAAGTTCATCCATCAGACATTTATTTTACATCCTCCACATTCTAGGCACCACACGCCCTTAGTAATGTTGGTGACGTTAGAAAGTGCTGAGGTTTGTAAGTTTCTTTGGTAATTTTGCTTTTCTTTTGAGTATTAGAAGTGTTTTAATATTTATTTATTTGGCTGCACCGGGTCTAAGTTGCAGCACGTGGGATCTTTAGTTGCGGCATGTGGGATCTAGTTCCCTGACCAGGGATCGAACCCAGGCTCCCTGCATTGGGAGCGCAGAGTCTTCGCTACTGGACCACCAGGGAAGTTCTTGTAACTAGTTTCTGAGACTGAAAAGTATCATTTGTCATGTTGTGAAGCAATATTATAGTCAGCGAAAGAAGTGTTCACTCAGGCTGCTGTTAGGAAAGCCATGGGCTGCGCACAGCCTTCATCTGGCAAGTCTTTTCCTGCTGCACTCCTGGCAGGATTGGTGTTGACTTCCTGCAGAACCACAGAAGAAGCCTGTTCAGCTCCCCGCATCAGGGGCCAGATGGCAGCTAGGTGCTGGTTACAGCATCCCTATTATCTGGCATAGTGTAGGATACAGCGAGAAGTACTCCTTGACTGTAGAGCAGCAATGAATGTTGTTATTGGCAGCTAGAAAAATTTATTTATTTTTTGCAGGCTGAGAGAACTTGACAGGAATGTTAAAAGTGTAGGATAATCGTGGAATCTAGCAGGTCACTGATACATTACTAAATGCTTCAAATTGTTTGGCAGCATGGTCTGTTAGGTACAGCTGTGGACCGGCAATCGAATGAGTAATGTTTTAAGGTAGGCTCTGAGTTTCTCACATATTTGATCTTGGGCACATTTCTTTATTGTTTCATATCATCCGCCTTCCTTAGAAATACTGCATATGTAATTTAGGTGCTAGAATAAAGGACGTGTGGATTTTAAGTGTACTCAGTACATGACTATGAAATAGACGTCTAGCAAAATGTCTGTTTTCTTTTTTTCCTCTAATTTCTTATTTTGAAAAAATTTAAATACTCTGGAAAGTTGCAAGAAAAGTACAGTTGATAACCTGTGCCCTTCACGTAGATTCATTGCCTTTTAAAAAAATTAATTATTAATTTTTGGCTGCATTAGGTCTTTGTTGCTATGCGCGGGCTTTCTCTAGTTGTGGTGAGCAGGGGCTACTCTTCGTTGTGGTGCGCGGGCTTCTCATGGCGATGGCTTCTCTTGTTGTGGTGCACGGGCTCTAGGCGCGCGGGCTTCAGTAGTTGTGGCACGTGGGCTCAGTAGTTGTGGTGCACGGGCTTAGTTGCTCCGCGGCATGTGGGATCTTCCCGGGCCAGGGCTTGAACCCGTGTCCCCTGCATTGGCAGGCGGATCCTTAACCACTGCACCACCAGGGAAGTCCCATGAAGACTTATTCTTATGTTTTCTTCTAAGTTTTATAGTTGTAGCTCTTACATTTTGGTCTTTGATCCATTTTGAGATTGGTGCCCATAAACAAAGTTGGGCAGGTCGAGCACGTTCTCAGAAAATTCTCTGTGTGTATTCTGCAGCAGAGCCTTGTGGGTATCTTCAGTTTAGATTGTGGCTAATCAGCAACTGGAGAGCAGTCCAAGAGAATGGTGTTCTGTGGGCATTCCCATGGGCCACACTTGTGTGATAGATCTGTGTTCCTCAAAGATACATGTTTAAGGTTTTTCCTGTACCAATTAAACAGGAAATTTTCCATGAGAAAAGTGGGAGGAAAAACAGTAATTTCATTTCTTTTACTCTATAGGACTGCTTTTTGTTTTGTGTGGATTTACTAACCAGGCTTGTTTAGGCTTGCTATTCAACAACTTCGTTTCAAATGAAGGAAAGACACTATTAGAGGAAAAAATGCAAGTTTAGTAAGATCATATTCCAGTCTGACTAGAAATGCTAGTTCAGATTTATTATAAGTACATAAAATATCTTTATTATTTCTGCTAAGTTATAATTTAAAACTAGAGCACAGAGAAAGTGTAACTTTTGATCTAGAGGAGGTACCTAAGTGCAACAGTTATATAGCATCTTTTTAGTGCCTCTTCTGTTCCGGTCAGATGCTTTGATTGTACCACCCTGTTTATGTAAACTGTTCATCTTGCCCAGGCTTGATGAAAGGAATTAGTGGTGTCAGGATAAGGCATTAAAGACACACCTGTTTTCTTCACTGTTAGAGGTCTTAAGAGAAATGTTTGAGGACTTCAGTTGTGTTTCAGATTTTAGAGTTATTGAAGAGGTTTTAGCATTTTAAGGGGGGATAGAATGATTTTTTTTTCCATGCTAGAGGGTCTCACAGTTCTGGTTTAGTGAAGAGGACCAAGTGAGTTGGAGGAAAAGCAGATTCATAGCAGTAGCTGTTGAAAATACTAATCCATTACAGTGAGTTTACTTTTTGTCTTAGTTATTTTATGTAGGACTTTTTCAAGTGTATACTAATGTTCACTGGATACTAATAATCTATCACTGTATACATAAAGCTTGGTTTAAAAATACGTGAATGAGGATTAAAAACAGTAAGTAAATCCGGAGCATATCTAGATAGGGGCCCACAAAGTCGAGGCGAAACATAACATATCTGATATTTTTGTCGTTTGTCACTCTTTTAAATTAGGGAGAAAAACGAGAAGATTTATTTAACACTCAATGTTGTTGTTGCTATTCTTTTTTAAAAAAATTTATTATTTATTTTACTTTTGGCTGCGTTGGGTCTTTGTTGCTGCACGTGAGCTTTTCTCTAGTTATGGCAAGTGGGGGCTACTCTTCATTGCGGTGCGTGGGCTTCTCATTGCAGTGGCTTCTCTTGTTGAGGAGCATGGGCTGTAGGCACGCAGGCTTCAGTAGTTGTGAAACGCGGGCTCAGTAGTTGTGGCTCATGGGCTCTAGAGCGCAGCCTCAGTAGTTGTGGCACATGGGCTTAGTTGCTCTGTGACATGTGGGATCTTCCTGGACCAGGGCTTGAACCCGTGTCCCCTGCATTGGCTGGCGGATTCTTAACCACTGCGGCACCAGGGAAGCCCATGTTGTTGTTATTCTAAAACGTAAAGGTTATAAAGGAATTAATAGAGGGGACTGTCAGAGAACCAGAATGCACCTCCACATCTATATCTAAGGGGTTATTAAATCTGCTTACACGTTAGTAGTCAGGAAGAGCCTTGGACGTCGTATACAAATTCCAGGTTGCAATGCATTATTAAAATGCATAAAACCTCTAAAATGTAGGAATGTGGTGGTTAACCGTTAAACGAAAGTGCTTTGGGGTGTTTACCACAAATGCTGGAAAGCCATTCTTCCCTTTGTAGCCATGGAATTTGTCTTATTAAATAAGATTTTGTATTTATAGTTTTTTTTCTGGCAATCAACTCCTAGTAAAAAATTTATAGTACAAATAATTGAGAACCACTTCTGCCTTGTTTTATACTTTACTGTTTCTAAGAATGAAGAGTCACAAAATCTTAAATTAGGAAATTGTCAGAAATAGAAAAGACTTTAGAGAGAGCTTAAAGACATTCAGAAGGGTTTGGTTTATCAGTTGAAGACAGTCATTTGATTCCATTTTTGTGGACTTCCGTCAGTCAAGCAAATCTGTCTCCTGACGGTATTAAATCTTGTCTGTTCATCCGTACTTGCAGTCTACTGTGATGACTGGCATAGAGTTTTGTATTGTTTTGTTTTGTTTTTGGCTGGGCCACGCAGCTTGCGGGATCTTAGTTCCCCAACCAGGGATCGAACACGGCCCCCCCCCCGCCCCCCCATCAGTGGAAGTGTGGAGTCCTAACCACTGGACCACCAGGGAATTCCCTGGCATAGTGTTTTATTAATTCTTTTATTGAAGAGGAAGTTAAATGACTTGCTAGATCTAAAGGAAGTCAATGGCCTTAGTAAGATGCTATAGAGTATCTAACTTTCTGTCTCCTAGAGCTAGCTTCAAAAAAGAAGTAGAATATATTTGATTTTTAGGTGTAATTTAGACTTTGCAAAGGGACCAGGATTAGTGTCTGCTTCTGCATGGCTCTCCAGGTCTGTTTCTTTATCTTCAAAGTGTGAAAGATAATAGTACCTAATTCATAGGACTGTTTTGAGGAATAAATAAAATAATACATTAAAAATACTTAGCACTGGGACTTCCCTGGTGGCGCAGTGGATAAGAATCCACCTGCCAATGCAGGGGACATGGGTTCGATCCCTGGTCTGGGAAGATCCCACATGCCACGGAGCAACTAAGCCCGTGTGCCACAACTACTGAAGCCCGCGTGCCTAGAGCCAGTGCTCTGCAACAAGAGAAGCCACTGCAATGAGAAGCCTGCGCACTACAATGAAGAGTAGCCCGTGCTCGCCGTAGCTAGAGAAAGCCCGTGCACAGCAACAAAGACCCAACGCAGCCAAAAATAAAAAAAAAAAAAAAAAAAAAAAAAATATACTGAAAGCTCATTATATTCCAGACACAGTGCTAAGTTTTTTTTTTTTTTTTAATCAGTGATAATTCTGTCTTACCTTTGGTCAAACCATATAACCTCCCTGGACTAACTACTAGTCCTTATCTATGAAATGAAAGATTGAGGCTAGATAGTGCTGAATTCCCTTCAGCATTATTTCTGAAAATGCAAGACTGTAATGTAGTCCCTATTTAACTACACTTTATTAAGTAATTAATAAATATGAAAAATTGTTTAAACTCACTATATTAAGTAATTAATAAACATGAAAAATTATTTAGAAATTGTTTAAAGTCATCAAAACCATAAATTAAATCAAGAGGCCAATTTACCTATCAAATTAGCAAATGTTTTTAACTTTTAATATTCCTTTTTTATTGAAGTATAGTTGATTTACAATATTATATTAGTTATTACAAGATAATGACTATAATTCCCTGTGCTATACAATATATCCTTGTTGCTTATATCTTTTTTAAATAACTTAATTTATTTATTTATGCAGCAGGTTCTTATTAGTCATCAGTTTTATACACATCAGTGTATACATGTCAATCCCAATCGCCCGATTCAGCACACCACCATCCCCACCCCCCACCGCTTTCCCCCCTTGCTGTCCATACGTTGTTCTCTACATCTGTGTCTCAACTTCTGCCCTGCAAACCGGTTCATCTGTACTATTTTTCTAGGTTCCACATACATGCGTTAATATACGATATTTGCTTTTCTCTTTCTGACTTCACTCTGTATGACAGTCTCTAGATCCATCCACGTCTCAACAAATGACTCAATTTTATTCCTTTTTATGGCTAATATTCCACTGTATATATGTACCACAACTTCTTTATTCGTCTGTCGATGGGCATTTAGGTTGCTTCCATGACCTGGCTATTGTAAATAGTGCTGCAGTGAACATTGGGGTGCGTGTGTCTTTTTGAATTATGGTTTTCTCTGGGTATATACCCAGTAGTGGGATTGCTGGGTCATATGGTAATTCTATTTTTAGTTTTTTAAGGAACCTCCATACTGTTCTCCATAGTGGCTGTATCAATTTACATTCCCACCAACAGTGCAAGAGGGTTCCCTTTTCTCCACACCCTCTCCAGCATTTGTTGTTTATAGATTATTCATTTATTTATTTTTTGGTCACATTGGGTCTTCATTGCTGCACACGGGCTTTCTCTAGTTGCGGCGAGCGGGGGCTACTCTTCCTTGCAGTGCACGGGTTTCTCATTGTGGTGGCTTCTCTTGTTGTGGAGCATGGGTTCTAGGCATGCGGGCCTCAGTAGTTGTGGCTCGCGGGCTCTAGAGCTCAGGCTCAGTAGTTGTGGCAAGTCCCCAGTATATGGTTTTAAAGAGAAAAAAAAAATCCCCGCATGCATGGGGGTCTGTGCTCTGCCTTTTTCTTATCCTTTGGGTATTTCAGTCTCCTCAGGTCCTCTGTGGACTATGTGTGGCATTAAGGATGGCATGTCCACCTGCAGTCAGTGTGGGCAGCATCTAGAAACCTGTGCTTTCCCTAAGGTAGAATTAATTGGTTCCAAATAGCCCAAAGGACTAGATACATGGAAAAGATGAGATTGACATGGTTTTATAAGGATTTTCTCTTTACATGCTTTTTTTTCATGTTTTTTTTAACAGTGCCTTTGAGGATGAGACCATGAAGCTTCGGCAGCTGAAACTGGATAATCAGGTGAGCAGAGTCTCCTCTCTTGAAAGGCGAGGACAGCTATACTGACCATGAAGCTGATGGTCTGGACTTCGGGCTCTGGCCAGACCCACATGCCTTGAGGACATCAGCATTAAAACTGGCCTTGGATTTACAATCACTGAAGCTCCCTTGGCAGCTGTCATAAGAATTAGGAAAACGTTGGTGTTGTATTTCTGTGTAGTTAATTTGATCCTGCTACCTTAAACACCTCTCTGCACTGTAATTTCATGTAGCTACAAGACCTTTTCCTTATCTTAAAGTGCAAATCTGAAAATGGTACTGTGCTGCTTAAAAGCCTCTGTTGTCTACAGAATACTTTTCTTCACAGCACTGGTCCCACTTTTCACTTACGCATTATTATTATCTTTTTTTTGCACTGATTTGACTTATGTTCATTTCCTCCATTAGACTAAGCTCCATGAGAACAGGAACTGAGTCTGTTAATGATGACCATTGTATCAGAAGTTCCTGGCCTAGGGCTGGGCCCATAGTAATCCTTCATTAAATGTTTGAATGAAGGAAGGAATAAATAAACAGTTTTGTACTGTTACATGATGTGATCATAATGATTAGTCAGTTTAAAACCTACACCCAACATATATTACTTCCATATGAATGTTTTCTAATTCAGGAAATTCCGTAGGTCCAGGCTGTGATGCAGGATCCTTAACAGTCAGTGTCTAGAGTGGTGGGTGACTAAAAATACCTCCAAAGTTTTGTCTTGCTTTTTTATGTTGCTGTTGGACCTCGTAACAGGACTTGGAGTGTAGTAAATTACTTTAAAGGTGGAATCACTACAAACTAGTTATGAGGTCTCCACGGGGACGCGCCTGGGACCATCTGGCCTCCAGGGCCCCTCCCAAGCCCTTGGTGTCCATGGTGCCTCTGTGGGGCCTGTCACCAAGTCCACCGCCTCTCAGGCCACCACCTGGGAGGCCTTCTCATGTGCGCCTGGAACGGAGCGTGGCCCAGTGGTCTTCAGGGACCCTCCGCTTCAAGGTGACGGCAGTCGCCTTGGTGGTCAGCACCACTCACCCTGCTCTGCCCACTGCCCTCCTCCCTGGCTGGGCTCGGCCTCCCGGGCCTGGATCATGGCCTCAGCCTCACCGCCTCTGGACGAGGCTTGGTGGTGGTGCGCGCTGTTCGCCCTGCCCACCTCCAGGTGTCCTGGCCCAGGGAGCCCGGCAGTAGCAGCTTCACGGACAGGCAGGCTCCCTCACAACCACTGCTGGCATCCTTTAAGGAGACCGGGGCACATTTTAAGCAAATCTGGCGTTGCACAGCAGGGTAGGAAGCGGCCACAAACGTCTCAGCAGTTGCAGGAGGCTGCCTGCATCTCCCTGCGCAGGGCGTGTGGCCTCTAAGCAGAGGAGCCAGCTCGGGTTGTGCACCTGATTGCGTAAAACTGCTGCCGAGCCTGTGAAACAAACAATTCTTCCTAGTACTGAGAAAACAGATAAACACAGGAAGGAAATGAATCTGGGATTGTGAGGGAGATCCTGATTAGATAGAGATTTATCAGCCGGGGGGGGGGGGGGGGCGCCCCGGGGGGGGGCGCCCCTGCCCAAGAGCAGAATAATTTCAATGAGCCCTTTATCTTTTACATTCCGTTGCATGGCAGACTGTATTTAGGGAGACACACCACAGATTTTAGATTTTTGTTTAGATCTTTGATTTATTTTTATAAGGCTCAGGGGTACATCCCTTACTAACGTGAAATGAAATCTATGGTCATCTACCAAGTAATGAAATAAGACGTAAGATTTAAATTTTGTGTAGTTTTTGAGTTTTGTGTATAGGTAAATTTTCTGGATTTTTAAAAAGACGGCCCAACTATTTTGTAATTTTTATTCTTTTCAGTGAGAATGCTGCATGTGGTGTGGTATGTGTGTGGTGTTTTGGGATTTGGGGATTTTGTGAGCCTTTCTGTAGTACAAACATTTTTAAGTTATGGTTTTACATAGTTAATAAAAGCATATGAAGGACTTTCCTGGCAATCCAGTGGTTAGGACTCAGTGCTTCCACTGCAGGGGGCACAGGTTCTACCCCTGGTCGGGGAACTAGGATCCCGCCTGCCGCATGGCCAAAAAAATAAAAAAAATAATAAAATAAGAAGAATTCAAATAATACAAAAAAGGTATTTGGTGAAAAGTCTTTCTCCCTCTACTTAGCTAGTTCTTTACCAGAGATAGTGAATATAAAGACGTAAAATTTTATGGGAATTTTTAAAGATTCAAAGCGATCTCTTTGGACCTGATGTATACATTTTGTTGCTCAATAGTGTATGAGAATCCTATGCGAGCCCTGAAATGCTGCCGTGAACAGAAGAGCAGGGGGTCAGGGACTTCACCGTCAGACAGCCTATAGCAGGAAAGGCAGCGCCACATACTGAATACAGCGCTGGGCCCAGAAGCAGACTTTGGTTCCCGTTCTAGCTGTGCCTTTAATTAGCGGTGTGATTTTAAGGAAGGTCCTCAAACTCTGTGAACCCCAGTTATTTCGTGTGTGGAGCGAGGTCAGACTGAGTAAAATAACAGGTTGTTGGGGAGGATCTTAGAGTGTGGGAGTTAGGGCTGGGATGGATGGCGGTGCCTTGAGGAGGGCTCGGTAGCTCTCACTGTGGCCTCCAGGCTGGCAGCCTCTTGGTGGGAGGCTCACAGTCCAGGGCATGCCAGTCCCCACCTCCCACCCCCCCACCTCTGAGGGGTACGGGGCATTCCCATCCGTGACAGTGAGTGTCAGTGGAGTTGGGAGGGGCTGGGGACCCTCCCTCTCCCCACCCCGCCTGCGGTGTGGGAATTCTGCTGTGGGAATGTCCCTGTGGTTGAGAGTTACTGGTCTGAGTTTGAGAAGTAGTTTGCTGAGAGCAACCAGAGTTAATCAGTCTCGTGAGGATTGGTTCATACTAACCAGTATCATAAGCAGTGAATCTAAGTCGGGATTAATTTATTAATTGCTAGTGAACCATATACCAGAATCATCAGGTCATCGGTTTCCCATTAGAAGAGTCTGGTGAATTCGAAATCAGAGCAAGTGGAGTTTGTAAAATGAGCTTTATTGTAAATATCATTGTGTGGTGGTGTAATTAATTCACCTCTACTAAAGGGATGTACCTGCCCAGAATGAGATACATGATATCTGGCCAGGACACTCCCTGCCTTGGATCATTCGTACTAGAGACTCAGGGTGAATCCTGTTCTTCAGTTCTACTTACCTTATTTCCACAGAGACCATTTCCCTTCTCTCAGTGTATTCTTTTATCATCCACTACAGTGTTATTGATTTGATTAAATTCACTTCCTTCATATCTATGCTGTTTTTCTGATAGTTCATCTTAGAATTGAATGTTTAAAAACCCTAGACTTTCAGATAATTTACACATGGCTGTTTTTGTCGTATACAGATTTTTGAACAGATTTATTGAAATGTAATTCACATATTATTAATGCTCAGTTACAGTATACAAATGATTTTTAAATCTTATGTAAGTGGAACCATACAATATACAGTCTTTTGTGCCTGGCTTCTTTGTCTTAGCAAAGGGCTCACCCATGTTGTAGCATGTATCAGGAATTCATTCCTTTTTACTATTGAATACATTCTGTTTTGTGGACAGACCATGTTTCTCCGTTCATCAGTTGATGGACATTTGGGATGTTTCCACATTACAAATTATGCTTCTCTGAGCATCTGTGTACAAGTTTTTGTGTGGAAGTGTTTTCATTTCTCTTGGGTGATCTACCCAAGTATAGGTATACCAAGATATACCTAATATGCCTTGGGTAACAGGAATGGCTTTGCAGGTCATATGGTAACTCTGTGTTGAACATTTCAAGGGACTGCCAGACTGTTTTCCACAGTCACTGACCATTTTACACTCCCACCAGCAGTGTATAAGGCTTCCAGTTTCCCCACTTTCCTGCCAGTACTTATTATTGTCTGTCTTTGATTAGAGCCATTTTAGTGAGTCTGAAGTAGAGTCTCATTATAGTCTTGATTTGCGTTTCCCTACTGACTAGTGATGTTGAGCATTTTTAGTGGCCATCTGTATGTTCTCTTTGGAGAAATGTCCATCCAGATCCTTCGCCCGTTTTTAAACTGGGTTACTTTCTTTTTGGTTTTGAGTTGTAAGAGTTCTTTATATAGTGTAGACCCAAGTTCTTTATCAGAAATACTATTTGTAAACATTTTCTCCAATTCTGAGGGTTGTCTTTTTACTTTTTTGATGGTATCATCTTCAGCCCAAAAGTTTTATCTATTTTTTCTTTTGTCACTTGCACTTGGAGTGTCATCTAAGAAACCATTGCCTAAACGAGGTTACAAAGACTTGCTCCTGTGTTGTTTTCTAAGAGTTTTATACTTGCCATGATCTGTTTTGAGTTAATCTTTTTATATGGTATGAGGCAGGGTCCAAAATCACTCTTTTGCACGTGGATATCCAGTTGTCCCACAACCATTTATTCCCACTGAGTATATTTTGCGTTTATTTTTACTACTGTCACTAGATACTCATGTTTTCGGGCTATGTGACACCTTAGCTAGCTCCAGAGTGTAAAGAGTTTCAGATTGTTTCAGGGATGTTACTCAGACGGGAATGCACATTAGGTGGAGAATGCTTATGCCATCTGGCAGTCAGTGGATTAGAGTATAGCACAGTCCCTTTGGGCTGGGTCCCCATCTATGGATAGTACCCTTCGAAGGGAGGCAGCCATCAGTGCGTCAAATCGGTCCTTGAAGAAGTCTGATTCAGGGACTCCTGGCGGTCCGGGGGTTAGGACTCGGCTCTTCCACTGCAGGGGCCCGGGTTCCACCCCTGGTCAGGGAACTAGGATCCCCAGAGCCGTTTGGTGTGACCCAAAAAAAAGTCAAATTTTGGGCTTCCCTGGTGGCGCACTGGTTGGGAGTCTGCCTGCCGATGCGGGGGACGCGGGTTTGTGCCCCGGTCCAGGAGGATCCCACATGCCGTGGAGCGGCTGGGCCCATGAGCCATGGCCGCTGAGCCTGCACGTCCGGGGCCTGTGCTCCGCAACAGGAAAAAAAAAAAAGTCCAATTTTAAACTTTTAGTTTCATCCTCCCATGATCTCTCTTTGTGTTCCAGGAAGGTTGATTATTTTTAGCCAAACCGATAGACCTCTGGCAACCATTGTGATCTTGGTGGTTGTACCTGCGGTTACGCGGTCCGTTCCAAGAATGTCATAAAGTAACCAACCCATTATCTCTGGGAGTCCTTAGAAAATTGAGAATCAGTGGAGTCTCAAGCTATCATTAATTTGAGGCTTGCATGGGATTTATTATTTTATTGGATAGAGTCCTTTGATGGACCCCCTCCCCCGAATATAATCTCCTTTATTTCCTCATTTATTTTGGTATTAACATTCAATATTTTGCTTCAGGGAATGATAGTAGGACCTACCACCAGATTCTGGAGAAGATGGATTCTTTGAGTTATTGCTCAGTTTCCAGGGAGCTGGGAAATTCAAAGGTTTAGTTTATGTGATACTTAAAAGTCCTGAAGTCAACATTTTCCATTGTATTTAGGCATCAAACAGTCACCTTTGGCTCTTTTTCTGACTGCCCTGACCTTCCCCTTACAAAGGTAGGGAGTCCTTTGTTTACATAGCCTCATCTAAAGCACTCTTAGCTTTTCAGGGAGGGTAAAGCATAAATAAGCTGACACCATTACATTGAAACTCAACCACGTCTCTCCTCCTCCATCCGAATTATGTGAGGCTGATTAGAATGCTAAGTGAGGTGACAGCTTTGACCAAGATGGCAGTTGGCCCTTTTGTGGGTATTTTGCGGGGTTTTTTCTTATTTACAAACTTGGACAATAGGAGGGTGTGTTCAGTGCGTAATATAGCAGCTGTGTCCCTGAGGTTCACAGTTTGAATCTAGAGTTGTTTTTTCTTAAGTTGTTCATCTGAATGGGTGTGACTGGCGTTGACCTGGATAGAGAAGGGCTTCACCAGACACCGCGATAGGGTCACTGTGGCCACAGATCTAGTCTGCCCTTTGCAGGTCTCAGAACCTGGTTTTGTCAGTGAGCCCAGATGCAACATCCAGCTCTTTGGTCCCCCTTTTCTAGACCACAGGCAGCATAGTCCTCTGGAACAGATGCACACCAGTCAAACTTACAGCACTCAGTCATGAAGCCAGATGCCAGTTTACTCATTTACAGTGAGGACTCTGTACTCGTGCAGTGTGTATCCATTGCTCCTGTTTATGATGCTCTGTTCTTGGGAAGAACAAGAAGTTAGACTGAAAGTGAGAAGGCTGATTGGTAAGCAAGGAGTCAGAGGAAAGAGAAGGAGGTAGTCCTGAGGGCTCGCTCAGCAAGACCATGAAGAAGCCTTGGATAGTCTCCTGTCCTCAGAGAGAGGGAGCTTTCCCAGTAGATGCGGTGCGCTTGTCTGCCAGAGTCGGTATCTCTCTTTCTCGGACACGATGGACATGTTCTGTCAGATTCTTGCTCTTTGGCTGCTTTTTTCTAGACCACAAGCAGAATGCTCCTTTTCTGTACCACAGTTTTTTCTTTACATATGTTAATAAAGTGGATTCGCTGTAGCTCGTGTTCTTGTTTCATCAGTTGTTTCACAGTTATTTTATTTCACTTTTTTGGCCGTACCACGCGGCATACAGGATCTTAGTTTCTGGACCAGGGATCAAACCTGTGCCCCTGCAGTGGGAGAGTGGAGTGTTAACCACTGGACCGCCAGGGAAGTCCCAGTTGTTTCACAGTTATGAGACTATTTGAGACTAAATAGCTGTGGCCACATGGATAATATGCGACAGTTTCTCATGTCTTTATACTTCATGTTTACCATCTCTTTGAGGCAGTTAATTTACTTCTTATCCATTATACAGACTTCTTAGTTGCTAGAAGAATCTTATCAGCAAGTTCCAGGGGGAGAACCTCGTTATAACCTCCTGTGTTTAGTGTTCCTGGGACATTAAGGTCCACCTGTGCGTATTAATTTATGGATCTCAAAATAACCTCAAAAACCCCAATTATTCTTTCCCAACTTGCTCTAAGCTCTCTTTTCATTCTTGACAGTATAGTCCCTTTGGCATATTATTTTAGCATCCCTAGTCTTTTTCCTTATGCACAAGGTTGGGTAAAAAAGAATAGGTATATTTCTTGTCTTCTGAATTTATCTGCAAGCATTCATCAGGCCAGTTCTGGAAAAAAATGGTTCCTTTCCTACTAATAGTCTCACACCTTAGATTAACTCTTCTTCCTAGTGGCACTTTTTAAAAGCAGTATCAATGAAAAAAGTAAACAGTTGGCTTTTTGCCTGAGAAACAGTAAAGTAGGTTATATATCTTTGCTTTTAAATCATGGCTTAATTTTTTAGCTTGGGGCTTGACACTCTCCTGTTCTGAGACGTCCCAGATCCATAGTTAATTTCTATGTATTATAAGCTCTTATTTGCCAAGGCCTAAAAATAATATATATGCTGGTACCTTCCTTTTCATCTCATTGGATTTTTTTCTGATAGTCTCTCATGCTTTTTTCCTGACTTCCTGCTACCCTACTCTTCTTTCTTGCTTTTATCCATAGAGTTGATGGTTTTTTAATTGGAATTTTCCAACTGCCCTTTTTTTGCCATCTTATCCTTGGCGCTAATTTTTTGGATTATTAATTATGTAAAAATGAGCAAGAAAGCAAAACTTACTGCTTTTTAGCTGATTAAAACATGAAAATAGGGCTTCCCTGGTGGCGCAGTGGTTGAGAGTCCACCTGCCGATGCAGGGGACATGGGCCGCTGAGCCTGCGCGTCCGGAGCCTGTGCTCGGCAATGGGAGAGGCCACAGCAGTGAGAGGCCCGCGTACCGCAAAAAAAACAAAAACAAAAACATGAAAACAGTTTGGGGTTTAGAGGATAATAAGTTTTTTTTAATTTTTAATTTTATATTGGAGTATAGTCAATTAATAATGTTGTGTTAGTTTAAGGTGTACAGCAAAATGATTAAGTTATACATATACATGTGTCTATTCTTTTTCAAATTCTTTTCCCATTTAGGTTATAACAGAATATTGAGCAGAGTTCCCTGTGCTATACAGTAGGTCCTTGTTGGTTATCTATTTTAAATATGAGTAGTGTGTATATGTCCATCCCAAACTCCCATTCTATCCTTTCCCCCAACCCCAGTCCTTCCCCTTTGGTAACCACAAGTTCATTCTCTGTGAGTCTATTTCTGTTTTGTAAATAAGTTCATTTGTATCATTGTTTTTTAGATTCCACATACAAGCGATATCATATGATGCTTGTCTTGCTCTGACTTCACTTAGTATGATAATCTCTAGGTCCATCCATGTTGCTGTAAATGGCATTATTTCATTCTTTTTTATGGCTGAGTAATATTCCACTGTATATATGTACCACATCTTCTTTACCCATTCATCTGTCGATGGACATTTAGGTTGCTTCCATGTCTTAGCTATTGTAAACAGCGCTGCAATGAACATTGAGGTGCAGGTATTCTTTCGAGCCACGTTTTTCTCCAAATATATGCCCAGGAGTGGGATTACAGGATCATATGGTAGTTCTATTTTTAATTTTTTAAGGAACCTCCATACTGTTCTCCATAGTGGCTGCACCAATTTACATTCCCATCAACGGTGCAGGAGGGTCCCCTTTTCTCCACACCCGGTGGATAACAAGTTTTTTTTGTTTTTGATAACAAGTTTTATCTTTTTCTTCCAGTTACAAAAGTAAGAAAATTAAGAAAACTAGGAAAAGGAAAAATAATCATCCATATTCTACCACCGAGAGAAATCACCATTCCTTCATCTTTTCTCCCATTCATATGTGTTCATATATTTTAAACTTGATTGTGCTTTGATCATAATATGTTAATTACTATATCTTTTTAATATACTTAGATCATGGTCTCAGCTTTGCTAGAAATACATTTGTATAATTTTAGATCTTTTATAGGTGTTTAGTAAATATTTATTAAATGAAGTGAATGAATCCTTACCTCTCTCTGTGTCTCAATTTTCCCATTTCTTAAGTGGGAAAGTTTCATTTACAAGAGGTTTTGTAAGGATCCATGAAAGACTGTATGTGTTGAAGTAGCTAGATCTCATCATCACTCTCCTGGCTGTACTATCACAATTCTCCCCAGAGAGCGCTGCTGGAGAAGAAGCAGAGAAAGAAGCGCCTGGAGCCACTCATGGTGCAGCCGAACCCAGAAGCCCGGCCACGTCGGTCAAAGCCGAGGGGAAGCGAGGAGCGCGCTCCGCTGGTGGAGCCTCAGGCCCCGCGCAGCGGCGTCATCCTGCACGGTGTGTACTCAGGCAGCATCTCTGCCTGCTGCTGCGTGGTTTTCACAAACCTGGGGGAGGCAGGAGGACTCTCAGGTTGACCAAAGGGACAACATTAGCGTCGTTACCAGGTACCTTCGTTTATCTTTATAATCCCATTCAGGGCCTTTGAGTTGGAATAAAAGCAGTGGTCTGATCAGTGGAGGATACCTTAAAGTTCACAGCCATCCTGGAACTGTTGTTTTAGATGCAAAATGAAAGTGTCCGGAACTGCCCACTTGAGGAGCTTCCAGGCTCGACTGTTGCCTCCTGGCAGAGTTAACCATGAAGCCAGGAGCAGGTAGAGAGCACGCATTCTTCCAGTAGCCGGACTCAGAGGGACATCTGAGTCAGCGACGGGGTAAAGGAGGAACCAGGTTAAACAACTCTAAAGCTAGCCCCCTCGGCTCCTGGTTTGGACGAGATCTGGATGGACTTTGGAGGACCTACTTGGCTTTCAGTCTCATTCTTAAGTTTCTAAAGCACAGCATCAGGTACATTTACTTTAGTGGCAGTCAGGGCGTGTTGATAAAATGAACAGATCATAGAATGGATTCCGCTGTTAACAGATGTCCTCGTGGATGTTAAAGAAGGAGGAGTGAAACGGTTTGGTGCTTCTTAGATCACATACACCAAAACCATCCGGCCAAATAGTGGACAATGCTTTCTTCTTTCTTCTTTCTGTTGGGCCCCTAGGCATTGATGGTCCCGCTGCCTTCCTGAAGCCAGATGCTCAGGACGTGGAGACCAGACCTCACGTCCTCTCAGTAGGATCTCCTGCCGCGGAGGAGGATGCTGAAGGAGGTGCTGATGGAGATGGCGCCTGGGACCCTGCTTCCAAGCCAGATCTCCAGGAGATTCTCCAGAAACGTGGTGAGCATTGCTGACAGTTTTCAGGCAGTGAGTTAGTTACATAAAATATAAAACAGGGAATTCTCTGGTGGTCCAGTGGTTAGGACTGTGCGCTTTCACTGCCAAGGGCCCAGGTTTGATCCCTGGTTGGGGAGCTAAGATCCCACAAGCTGCACGATGCAGCCAAAATACATATATAAATGTGTGTGTGTGTGTGTGTGTGTGTGTGTGTGTGTGTGTGTGTGTGTGTGTGTGTGTGTGTGTGTGTGTGTGTGTGTGTGTGTGTGTGTGTGTGTGTGTGTGTGTGTGTAATGTCAGCAGCATTAGCTACTATTACGGCTATTTCCTTCCTTTTGACATTTTATTTTTGTCATCCCCACCCTGTTCCTTTGAGTTGCCCCTCAGCACCCTACCCTGCCTCTGTTTCACCGTTTATATTCCTCTAATGATAAGGGAGAGATAAATAGCCAGCTTAGTGGAAACACAAATTGGATCAGAATATCCTTAAACTAATAATACTTTTTCCATGACAGCCTGCTTTCTGCCAGTTGGAGTTATTCTCATAAGTATTCCTGTACGTTTCAGAGGTCCTCTGTAGTCTTCTCCTTCTTGGAAAACTAATTTTATAGCGAGAAGGAATTAAGCATCCCCTTTTCAGATGAGAAGACTGACGGCCAGTAATGCCTGGATGTTTGCTGGGTACCTGCTTTGTCATAGGCATTGCTGGGTACTGGGATATGTGAGTCAGGAGGTTCTACCACAGACTGGCAGGATAGATGCACATTCAAACGGATTCGTATATTCATTCATTTAGAAAACACGATTGAGGATACGCTATATATCAGGCCTTGTTCTAGGCACTTAGGATACAATTGTGAACGAGGTTCCTGCCCTCATGGAGCATTTATTCTGATTGAGGCTTCGTGCACCTAAATTGAGGCTTCATGGACCTAAATAGCCAAGGGAGTGTGGAGAGGGGTGCCCAACCAGAGTTGATCCGGAGGTGACATCTAAGCCAGAGTGTGATGCGGGAAGACGAGCCGGCAGCTCAGAAGGGCTGGAGTGCAAAGCGCGAGGTGACAGGTGGGAAGGGGCCTGGAGAGACGTGGGCTGGCGGGGTGGGCGGGCTCCGATTACATTGGGTGTTACAGGCCGAGCTAGGGTGTGGACTTCCTGTGAAGAGTAACAGGAACCTATGTGGGATTTTAAGGTGGAGTGATAGCAAATTTGGGCTGTAGAAAAATTAATCTGCACTATGAAGAATGAATTGGAGTGGGCAAGTCTGGAAGCAGGAAGGCTAATGAGATAGTTTGGCTGATGGCCTGATCTCGAGCTGTATTTTGGTGTATAGAGTAGAAAGCAGGAGAAATACAACTCCACTGTGGGGCAGTGCGAGGGACAAGAACCACATGGAAGGAGGTGGCGACTAAGCTGAGGCGTGAGGGGTACGTGTGCTCCTGTGCACAGCTGTCAGCCCAGGAGTGGCTGGAGACTGACACTGTGAATGTCTTTTGCTTGTCAGGCACTTGACATACCTTATCTCAGTATTTGTGACGGTACTGTGAGGGGTTACACGTGTCAGCCTCTCCTTTTCACATGTAAGAAAATTGGCTCTCAGAAAGGCTAAGTAATTCGTTCTAGATCACACCGCTAGTTGGTTAGGTGGCAAACTTGGGCAGAAGAAATGACGTTAGCAGAGGCATCAGGTGTATAGAGCATGATGTATCTGTGGAAACTGGGGCAGGGTGTGGCGTGCTTTAGAGCTCAGCTCTGGGGCTAGCCAGCGTGGTTTGGAGTCTCAGCTCTGCCACCTCTGGCTGGTAAAGGGGAAAGCAGCACAACTTTTCTCTGCCTCAGTTTCCCTGTCTGTAACATGAATGTGGCCGTGGTAATTCTGTTACTTTCCTATCGTTATTATAACAAGAGACAGTGAAAGATGTGGAGGAGCCAGAGCAAGGAGAACTCTCAGTTTAACCAAAAGCTAGATTACTTACCCCAGGTCATCGAGCTGAATAGCGGCAGACCTAGATTTTCTGAGTCTTAGTCTAGCTCTTGATCCCTTACTGTAAATACCAAGCTGTCCCTTGTACTCTGCCCTGTTAAATGACCGCTGTGTTCTTTCTCAGAATTGGCCTTTCAGGACCAGATGGGTTAATGCCTTTTTGAGTCTGAACAAGTTGCATCTGGACCATAGAAGCCATGAAGTGCTCTCTTGACTAAGACTTAAGAAGTGTCAGTTTGGAAGATAACGTTCCTCAAGTGGGGATCCAGTTTGCTTGCCTTACAAGTTTGGGAGAAATCCTTGATCTCCATCTTAAAACATGTATTCACATAAACTGAGTTCTTGGTACAAATATGGCATTTGAAAGCATAGTACTAACATTGTAAATCACCTATACTTCAATTAAAAAAAAAAAAGAAGAAAACGTAGGACTGAGTGAAGATATCCATATGAGAGTGAGATCCCTAGAGTTTTATGCGTTTTGCTACCCGTCCCCAAAAGTTAACGTTTTAGGAAGAAAAAAGAAAGAAATACCCTTCACAAACCAAAGAATTTTTAAAATAATAGCTTTATTGAGATATAATTCACATACCATACAATTCACCCATGTAAAGTGAACAATTGATTGGTGCGTTAGTATATTCACAGAGGTCTGCAGCCATCAGCGCGATCAATTTTAGAATGTTGTCTGACGCCAGAGAAACTTCATACCTGTTAGCAGTCACTTCCCATTTCCCTCCAACTCCCCATCCCTGGGCAGCTGCCAGTCTACTTTCTGTCTCTGCAGATTTGCCTATTCTGGTGTTTCATATAAACAGAATCAGTCATACACTGTGTGGCCCTTTATGCCTGGCTTTCGCTTAGCATCATGTTTTCAGAGTCCATCCATGTTGTAGCCTGTGTCAGTGCTTCGTTCTTTTCTGTCGTTGGATCACAGTCCGCTGTATGGATAAGCCACGTTTTGTTCCTCCCTTTATCAGTTGATGGGCATTTGGGTTGTTCCCGCTCTGGCTGTTACGAATAATGCTGCTATAAATAGTTACGCATAAGTTTTTGTATGGACATATGTTTTCACTTGAGATTAATTTTTTAACTGGCCTTAGTCTTATCCTTGGGTGTCCTTGAGAAAAACTTGATACCATTTATTTTGTGAGCTATGTAAAACAGACCATCATTGTCCCTCCTCTGAGGTGGATGAATGTGGGCAGCACTGCTTGTTGTTCAGTCTCCTTGTCATGTATGACTTGGGGGCTCTTCCAGCTATTGTATGAGGAGTGGCTTTACCTTGTAGACCTCAGAGAACAGCGAGGTGGGCCTCGCCCATAGCTCTGCCCCTTTCTCCTGGGCAGAAGTGCTTCTCCTGGAGCATCATCCTCGCACGTGTAAATCTGAGTGTCGTGCTTCTTTTATAACACACAGCACACTTTGTGTCCCATAAACAAGCAAGAGACAAAACAAAAAATACGACTTGCCAGTCCCTCCTCCTCAAACTCATATAAATGTGAGGATAAAATGAAAAAATAGTTTGAAGTTTTCTGTAAAAGGTCCAAGGTAGTAGTACTTCAAACATTCCCAACTCGGGGGCTTCCCTGGTGGCGCAATGGTTGGGAGTCCGCCTGCCGATGCAGGGGACACGGGTTCGTGCCCCGGTCCGGGAAGATCCCACGTGCCGCGGAGTGGCTGGGCCCGTGAGCCATGGCCGCTGAGCCTGTGCGTCCGGAGCCTGTGCTCTGCAACGGGAGAGGCCACAACAGTGAGAGGCCCGCATACCGCAAAAAACAACAACATTCCCAACTCAAATTAGTTCACAAGACTAACCATGAAAAAAATGTAGGAAAACAAAGAAGTAACTGATAGAGACATCTATTGCGGGAAAGTGTGTGTAGCGTTTACCATTTTAACCGTTCGTAAGTGCACAGCTCAGTGGCATTCGGTACATTCACGTTGTTGTGCAGCCACCACCACCGTCACCTCCAGAACCTTCTCATCTTCCCAGACTGAGACTCTGTCCCCATCAAACACCAACTCCCCATCCCCCGCCCCACCCGCAGCTCCTGGCAACCTCTGTTATACTTTCTGTCTCCATGAATTTGGCTATTCTAGGCCTCATAAAAGTAGAATCATAAGGTATTTGTCCTTGTTGTGTCTAGCTTATTTCACTTAGCATAATGTCTTCAAGATTCATTCATGTTGTAGCCTGTGTCGGAATTGCATTCCTTTTTAAGGCTGAATAACATTCTATTTATGTATATACAACATCTTGTTTATTCATCAGTTGGTGGGTATTTGGGTTGTTTCCACCTTTTGAAAACTGTGAATAATGCTGCTGTGAACATTGGTTGTTCAAGTATCTGTCTGAGTCTCTGCTTTCAGTTCTTTTGGGTATACACCCAGAAGTGGAATTCCTGGATTATATGGTAATTCTGTATATATATTTTTAGGAACCACTATGTTGTTTTCTACAGTGGCTGCATAATTTTGCATTTGCCACCAGCAGTTTCTCCACATCCTCACCAACACTTATTTTCTGTTTTTTGGATTTTGTTTTTTATAATAATCATCCCAGTGATTGTCAGGTGGTTTCTCACTGTGATTTTGATTTGCATTTCCCTAATGACTAGTGATGTTGAGCATCTTTTCATGTACTTATTGGCCATTTATGTATCTTCTTTGGAGAAATGTCTGTTCAAGTCCTTTACCCATTTTTTAAAAAAAATTATTTATATTTATTTATTTATTTTTGGCTGCGTTGGGTCTTCGTTGCTGTGCACAGGCTTTCTCTAGTTGTGGCGAGCGGGGCCCACTCTTCGCTGTGGTGTGCAGGCTTCTCACTGTGGTGGCTTCTCTTGTTGCAGAGCGCGGGCTTCAGTAGTTATGGCACGCAGGCTCAGTAGTTGCGGTTTGCGGGCTCTAGAGCGCAGGCTCAGTAGTTGTGGCACTCAGGCTTAGTTGCTCCGCGGCATGTGGGATCTTCCCGGACTAGGACTCGAACCCGTGTCCCCTGCATTGGCAGGCAGATTCTTAACCACTGTGCCACCAGGGAAGCCCTCTTCCCCCATTTTTGAATTGGGTTTGTTTTTGTTGCTGTTGAGTTATATATTCTGGATATTAATCGTTTATCAGATATATGATTTGCAAAAGAGGATAAATTAGGGAAGGGAACAGCAGGAAGGGAAAACAAGGGATGGATCTAGGTGAGAATATGAAGGAAGAATTGTCAAAATTTGGATTAAATAGCCATGTTTTAAGTCAGAACAGCTTGGAATTTTTAAGCAAGGAAGTTAAAATTATATTTGGTTCAAAGGTCTCTGGCCCTTTTTGACAGTTTCTCCCTTTCTGCCAGGGATCTCAGGGAGTTTGAACTTTGATGAGGAGGAGACTGATGGGGAGGAAGGAGAAGGGAAAAAACTAAGATCTCATTCATCCTCTTCAGAGGCAGAGAGACCCAGTTCTGCATCCAGCCAGAAGCCAACCACAGTATGTAGCTCTGAAACGTCCTCCTCTGAGCTAATTTCACTGCTTCCTAAACATCTCCGGTATTTAAATGCCATTACTGGATGAGGGCTGCTTCAAAGAGTTAAGCTGGAATTTACACTTAAAGTACACGACTCCCTAATTTCTTGTGTCTTGAACCAGCTTCTGTGAAGCCGTATCCCATTTTCATACTTTGCTGCTTCATTACTCCCAATATTTGTACACCTATTTAACTTCTCAGAGTTCTTCCCTACCTTGTCAGAAGACTGAGACATATGGGTAAATCAGTAAGTTATTTTGTCCTTTAAGTGTTTCTCAAAGAGAATATGACGTTTCCTGACCCAGCCGCCTACTGCTCACATGTGGCTGTTCTTTCAGGATACAGGAGCTTCCGGAACTGCAGCCCAGCACACTGATAATCAGCTGGGAGAAATAGAGAATTTAGAGGGCTTCGCATACAGTCCTGCCCCTCGAGGTGTCACAGTGAAGTGTCGGATAACTCGGGATAAAAAAGGAATGGATCGTGGGCTTTTCCCTACCTACTATATGCACTTGGAAAAGGACGAAAATCGGAAGGTATGAGAAGTGGGTCTTTTTTTTTTTTTTTTTTTTTTTGGCTGTGTCAGGTCTTAGTTGTGGCACGTGGGCTCCAGGGTGTGTGGGCTCAGTAGTTGAGGCACTGGGCTTAGTTGCCCCGAGGCATGTGGGATCTTAGTTCCCCGACCAGGGATCAAACCTGCGTCCCCTGCATTGGAAGGTGGATTTGCAACCACTGGACCACCAGGGAAGTCCTGAGAAGTGGTTCTTAAGACAGATCTTGAGATGGAGGGAAGAGTGCTGTGGGCTGGGTCGTTGATGGTCTTACGATGGAGGGTGGGGATGGGGGAGCACCGGTATTCGACAGGAACTAGGTTGTACTTACTAGTTCCCGAGTGCTGTGTTCTCACTGTCTTCAAAGAGGTCATAGTCTAATAGTCAAAACCTATCCACCCCGCAAAGAGAAAGTTTTATCCAGAGGGTAAGAAGATGGAAGAGACTATTTGAATGTAATTATTTTTACCTCCATCCCTTTTTTGGGGTGGGGGAGTTTCCAGTGTGCTCTTTGATTTTGATTTTGATTATGACAGTGTGGAAAAAGAAGGGTTTAGGGAATAGGAGGAATTGGAAGAACAGAAAACATGCAAGTGGAATGTCTTGTTTTTCATCCTAGAAATTCTAATTTACCTTATACATAAATTTGAGGCAGTTAATACTTGCTAATGAACAATGTATTTTATAATACCAGGTCTAAGTGGATGATTTTAAGAGCCTAGAAATGTGGGCTTCCCTGGTGGCGCAGTGGTTGAGAGTCCACCTGCCGATGCAGGGGACACGGGTTCGTGCCCCGGTCCGGGAAGATCCCACGTGCTGCGGAGCGGCTAGGCCCATGAGCCATGGCCGCTGAGCCTGCGCGTCCCGAGCCTGTGCTCCGCAACGGGAGAGGCCACAGCAGTGAGAGGCCCGCATACCGCAAAAAAAAAAAAAAAAGAGCTTAGAAATGAGATGATGATAGTAGATATTAATGTTGTTATAACCACTGTCTACTGAGTGTTTACAATTACCAGGTGTGTGCTAAATGCTTTATGTATATTATTACCTACAACCCTTATGACAACGCTGTAAGATAGGATTTCTTATCCCAGCTTAGGGAATGCCCCAGAACACACTAAGAAGTGGCAGAGCCAGATTGAAACCTGTATCTGTTTGATTCCAAAGTGCCCCCTCCCCTTAGTTACTGCCCTCTCCTGCTTCCTTATTATTGTCCAAGTCTAGGAGTGTCTGGGAAGGATGCATAAATACGACAGTACTCATATCACGGAAGTCACAGGAGTTTAGAACAACAACATACAAAATGCAGCACGAAGCATCAGGAAAGCCGTTGCAGGGAGGATGGGAAGCACAGGGTCCAGGGTCCTGCCTCTTCCAAAGGTGGAAAGACTCTTACTCATGAAATTGGATGAAACTAGCTTTTTAAAAAAGTAGCTTTTTGCTACTTTAAAAAAGTAGCTTTTTAAAAAAGTCACTGGAGGCTTTAGGGATAAAGTTGTAAATAATGATATGGAGAATCAAGCTAGTGAATTTAGAAAAATTGTGCAGTAGGGAAACCTTGATAGTGAATTCTGAGAAGCATTATGAGGATTAGAAAAAGTGATGAGGACCCAGAGATTGGTCTTCTCCCAGAGAACCCCAAATGGCAGGTACACTGGTGCTACGATAGGGCATGGAGGCCCCTCAGGGGCCCGAGGCCACAGAGCTCGGGGGGTCAGGGCTGGGGGCAAGGATTGGCTACCCCTCACCCATCTGGGCCGCCTGGTCAGGGCTCTGGAGGAGACCCTTCTCTTCTGCTCATCCATCCGGGAATCCGAGATGACTGACTCTTCCCTGGAGGCATCCCTCCTTCAAGGATGAGGTTTTGACAATGATGCGACCCAGGGTCAAGGCGTTTGTTGCTATTGGGGATTGCAGTGGACAGATGCTGGTCTGGGTGTTCAGTGCTTCAAAGAGATCACCACTGCCATCGTGAGGCCATCGTTCTGGCCAAGTTCTCCGTAGTCCTCATGTGGTGAGGCTACTGGGGGAACAGGATCGGCCAGCCCCAGACCATCCCTGCAGGCTGACCGGCCACTGTGGCTCTGGGCCGGTGCCTCTCATCCTGCCCTTGGACACTGGCGTCATCCCAGCCGCTATGCCCGAGAAGCTGGTGCTGGCCGGCATGGACGATGCTGCACCTTGGCCAGGGGTTGCACCGCTGCCCTGGGCAGCTTTGCCAGGGCCACCTCTGTGCTGTCTCCAAGACCTAGGCTGTCTCAGCCCTGAGCTCTGGAGGGAGACCATGTTCGCTGACTGCCCCTGTCACGGGTTCACTGAGCACCCTGTGAGACCCACACCAAGTCTGCATGCGGGAGACCCAGGCTCCAGCTGTGGCCACCACATCGTTTTTCTGCAAGAAAAGTCAAAGTGAATTAAACCTGCTTTTTTAAAAAACAAGACCCAGAGATGCACTGCTTGGTACATGATAGGCAGTTGCTAAGTATTTGCTAACTAAATAGGTAGGACAAACATGTCAGTTCTCTTGAGTGCATTTTTTACTGAAAATTTTTTTCCTTTTCTAGATATTTCTTCTTGCAGGTAGAAAGCGGAAAAAGAGCAAAACATCCAACTACCTCATCTCCACTGACCCAACAGATCTATCTCGTGAGGGGGAAAGTTATGTTGGCAAACTCAGGTGAGAGCAGCCTTGCATCCTGTCCTGCTCCTCTGATGGTTTGACTCCTGTAGTTTCAGAACAGTCCATATCGGTTTTACAATGAGCCGGTCGATGTCATCTAAAAAAATAAAGTTAATAGAAAGTCTAAGGCCCTTCCTTGTTTTAAGGCTAGATCTTTGAGAAAGCGATGATGACCCCTTGACCTTTGGAGAGTGGGCCGAGAGGCTGTCCCATACCTCTCCTAGCTTGTGTTTGTAAGGGAGGAAAATACAGATCATTGTGGTGGCTTTTTCTCTTGATTCTAGGTCCAACCTCATGGGGACCAAGTTTACAGTTTATGACCATGGTGTCAGCCCGGCCAAGGCCCAGGGTCTGGTAGAAAAGGCCTGTATGCGGCAGGAGCTGGCCGCCGTCTGCTACGTGAGTGCCGCCTCCCGTTTCCTCAGCCTCCTGGCGTCCCAGCCCTGGGCTTGCAGTCCCCCTCCCAAGCTTGTTTCTGTATACTCGAGTTATTTACGAATTGCCAAGTTTAGCTGTATTTACTGTTTCAGCCGGCCCTCACTCATCTCCTCTTCTCTTTTCCCAATGCCGCCATGTTAACGCAGGCCTTTGTTACCCCTTACCCGTTGGCTCGCGGTTACCATAAATTGGAAGCCGGTCTCTGCTTTCCGCCCTCTCGACCTGGTTCATCCTGTACAGCCGCTGCTGGGCGGTCCAGCTCCAGCTCGTGCTGCTCTTGTCCTGCTCCAAATCCTCTCAGGCTGCCCCTCGAGTCCAGAATCAAGCCTGGACACTGCACCTTTCCCTTCCGGCTCCCCGGGGGCACGCTCCCTGTGCGTTCCCGTCATTCTAGCCGCTCCTCTCATCCCTGCGCCCCACCTGAGAGCCTGCCCTGCCCCTCCTTGCCTCTGCCTGTCCACCAGCGTCAGCAGAGGGGTCTCTTCTGACACTAGATGTGCTTGATGCTCCCCTCGGTTCCCCGCGCTTTCTCTAGTGCCCCAGACTGCTTCTTCAGCACCATCCTTCTCTGCCAGTTCGTAAAGTCCCATTCACTGCTGTTGCCACGTGAACACGGACCTGGCGCGTAGTGGGCATGTGAAGTTGTGGAGTCAAAGAAGCAAGAAGGAATTAACCTGACTCAGTTGTTACTTTGATCCCAAAGTCTCAGCTTTCCATCGGTTGGAATTAATCTCATCACTTGATTCCCATGAGATTTTATCTAAGTGACTGAGAATCATTTGACTTAACACTTTATAATGTATAGATGTTTTCTCTTAGCTTCAGAATCAATTAAATATTTTACCTATGCATGACTTTGTGTGTATGTATATGAATACACATATGTCCATGTATTTAATGTACTTATTTTATTCAACTATAATCTGCCTGGTTTGACGGGCATTTGATTTTTTTTACCTCCAGATACAGGTCCTATTTAATTTAAACTGTAATTCTCACTCTGTATCATATAGTGCTGTGTCCTCACTGGGAAATATATATTTATTGAAGATGACAAAATTGGACAGTTTGCTCATAATTGTCTGAAATTTCACTTAAAGCTAAAGCGTAAGAGTAGGGTTTCAAGCCTAGAGAGTGTTTTAAATTCAAATGTTCAAATTAGGTTTAAAAAGAGGAAACAGTCTTATTTTCCTGGGCTTGATTCTCCGTCTCTCTTTGTTTAACTACAGTGAAGTAATAGAATAGTGTTTAGCGCTCTCCATATTGTCCCCGTTTTACATGCCCAGGAGGGCCTTGCGTTAAGAATGAGGTCTTGTGTGCTTCCCTGATGGCGTAGTGGTTAAGAATCCGCCTGCCAATGCAGGGGACACAAGTTCGATCCCTGGTCCGGGAAGATCCCACATGCCACGGAGCAACTAAGCCCATGCGCCACAACTACTGAGCCTGTGCTCTAGAGCCTGTGAGCCACAACTACTGAGCCCATGCGCTGCAACTACTGAGCCTGCACTGTAGAGCCTGCGAGCCACAACTGCTGAGCCTTTGTGCCACAACTACTGAAGCCCGTGTGCCTACAGCCTGTGCTCCACGACAAGAGAAGCCACCGCCATGAGAAGCCCGCACACCACGACAGAGTAGCCCCCACTAGCCGCAACTAGAGAAAGCCACGCACAGCAACCAAGACCCAGTGCAGCCATAAATAAATAAATAGATAGATAGACAGATAGATAGACGCAGCCATAAATAGATAGATAGGTAGATCGATAGAAAGGAAATGCATGTTATTAAGAAAAAAAGAATGAGGCCTCGTCTTCATTTCTGTTTCAAGTTCCTGTTTATTTCCCTCTCTTCCAGGAAACAAATGTACTCGGATTTAAAGGCCCGAGGAAAATGTCTGTGATCATCCCAGGGATGAATATGAATCATGAACGAATCCCATTTCAGCCACGAAATGTAAGTAAGAGCATATTTCATCAACAGAGGACTCTAACAACAAGACTGCGGTACAGGCAAGATGAATAGAAAACAGTGTTGATTCCTCCCGAGCCCAGCCTGGAGAGTGGCCACTCTTCCTCAGGAGAGCCAGCCCTCCAGACCTCGGGGTAGGTGCTGTTGCTGACGTGGTTGATTTGCAACCACTGGGTCTGCAAAGAGAAACGCTAGTTATTCTATAAGAATCCAACAAAGCCGGCTTAGTTTGGGCTCTGTTTCTGTTTTACTTGCTGAAACGGAGGAAATAGGCCCCTGCTCTGCTTCCCGCCTCAGCAGCCTTGAGGGTGAGCGCTTTGCGATGGTCCTCAGCACACACCCCTCTCCTACAGGACTGCGAGAGCCTGCTTTCAAAGTGGCAGGACAAAGCCATGGAGAACTTGATCGAGCTGCACAACAAGTCCCCCGTCTGGAACGATGACACCCAGTCCTACGTCCTGAACTTCCACGGCCGGGTCACTCAGGCCTCTGTGAAGAACTTCCAGATAGTCCACGAAAATGACCGTAAGCCCCAGGAAGAGAGGTGTTCTGACAGGATTCGGAAATGAGCATTGCCCTGCATTGGTAGGAAGTTATACTCAGGAGAGCATGATTTAAGGAAGAAATGACCTCCTCCGGAAGACAGAGCTACAGTCTTGCAGTCAGCCGTCTGAGCCGCTGAGTTGAGGGCAGGAGCGTGTGAGGTCTCTTGTGGCAACCGGAGGAATCCTGGGGGTGCTGCTCGGGGGGGCAGAGGCAGAGGCCCTTCCTCAGGAAAGGTTCATGCCCTTCCGGCCCCCCACCCGAGTTTGCGCTGCCCCCCCTTGCCCTTCCGGCTCCCCCGAGTCTGCGCTGCCCCCCCTTGCCCTTCCGGCCCCCCCCCACCGCGAGCTTGCGCTGCCCCCCAACTTGCCCTTTCCTGCTGGTCCGTGCAGGGAGCCGAGTGGAGTCGCAGTAGAGCCTTGGTCGTGCTCGGTAGGCACTCTCCGTCAGGCCTTTTTCCATCTTTCTAAGGGTTTCCCATTTTAAAGAGACCTATTTGGAGGCTGTCTTCCTTACCTCCTGACGTCCCGATCTCTCTCTGCCTCTAGCCGACTACATAGTCATGCAGTTCGGACGTGTGGCCGACGACGTGTTCACCCTGGACTACAGCTACCCGCTGTGCGCGCTCCAGGCCTTTGCCGTCGGGCTCTCCAGCTTCGACAGCAAGCTGGCCTGTGAGTGACGCCGAGCAGGCACCGGGCCTTCTCTGCAGAGCTTCTGGAGCACGCAGCCGCCGCTCTTGCGCTTGCCCAGGACACGGAGAGTGACAGGCCCCGCTTTTGGAATGGTCCCTGAGAGTATGTATGTACACGTGCACGGATGCACATACGTGTGTGTACACATATCTGTACACACACACCCTTCTCGGGGTCTCACGGCCCTGGTCGGGGTCACAGCTTGACTCGGGTGAGAGCCTGTCCAGAGCTCACGGTGACTGTGAAGGCGCCGCCCAGCGGTCAGAATCCCGTGCTTGGAGACTTGCAGCCAGAGGCAGCTTCTCACACTTCAGTACTTGGGTTGCTTTTTTTGCAGAACTTTTCAGAGAGGGACGTTCCCTGAATTACCTTTAGTCTCCAGGTGTGCAGAGTTTTTCTGTAAGTGGGCGGCAGGCCGGTCCCGGCTGTAGGGTATCTCTGCTCCCTGTGGGCTTGGCCATCTTCCAGAACGGCCGTGCCGTGAGAGCACCTGAGTGGGGACGGTGCCTCCAGGAAGTGCAGGCCTGCAGGTCAGATCTGAAGCGGCACCCGGCCTCATGTGCTGTGACGTAGCCTTGTCTTTGCTTTGGCCATGGTGGTTTCCAGAGTGTCATTTACCGTTGGTGATCATTCCTCACATGGTGGGGGGGGCCCTGGGAGAAGCGCTCCTCTCTGCCGTCTCTGTGGGGGAGTGTGGTGCCCGTTCCCCAGAGCCAGCCACTGTCCCTCAGCTCGGGAGGCACCGTGTCACGGTCCCCCTTCCCTGAGGGCCGGCTGGCTGGCTGCAGTCTCAGAGTGGCTCTGGCCCAGTTTGTGATCAGTGATGCGAGCAATTTACGTACTTGTCTTAATCGCAGGGTGGGCTGCAAGCATAACCTCTAGAGGTGGCCTAGTCTGCTTACGACTGAGAGGGATTTGACAGAGGCCTTCACCACCTTCAGCCCAGGAGTGCGTCCCCGCTGGGTTACTGTGGAGCCGTTAGTGCAGACTCATCTGCAGCCCGCGTGGGAGGGGAGGGAACAGTGTGTGTGCAACTTGCCATTGTCGCTGCCCAGAGGGGTGAGGACCGGGCCTGGCTGGCAGAGCTTGGGCCTCTCTTCTTGGCTTAAGTGTCATCAGCCCCTGAGGCCTGGTTCATCCTTGGCGGATCACGTCTTGTCACTTTTCCTCACAGATTGTAAGAGTTTTGCTAAGTCGTTCCGATTGTTAGCCTCTCCCCACAAATCACACGGCTCTGCTGCTAGTTCCCGGCCTCCGCGTGCATCCGAGTCCTGAGGACCCAGGAACACCGTGAGCTCTGCATCGGCGTCGGTCACCTCCCAGGCCTCGTGCGCCAGCCAAGCTGTCTGCCAGCCTGGGGCCAGGCATCGGCGGCTTGCGCTTCGGCCCGTCCCTTCTGTGGACTTCCTTTCTGTCCCTGCTTCCTATCCCTGCTCCACATCAAATAGCAGCGGGAAGGAGAGAGACCCGGGGGATGAGCAGACCCGCGGCTCACCCCACGGGTAAGTCCCACCCGCTCTGCCCTGACACGGCTGCTTCCCCTCAAGTGCCTCACTCATCAGGTGCCCGCCAGGCGCGCGGGACCACCGGCCTGACACTGAAAATGGAAGGCTGTTCACTCGTCTCC
Source organism: Lagenorhynchus albirostris (assembly GCF_949774975.1). Taxonomy (NCBI): domain Eukaryota; kingdom Metazoa; phylum Chordata; class Mammalia; order Artiodactyla; family Delphinidae; genus Lagenorhynchus; species Lagenorhynchus albirostris. The sequence continues at coordinate 100,902,677 of NC_083105.1, read as the reverse complement.
TGTTGGAGAATGTGCAGTGTCTGGGGAAGGGGGGCCGGGGGGGACTGGATCTGGCCCTGCTTCCTCCTGCCCGCTCTGGTGCAGACACACACCCCGGCTTCACATCCTTCTTGCTTGATCGTGCAGGTGACCGGTTTCACATGAATCATATTTATACCTTTTGTACGCTACAGAAATAAAAGGGATTTATATAAAAACATGAGTGTTGCCATTCTTCTTTCAGACTCCTGTCCCTCGCATGCTTCCTACCGTCATGTTCTGTCACAATAATTCCATCGCTTGGCAGCAGCGAACCAGTCAGTTCTTTGAAGCCAAGTGGGTATCACTGAAGTTTTCATCCAGGTAAGCAGGGTCTGCAGACTCAGGGATCTGCGTCCTGGAGACTGCAGACTCACTGTGTGTGCGACGCTGAGAGTGTCCTGGGCAGGTGACGGAGCTGAGGCTGAGCAGGGGCGCCAGAGGGCAGCCTCCTGCACCGGTCAGCCTCCTGGGTCAGCTGCATTGGTGTTGCTTCCTGATTCAGCCGCAGAGCACATTAAATACCTGATAGTGACAGAGACCCCACGTCTTACCTCTAAGTGTTCACATTTAAAGCTTCCCTATACGGACAAGTCGAGAAAAGTGTGTTCAGAAGTCTTGCTGAGGCCTTCCTGCTCTGGGTGTCATGGGGATGGACGAGTGGCGTGGAAAGAAGCGGGAAGAGCCCAAAGGGCAGGACGAGAGCCGGAGTCGGTCTCATTTCTGTGGCTTGGCTTCTCTTCCACGTGATTCTTTATGGCCAGACAGGTTATTTGCAACACAGTTTCATACACTTTTCAGTGGCCAGGAATATCAATGGTCGTTGATACGAAAGACACCAGCAAGTGGTGTTTCAACGTCTAAGCAACAGGACTGCAAAAAGCTCTTTTTGATTAGAAGGTTAGTAGGTGAGAAAAAGGAATGAATGAGAATCAGTTCCCTTCCTTTCTGTTTCTTTCTCTTTTTTGGCTTGTGGGATGTTAGTTCCCCAGTCAGGGATCGAACCCATGCCCCCTGCATTGGGAGTGCGGGGCCCTAATCACTGGACCGCCAGGGAATTCCCAATATCCCTTCCTTTAGACAGCAGCACGGGTGCAGAAATAAAGTGACGGTTCAACTCAGAGTCCCTGGGTTCTGGCCCTTTTCCTGCCAGTGATTTGCCAACGTGTGCCCTCTGTAGATGGAGAGGTTTTGAGTTACCTGATCTCCTGTTCCTGAGTGATAAGAGTGCTGGCAGCCACCCGGAATTCCCGAGTGTGTTGTTTTTTTTTGTTTGTTTGTTTTTTGCAGTACGCTGGCCTCTCACTGTTGTGGCCTCTCCCGTTGCGGAGCACAGGCTCTGGAAGCGCAGGCTCAGCGGCCATGGCTCACGGGCCCAGCTGCTCCGCGGCACGTGGGATCTTCCCAAACCGGGGCACGAACCCGTGTCCCCTTCATCGGCAGGTGGACTCCCAACCACTGCACCACCAGAGAAGCCCCCCGAGTGTGTTTTGAATCGAGGTCTCTGCTTCTCTCCTGGACAGCCACGTGCTGTTCGTAGCTGGAGAGGCCTGGGGAGGAGCCCCTGGAGGCTGGAGCCAAGGGCCTAGAGAGGGGAGACTGGAATGGCGGGAGCGCGCCCCGGGGGAGGGCGTGGCCGCGCTGAGGAAGCCGCCCCTCCCAACCGCAGGCTGCATCTTGCTCCACAGAGAAAACTTGGGGGCGTTGCGAGCTGCCCCCTCCGCAGAGTGGCTCCTGCCTGTGTGCTCGCGCCACGTGTGCCACGCCTCCAGCGTGGTCCTCCTAAACTTCCCCACGTAGATCCCCGCCGGGGGCTCGCCCAGGACTGGTTAGATTCTGCCCCGCCCCTCACACATTTCTTGGCCAGGTGCGTGTGGGCTAGTTTTGCCCCTCTCGCCGCTTCGGTCTCCTAGCTATTGTAGTCAGTGTGTACCCTTCACAGGTCCTACAACTCTTCCCTCTCCAAAAACCGGGGTGCGGGCATGGGGATGCCGCGGTCAGTGCGGTTTTCAGGCAAGCTGTCCCAAAACCGCGGGCAGCTCCCTGGCACCACCTACTGACCCAGGGGGCACATTACAAGTGCATTAACACGATGAGCGCAGGTTCTGCAACCCAGATGAGGCGACTTCACAGTGGCCCCTGTTGTCATGACTCTCTTGAAGGTCTGGGAACAGTAGTATTTGTGGAGTGTAGAAAGTGGAGGAATTCCAGGCAGAACGCGTGGGCTCTGGCCCCAAATGCCTAGGCATTTGGTGTAGGAGAGGGGCAAATATCAATATTATTTTTATTAATGTTTTAAGATGGGATAATGCATTTTGGTTGACTTTTTTAGCCACGCAGTTACGCAAAATGGTTTATAAATGCTCATAAAGCAATTTAAGGTGGTTTTCCAGGGACTCTGGTGAGAGGAAAGAAGAACAGCGTGGCTTTACTGGGTAACTAAACATACCCTGCGTTCTGGTCTCAGGCCTGAGCCTACCTCACCTTCCTTACTTTGTACCCATCTCTCCTTTCCTACTTGAAGGGACAGCCTAGGCAAAACAAACAAACAAAGCAAAACAACAAGAAAAGTAGCCCTGATGTTAATGGAAGTTTCTGAAATATTCCAAATATGAAGGGGGCCTCCATGGTTTTCTCTGGCTCTGCCAGGTCCTTTGGTCCATCAGGCCCAAGCTCCTCTGCACAGGGCAAGGCTGAGGCCCGGGAGGCCAGGTGCAATAAGAGTGTGCCACGTAGACGGTAGAGCTGGTGGGCCAGGGTGGCAGTGGGACTTTTCCTGGTCTGTTCCAACCTTTTATTACACATTTTGGTATAATATAGTGCTTCTCAAGCCTCAGGGTTTTAACATCTGGTTAAGCACTATCTACCCAGATTCCGTCCCTTGTGATTTTCAAGGCCTCCAAGAATAATCAGTAGTTCTCTCTCTGCCATAGTCTGGGGGCAGGAAGGTCAGGAAGGAAGGACGGTCTGAGACGAAAGGAGGGTGACAGGCAGAGGGAGGCTGGCAGTTAGATCAAGATTTTAAGAGTGGGTTTAAATGCAATTTTTAGGGTACTGATGCATGCTCAGGACAGACTCCATCAGGGTAAGATAGAAGGATGTCCCTAAAAATACGTCCTGATTTTGCCTTTGGTCAGTCTCCTGTGATTCTGTATCAGAGAGAGAGAGAGATACAGATTTTAAATAGTAATAATTTCATATTATTTAAAACACTTCTTAAGATTATACAATTAAAGCCTCCTCCCGTATCTGTCCCCTTCTTGTTTCCCTTGCCCTGTACTCTTAGAGTTGACCACTTTTCGTTTCCAATGTATCTTTCCAGTATTTCTCTATGCAAAAATGTATTTCTAATTTCCCACTCTTTGTGCACAAAAGGTAGCATACTATATACTTGGTTCAGTAGCTTGCTTTTTTTTTTGTTCCTTTGGCTGTGCCATGTGGCACGTGGGATCTTGGTTTCCCGACCAGGGATGAAGCCCCCACTCCTGCAGTGGAAGCACGAGTCTTAACCACTGGACCGCCAGGGAATGCCCACACCTTTATGATTGGTGTCTCCACAGTCCTCAGTTTGCCCCTTCGCAGGTGTTATCTACCTGCCTGCCAAGCATCTCCTTTTGGATGGTCGACAGCTGTGCTCTCCAACACCATCGCCACTAGTCACATGGAACTATTAATTAAAATTCAGTCAACTAGCTGCATTTCAAGGTCTCAGAAGCCATATGTGGCTCATGCCTACCATACTGGACAGCACGGATAAAGAACACTTCATCATTCCAGAATGTTCTGTCGGAGAATGTGGGTCCACAGAAATCTCAACTTTGGGTTCCAAAAATGTAACCCTCTTCTCACCAGGTGTCATTCCCTGGGGAAGTTGTGCTTGTCCCACTTCCCCATCAGAATGTCAGTAGCTTGGGGGCAGGGCTGTGACGTTTCTGTTCATCCCTAGTGCCTACCTACCTGGCGCAGTGCCAAGGACATCACACATGTTCAGTCAACGTGAGATGGAAACATGAGTGATAGGAGACTGAGGCCCAGACTCTAAGGGTCCCCAAGGTCGTAATTAGTATCGGCCGAGCTGTTGTTTGAACCTGGGTTAGTTTAATTCCCCAGTAAGGACATAATATGTGACTTTTGTTAACTTTCATTTTCAAAATTTTGTATCAGAGTCACTGAAAATGAAACTTTTAACGATTAGACTGGAGGAAGCCTTTCCCCCCTTTTGATTTTTTCCAGGAAGCTCCTGGATATCCAGACCCTAAAGACCCCCTGGGACGCTCAGAGAAATTCTGAGAACTGTACGGAGAAGCCTTCACCCTCTGGGCTCCAGAAACCAAGAGTTTTGTGTCAGTCTGGAAATACACTGAATTAGTTTGCTCGGGCTGCCATAACGAAGTACCACAGACTGGGTGGCTTGAACAGAAATTTATTTCTCACAGTTCTGGAGGCTAGAAGTCCAAGATCAAGGTGTAGGCAGGTTTGGTTTCTCCTGAGGCCTCTCTCCGTGGCCTACAGATGGCCATCCTCTCCCTGTGTCCTCTGTGAGAAGTCTGTGTCCTAATCTCTCTTATAAGGAGGATTAGGGTGGACCCTAATCTAGGCAGATTGGATTAGGGCCCATCCTAAAGACCTCAATTTAACTTAATCACCTCTTTAATACATCTGCAGATCCTGTCACATTCTGAGGTACTGGGGATTAGGGCTTCACCATAAGGCATTGGGGGGTGGGGTGAGGAGGATAGGTCAGCCCCAGCACACACTGCCCCCTAGAGGGTAGACCTGGAGTCTATTCTTGTCCACATTTCTCTTGGATGAAGAGACAACAATTAATATGATGCTTTTCAAATCACAGACTGCTTTTATTCTATAGATGAAAGACTCCAGCTTTGATAAAGGTTGGTCTGTGTTGTCGTTCAAAACACAAGATGCAGTTCAGATGGTATGGAGTGAAGAGTCTTCTTAAGGAAAAAAAAGCAAATAGAGGGAATTCCGTGGCGGTCCAGTTCTTAGGACTGCGCTTTCACTGCCCAGGACGTGGGTTCAATCCCTGGTCAGCAAGCCGTGTGGCACAGCCAGAAAAAGAAAGAAAGAAGGAAAGAAGTACAGCGTGCGTGGGTTGAAAAGAACAGGACCTGGAGTTACAGTGACCATACCCCAGCACCGAGTCAGCTGCATCCTACTTCTGAAGCCCAGGAAGAGGGGGCATGCTTTGGGGATATTTCAAGAGCAATATATTTCCTTTTACCTAAAGCCTAGGAAATAATCCTTCCTGGATTCTGCCCTTGTTAACTTCTTATTAGGCTATTAAATCCAGTTGTGGGTGTTGGTTTTTTTTTAAAGATGTGGAAAAAGTAGGGCAGGGTTAGAGATATAGTTCCAGTCACATCCCACCCCTTACCCCCCCACCCAATTATAAAAGAAGTACAAGTTTGTTATAGAAAATAGAGAACAAAAAAATGAGAAAGAGGAGCTTCCCTGGTGGCGCAGTGGTTAAGAATCCGCCTGCCAACACAGGGGACACGGTTTCGAGCCCTGGTCCGGGAAGATCCCACATGCCGCGGAGCAACTGAGCCCATGCGCCACAGCTACTGAGCCTGCGCTCTAGAGCCCGTGAGCCACAACTACTGAGCCCGCGTGCCACAACTACTGAAGCCCGGACGCCTAGAGCCCGTGCTCCGCAACAAGAGAAGCCACCGCAATGAGAAGCCCGCGCACCGCAACGAATAGTAGCCCCCTCTCGCAGCAACTAGAGAAAGCCTGTGCGCAGCAACGAAGACTCAACGCAGCCAAAAATAAATAAATTTAATTAATTTTTTAAAATTAATTTTTAAAAAATGAGAAAGAAGGCCCCTTAATCTTCAACCTGTCAGAGATACTCACTGTAAGATTCTTTTCCATTTATTTTTCAAAAGCAGGACACAGCATTGTAAATCAGCTATACTCTAATATAAAATAAAAATTAAAAAAAAAACAAAACAGGATTGGGACTTCTCTAGCCGTTCCGTGGTTAGAACTCCGTGCTTCCACTGCAGGGGGCATGGGTTCGGTCCCCGGTGGGGGAACTAAGATCCCACATGCCGCACGGTGTGGCCTAAATAAATAAATAAAACAGGATCATCCTGTATACATTTTTAATTTTTATTTATTTATATTTATTTATTTATTTTTGCGGTACGGGGGCCTCTCACTGCTGTGGCCTCTCCCGTTGCGGAGCACAGGCTCCGGACGCGCAGGCTCAGCGGCCATGGCTCACGGGCCCAGCCGCTCCGAGGCATGTGGGATCTTCCCGGACCGGGGCACGAACCCGTGTCCCCTACATTGGCAGGCAGACTCTCAACCACTGCGCCACCAGGGAAGCCCTACACTGTTTTTAAAATCTGCTTTTCCACTTACTATGTCATGCACACTTGTCTGGTTTATTTTTTAAAATCTTATTAATCACTCTAAAGAATTCTATCACGTGGATGTGGCTGAATTTGTTTAATAGGGTATCATATGGATAATTTAACTATGATGATGTGGGTTGAAAAAAATTTATTAAAGGAATGGAAATAATACCAAACGACACATGATAAAAGTAATTAATATGATTTTTGACTTTGATTTTGGAGAATAAACAACACAAATAGCTTCCACACATCAAACCCAGCTCTGACCACACCCGTGCCGTCTTCTTTCTGCACAACTTTCGTGAAGCTCGACCAGGATCCATTTGTGGGTCTGGGTAAAGTGGCTGGGATCACGAGGAAGTGAGGTGAGGTGAGGTGTGGATTTTGTGGTGTAATTTGAGGGGAGCCATGTGCATCTCTCTAGTTCTATCCAGACATGAAATATTTCCACCAAGAGATTCATTCCTGAAGGTCAACAAATGAGTCCTGTCTCTTGAGAAATGTAAATATCCCTGAAAGGGCAGGCACGTGTGTAAGATCACTGTCTGTCTTTCACCTTCGGGACTTCTAAGAAGTTTCCTTTATCCAGAGTGACCTCAACAGCTTGGGAACGGGAGATACCTAAAGGCACAGAGCTCTCTAGAAGCCTGTGGGAGGCTGAGGTTCTGATCCTTTATGGTCTTTGATAGTTAGGGTCTGGAGGGAATAAGCTGGTCTGATCTCCAGATACCCTCTCAGCAGTGTGTGCTGCTTTCCTGTCTCCAAGGGACTCCGTCCTACCTTCCTCCCACCCCTCTGAGCCCAGCTGGACTGACCCTCCAATCCAACATAGTCCTGTCTTTCTTTGAGTTCTTACCTTTGCCAATGGTACCACCAGTCGTTCAGCTGTCAAAGTTCTGTGATTTTTGTCTCCTCTCTCACCTCACAGCCAACTTAGTCACCATTTCTGTTGACTTTGCTTCTGGACTATTTCCTGGACCCCTTCCCTCATCCTCAGCCTCAGGACCACTACCCTGACTCTCCAATCCAGCCCTAACACCTGCAGTCCAGTCGAGGGGGGTCTTTCTGATGGAGGTGCCGATTTTGTCACACTTGTGTCCCAAGGGCCCTTTGGATGCCCCCTCTTCAGCACGGGATACAGTGATCTTCACAACTGGCACTGCTGCTGTGATCCATCCTCCCCGCCTCCTGTTCTCTAGCCACACCAGCTTACTAGACTCTTCCTAAACTCCCCTAGTGTACAGGCTACCAGCCTTAGTGAGTCTTCCAGACTCAATTCAGCGAACTCTCATTTATCCTTCAAGAGCTAGAGTACGTCGCCTCTGCAACCTGGATTTCACTGTGCCTTTCCTGGGGTTCCCCTATGGTGCTCAAAGCTCACGGACACAACAAATGGTTGTTACGCTAAGTAGCCAGTGCTTACCGTTTGTGTGTCATTCGGCGCCTGCACACTGTCCTGCGCTGCAGACTTCTCATGTGGAGGAGGTGTGACCAAGCCCTGACGAGACCCATCACTTAACAAGCAGACCAGAATTTATATCCAAATGAGACCTGCTTCCTTCAGTCTTCACCTTAAGAGATTGGATACTTTGTCCAGTGATGCTGTGATCCCTCAAAACACCTTTGGAACACCTCTCTTGGAAACAACTTCAGCACTTACAGCACTTCAAGATCCTCTGTGGTAGTAGGTTTCTGTGTTTTTTTTGGTTTTAACTTAACATTTATTACGCATTTATCTATCCCAGGCACCAAGCTGGAGCTGGGTGAAAGATAAGATAAATTGGACATTTACTGTGTCTCCAAGGAAGTTTCTGTTTGGTAAGGGAGATAAGATCTGGACCCCAGGACAATACAGGGTTAAGTGATAAGGCTGAGGTTGGATCTGATTTTTGGAAAGGGGCAGAAGTCCTTTGGTTTCAACTTCCCAACAAGGTGGATGACAGAGGTATGTGATTACACCCTGCATTAAGCCAGTGTGTTCTGAAGACTTCCGAACAGAAGCCCAGTGATACAGCCCAAATGCGATACAGTGACCTCCACAACTGGCACCGCTGTTGTAATCCATCACGAGACTAAACCCACCTGGCGTGTTTAAGACCCGGACTCCCCACTTTCTGGCGATGCTCCTCCACAGACCGAGTTTTCCCAGCTAAATGGAAAGCTCTGGAAGGGCAGGTGCTGAGGTCTTCTCCTTCACTATTTTCACAGTGTCTGGTGGGCGCATAACAGATGTGGGATAAGTGTTAGACGCGTCTCCTGCCGCGCCACACGCCCGTCACTTCGGGCATCCTCCCCCCACGTGCGCCGCGCTCCGCGGTGACAGCGTCGCAGGTCCGCGCGGGGCGGAAGGGAACGGCTGAAAGGAACGTGCGGGGAGGGCACGCATGTGTGCGCGGAGCTCCTGCGTCCTGGGCCCGGGAGCGGGGTCCCCGGTGGGCACCGCGGGGAAGGGAGCAGCTGCCCGCGCGCCGGACGTCCGCCCTCGACCGTCCTTTTGGGGCCGGCGCGGAGGGAGAGGCGTGCTGGCGGCCGGGCGCGAGGCCAGAGGCCGGCCCGCGGGTCAGGGGGAAGGGTTCCGGCCTCGGCCGAGAGCGGGGGGCTGGCCAGGACCGGCGGGAAGCCGGGCCAGGGGAGGAGGAAGAGAGTCTGGGCCGAGATCAAAGGGGAAGCACGTGTGCGGGGCGGCGGCCGAAGCTGGAGCAGGACGCCGAGGTCGCAGCCTAGTCCCCGCGGCCGCCCCCCGCCGGCGCCGCCCGCCCCGCGCCCGCGGCCCCTCCCCGCGTCCCAGTCTCCTCCCCGAGGGCTCGGGGCCGGGCCGCCACTCCCTCCAGCTCCCGCCCTCGGCCGCGCGCATCTCATTCCAGCCCTCATTCCTCACATTCCAGGCTTCCTCCTTTCAAACCCCAGGCCGGGGGCGGGGAGGGCCCGCAGCTCCCGGCTCCGCCGTGCGGCCGCGTCCCCCAGGTGAGTGGCCCCGGCGCCGCGCCCCTCTGCCGCTCCCCTGGCGCTCTCTTCTTCCGGCCTTGGACCTGCGCTCCGGGCCCGCCTTGCCCCCCCTCCGACTTCCCTCCCTTCCGCCCTCCTGCGCGCACTCGGTTCCCCCGGCTCCCTTCCTCTCCCGTTGACTCACCCCGCCAGGAATAGGGATCGCCCGTGCTTTCCCGTCAGTCCCCTTCTGGGAAAACTCCTCCCTCCGCGAGCCCCGCTCCGCCCGGCTCCGCGCACCGGCCACCGCGCGCCGGACCCCGCGCACCGACTACCGTGCACCGGGCACCGGGCACCGCGCACCGAGTACCGCGCGCCGGCGCGGCGACCTGGGCTCGGGGCGGCGCGGGGTCGGCTCCGTCCCGCGACCCGCCTTCCTCCCCGCCCAGCCGATCGGCCCCGGTTCCGGAGCCCGGGTCTCCGGTCGCTGACCCCCCGTTGTCCCTGCAGCGCCCTCGCCGGCCTCCCGGGACCTCAGCGGAGCCGCGGCTGGAAGAGCGGCGCCGGGGCGGACTCCGCGGGACTGGCCCCGCGCGCCCGCCCACCTCCCCGCACCCTGGGACCGGTAAGGCGGCGGCGCGGGAGGAGCTCTCACCCGGGACCGGACTAGGTGGCGAGTCGGGCACGTGGAGGCGCGCGGACCGCAGGGCCGTGGTGGGCGAGAGGGCCGGGGGGCGGGGAAGGGGAGCGCGCGGAGCCGAAAAGACCGGAGGCGGAGCCGAGGACGCCGGCGGCAGGAGAGACCCGGCACCCGCGCCTCTTTTCTGCTGGGCGCCTCTCGGGCTCGGAAGAAGAGCCCTGGAGGTGGGTGCCTTGGCGGTTTGCAGTGCCGAGGCTTTGCGACAGCGGAGGGGACCTCGGCAAAAGGTCCCCGCTCCCCAGCGCTTGAGGAGCCTGGTGCGTTCTACGCTGGGGACCAGCGAGTCTGGGGAGCAGAGCTCCCAGACCCCGAAGCGGATATTTCCCCGGCGGGTGGGCCGACCCGGGACTCGCGCCTCCGTGTACTCGTGTGTCAGGGGGTTCGGGCCAGACCCGGAGGGTAAGTGATGAGTTCATGTGGCGTCTGGCTGTCCTGCCTCCTTAGCTTCGAGTGTATGTGAGGGTGACACCGGCTCACAGATGACTCACCTGGCTTCCAGGAGGCGGATTTGTTTGTGTTGAACGGGAGCGCGTTTCCACTCGAGAAGAGTGCTGTTTGTCTGAGAGCTGAGTGTTTCTGAGCACTTGCGAGATGCCACGTCTCTCAGCGTGCGTTTTCCCCGCGAGGATGCTGTTCCTGGGCGAGACTGTCCTTGCTCCCTGCCGAAGCGGGGGCAGGAGACAGTGTCGCTGGTGGTGTGTGTACGGGAGTAGTTGGCTGTGGGTGTGGCCCCCAGGCTCCACTCGCCCTGGACCCGCGGAGCTGGAAGGAAAGCTGTCCACACCTGCCTCTTCCAGGCAGCTGTCTTTCTAGGGAGGTCGGTTTTGTTCCGCCTAGGCAGAAAGTTAAGGGAAGTTGAGATTCTTGCCTTTCGTGACGGTAGTGAGATTTGGGGATGTTTGTGGGGTTGGACCCCCCAGAAAGAGACCATTTCGAATCTTGAGATTTGTGTAAACAGGGCTTTACTTTACTTATTTATTTTTAACTTTTAAAAAATGTTATGCAGTTTTTAGAGGTAACTTTCCATTTCCAGTTACAACAAAATATGGGCTATATTCTCTGTGTTGTACAACACATCCTTGTAGCCTGTGGTACACTCAATAGTTTGTACCTCCCCTCCCCCGCCCCCAAATTGCCCCGCCCCCTCCCCACTGGCAACCACCAGTTTGCTCATATCTATATCTGTGAGTCCTCTTCTTTGTTATATTCACTAGTCTGTTGTTTAAGTTCCACACGTAAGTGATATCACACAGTATTTGTCTAGACAGTGCTTTTAAATTTGGCCCCAAGAACAAGGAGGAAGCGAACTACTTTCTCCTGGTCCAGCTCTCCTTAGAGCTGCCGGGGCAGTCAAAAGGAAGAATCCTCCTCCCTGGAGACTTGCTAGACCAGGAGGCACTGTCCTGAGCATTGCAGAGATGCTTTCGCGCCAGCCTGGAAGCGAAGGCTGCCTCTGATTGGCCGGTTGACCTGTGAGGAGAACCTTGTGGGGTATCTCTGTTTCCCCATCTCTTCCTTTCTGCTTTGCTTTCAGTTTTATCTCCATTGGGGTTTCACCATGTGAAACATGTTAGAGGAGGGAGCTGGGTAGGGCGAGAGCCACAATGCCCAGGAGATTGGCCGCAGTGTGAGATTGACAGCGCGTGGTGGGGATGGGCGGGGTGAACGCAGGCCGACCCCTTATCGAGTTCTTTCTTCATTCTCACAGCCACATGCTGTGGGCATAATGTTTATGGCTTCTTGAAAGGAAGGGACCAGACACTGCCAAGGGGTGGGGACTCGCCGCCCCTCCTCCACGCACCCTGAGGACACAGGTGTGCTGCTGGGGGCCACCTACCCCCTCACCGGCTCAGGCCATGTGTGGGTGGGGCTTCAAGGGCGTCTGGTCTAAAGATGGAGTAGAGCGGGTTCAGGTTTGGGGTCACACGTACCAGGGTATAAATCCTGACAGTTACTCGCTACCTTTAAGGCTTCAGGCTTGGTTTCCTGATGAGTAATATGGGAGGAGTTCATTAGTATCTATCGGAAAAGTTGGTGGTGAAAATTCAGTGTTTGCAGAGCACCTCGCAGCGTGCCTGGCACAGCCAGAGGCGCAGCAGCCAGTGTTTCCTAAGCCTGTTTCAGCCTAGAACCCCTTTTTTCCTGGGAACTTCTCTGAACACCCTTTGCTAAACCCTGCCCTGCCATTCATGTTTGTTTAGCCAAATGGCTTGAGCGTTTGCTGTACGCCAGGCCCTACAGGCTTCTTCCCTCAGACTTAGGAACCAGGGTCGCTAGTGGCCCAGGTGGAGGTGGGAGCCTGGCTTTGTCACCGCAGAGCACAGGGTCTCCAGCTCCTATGTTCTAATTACTGTTTTGCCTTGACCCCAGGGTGAACTCGCTGAACATGAGTGAACTCTAATGTCAGCACCTAACTCGCTCATTTTATTTTTATTTATTTATTATTTTTTTGTGGTATGCGGGCCTCTCACTGCTGTGGCCTCTCCCATTGTGGAGCACAGGCTCCAGACGCGCAGGCTCAGCGGCCATGGCTCACGGGCCCAGCCGCTCCGCGGCATGTGGGATCCTCCCGGACCGGGGCACGAACCCGTGTCCCCTGCATCGGCAGGCGGACTCTCAACCACTGCACCACCAGGGAAGCCCCCACACTTCTTTTTTTTTTTTTTTTTTTTTTTTTTTTTGCGGTACACGGGCCCCTCACTGCTGTGGCCTCTCCCGCTGTGGAGCACAGGCTCCGGACGCGCAGGCCCAGCGGCCATGGCTCATGGGCTTAGCCGCTCCGCGACATGTGGGATCCCCCCGGACTGGGGCACGAACCCATGTCCCCTGCATCGGCAGGTGGACTCCCAACCACTGTGCCACCAGGGAAGCCCACTCGCTCATTTTAGAGGTGAGGAGCAGCCACTACAGAGAACAGCATGGAGCTTCCTTAAAAAACTAAAAATATATGGTCCAGCAATCCCATTCCTGGCATATATCCAGAGAAAACTGTAATTCGAAATGATACATGTACCCCAGTGTTCATAGCAGCACTATTTACAATAGCCAAGACATGGAAGCAACTTAAATGTCCATTGACAGATGAATGTATAAAGAAGATGTGGTGCATATATACAGTGGAATACTACTCAGCCATGAAAAAGAATGAAATAATGCCATTTGCAGCAACATGGATGGACCTAGAGATTATCATGCTAAGTGAAGTAAGTCAGACAGAGAAAGACAAATACCATATGATATCACTTATATGTGGAATCTAAAAAATGGTACAAAAGAACTTATTTACAAAACAGGAATAGACTCACAGACATAGAAAACAAACTTACGCTTACCAAAGGGGAAGGGGGTGGGGGCGGGATAAATTAGGAGTTTGGGATTAGCAGATATATACGCTCTATATAAAATAGATAAACAACAGGACCTACTGTATAGCACAGGGAACTATATTCAGTGTCTTGGAGTAACCTATAATGGAAAAGAATCTAAAAAAGAATATATACACATACACACACAAAATAACTGAATCACTTTGCTGTACACCTGAAACTAATACAATGTTGTAAGTCAACAATATTTCAATAAAAATTTAAAAAATAATAAAAATAAAGATGGGAAACTGAAGCCCTAGTGGGACAGTAGCTTGCTTAAGGTCACACAGCTGGTGAGTGGCACAGCTGGGCCTGGAGTCCACCCTGGCCCATTCTGGTCCGCTCTGTCTCCTGCGCCGTCTCCTGCTCTGTGGGTCCCAGTGCCCAGACTCCTGGCCACCTTCGTCTAACAGGCGTGGAGGCTGGTGCACTGTGCCTCCTGCCTTCCTTTGCCCCCTGTGGCCCTTTGCTGGCAGGAGTTGGGACCACAGCTCCCTTTAAGGCTCTGAAACTGTAGCTGAACAGCTGCTGTCTGGGGGGGCCCCCCTTCCCCCTAGGGTGTGGCCAGTTCAGGGGCCCAGGTGGAGGTGGGGCAGGGCTGTGTAGCCAGGCATAGTCTCCAGCTCCTAGGCTCTCATTCCAGCTTTGCCTTGACGGCTTCTGAAGTGACAGTTCTTCGCACGCTTTTGGTTTTTCCATGTAGATATTAGGGATATGGGCTGGGAGCCCTCAGCTGTAGCGACTGGCCCTTTGGGAGCATTTCCACCAGAATCCCAGCCCCCAAGGGCCTTGCCCAACATCCTCCGGCCTTCAGTACATCAGGAGGATGGGCCCGGCTCCCTGCAGTGCGGACTGCGGAGGGTGGGCGGGCCCCCATGGGTGGGGACTCGGCTTCCTTTGACCCAAACTTCACTCGAACAATAGACTTCAGAGGAGTCACCAGGGGCAGGAAATGGGAGCTGTGCGGAGGCTGGGTGACCCTCGTGGGGGAGGGGATGCATATCCGGCCTGAAGGAAAGGCAGGGTGTTGGGGGCAGTGCGAAGGGCACTGGGGAGGGGCCGGTGACACACAGGGTGGGCCTCTCCTCTGCAGGGGCCCTGTTGACTCAGAGAAGCCTGAGCTGCTGAAGCCCATCCTCTGGCTGAACCCTCTGCTTTGCCTTCTCAGCCGAGGTGTCTAGTGTCTGCTGGCCTGGCCCACCCCTGCCAGAGCTGCGCTGCGTTCCCTCAAGCCCCCGAGCTGTTTGCGTGCATTGTCCCGTGAACCCCCCAGGATAAAAGACCGCTCGTGTTCCTCCCCGGCTGATGGCCATCTTGGCGTTGAGCGTTGAGTAATAGTTGACTGGGCCGTGGGCAGAGCTCCAGGTGGGGAAGCAGCCGGCCTGGGTCAGCTGGACAACAGAAAGGGATTTTTCTGAGCTACAGTCAGAACAGGAGGACAACGGGGACAGGCTGGGGGGCAGGTGGCGGAACGCTCTCCGAGGTGAAGCGCCCTTACCACGCCCTCATCTTTGTCAGAGTAGAGCAGACCTGTGAGAGGGGCGAAGGCCAACCTTGGGCGAGTCCGTTGGACCACACTTGAGTCGCGTTTCCTGAGCTCAGGTGGCCAGATTCTCACAGATCGCGTTTTGGGGGCCTGAGAGAAGCTTCTGGGGTCTGGGAGGAGGTGAGGACGGCAGGATAGCAAATGCTGTCCTGGTTCATCTCTTCAAGGGGGCAAGACCGGGGTCCTGAAATGGCCGGCTGGTAAGCTTCTTATCCATCCCTGGCCAAATTCCAGGTCAGATATTTGAACATACAGTCTGTGGGGACATCAGAAATGAAGTTGAGGTAACTAGTGGCCAACATGGGTTCACTCTACCAAGTCGTGGGAAAATAACCTAATTTGGGTTCAGGAGAATTGAGTGTGTTCTGGCCGATGGCCGCCGTTAAGATGGATTTGTGACCAGTTGAGAGACCACCCTGGGTACTGAGCTCATGTCACCCTGGGGCGAGGTCTCTAGTGATGTATGTCACATCTTTTCTGGCTTTGTCCTCTATCAGTTCTGTCCGTGTTTAGGATAACAAACCTATTGGATGACAGAACCAGGATTCAAGATCCTTTCAATTGACTAAAATGCTGAGATTAAGCAGAACCCTGAAATTAAAATAAATTTTCAGTTAAGATTAATACATGCTCATTATAGAACACCAGGAAAATAAAGAAATATATAAAGGAGAAAATAAAATGGTGCATAGTGCCACAACTCAGGGATGAGTACCGTTAATATTTTGGTATATGTCCCTCCAAACTTGTGTTCATGCAAGTCTATATATTTTAACATAATTGCAATTATACTCTATTCTGTTTTTTTTAACTACTCTATACTATAGAGTGAGTATATAAATTATTGAAAACCATAATTTTAAGGATCTGAATAATATTACAAGTATTGTCATATGACAATATGTCATATTGTCATATGACAATACCTTATTTAACTGTGCTGTACTGGACTTTAAAAAAAATTGTTTTCAATTTTTAGCCATTCAAAATAACTTGACATCTAGCTATATTAAACATGTCTTCATATCTCAAGATGAAACCTAAAAAGTTTATGTGTAAAATCCTGCATTTAAGTTCAGAATATCAATTATATAGAATAGGAACTTACTGTCCATTCTTGTGGGGAAAAAAAAAAACTTGGGGTTTTTGGTTGATGAAGGAAGGGGAAGGGAAATGAGCATTTATTAAGTGCCTACTGGATGCCAGGTGTTATTCTAAACATCTCTCTCGACATCTCTCTTTTAATCTTCACAGCAGCCCTGCGAGATGGGGTTTGTTATTATTTTTTGAACCTCTCCTTTACAGAGGAGGAAGAAGCTACACAGAGATTAATGCGGGGTTTAAGTTTGTACCCGGGTCCATCACGCGCTTCCCTTTGGGCCTTGTGGTGTGCGGAGCCTGCGCCAGAAAGGCTTGAGTCCAGTGCAGTGCTCCGGCCACACCGGGAGCCTCCTCTGGTTTTGGAGGTTGGACACACCGGACCTAGGAAGCACTGAGCTTCGAGCATCTCAGCCGAGTTTGGAGCGAGGGTGGCTGTTGGCATTTCTCTCCCAGGAGGCAGCCCTCCTTGCAGGGACAGCAGATCCATCCATGATCTCAGGAGGCAGAACCAGGTGGAGCTACACAGAATTTCTGTTTCTGTGCAGAACTGGTTAGGGATGCTTCACCGGATATCTCTGCGCTGGATGGGAGGTGGGATCAGATGACCTCTGGGGCCTCTGCCTCCCCCTTATGGCCCTGGCCTCAGTTTCTCCACATGTGGCAGGTGGGGACCCCACTAGGCGAGGAGGGAGGTGTTTTCCCACTTTGGCCCTCGGGGAGATCCATCCTGCCGGAGGTGAGGTTGAGAGATGTGGGGGAAGGAGCAGTGTCCCAGCGGGTGGAGGATGCAGCACGGGGAGGTGTGGGCGGCGTTGCCTGGCCCGTGTCACCCTTGTGCAAGCTGAGTGGACGGGCGTCAGGGTCAGGGGAAGATGCCACGGCTTCGGGTAGCGGCTGCGAGCACAGACTCCGGAGCCGGTGCTGTCCGCTGGGAATGTGAAATTGTATGTGAGCTGGGAGCCGCATTTAAGAGGCTCAAAGAAGCTAGTCAAATGAATTTTTTTGTTAACTTTTTATTTTACATTGGAGTAGAGTTGATTAACAATGTTGTGATAGTTTCAGGTGTACAGCACAGTGATTCAGTTATACATTTTCCCATTAGGTTGTTAACATAATAGTGAGCAGAGTTCCCTGTGCTATACAGTAGGTCCTTGTTGGTTATCCATTTTAAATATAGCTGTGTGTACGTGTCAATCCCAAACTCCCTAACTGTCCCTTCCCCCACCCTTCCCTAGTGAAATGAATTTTAATAATATTTTCTATTAAACTACAGTGTCTAAAATATTATCGCTTAACGTGTAATCAATAGTAAAACAATATTAATGAGATAGTTGACATTGTTTTTCGTAAAAAGGGTTGGGATCCAGCCCGTGTTTTACACTCAACGGCACGTCTCTGCTGCACCGGCCACGCTTCAAGTGCCCACTAGCCGTGGCCAGTGGTTGGGCAGTATAGCTTCACAGCCAGCCTGCCTGCCTGGGTTTGAAGCCCCTACCTGCTGCTCTTCAGCTATGTGGCCCTGGGCAAGTTTCCAGGCTGCAGTGTGTCTTATTCCCCACCCCCCACTTTTTTTTTTTTGGCCGAGCCACGTGGTTTGCGGGATCTTAGTTCCCGACCAGGGATCCAACCCGTGCCCCCTGCAGTGGAAGCGTGGAGTCCTAACCACTGGACCGCCAGGGAAGTCCCTTATTTTCCCCGCTTATTAATGGGGGCAATACTAATGACAGTGCCACCCCCATACGGTTGATGTGAAGGTTAAATTAGGCAATATCTGTAAAGTGCTTGGTTTCTTTGCCGGGCACATATTAAACACTGTATAAGTGTTTATCAGGTAAATGACCTGTAACTGGTCCTTAACCCCTGGAGAGGCAGTGCTGTGCTTGGGAAAGCCCAGCCATAGAGGGGCCCCGTGGTCCCTGGGCTTCCCTGCCGGTGCCCATAGTTCTACAGAGTGGAATGGATTCAGATCAGATGGGCTGGTCGGTTGTTGCTGCACAGAGGGCCACCTCCTGGGAGAGAAATGCCAGCCCCCGATGATGGCACAGGGTCCCGTCCCTCAACAGGTGTGTCCTGAGCCTCTGTCTCCTCGGGGCTCGGAGCTGTGCTTCGTGGCAAGGAGGAAGAAAAGCGTCCTGGAAAATCGCGTGACCTCGTGTCGACTTGGAGATTTGAGTGCTTCCGACACCCCCCGCGGAGCTCCGCCAGCCACAGCAGCGCCAGCTCTCCTTGGCATCAGCCTCCTCCGCTTGCACCTGCCCTCAGTGGTCACAGAGCACCCACGGTGTGCCCGGCCTGTGCCAGGTGCAGCGGCGGGCACGTGGCAGGTGCTCAAGGAGCGTGCGATCCAGCAGGGGAGACGGACTGAGTAACGAACGCTGAGAGCCTGCGGGGTGCTTGAAGGGCCAATGAGAAGCACAGACAAGGGACTTCCCTGGCGGTCCAGGGGTTAGGGCTCCGCACGTCCACTGCGGGGGGCACGGGATCCATCCCTGGTTGGGGAACTAAGATCCCGCGTGCTACATGGTGCGGCCAAGAAAGAAAGAAAGAAAGAAAGAAGGAAAGAAGCAGCAGCACAGGCAAGTGCAGAGGGGATGCCTGGTAAAGAGGATTCATCCTGAAGGGGCTGGGAGCAGTCAGGGAGGGCTTCATGGAAGAGGAGCCACTTGCGCTGGCTTTGAAGGATGGGTGGGTTTTTGACAGCTGAGTGTGTACATGTGTAAGAGGGACAGAGAGAAGGAGAGAGGGAGGCAGGAAGAGGGCAGGAGAAATATCTGTGAGAAGACAGAAAAAGTAGTGATTTCAGGGCTGTGGGCATGAAATGACTAGAGGAGGGACTTTATGAACACGGTCCATTTTCCGGGTACTCTGGGTAGAATAAGGAGGACTTGTTAAAAGTTTCGTTTTTAATTTACATGCAGCTGAGTTTACTCCTTGTGATGTGTAGCCCTATGAGCTTTGACATATGCACGGAGTTGGGCGGTCGCCACCACGGTCAGGGTCCACCAACCGACCATCTCCCCAGACGGCTCCTCAGCGCTGCAGCCCCTTCGCCCCATGCCCACTCTGCCCTCCCCGATCTGTTCTCACTGCTGTGGTCTTGCCTCTTCTAGAACGTCAGGTGGAATCATACAGCGTGTAGCTTTGGGCTCTGCTGACGTCACTCAGCTGGATGCCCCCTTCGACCAGGTGGTGTGTGGGTCAGAAGTTAGTTCCCTTTCATTGCTGAGTCACAAGGACCCCGTCATAGGGAATTTTATGGCGGTCCGGTGGTTAGGACTCCGAGCTTCCACTTCATGGGGCACAGGTTCGATTCCTGGTTGGGGAACTGAGATCCTGCATGCTGTGTGATGTGGCCCAAAAACAAAAAATACAAAATAAAGGACCCCGTTATATGGCGTCCCACACTGTGCTTGGCCGTTTGCTGGTTGAAGGACTTTGGCCTGGTTTCCAGACTTTGATGATTTTGTAAAGCTGCTGTCGTCACTGGTGTGCAGGTTTTTGTGCCAACACAGGTCTCCATTTCTCTTGGATAAATCCCTAGGAGTGGGATTGCTGGGTCACATGACGCGTGTATGTTTTAAGCTTTAAGGAACCACCGAGCTGTTCTCCCACGCGCACCGTTCGGCACTCCTCCCGGCAGAGCGTCAGGGCTCCATCACTCGGTGTCTTCAGCAGCGCTGGTGCTGTCAGGTTCCTTTCTGTCCCGTTTGCGCCATCTGCGGAGGTGTGGAGTAGAATCTCCTTGAGGTTTTAATGTGCATTTCCTTAATGGCTACCACGTGGAACGTCCTTTCGGGTGCTTATTTGCCATTCATACAACTTCTTTGGTGAGAGGTATGTCCAAATCCTTTGCCTGTTTTTTTTGTTCGATTGTTCTGTTATGAGAGTTCTTTAATATTCTGTATACAAGTCCCCTGTCAGACGTGTGATTTACAAATTGGGGGGAAGTTCACTTAAGGAGAAAATCTCCAAAAGAAGATGCTAGGTGTGGGCTAAGAGTTTGGTGTCCTAAGCCTTGGCCTTTCTTCAGGGCAAAGGTGGGACCGGGTTGAGGTGGGACATGGGGGTCCCCTAGAGAGATGAAGGGACCGGCTCTTCCGTGAGGTCCCACTCCAGGCGCAGCAGCTGCTTCAGAACAGGAGGCCGCGGTGGTGTCTCGCGGGCCAGGCTGGCCAGGCCCATCAGAACAGCGAATGCTCGTGCACAGCCTGGGTATCAGCCGCTTCCGTGGCCTTGTTTCCAAACTGGGCGAGCGTGCATTCTGGAATTGGAGGCGGGGACTTGGCCGGGGGCCGGAGTAAGGGCTGGGCGGGGGTGTGGCTGGTGCAGAGCGGAATCAGTGGGGTGGGTTTCTGGGTCAGGGTGGGTCTTCGCTGGTGTGACCTCAGCCTGGGGTCTGAGGGCCCTGCGCCATTGGAACTTCTACCCCGGTGCAGGCAGGGTGGCTCTGAGACAGAAGGACATTCCTATGAAAATGACCCAGGGTGGGGTGGGTGCTGCCTCTCTGTTAACCTCCGTCCTGCCTGGCCCTCGCCCGTGTCCTGGGGGCCGTGGTGCTGCCAGATGCAGGGGTCTTCATTCTCTCCTGGGCAGGCCTTTCCCAGAGGTGATTAGAGAGCGGGCAGAGCTGAGGATGGGGCCTGCGTGCTGCTCCCTGGGGCTCCCCCTGAGCCCTCGCCCCGCCGTGGCTCCCTGATGCCCTGGGCCCCGGAGGGCTCCTCCCTGGCGGGGGCGGGGGGGGGAGCTGAGCTGCAGGGGCACCGGTGCGGGCACAGCCCCAGTCCTGGCACGTGGGCACGGTCCTGCCCTCTGTGGGTGCAGCGGTGTAGGGGAGGCCCAGCTTGCTCAGGCCGTGCCTGGGGATTCGCCTTGTGAGGAGTTTCCAAGGCTCCAGGTCCTTGATGTCTTGTGAGATCTGGATTCCACAGGACAGGCCTGCCCAGAGGGAGCCCAGCGGGTTGGTGCGGTCCCTTGGCCTCCAGTACTTTTGTGACTTCTGTTTTATTTTAGAATCCTGGGAAGGGCCCAGAGGAGAAATAAACGCAAGGCTTACTCCTCCCATCTTTTTTTTTTTTCTTCCAGCTTCCCCAAATGCATATTTATCTTTATTTATTTATTTTTGGCCGCCCTGTGCGGCTTGTGGGGTCTTAGTTCCCCGACTAGGGATTGAACCCGGGCCCTTGGCAGTGAGAGCGCCAAGTCCTAACCACTGGACTGCCAGGGAACTGCCTACTTTATTATTATTTTTTAAATTATTTTATTGGAGTAGAGTTGATTTACAATGTTGTGTTACTTTCTGCTGTACAGCAAAGTGATTCAGTTATACATATATACAGTCTTTTCCACCTTTTTTTTAAAGTCAGTTTGTTGTTATTATTACTTTGAGCGGTTTTGGGTTTACATAAAAGTTGAGCAGGAATTACACAGAATACCCTCCCTCCTCCCCGCTTTCTGCTTAGGAACACCTTGCCCTGTGTGGCATATTTGTTACCTTGCTGGGCCAGGATTGATATGTTATTAACTAAAGTCCACAGTTTATATTAGGGTCCGATGCATGTCTCGTCACATGTCATGGTGGCATTTCAACCCCAGACGGAGTGGCTTCACTGCCCTGGGACTCCTGCGTCCCACCTGCTCATGCCTCCACTGATCTTCTGTTGTCCCCATGGCGTCACCTTCTCCGAATGCCCTGTGGTCTTTGTCGTACAGTCTGCAGCCTTTCCACGTGCGGCTTCAGATGGGCTGCACTTAGGGATATGCCTCTAAGTGTCCTCCAAGTTTTCCCCTGCCTTGAGAGCTCATTTCTTTTCCATCGTGAATGAGCTTCCCCTTTCCCCGCCTTTTCTCTTTGTAAGTGGGGACACCGAGGTCCAGAGAGGGAGAGTGTCCCCACGAATCATGGCAGGGCTGAACGTGGGACCTGATTTCTTCTTCTTGTGAGATCAGAGGGGCTTCTGTGGCCCCAGTGGGTGGGGCGGAGGTGGAGGGCCTTGGACAGGCACTTCCTGGATGCCTTAGGGCTAGGCCCACAGACACCCACAGCCCTGGCCGCTGGGCTGGGAGTGGGAGGATGGCTGGCCGTTCCCGCAGAGCTGAGGGGGGTGGGGCGCTGGAGCCCGCCCTCATTAACCCCCAGCACCCCTCTGGGGTGGGTGTCTGAGGGATGGGCTGGGGGTCTGTATCTGCTCAGGAATCTTATCTCCCCCTACTTCTCTGGGGCACGCTCTGCCCCTCCCTGTTGACCCGTCCCTCTGGCCTGCTTCCCTCTTCACCGATTTCCTCCTTTCTGTGCCCCTCACTCTTCCTGCTGTTCACCTCCCCACTGTCCAGGGGAGGATGCTTCACACTGTCCTTGTCCCCCTCCCTCATCCCTCCATCACCCCTCTGTCATCCCTCCATCACCCCGCAAGGAGCCGCCTCTGTGCCGGCCAGGATCGATCCTGATGCCCAAGATAGCCCCGTGAGGAGGAGAGACCTTATCCCCTCTGCGGTGTATCTTCAAGGACACAGCCCCAGAGAGTGGAATGGCCCGGCCGGTGTGAGGCCCAGCCAGGCCTCTGGCGCCGGGCTGCACAGCGCCACCCTCCCGGCTGCCCCGGCTCCCTGTGGCTTTGGTTCCCACAGGCGCTCACCCTGGGAAGGACTGTGGGTCCCCTCCTTTTGCCTTCTTCGCTTTCACCCCCTCCCCATCCTGTCCTGTCGAGAGGTATGATCAATGTCCCCACTGAAAGGGGAGGGAGGGACGCGCTGCTGCCCTCCAGGGCTTTGCCTGTTTCATCACACTGGTCCTCCATCATCGCTCCGCAAAGGGTGTCTGCTCCCAGTTTGAGGTATGAGGAAACAGGAGCTTCGGGAGGTGAATGCGTAGCGGCTCAGAGGCAGACGTTAACCCAGGTCCTGGGACTTTCCTGGCGGTCCAGTGGTTAAGACTCCGCGCTCCCAGTGCAGGGGGCCTGGGTTCGATCCCTGGTCAGGGAAGTAGATCCCGAATGCCGCAACTAAAGATCCCGCGTGCCGCAACTACTGAGCCCACGTGCTGCAACGAAGACCTGGCGCAGCCAAATAAATAAATATTTAAACAAACAAACAAAAAAACCAGGTCCTGTGACCCTGAACTTCTTCACGATAGACCAGACAGCCTGATGCCCAGCTTTCCCAGAGCTGTGTGCCTTCGGAGAGGAAGGGGCGCTGCCCGGCACGAAGGACGGTGGGGTGTTTGGGCCTCATGACCTCAGGTTCTGGGTGGTTTCGTTACTTGGCCTCCAGCAAGCCCCGGCTGGCCTTCTGAGTCACACGGGGGCCAGCTTTCTCCAGCTGGCTGCCGGGCCCTGCCCAGCCCATCCACTACCTGTGGGTTGTTTCTAACCTTCCCCTCCTTCCTTCCATCCCGGGGCTTTGCCCGCCTTCTCTCTCTGCATTTCTGGTTATACGTAGGCCACCTTCCTTTCTCTCCTGTATGCTGGGCTCCAGACTCCTGGAGTGACCCCCTCTCCCACCTCCATCCATTTCTTTTCCCCTTCTGTCTCCTGGTGGCCCTTTTTAAAAAACTGTGGTAGAACATGCATGACATAAAATGTACCTTTTTTCTTTTTTTTTTTTGCGGTACGCGGGCCTGTCACTGTTGTGGCCTCTCCCGTTGCGGAGCACAGGCTCCGGACGCGCAGGCTCAGCGGCCATGGCTCACGGGCCCAGCTGCTCCGCAGCATGTGGGATCCTCCCGGACCGGGGCACGAAGCCGTGTCCCCTGCATCGGCAGGCAGACTCTCAACCACTGCGCCACCAGGGAAGCCCTAAAATGTACCATTTTAACTGTTGTTAAGTGTACAGTTCAGTAGCATTAAGTACAGTGTTGTGTTACCATCACCATCGGTCTTCAGAACTTCTTCATCACCCCAAACAGAATCTCTGTCCCCATTACAAACTTCCCCCTCACCCCACACCCCGCATAACCTGTCGTCTACTTCCTGTCTCTATGGATTTGCCTGTTTCAGGTGTTTCATAGAATATTCATCCTTTATGTGTCTGGTTCATTTCACTTAGCATAATGTCCCCAAGTTCATTCAGGTTGTAGCATGTGTCAGAATTTCATTGCTTTTTATTTTTACTTATTTTAATTTTTAATTTTTGTATCTTTTTGGCCGTGCCACATGGCTTTTGGGATCTCAGTTCCCCGATCAGGGATTGAACCCGGGCCCACGGCAATGAAAGGGCGGAGTCCTAACCACTGGACCGCCAGGGAACTCCCTTTTTTTTCCCCCCATTCCTTTTTTTTTTTTTTTTTTTGCGGTACGCGGGCCTCTCACTGTTGTGGCCTCTCCTGTTGCGGGGCACAGGTTCCGGACGTGCAGGCTCAGCGGCCATGGCTCACGGGCCCAGCCGCTCCGTGGCATGTGGGATCTTCCCGGACCGGGGCACGAACCCGTGTCCCCTGCATCAGCAGGCGGACTCTCAACCACTGCGCCACCAGGGAAGCCCTCCCCCATTCCTTTTTAAAGCTGAGTAATAGTTCACTGTATGGATAGATGACCTTTTGTTTATTCCTTAGTCTGTTGAAGGACATTTGGGTTGTCTCCACCTTTTGGCTGCCTTGGGGCATGTCTTTCTCCACCAGGTGTGATTTTCCCAGGGTCTTGAGCTCAGTGTCTACTGAAATCCTCCCCTCCCCCCAAGATGTTTACCTGTTATGGTTTAACGTGTTAGTCTCCCTGGTGCACTGGATTCTTGTCATTCCTGATTCCTGTAAAGTCCCCGAGAACGTGAATTAGCAGGTACTGAACCAGTGTTCTGAGGGCAGACACGGGTTAGGTTCCTGTGAGGCTCTGGTCGCAACATTTTTGTCATCCGTTTAATTCGTAATCCTGCTTTATGCGTGTTTCTGTTCAGAGACACCTAATTTAAATAGATTGTTGATTCATAAACATTGAACTCACGACCAACAGCACCATCACTCCTGCCTGGACAAGGCTTATCTAACGCGTGTATTTTCTCCATAAGGCACATCACGACCTCCTTGCACTTGGGGACACCAGGCAGCCCCCCAGCACTGCACTTGGGGGCCATTTTAAACAGTGAGATCAACAACAAAAAGACAAAAATGGGAAAAGCATGGCACTAGATAGACCGGGAAAAGGACGGACGCTTGTTTGGGGTCTGAGCTGAAACTGGAAGGCAGGGTGGGCTGGCTTGACCTCAGGTGGACCACGGGTGATGGCCGCTCAGCACAGGGACACGTCCGAGTGACCGGGAAGCACCGCCAGTGTCAGTTTGGGTTACGGATTCTAGTGAGTGAACGAATTTGCAAACACGGAATCTGTGACAGTTTTGTGGATAATAAGGGGTAGACTGTACTTGCATCGTTGCAGGGACCCCTGGACCCATAGACTGAAGTATGTTGAGGGCAGAACCGTGTCCTAGTGACCTCATACCCCGAGCCTGGCATATAGTAGGTAATTTCAGCTTTCCTGAGGCGTAACTGACATCTAGAACTATAAGATACTTCAAGGGTCTGGTGATTTGACATGCGTATATACATTGTGAAAGGGTCCCCTCCATCTAGTTAATTAGCACATCTCTCATCTCACATGTTTTTCTTTTGTGTGTGTGTGGGAGAACATTCAGCAACTGTAGTCACCATGTGAGACATTAGACCTCAGACCCTTCTCTCTCTCTCTCTCTCTCTCTCTCCCCCTCCCTCTCTCCCTCTCTCTCTCTCTCCCTCTCCCTCTCTCCCTCTCCCTCTCTCCCTCTCCCTCTCTCTCTCTCCCTCTCTCCCTCCCTCCCTCCCTCCCTCCCTCCCTCCCTCTCAGCGTGGCACGTGGGATCTTAGTTCCTGACCAGGGATCGAACATGTGCCCCCCTGCAGCGGAAGCGTGGAGTCCCAACCACTGGATCTCCAGGGAAGTCCTCAGACCTTATTCTTAGAGCTGAACTTTTTTGTTCCCTTTTACGGACCTCTTCCATTTCCCTCCGCCCTCCGTAGATGTTTGTGGTTGGACTGGTGTCGGGAATTAAGTACAGAGGCCTGGCCTCAGCCGGAAAACAATGTGCGTGAACTCAGAGGCTGGAGGGAAGAGGGGGACGGGGCTGGAGGGAGGCTGGGGCCCACTGTTCCTGATCTCCCTTCCTGTTCTTGTCTAAGGAATGAGGTCCGGCCAGCGAAGGCTCAGAGATGACTGCCCCTGCCCTTCCCACCCCGGCACCCCAGAGGTCTCTGTCTGCTTCAGTGTGTGCAGTATTTTGTGGTCCTTGTAGAGCTGGATCCAATCTCCAGAGTCTGGTCCGGTGAGACTAGACAGGGTAATGATGGGAGAGCTATTTTTGTCCCAGCTCTGAAGTCTGTTGGATGAGGAAAATCCACACTGTCCAGTGCAGTGCTCTGTGGGTTCTGTAACAGCTAAGTCAGATTGGGCGAAGCACCTGGGGTTCAGAAACTAGACCCCACCTGCCCTGATAACCGGACCTCATAGATGAGTCCTGCAGCCTGAAGAAGGATCCCCGTTCTGGGGTTGAGGCGGAAGGGGACCCACTCCCTTCCTCCCAGATTACTTAGTCTCCACGCCCCGCCCCCCCAACCATATCCCATATCCCACATCTTCATGTATCTGGAAGATTGGGACGGGTTCCTGGAAGGAAACCCCAAGTTTTCTTTTCCTTACAGCTTCTCAGTTATAGGGGTTGTTGGGGTGAAGAAGGTGGTTCTTCCAAAGGCCTCCAGGAGAGGACCCTCAGCGTTAAGAGCTGAGGCCTCTGTGGGCAGGACGTGAGAACCCCGTCCCAAGGGTCCTGTGTGGCTGGAACCTTTAGCCTGGATGCCTGAGCTCTTGATCTTGTAACTGGGCGGGAGCCTCAGGCCCCGTCCTCATTGTCCCTCCCTAACTTTCTGGATGACGCCAGGCAAGTCCCATAAACTTCCCTAGCTCCTTCCAGTCTCCATCACTTCCAGTCTGGGGGCAGGGCCATGGGGAGGAGGTTATAACATGTGTTGACGCCCAACGAGTCAGAGATGTTGTGATAAAACGGAAACGAGTAGTAGATTTGTCCTTGACCGAGGAAAGGGGATCAGTGGAAGAATTGACTCCTTAATTAAGGATGCCGTGTGCTGCTGAGTCCCCAGCTTGGAGCCAGGAGTGGTGGGGGACACGGATGTAGGAGAAAATCACGTCCTCAAGTAGCTCACAGCCAGCAGGGGAAACAGGTGGGCACAGGTGCCATCACTTTTCCAGGACCAGGTGTTGCCGCGTTCTGAGTGGCATGTTGGGGGCTCCAGGCGTTAGGGGGAGTTGGGGGGGCTGAGTGATCACCGATGGCCGTGGAGGGCTACTGAAAGGGGTGGGCTTTGAGAGCAGGAGATAAGTCTTGAGGACACCACAGTGGACCAGGCAGGGGACTAGATCTGAGGTCACTCTCTCAGGGTGAGATATTGGTCCTCCTTGAGACTTGGGTTCTCCATTTATAACCTGGGGATCACAGTTCCCTTCCTGTCCTGAAGGTGTTTTTTTTTTTTTTTTTGCCTCTCCCGTTGGGGAGCACAGGCTCCGGATGTGCAGGCTCAGCAGCCATGGCTCACGGGCCCAGCCGCTCCGCGGCATGTGGGATCTTCCCGGACCGGGGCACGAACCCGTGTCCCCTGCATCGACAGGCGGACTCTCAACCACTGCGCCACCAGGGAAGCCCCTGAAGGTGTTTTTGAGAAGCTTATTATTCTCATTATTAGAAAGATCTTGATAAAAGCCAGGGTAAGTTCCCAATTCTTTGGAAAAGTCCTGAGTAACTGGCATCAGTGGTCCCTAGGATGGAGCTGAGTGTTGTGTGGCCTTGGGTGGGCTTTTAGGTGGGGTGGGGCAGAGCAGGAGGCCTCCAGGGCAAGCCCTGGAGCCAAGTCAGGGATTATTTTTGTTCCTCTGCTCGTGGCACCTGGCCCGGGCTCAGCGATGCCATCTGTCCCCTCCAGCCCCTCCTGGCAGGGCCCCCGAGGGTCGCTGGGGGACCAGGAGGAGGCGCAGAGGGACCCTTCACTGGGCTGCTGTTGGCTTACCCTACCCGCCATCCCTTCCAGCCGCGGGCAGAGGCCGCGTGCGTGGGAGCTTTGCCTGGGGAGGGAGGCACCTGCCAGGCCCGGCTGTGGGCAGGCGGGGGTGGCGGAGGGGGGGTTGTGGACAGGACAGGCGGGCAGGGTTGTGGGCTGGGAATGGCAGGCCACACGGAGCTGGGAGCAGCTCCATTTCGGTAATGGATCCCGTGGCCCAGGGCCTCGGGTGACCCTCTGCCCAGCTCTCCTCCGGGCGGACCCAGTGCGGGGGCCTCAGCAAACCTGCCTCCTGGGGCAGGGTCTGGGCCCGGCTTCCCCCTGCCCACAAAGCCCAGCTCGCAGCCCAGCCCACCTCCCAGCCAAGCCCAGCTCCCAGCCCAGCCCAGCCCAGCTCAGCTCAGCTCAGCTCCCAGCCCAGCCCAGCTCCCAGCTCAGCCCAGCTCAGCTCAGCTCCCAGCTCAGCTCCCAGCCCAGCCCAGCTCCCAGCTCAGCTCCCAGCCCAGCCCAGCCCAGCCCAGCTCAGCCCAGCTCCCAGCTCAGCCCAGCTCCCAGCTCAGCCCAGCTCCCAGCTCAGCTCCCAGCCCAGCCCACCTCCCAGCCCAGCTCAGCTCCCAGCCCAGCTCCCAGCTCAGCCCAGCTCGCAGCCCAGCCCAGCTCCCAGCTCAGCCCAGCTCCCAGCTCAGCTCAGCCCAGCTCAGCCCAGCTCCCAGCTCAGTCCAGCTCAGCCCATCTCCCAGCCCAGCCCAGCTCAGCCCAGCTCAGCCCAGCTCCCAGCTCAGTCCAGCTCAGCCCATCTCCCAGCCCAGCCCAGCTCAGCCCAGCTCAGCCCAGCTCCCAGCTCAGCCCAGCTCCCAGCTCAGCTCCCAGCTCAGCCCAGCTCGCAGCCCAGCCCAGCTCCCAGCTCAGCCCAGCTCCCAGCTCAGCTCCCAGCCCAGCTCAGCCCAGCTCCCAGCTCAGCCCAGCTCAGCCCATCTCCCAGCCCAGCCCAGCTCAGCCCAGCTCAGCCCATCTCCCAGCTCAGTCCAGCTCAGCCCATCTCCCAGCTCAGCCCAGCTCCCAGCCCAGCTCCCAGCCCAGCCCAGCTCCCAGCCCAGCCCAGCTCCCAGCTCAGCCCAATTCCCAGCTCAGCCCAATTCCCAGCTCAGCCCAGCTCCCAGCCCAGCCCAATTCCCAGCTCAGCCCAATTCCCAGCTCAGCCCAGCTCCCAGCTCAGCCCAGCTCCCAGCCCAGCCCAGCCCAGCTCCCAGCTCAGTCCAGCTCCCAGCTCAGTTCCCAGCCCAGCTCCCAGCCCAGCTCCCAGCCCAGCTCCCAGCCCAGCTCTCAGCTCAGCTCAGCCCAGCCCAGCCCAGCCCAGCTCTCAGCTCAGCCCAGCTCACAGCTCAGTCCAGCTCCCAGCTCGGGGGAAGGAAGGGCCCAGGGAAAACAGGCCCTGCTCTCCGAGGGGCCCACGTGGAGTCAGGGAAGTTGGGGCACCCTCCTTTTCATCTCCTAACTTTCTGGCCTCTGGGGCACCTTCTGTGTTTAGTGTCAGATCCCAGAAGAAAATCTAGGTGAAGCCAGGAGGCACGACACCGTAGGTATTCATATTATTAACTAGCTAGTATTAATTATTATTAGGCTTTAGGGTTTAAGGTGTATGGATCTAACTGGTCTGTTTAGGGCTCTAGGCTTTACGTGCAGCTTAGTAATAGTAAGGGTGACGTGAATAGCTCTTCGCGAGCACGGGCTCTGGGTCAGGCCCCGTGCAGTTGACATCTGGTCTTACCGACCGTCGCATGGACGCCTCTCCAAGGCAGATCGGTTTCCGGCCTCCTCTGAGCAAAGCCGCAGGCGAGAGTCCGCAAGGTATGTTTAGAGGCCGCTTGGGAGAATAGGGGGTTGGGCTGCGAGCCGCAGGCATTGCCAGCGCAGGAGGGACCTGCCAGGGACAGAGTTCACAGGTGATCTGGCTGAGGCCCAGAGAAACGGAGGGACTCGTCCACGGTCACAGCGGCTTGTCGACCTGGAGCCAGAAACGGCGTCTTGATTCCCAGACGTCACCTTCTCATTTACCAGCCTCCAGGATAAACCCCGAAGGGGTTCACGTACAACTCAAGCTCTCCCTCTGCTGTGCCCAAGTCCAGACATTTACTGAGATTTCCTTCTGTTTCCCAACACTAAACACAGAACAGTGCATACTCCCCACAGAGAAATCATTACTTCACAGACGCACACCAAATAGCCATTGATTTGTTCATCCTTCTGTCCCCAGCGTGTGCAGCGTGCGGAGGATTTAGTTGAGAAAGACGGCCAGCCCTGCCCTCGTGGGGTCTGCAGTGTGCTAAGGGGGACCAGTCACCCTGGGAGCTGGCGCTGAGATGCCCAAAGCACGGGGACCTGCCGGAGCGCAGAGGGCGCCTCACCCAGACTGAGCTTGGGGTCATCCTCCCAGGGGAAGGGGGATTTTAGCTGAAACAGCTGTACCCCTGAAACGAACACAGTATTGTAAATCAGCTATTCAATTAAAAAAAAAAAGGAAAAGAAAAGATGTTGGCTGGACCTTAAGGATGGGTAGGAGTTGGCCGGGGGAAGCGGGTTGGGGAGGAAGGTCACCGGCAGCTCTGCCCTGTGCGGGGGAAGAGCTTGGCATTTTGGGGTATCTTTTGGGCAACTGAGTTTGGGGCTTGGGAGGGGGGTGCAAAGAAGAGGGAGGAGAGAGAGTGGTGCAGACGGATGGAAGGTACGGATGGAGAGCCGCAATCGGCGGATAAAGGGTCTGTAAAATCCCATTGTTTAAGAGCCCTGGGAAGATTTTAAGGGGAAGGATCGTGCGCGGTAGAAGCGTCGCTGGCTGCAGTGAAGGGATTCTGGCGTCTGGACGGGGCTTGGCCGGTCGTCCAGGTGAGCCCTGAGGAAGCTCTGGGTTAGCGCTCCAAGAGAGAAAGACGGGGTGTGGTCGTGAATCGCTGATGGGAGAGGAGAGGGAGAAGTCAAAACGCACTCCTCGGGTTTTTCGGCTTCTGGGTGGACGGTTGTGTCTGTTCCTGAGAGACGGGGCAGGAGGAAGATTCAGCCACAAGTGGAAGGACGGGACTTTGGCCGTGTTGAGTCGGAAGAGCTTTGGAGACGTCTGGGGATCGGTGACTGGTTGCTATGCAGTCCAAACCCAGGGAAGATTCAGGTTTGGGGATCATAGTGAGGGGTAAGCCATGGGTGAGGACCCCCCCCGCCCCCACCCAAGGGGTGTGTTCAGGGTTTAAAGAGGAGAGGTCAGGTCGGAACCATGGGAGACATGTATGGGAAGGGTCTGACCCAAGGTGAAGGCGCTCCGTTAGATGACTTGACAACCGTCTTGGGCTTCCGTGTGTTTTGAGAATCAGTGTTAAGTTTTGTGGAAAACCTTGTGAGATTTTTATTCCTGATTTCATTGAATTTATGCTTTATCTGGAGAGGTTCAGCCTCTTGGTGATGGGTTTTCCCATCCACAAACACAGAGTTTCCTTTCCGTTTATGTAGGGATTGTACGTCTTTCAAAGAAATTACCATTTTCTCTATAAAGTGACAAATCTTTGTGAGATTTATCACTACTAGATAAATTATGGCTTTGGTTTCCAAATGGGGTATTTGGAATACAAAAAATTAGGTTGTCTAATACCTTATTTCTGGCATAAAAGAATGGAATTGGTTTTGATATGTTGGTCTTGCTGAACTTTTTAATGATTTGTCCGTAGCATCTTTTCAATCTTCTATCATCCTTCCTTGGCGTAATGACACTTTTACTTCCTTTCCAATCTTCACAGTTCTTTTTCTGTTCTACTGTGTTGGCTAGGACTTCTTTTACAGTGTGAGTGTTCAGTGTTGAAACTCAGCATTCTTTATCTTATTCCTGACTTTAAATGTAATGCTTTTAGTGTTTAATCATTAAAAGTTTTGGTCACCAATTTCAACCTGTGAATGGGTTTTTTTTCCCTCACCAACCAGCTGGGTGTCCTACAATTCAACTCAGTTCTAACATTATCTACCGGGAGGTAGCGTGAGATCCCACAGGTTAAGGGCTCAGTCCCACAAGACTGAACCCCTGCAAGTTCAGGTTATCACCGACTATACATTGGAGGTTCCAATAAATCCCTCCCTTGGGTTCAGTTAACTTGCTTGAGTGGTTTACAGAACTCAGAGAAACATGTTACTTACCAGACTACCAGTTTACTGTAAAAGGATGTAACTCAGGAACAGCCTGATGGAAGAGATGCGTATGGCGTAGGGAAAGGGCGTGGAACTTCCATGCCCTTCCTGTTGGCAGTCACTCTCCCCATATCTGCACATGGTCACCAACTCAGAATCTCTCAGAACCTTCTCCTTTGGTGTTTTTATGGAGGCTTCACTGTTGAGGTATGGTTGATTACATCGTTGGCTGTTGGCGATTAATTCAACTCTTGCCTCTCTCCCCTCCCCAGAGGTCGGGTGGGTGGGGCTGAAATTCCACCCTCTAATCACTTGGGTGGTTCTCCTGGCACCAGCCCCCATCCTCAGGTGCACCTCATTCCCGTAACAAAAGATATCTTTATGGCTCTCAGCACTTAGGAAATATCAAGGATTTTGGGGGCTCTGTGTCAGAAACAGGACGAAGACCAAATGTGTACTTCTTATAAATCAAAATATCACAATAGGTTTTGGGAAGAAATCTGTTAGATTAAGGAAGTTCCTTTTGTTTCTACAGTTTGCTAAGAGTTTTTACTGTGAATGGGTCTTGTATCAAATGCGTCTTCTGAGCTTATGGTTCAGAAATATGGTTTTTCTGCATTCGCATGTGCGTATGTATTGTGTGGCCAAACTTAGTGATCCTCAGTGTTGTTATTGTTTTTTTTTTTTTTTGCGGTACGCGGGCCTCTCACTGTTGTGGCCTCTCCCGTTGCGGAGCACAGGCTCCGGACGCGCAGGCTCAGCGGCCATGGCTCACGGGCCCAGCCGCTCCGTGGCATGTGGGATCTTCCCGGACCGGGGCACGAACCCGTGTCCCCTGCACCGGCAGGCGGACTCTCAACCACTGCGCCACCAGGGAAGCCCCTGTTGTTATTGTTTTTATGTAGTTAGTACGGTTTAGATTCACTCATTTTTACCAGTAACCTTGCTCACTATTCTTCCATGTATGTAATATCTTTTCATACCAGTTCCTTTTTTTTTTTTTTTTAAAGATACCTCTTAAAGGAAACAAAACTGTTGTTTTTTTGTTTTTTTCCAGTGAGGGTCTATTACTACTAAATTCTCTCCATCTTTGTCTGAAAATGCTTCTATTTAATGTTCATTCTTTTCCTTTCTTTTCTTTTTTAAAATTAATTTATTTTTGGCTGCATTGGGTCTTCGTTGCTGGGGCAGGCTTTCTCTAGCTGAAGCGAGGGGGGGCTACTCTTCTTTGTGGTGCTCGGGCTTCTCATTGCGGTGGCTTCTCTTGTTGCAGAGCACGGGCTCTAGGCACGCAGACTTCAGTAGTTGTGGCATGCAGACTCAGTAGTTGTGGTACACAGGCTTTGTTGCTTTGCAGCATGTGGGATCTTCCTGGACCAGGGCTCGAACCCACGTCCCCAGCATTGGCAGGCATATTCTCAATCACTGTGCCACCAGGGAAGCCCTAACGTTCATTCTTTTTTTTTTTTTTTTTTGCGGTACGCAGGCCTCTCACTGTTGTGGCCTCTCCCGTTGCGGCGCACAGGCTCCGGACGCGCAGGCTCAGCGGCCATGGCTCACAGGCCCAGCCGCTCCGCGGCATGTGGGATCCTCCCGGATCGGGGCACGAACCCGTGTCCCCTGCATCGGCAGGCGGAGTCTCAACCACTGCGCCACCAGGGAAGCCCCCTAATGTTCATTCTTGAATGATATTTAGGTTGGGTTTCTAATTCTAGGTTGACAGTTATTTTTCTCTCCATAATTTGGAGATGTTATCATGGGTTTTCCAGTTGACAAGTTCACTATCAATATATACAATCAGTATGATAATCTTTCCCTCGTAGGTAATCTGCCCCTTCACTCTGGATGCTTTTAAGATCTACTCTTTGTTTTTGGTATTCTTCAGTGTCTCTATAATATCTGTTCATTTTATTTGAATTTATCCTGGTTAGGATTTAGTATGGTTCCTGAATTGGAGGATTCATGTATTTCATTAATCCTGGAAAATTCCTTGCCATTATATTTTCAAATGTTGTTCTATTTCATTTTCTATACTCTTTCTCAAATGTTAATTGAAGGTATGTTGAACTGCCTTATTGTGTTCTTCTTGCTCTTTATCTTCATTCTTTTTAACGCATTTATGAATAATGTCCTCAGGTATGTCTTCCAGGTTGTTAATTCTTTCTCTAGCTGTGTCTAATTTGCTGTTACTCTCAGTCGTTGAGTTTTTAACTTCAGTGGCTAAAATGTTTATTTCTAAATATTCTATTTGGTTCTTTTCCCAGTCTGCTTTGTACTTTTTGATAGTGTCTAATTCTCATCTTTCCAATTCCTTAAGTCAATAATCACTTTAAACACAATTATATAATAGTTTTATCTGATTGTTCAATTATCTATAGTTCTTGGGGGATCTAATCCCATCAAATCTTGATCGTGGTGGACTGTTTCCTCTTATAATTTGTAATTTTGGATTTTGAGATTCTTGAGCGAGTCTTTGGATCTCTGCAGTCTGAGTTAAGATTGTCTTCTCAGAGATTTGCAGCCTGGGATCACTATTTATTTTTGTGAATTGGCTGGGGGTTCCTGCGTAATATAAAATACAGATCTCGAATCCACTTAAAGGCAGGCCCTTGGCTACAAATTCTTAGGAAAGAAAATTCTTTTTTGTACCTAGGGCTTAGGCCAAGACAGGCAATCTTCCTAGTCTATTTTGTGAATAGGCTACCTTTTCTCTGAGGATTGAGGTATTGTTCGCAGTTCCAACCTCCCTGTATCTCTCAGGTGTAAGGTCTCTGGGTGGCCACTAAAACCCAGTGTCTTCATTACTGAGATCAGCTTCATCCTCTGCTTCCTGGGGTTGTAGTAACAGCTCATTTGCCTATTGTTATAGGTTTGAGTTGTCTCATGTGGGGCCTCTTTACTTTCTTCTGAAGTCAGCTGTGTATTTAAAAGCGTATTTCTTATGTTTTATCGTTTCTAGATTTCTTTTACAGAGTGAGTTTTAAAAACCATCTCATCTACCGTATTGCCAGAAATTAAAGTTAGGAACTCTTTAAAGAAGTTTGTTTTGGAAGGTACAGAAAAATGTTTCAACATTCACAATAGGGTCAAGACCAGAATTTCTGGTAGAGAATAAGCTAGTTTCTTCCAGATCAAGTGACCCCCTCAGACACACTTCAGGAAAAACTTATTTTAACTGGCCACAGAGAGGAAGTTGACATTTGTTATGCTAAAAGACCCGGGACCCTGGAGGGCGCAGATCCAGACCCAGCTACACTGCTGATTTGCTGCATGACCTCGGGCACGTCCCTAGGCCTTTCTGGTCTCAGTGTCCCCATCCTCAAGCTGAGAGGATTCATACTTTTCGTTTCAGTGGTTCTAACCTTCTTCCCACTGCATGTCTGTACCAGCAGCCAGGACAAGCTTCTTGGAACCTCCAGCCCCGCCCAGGACGTGCTGCCCCCACTCAGCCCCTCCATGCGAACTTGACCACGCTCACCCTCATACCCACCTATCTGTGAACAACGTGTACCCCTGACAGGCCTGGGGAAGGGAGAGAAGGCGAGGGGTGCTCTGGGGAGGTCTTATCTCAGAGGGTCCTGGGTGCAAGTGGGTGGGAGCTCGTGTTTCAACTCCTGGCCCTGGGTTTGGGCTGCTGGACCACACTGCTCCTCATGGCTAATGGGGGAGGGGGTGACGTGTGATGGGGAAGGGGTCCTCCTTTGCAGATGCACTTGGTGGCCGGGAGAGGAGGGATGCTGGGACCTTGGGAGGGCTTTGGGAGGCAAATGGTACCCACCTGGTACTCATAATCCAAAAGCTGCCTTAAGAGTACTAGTATGTACTGCTTCTTCCCAAACTCCTGAGAATCATGTCCAGAAATTCACAGCTTGGACAGTTGGAGCCAAGAGATCACTGGGTTTGTCTCATGCTAGTGACTAGAATAAGGTTGTGTTGTCACCTTCTGGAGGTACCAGCCATTCAACCTTGCCATAGCCCCAACATGTGAGAATCTGCCAGGGCTAGAATCTTCCTCTGAAAAGAGCCTGAGCTGGGATGGAGTAAGAGAATGGTGACCTGAATTTTACTTTGCATGTTTCATATTTTAATTATGGTTGAAATTAAACCATAATTTTATGGTGCAAAATTTATCATCTTAACCATTAAAAAAATAATAAAATTATTTATTTATTTTTGGCTGCATTGGATCTTCGTTGCTGCGCTCAGGCTCTCTCTAGTTGCAGCGAGCGGGGGCTACTCTTTGTTGTGGTGCGTGGGCTTCTTATTGCGGTGGTTTCTCTTGTTGCGGAGCATGGGCTCTAGGCGCGTGGGCTTCAGTAGTTGTGGCGCGTGAGCTCAGTAGTTGTGGTTTGTGGTCTCTATAGAGTGTAGGTTCAGTAGTTGTGGCACTCAGGTTTAGTTGCTCCACGGCATGTGGGATCTTCCCAGACCAGGGCTCGAACCTGTGTCGCCTGCATTGGCAGGCGGATTCTTAACCACTGTGCCACCAGGGAAGCCCCATCTTAACCATTTTAAAGTGTATAGTTCACTAATGTTAAAAGTATATTCACAAGTGGATATATGTATATGTATAACTAATCACATTGCTATACACCTGAAACTAACACAACATTGTAAATCAACTATACTTCCATAAAAATTAAAATAAAACATAAAAAGTCAACTTAAAACAGAAAAAAAAAAAGTATATTCACGTTGTTGTGCAACACATCTCCGGAACTTTTTCATCTTGCAAAACCGAAACCCTATACCCCTTAAACAGCAACTCCCCACCTCCTCCTCCCCCAGCCCGGGGTAACCACCGTTCTACTTTCTGCCTCTATGACTTTGAGTACCCTAAGGATGTCATATAAGTGGAATCACACAGTATTTGTCTTTTGTGACTGGCTTATGTCACTTAGGATAATGTCCTCAAAGTCCATCCATGTTATAACATGTCCAACCATGTTATTCAACCTTCCTTTTTAAGGTTGAATAATACTCCACTGTATAGAGATACTGCATTTGGTTTATGCTTTCATTCATCCGTGGACACTTGGGTTGCTTCTGTCTCTTGGCTACTGTGAATAGTGCTGCTGTGAACATGGGTGTATAAATAATTTCTTTGAGACCCTGCTTTTGGTTCTTCTGGGTGTATACGCAGAAGTGGAATTGCTGGATCATATGGTAGCTCTTATTTGGAATTTTTGGAGGGACCTCCATACTGTTTTCCCTAGTGGTTGCCCCATTTTCTGTTCCCACCAACGGTGCACAGTATTTTGCATCCTTTTGCCCCTTTTGGATTTAACGTAGAGCATCCCTGGCTCTTGGTCCTCGTCTCCAACTTCTCAGCTCCATCTGGGTTCTTAGAGCCACGATCAGAGGGAGCCTGGTCATCGAGCTCCTTGGACAGGGTGGGAAGCTGAGGTCTATGGATGGGAGATAACCTGCCCTTGACACCCCAAATCTTCCACCTCACTCTTCGTTCCCTGGGATCCCCGGCCTTTCCCTTTGAGGTCCTGTGCCCTGATCGCCAGGAAAGGAGGAGCACCTGGTTTGGGGGTGGTGCTGCCTGGGTTCCCCCCGCCGACCCCGGTCCACACATTCACCCACCAATGCCGTGGTTTCTGCCCAAACAGGTCCAACGGGCGCTCCTCCAAGCGGAGCCTTGGAGGGCACGGCCGGCACCATTACCTCCAACGAGTGGAGCTCTCCCAACTCCCCCGAGGGGAGCAACGTCTCTGGGGGCAGCCAGGCCTTGGACAAGCCCATCGACAATGACGCGGAGGGCGTGTGGAGCCCCGACATCGAGCAGAGCTTCCAGGAGGCCCTGGCCATCTACCCGCCCTGCGGTCGGCGCAAGATCATCCTCTCAGACGAAGGCAAGATGTACGGTAAGGAGGCCGTCGGGCCTGGCCAGCAGCGCCCCCCAGCTCACGGTCCAGGCCTGGCAACAGCCTCAGCACAGCAACCACGCTCCTGCCAAGTGACGGAGCGGGGTGACTTCTTGGGGCTCCTCCCAGGTGGACGCTGCTTTACTCTGTCCTGGGCTCCCTTTGGGTGGATGTGGAGGATGGTGAGAATGTGGTACTGGAAGACTGGTAGAACATCCCCCCGGGGCAGGCTGGGTAAGTCCCTCCAGCCATCCCCCAGGCAAATGCCTCATCTCCCAGCTTCCCACCTTGGCTGTGTAGGCGGTTAGGAAGGCTGTCCTGGCTCATTCCCTCCCTCCCTTCCCCATGCAGGAGCCTACTGTGTGTCAGGCAGGGTGGGGCAGATCTAGACCCTGCTCACAGCTCGCTGAGGGTGAGCACACGTAACTGTACACAAGGCAGACAGGCGTGTCCCCGGAGAGGCTGAGGACCCTTCCCTCAGGGACGGTCCTCTCCAGCCGAGAGCCATCAGGTAAGGCGAAGTCTTCCTGAGCCGCTGAGGATGGGAACATACAGAGACACAATGTCCAGCAGCCCCGTGGGAAGGACTGAGTGGTCTGCCCGGGGCTGTGTGGACTTTTGGATGGAAGAGAGGGTATCTGGGGGGAGCAAAACGAACACTGAACCGGCTGTTGAGAGGCTCAGGTCAGCCCCCATTGACACTGGAAAGCCCGCCGGGACCCTCAGCTTGAAACATGGGTCTTGGGCAGCTGAGGGGGTCTCTGACTGGCTGAAGCCCCTGACAGCAGAGGGTCTCGCCCTGCCCCCCCATGAGATGGCTCCAGGCCAGGCGACCACCCGTTCACGGGTGCCCCTCCCCCAGCGCAGATGCTTTGTCAGCTGTGTGGGGGGCCCATGGGGGTTGACCCAGCTCATCTCCGAGGGCTGCTGTAAGAATTGCCACAAATTTAAGGGGTGCCTTGCACAACAGAAATGTATCCTCGGGGGTCAGGAGGCCAGAAGTCTGAACTCAAGGGGTCCCTGGGGTTGGTTCCTCGTGGAGGGTCTGTTCCGTGCCTGCGTCCTGGCTGCTGGTGGCGGATGGCAGCCCTTGGTGTCCCTGGCTCGTAGCTGTGTCACCCCCATCTCCGACCCTGTTGTCACATGGCCATCCTCTCTGTGTCTGTGTGTGTCCTCCTCTTGCACGACACCTGTAAGAGGCTACCAGTCATTGGATTTAGGGCCCACCTTAATCCAGTATGACCTCATCTTAACTCATTACGTCTGTGAAGACCCTGTTTCCAGATAAGGCCATGTTGTGAGGTTCTGGGTGGACGTGAATGTTGGGGGGACAGCAACACAATTCAATGGACCAAACTCAAATCTGCTTAGTTACTGGTCTAGGGAGTCGGTGGAGGTGCACAGCCCCGCCCACTTCATCCTTTGCCTACACCTTCCCTGCGGGGCCAAGGGATTCCTTCTCTCCTGCTTGTTGGGGAAGCAGGGTCCTCTCGAGCTAGACCCTGGGTCTGCTCCTTGGTCAGCAGTTAAAGCTCTCATCCTTCCTTACCAGCCCCTCTGCTGTGGCTCTGCTGGGGCCCCACTTCTGTGGGCCTCCACGCCCCGGGTCGGGCCCCCCAGGCCTCCCTGCTTAACTACTTCCTGCTCTAATGTTTGCTTCTTACTTTTGCTCCCTACGGAAGCTTCGTGGAGGAGAGAGCCGCCGTGTACGGAGCACCTGTGTGTCCGGGGTGGGGCTGCTGATGGAGCTGGGCAGGCGGGGGCTCTGGTATCCTGGGCTCTTCCCGCCGCTTTGGTGGGGAGTGGGGTGCGTGCTGGTCAGGAGCTGAGGTGTGAGGGGGAGGGGTGTGTAGGGCGGGTCCCGGGTGTGGCTGGAGAGCTGTCCTGTCCCTGGGTGGGGCGGTGATCAGTGGCCAGGCGCCTCTCAGGGTTCCTCTTCCTGCTTTAAGGGACAAATGGTCTGGCAAACACAGGTGGGCAAGAGGCGCTCAGCATAGGGAGAAAGCCGAGGGTGCTGCCGTGTGGGGAAGGCCCAGGAGGCGCTGACCGTGGAGAGCCAGCAGACAGTGTTTGAGTGACGCCGTGGGCCAGATGTTTCTTTGTGTGTGGTGGTAACCATTTTTCAGTGTACAGTTCAGTGGCATTAAGTACATTCACATTGTTGTGAGACCATCGTCACCATCCGTTTCTAGAATTTTCTCATCCTCCCGAACTGAAACTCCGTCCCCATTAAACCCTCACTCCCCCCTCCCCCAGCCCCTGGTGCCCACCATCCACTTTCTGTCTCTATGGCTGTGATTCCTCTACGGACCTCACGTAAGTGGAGTCACTCAGTGTTTGTCCTTCTGTGTCCAGCTTGTTTCACTGAGCATCACGTCCTCAAGGTTCCTCCGTGTCGTAGCAGGTGTCAGAAGTCCTTCCTTTTTTTTTTTGGTTTTTTTTTTTTTGCGGTATGCAGGCCTCTCACTGTTGTGGCCTCTCCCGCTGCGGAGCACAGGCTCCAGACGCGCGGGCTCAGCGGCCATGGCTCACGGGCCCAGCCACTCCGCGGCATGTGGGATCCTCCAGGACCAGGGCAGGAACCCGTGTCCCCTGCATCGCCAGGCGGACTCTCAACCACTGCGCCACCAGGGAAGCCCAGAAGTCCTTGCTTTTGAAGACTGAGTCACATTCCGTCGTATGATGGACCCCATGGTGTTCATCGGTTCACCCAGTTGATGGACATCTGGGTGGCTTTGCTTGTTTTAGTCGTTACGGGTGGATACTTCTATCCGTATTCACATAGGAAGGTATAGGGGTTAAGAGACTTGATCTTGGGGCCCCTGGCGATTGTGACTGAAGCAGGGTTTGGGACAGGCAAGGCTGTGCACTTCCAGCAGGCCTTGGGCTGGAACTGTGTGTGGCAGGAGGGGAGCCGTTGAGTGAGGGAAGCAAGATGAAAACAGTGTTTGGCAAACTGTCCTGGCCTTGCCGGCGTCCTTTGCGGCTCTCCTTCCCTGTGCTGAGAGACGGGGGAGGGGCCGAGGCCAGGAGCCTCTTAGTGATGGGGGAGGGGTGACAGCCTGTGCAGATGCAGAGAGAGAAGCTCAGAGAAGCCCAGAGCTTCTCCCAGAGTCGCTCAGGTAGTAAGTGGGAGTGGGGGCCGGGTGGGGCAGTGGTCAGCGCTCCCCATTACCCCGAGTGGCCCTGGTGAGCTCTGCGAAGCCAGCCTGCCTCCTGCTTGGCCCCAGCTCAGGTGGGTCAGGCTCCGGACAGGGGGACCGGGGGGCGCCCCGCGGAGTCTGGCGACCGACCCAGCCCCCGTGGCACCTGTCCTCTGTGAGTACACGTCCCGCTGGGGTCCAGACGCTGGCTTAGCCCCGTCTCGTCTTACCGGCTCAGGGACAGAGCCAAGGCAGGGCCTTGCCGGAGTGGACGGGGGCTCGGCGGAGCGGAGCAGCCCTGCTGGGGGGTATATATAGCTCTGAGCTCAGCCCCGGGTGTGGGACGGGCGGGGGAGGGGCGGTCGAGGGACCAGCCGCCAAGCTGGCTCAGACTTGGTCTCCCTCAGGCTGCTCGCCACCCCTCCTTCTCTCGGGGACCCACCCTTGCCATCCTCTGTGCCCCGAGAGCCCTGGTCCTTACCCTCCCCTGCGCCCCACATCCAGAGGCCTCAGCTGGTTTCCAGGTGGGCAGCTGGCCTCAGGCAGGAAGAGCAAACTGCCCAGAGGAGGATTTGAGCCCCGGAGTCTCTGAGGACAAGGGGTCAGTCCTGCCCCCAGCTCGGCCCCCACACACCCAGAGCAGGGTCACCCACCAGGGCCAAGCAGACATGCAGGTGACACGCAGGCGCAGGACAGATCCGCACTGAGCCTCCCCGCCCGTGGACCGGCTCCCGGGCCAAGGCTGCCCCTTCCCCGGCTCATGGCAGCCTTCGGTTTTGCCCCGTCACGGTGTGACCCTCGCCCTGGCACTGCCGGTCTCTCTGACCTCGTCGCCCAGCCTGGCTCTGCCCCCCTGGCAGGTGGCGGGAGGTGAGCGTGGCTCCCGTCTGGCCCGGGCGGCCTGGCTTCCCCTCCGGCTGCCCGCGGCCCGGGGCTGGCTCTGTCTTGCTCTGGGCGTTCCTCCCCTCTGCCCGCCAGGGCCCTGGCTCTCCTGGAGGTTGCTCTGAATCTCCTAAGTCTCTGCCCTCTCCTTTCTCCCTTGTCTCCCTGGCGCCTCGTTTCCTGTTAGCCGCTGGGCGGTTCTCATCGAGGGCCCCACCACTCTGGACCAGGCCGGGCTGGGGCCGTGGTCTCTGCTCTCTGTGGTTGAAGGAGAGACAGGAGGAACATCTTTGGAAAGTAAACTGAGGGCCCTTAAGTTGTATGGAGCCAGTCAGCAGAGGGCTGGCTTATCTTGGAAGTTTTCTGGGAGGAAGTGGAGCTTGGCTAGGCAGAGGAAGGCGGGGGGAGTGAGCCTTGGTCCAGAGGCGGGGCTTTGCCTGCTGGGTTTGGGGGTCCCTGTGGGGATCTGGGCAAATGTTGTGATAAGGGACCATCAGAGGTGAGTCACTAGCTAACGAGAGGCTGAGCAGGGGCTGGACCAGGTCGGGCTTTGGTCACTGAGGCGATGGGACAGGTCACGGAGCCTCATCCGAGCTTCTGCTGCCCCTTCCTCACCGTGGTCCTCGGCCCTCCGCCGCCCTGTGCTTCGTGTCCGTCTCTTCTGGCCTGGAGCCCTGGCGTCCTGCTTCTGGAGGCCTGACGATGGGCGCCTCTGTTCACATCCACTCTGTCCAGTGGCCAGTTGGGCAGGTTGTTTACCTCTTCTCAGCTTCAATGTCCCCATTTGAAAAATGGGGATAATAATGATACTACCTTTTGCGGGGTTTTGGTTTTATTTATTTATTACTTATATATATATATATATTTTTAAATAAATTTATTTATTTATTTTTGAC
Organism: Lagenorhynchus albirostris; assembly: GCF_949774975.1. Lineage (NCBI taxonomy): Eukaryota > Metazoa > Chordata > Mammalia > Artiodactyla > Delphinidae > Lagenorhynchus > Lagenorhynchus albirostris. The sequence goes on along the minus strand of NC_083105.1, from coordinate 100,859,650 downwards.
TGTGTTGGGTCTTTGCTGCTGTGCACGGGCTTCCTCTAGTTGCGGTGAGCGGGGGCTACTCTTCATTGAAGTGTGCGGGCTTCACAACTAAGACCTCTTCTTGTGGAGCACGGGCTCTAGGCACATGGGCTTCAGTAGTTGTGGCGCGTGGGCTCGGTAGTTGTGGTTCGCGGGCTCTAAAGCACAGGCTCAGTAGTTGTGGCACACTGGCTTCGTTGCTCCGCAGCATATGGGATCTTCCTGGACCAGGGCTCGAACCCGTGTCCCCTGCATTGGCAGGCGGATTCTTAACCACTGCGCCACCAGGGAAGCCCAACTTATATATTTTGTGGGAAAATATGAAGAACTTAAAATGCACCATATGACCCTTTGTAAGTGCACAGCTCAGCGGCATTAAGTACACTTACACTGTTGTGCAGCCGTCACCACCGTCATCTCCAGAACTTTTTCATTCTTCCCAACAGAAACTGTACCCATTAAACAATAACTCCCCGTTCCCCCTTCCCCGCAGGCCCTGGTAGCCTCTGATCTACTTTCTGTAGATCATGAATTTGCCTGTTCTGGGTACATCACAGGAGTGGAATCATATAGTACTTGCCCTTCTGCGTCTAGATTATTTCTCTTGGGACAATGTCTTCAAGGTTCATCCATGTTGTAGCCTCTGTCAGAACTTCATTCTTTTCAATCGCTGCATGATATTCCATTGTGTGGATGGACCACGTTTTGTTGGTCCATTTATCTATTGATGTATATGTGGGTGTTTCCATCTTTTGGCTGTTGTGAACAACGCTGCTATGAACCTGGGTATACAAATATCTCTTTGAGGCCCTGCTTTCAGTTGTTTGGGGTATATACCTAGAGGTGGAATTGCTGGATCATATGGTGATTCTGTTTAACTTTTTGAGGAACTACCAGACTATCTCCCACAAGTGGCTGCACCATTTTACGTTCTGCGAGCAACGTACAGTGTTCTAATTTCTTTACATCCTCACCAACGCTTGTTATTTTTTTTTTTTCAGTAGACATTCTAGCGGGTGTGAGGTGGTATCTCATGGTTTGATTTGCATTTCCCTAAGCTTAGTGATGTCGAGCATCTTTTCATGTACTAATTGAAAGAAGACACCATCTTTAGTGTAGCTGCTGGGACAGTGGTATCAGTGAACAGCGTGGGGCTGCAGAGCTGGAGGGGACCTCTTCCTGCCCTTAAGGAGTTCAAATGACTTGAGCCCAGGGAGGCACAGACCCTGTGCACCAGGGCTGGAGGCGGGAGTGGCCTTGAAGATGGCGTAGGATTTCACCAGAAGCCTCAGAGCCCTCCAGGGACAATGGTGGTAACAGCTCGGGTGTCAGGCCTGAAAAGTTTCTTCTCCACAAATAGCCTTCTCCTCCAGCTGCAGGTGTTTATAGCTTCAGTTGATCCCTAGCCAGGGCGCCCCCAGGCCAGGCCGTGGGCATTGGTGGGGGCTGGCCTCCTCCCCAGCCCTGCCTGCAGGGGTGAGATGTCAGCTGCTGTAAAGAGCATGCTGTGAGGCCTCTGCTGAAGCGAAGATCTGTCTACCTGCGGGAAGCTCATGCCCTTTTCAACTTTGAAAACTAATAGCTTTAGTTCTAATAGGACCTTATCAACAATATTAGCAAAACAACTGTCTTTGATGACCCTTCTTAAAGGGCATAAACCCTGAATATGTTTACGCCCCTCGGGTAGGGCTGGTACAGGGAGGAAATGAGACACAGAAGAGGCCTGTCCCAGACAGGATTTAGCAGATGGGGTTTTCGTGCTCCTGTGTGACTGAGGAAGAAAGAGCCTGCGGTGGCTGGCAGGACACGTGTGACCCTGGGTGTGGGGTGTGGAGAAGGGTGGTCGTCACTCTGTGTGGACCCTGCATTGGGAGTGCCCCGCCTTCAGCCCATGGTGGGTGGGGCTGTGGGTGTGAGCTGGGGGCTTTGGACACATGTCCTCTGACAGATGGGCCACAGTCTGGTGGGGTGTCCTTTCCAGTCCCACCCAGGCCCTCTCTGGGGTTGGCCAAGGCCACCTGCCACACTGCAATGCCCAGCTGGCCTCCACGTGGTCCAGGTTGGCCTCCTGCCCCGGTCCGGGATCTCAACCTCCTGAGGGTGGGAGGCCCGGGGTTACGCAGCTGGTGGCAGAGCTGGGACGGGGATGCAGCTCTTGCCTTCCCACCAGCTCACCTGGATTTTCTACTCGTTTCCTCCTGCTGTTGCTCTTTTTCTTTTTGGCCACGCCGTGTGGCTTGCGGGATCTCCATTCCCTGATCAGGGATTGAACCTGGGCCATGGCAGTGAAAGCCCGGAATCCTAACCACTGGGCCACCAGGGAGCTCCCCTGCCATTGCTCTTTGCTGCCTTCACTGTGGCTTTACGGCTCTGCACACTCCTTACATCTCTCTGCTTCTCCCCCAGCTCTGGGAGCCTCCTGGCGTCTCAGTCATCCAGGGCACTTTGGCTCCTATGGCTCTGAGTACCGCTGTCCAGGAGAGAGTGAAAACACATGGGCATTGGGACTTCCCTGGCGGTCCAGTGAGTAAGACTCCGCGCTCCCAATGCAGGGGGCCTGGGTTCGATCCCTGGCTGGCCGGGGAACTAGATCCCGCATGCATGCTACAACTAAGACCTGGTGCAGCCTAAATAAATAGATAGATAGATAGATGCAGCCTAAATAAATAAATAGATAGATAGACAGACAGATAGATAGATAGATAGATAAATTAAAAAAATATTAAAACAAAAACAGGTGGACTGGCTCTTGGTCCAAATAGTTGGCTCTCCCTGCAGGACCTGGGCCAGGGCCAGGTCAGGGCCAGGAGCAGTGAGACATCACTAAGGACTTACTTCACGCAGAGACCCAGGGAATCGGCCAGGGGTGGGAGCGGTGTGGATGGTCCAGAGAGGCGGAGCAGAATGGTCTCTGGCAGAAGAAACTCCCAGCCCAGCCAGGGGAGACATCCGTGGGGAAAAAGCAGCCATTGTGAAGCCCTGGGTGTGGCCTTAGAAACGGATGTTCCTGTGGCCTTGGGACAGTAATAAACCATGTGACTTTGAATAAATCACTTTCCCTCTCTGGGCCTTAGTTTCTTCTCGCTTAGGCTAGCTAGGACCCCTGGTGCCCCCTGGTCCATCCCCTCAATCCTGTGTTAAAGAGAAGTTAGGAGATAGACTCTAGGACCACGCTGCGGATAGACTGAAGATGAGAGCAGCTGCACGAGCTGTTGTGAGGACGCACGTGTGCGCACACGTAAAGCCTACCGTGTTCACTCTGTGTTTGTACGGGTGCCTGTACGTGCTCCACAGATGGTCGTTATTGTTACTGTTATCACGAGAGTGAAAGAAACTACAGCAGTTCCCTGTGTCTGTATAAGGCCTGGATTAGAGGCCAGCTGGTTTGCAGGCAGTTGAATGGCCGGGTCGACCTCGGGAGGACCTCAGGGGGTAGGAAGGGAGCTGTTTGCCCCCCTTGGCTGCAGACACGCAGAGAAACCCAGGGCTCCACTCCCACCCAGGTGATCCTCCACTGCTGAGCAGCAGGCCGGGCCTGGCTGGAATACGGTCCGAGGGGCCTGCAAGGGAGAGGAGGAGGCCTCTCCCGAGAGGAGAGAAGCACAACTTCCAACGTACAAAGACAGCCGAGCCAGGCTGGGACCCTGGGTCTGGCTCCTGTGACCCCACTGCTGGCCTCGTGCCTAGGGCCCGGGCCGTGCCTAGGGCCTGTCTGTAGGCAGAGCTCCTGGACCCTGTGGCAGAGGCAGAGGTGGTGCCGTCCTCGTGACATGGGGGTCATCTGTGACATGTGGCGTGAGGGTCTCAGCCGGGGCTGGGCGGGGGCTTCCCAGCTGCTGTTTAATGGGTGCTACAGAGGACACGCCACTGCGTCCAGCCAGGAGGCCCGCCCGGACTGGGAGTGGACTTCCTGCGGACCGATCACCTTCTCCGCCAGGCCCTGTGCCACTTCCAAGTGGCTGGGCCAGGACTCAGACCCGGGTGTTAGCCCTAGGTCTGCCGGTGGCCCATCCGAGTGGGATTTTCTGGGCTCAGTTTCTCCACCTGCCTGCCCTTCTGTGGGGGAGGTCGGATTTCCTGTGACGTCAGTGAGGCTCACACTTCGGGGCCCCTCACCTGCGTGGGCCCCTTCCAGGTGCCTAAACTTTTTCTTTTATATTTTTTTAAACTCTTATTTATTTATTCAGCTGCACCACATGCCTTGTGGGATCTTAGTTCCCTGACCAGGGATCGAACCCAGGCCCTAGTAGTGAAAGCGCTGAGTCCTAACCACTGGACTGCCAGGGAATTCCCAAAACTGTTTGTTTATTTATTTTTAATTAATTAATTTATTTTTGGCTGTGTTGGGTCTTCGTTTCTGTGCGAGGGCTTTCTTTAGTTGTGGCGAGTGGGGGCAAGTCATCGTTGTGGTGCGCAGGCTTCTCATTGCGGTGGCTTCTCTTGTTGCGGAGCACAGGCTCTAGGCACGCAGGCTTCAGTAGTTGTGGCTCGCGGGCTCTAGAGCGCAGGCTCAGTAGTTGTGGCACACGGGCTTAGTTGCTCCGCAGCATGTGGGATCTTCATGGACCAGGCAAGAACCCGTGTCCCCTGCATTGGCAGGTGGATTCTTAACCACTGTGCTACCAGGGAAGCCCCTCAATTTCCTCTTTTATAGCTGTTACCATTTGCCTTACATATTGAGGTGCTCCTATGTTGGGTGCATAAATATTTAAAATTGTTATATCTTCTTCTTGGATTGATCCCTTAATCATTATGTAGTGTCCTTCCTTGTCTCTTATAACATTATTTTAAAGTCTGTTTTGTCTGATATGAGAATTGCTATTCCAGCTTTCTTTTGATTTCCATTTGCATGGAGTATCTTTTTCCATCCCCTCACTTTCAGTCTGTATGTGTCCCTAGGTCTGAAGTGGGTCTCTTGTAGACAGCATATATACGAGTCTTGTTTCTGTGTCCATTTAGCAAGCCTGTGTCTTTTGGTTGGAGCATTTAATCCATTCACAGTTAATTATTGATATGTATGTTCCTATTGCCATTTTCTTAATTGTTTTGGGTTTGTTTTTGTAGGTCCTTTTCTCCTCTTGTGTTTCCCACTTAGAGAAGTTCCTTTAGCATTTATTGTAGAGCTGGTTTGGTGGTGCTGAATTCTCTTAGCTTTTGCTTGTCTGTAAAGCTTTTGATTTCTCTATTGAATCTGAATGAGATCCTTGCCGGGTGGAGTAATCTTGGTTGTAGGTGCTTCCCTTTCATCACTTTAAATATGTCATGCCACTCCCTTCTGGCTTGTAGAGTTTCTGCTGAGAAATCAGCTGTTAACCTTATGGGAGTTCCCTTGTATGTTATTTGTCATTTTTCCCTTGTTGCTTTTAATAATTTTTCTTTGTCTTTAATTTTTGTCAATTTGATAACTATGTGTCTCGGTGTGTTTCTCCTTGGGTTTCTCCTGCCTGGGACTCTCTGCGCTTCCTGGACTTGGGTGGCTATTTCCTTTCCCATGTTAGGGAGGTTTTCAACTATAATCTCTTCAAATATTTTCTTGGGTCCTTTCTCTCTCTTTTCTCCTTCTGGGACCCCTATAATGCGACTGTTGGTGCATTTAATGTTGTCCCAGACATCCCTTAGGGTGTCTTCATTTCTTTTCATTCGTTTTTCTTTATTTTGTTCCACAGCAGTGAATTCCACCATTCTATCTTCCAGGTCACTTATCCGTTCTTCTGCCTCAGTTATTCTGCTATTGATTCCTTCTAGTGTATTTTTCATTTCAGTTATTGTATTGTTCATCTCTCTTTGTTTGTTCTTTTATTCTTCTAGGCCTTTGGTAAACATTTCTTGCACCTTCTTGATCTTTGCCTCCATTCTTTTTCCGAGCTCCTGGATCATCTTCACTATCGTTATTCTGAATTCTTTTTCTGGAAGGTTGCCTATCTCCACTTCATTTAGTTGTTTTTCTGGGGGTTTATCTTGTTCCTTCATCTGGTACATAGCACTCTGCCTTTTCATCTTGTCTGTCTTTCTGTGAATGTGGTTTTCCTTCCACAGGCTGCAGGATTGTAGTTCTTCTTGCTTCTGCTGTCTGCCCTCTGGTGGATGAGGCTATCTAAGAGGCTTGTGTAACCTTCCTGATGGGAGGGACCAGTGGTGGGTAGAGCTGGGTGTTGCTCTGGTGGGCAGAGCTCAGTAAAACTTTAATCCACTTGTCTGCTGATGGGTGGGTCTGGGTTCCCTCCCTGTTGGTTGTTTGGCCTGAGGCAACCCAGCACTGGAGGCTACAGGCTCTTTGGTGGGGCTAATGGCAGATTCTGGGAGGGCTCACGCTTAGGAGTACTTCCCAGAACTTCTGCTGCCAGTGTCCTTGTCCTCAAGGTGAGACACAGCCACCCCCTGCCTCTGCAGGAGACCCTCCAACACTAGCAGGCACGTCTGGTTCAGTCTCCTATGGGGTCATTGCTCCTTCCCCCGGGTCCCGATGCACACACTACTGTGTGTGTGCCCTCCAAGAGTGGAGTCTCTGCTTCCCCCTGTCCTGTCGAAGTCCTGCAGTCAAATCCTGCTAGCCTTCAAAGTCTGATTCTCTGGGATTTCCTCCACCTGTTGCCAGACCCCCAGGTTGGGAAGCCTGATGTGGGCTCACAACTTTCACTCTTCACTCCAGTGGGTGGACTTCTATGGTGTAAGTGTTTTCCAGTTTGTAAGTCACCCACCCACCAGTTACGGGATTTGATTTTATTGTGATTGCGCCCCTCCTACCATCTCACTGAGGCTTCTCCTTTGTCTTTGGATGTGGGGTATCTTTTTTGGTGAGTTCCAGTGTCTTCCTGTCGATGATGGTTCAGCAGTTAGTTGTGATGCCGGTGCTCTCGCAAGAGGGAGTGAGCGCACGTCCTTCTACTCCGCCATCTTGAACCAGGATTTCTGAGGGTGGCCTCTTGATTCAGCCTTGGCAGTGGGGAGAGGTCAGCTGGGGGCCCCATGTGGCCTTGGCCGTGCTCTCTGGTTACAGCCCAGGTGGCTGACAGCCCACTTGTCTCGCCTCTTCCCTGCATCAGCAGCTCCCTCACTCCCACTGCTGCGGCCCTCTGGGTTCAGCCATGCCCAGCAGGACAGGGCAGTTCCCGGAGGTGGAAAAAGGAGGTAATAACTCCCGCTCAAACCCTCTGGCTCTGCCTCTCCCCACCAGCGCCCTCTTTATGGTCTAATCCTACCGTGGTCAATGCAGCTCAAGGCTCACCTGGCCTCCCAGCCTGAGTGGGCCCCTCCTCTGAGCACGTGGCATGGTCCCGCAGGGCCGTCATGTGGGCACACTTCTCTCCTCCACCGGGGGGTGAGCTCTGGAAAGCAGAGAACCCCGTGTCCTGATCTCATTTACGGTAAGGGAGGACATGGGGCCTGGTCGTCCTGGGGGATCTTGCAGCATCACCTCTAGGAGGCTGGGCCCACAGCAAGCACTCGTGTGATCCGTTGACGGTCTAGCTGGAGCCGTGGAGCTGTGCTTGGCTGGGTTCCCTGTGTCCGGGTTAGGGCCACGGGTTCCTCTCTGGAGACACTCTGTGTCTTGGCACCTGCGTCCCCCGTCCCCCTTGCTGCCCACAGACAGGGCAGACATCCTGTCAGGTCCTGCTCATTAATGGAGGTGGTGGGGACCATGGGAGCTGCCCGGTGGAAGGGCCAAGGAGGAGGCTGCCAGGCTGCGGTGGGGGAGGCTCTGAGGGGGCTTTCCGAGCTGTGCGCCCACCGGCCAGAGATCCACAGCCCTGTCACCCTGCTCTCAGGTTGTCCCCCAGCGAGGCCTCGGCTTCCTCTCGCTGCTGGGAGATCCCTGGGCTCTCAGGAGGGCGGGAGGGGCCCCGCAGAATCCTCACCCCAAGTGCCGCTCAGGTTGGGGAGGGCCGGTGAGGGGCCCTTGAGCTCGCCTGTCTTTGTCCTGGTCCTCCCGCTGAGTGGATGTTGGCGTCTCTGCAGGTCGGAATGAGCTGATCGCCCGCTACATCAAGCTCCGGACCGGGAAGACCCGCACCAGGAAGCAGGTGGGCCCTGGGGCAGGTACCCTGGCACTGGTCGGCTCCCAGGGTGGGCCCGGCCCTCCGCAGGACTGGGTGTGGGCTCTGGGGGCCAGCGTGGGAGGGGTCCTCTGCTGGGTGTGCCACAGATGGTCAGTTTTCCTGGGGTCCCTTCTGCCATCGCCTGGGAGGAGACCCCTCCCCATCCGACTGCACTTGTATTTAACTGGGAGAGGTGGGCCCGAGGTCCCATCAGTGACTGAGCCTTTCATTCATTCGTTCGTCCATTCAGTCTGTGATGGGATGGGGGGCTGTGGAGGGCCGAGGGTCAGGGGAGCCGGCCGTCGGGGAGACAGGAACCCCTCTTCCCGCCACAGGTGTCCAGCCACATCCAGGTTCTGGCTCGGCGCAAAGCCCGCGAGATCCAGGCCAAGCTGAAGGTAAGGCCAGGGCCGCAGCGGGAGGGCTCGGGTGGGCCAGCCTCCCGGGGCTGGGGCTCTTCTCCCAGGAGGAAAGGTCTTCCCTTGGGTGTGGGGGCTGGCTGCGTACGTGTGGAGCCAGTGAGCTTCTCAGTGCTGAGGAAAGTGGGGTTCAGCCTGTCACCTTTCTCCCACCTGCACAGAGGACATTGACTGCGGGCCGTGTCTATGTGTCTGTGTGTGAATGGCCGGGCTCACAGCATCCTGGGAGATACAGGCCGGTCTCCTGCTGTGCTCCCTGCCCCCTGCAGCCCAGAGGAACCGGGCACACCCTGAGTCCCATGGTTAGAGCAGCAGGACTGCCCTCCAGACCCCGTTTCTTGCGGACCGTGTGGCCCCTTACTGCCGTCACCCAGATCCCGTGGGTGGCAGGCCTGCAGGGTGGGGTCCACGCTGGGGGAAGGGCTGGTGGGGCTCCCTGGATCAGCCCCACCTTGCAGGCCTGTCTGCCAACAGGCGACTGCTACACGGGGGGCCAGCCGCTGGTGGGAGTCCCCTCGCCACGGGACTCGGGCCTCCTGGACCCTGGACCCAGGGGCCCTTGGCTGGACCCTGGGAGGGAGCAGGCCACCCATCACGGTGGGTGTAACAGAAGAGTCTGGCTGCTTGGTAGGAGGAGCCAGCACTCGGGGCTGAGACCAGTAAATCACAGGCATTTTAATTTTATTTTTATTTTTATGTTTTGGCCGCACTATGCGGCTTGAGGGATCTCAGTTCCCCGACCAGGGATTGAACCCGGGCCCTTGGCAGTCAAAGCGCGGAGTCCTAACTGCTGGACCGCCAGGAAATTCCCCACAAACATTTTTTAAAGCAGTGGAAGCCCTTTCGTTTTTCTCCCAAATTAAATATCACCCCGATCCGTTATCAGAGGAGCTACTCTGGTCAAAGCTAGGTTGGCGAGAAGCGGGGTAGGGACCCTTCGTGCTAGTCACCTCTCAGCCCCCATGACTCTCGAACCCGAAAGCATCCCAGAACCCAGTTTAAAAGCCCCTGGACTAGAGGACCATGGAGGCCCCTTCTGGCCCCATTGTCCGTGACCCTGACACTGGAGGCTCTGATGGCGTGGGTGGGAACTACCAGGAGGTTCCATTCCTCCTGCATCAGCCCAGCTGTCCCCCACCCCTCACAGCTGTGGCCCAGCCCTCGCTCCTTTGTCCCCGGGACAGCTGGCTGGGCCGCAGCTGCTGGTCTCTCCCTCTCAGGCCAGCACATGTGTGCCCGGACATCCCCGGCCCTGCAGCCCACTTGCCCCTCACTCCCCGCTCTGGTCAGCCTGTGACTCGCCAGGGCCTGGTAGGGGACCGGGTGGAGAGCCGAATGTCCAGGGTTCTGTTTAGAGCCATCGAGGGGAGCTTTGCATCCCCGTGGGGGCCGGCTGTATGGCTCACGTGTGCTCGAGGAACGGAACCTGTCCCTGTCCACAGGCTCTAACGTGGGGCTGGGAACAGCCTCTGGACCGCCGGACAGGCTTCGAGGGGAGCCATGGACCCCTTCAATAACATGCACGTTTTCATGTATGTGCATTTCTCGGAGAAGATTGGTCTGAGGATTTTGTCATATTCTCCAGAGGGTCTGGGGCCCAATGTAGTTAAGCTCCCTGGTGGATGGCAAGGTTAGGTAGAAGTCTGGTCTGGCCTGGCTCTGCCCTGGGCCGTGGGCCCTCTGCCATGTCACCCACCTGCCTCGAGCTCCATCCAGCTTCCCCGCCTGTAAAATGACAGAGTTGAGCAAGGTGGTATCTGAGGTCCCCTCCAGCCGCAAAATTCAGTAGCCTGGTCACTGCTGTCACCCCGCACTCCCACCCGATTCCTGTCCCACTCGCTGGTCCCTGGCCATCGGGAGGAAGGGACTCAGGTCACCGACACAGGGCTGGAGCTCTCTGCCCTCCCACCACTGCAGTTGTTAACAGAGGTTTGTGGGCCTCCTGGGGCGTGGCCTGCCACCCCATTCGTGTCCTGGAGGGAGCGGGCCTGGGCATGTATGGCATCTCCCTCCCGACATCAGCAGAGCCCTTGGGGAGAGACAGCCTGATGCTTTGGTTATCAGAGACAGCCTCAGAGCAAGGCCCAAGTTTGGCCCCAAAAGGACAGTGGGCTGGGGAGTCCCACCACTCAGCGCGGCCTCCCGGGCCCTCTGTGCTGAGGGGATGGGTGCCGGCAGATCCTGACATGCCCCCTCCTTGGTTCGCTCAGCCCCCCGGGCCTGCAGAGGTCAGAGGTCATGGATGTGCCGTCCCGGACGGACCTTAAGGGCCTACTGTCACGTGACCCCTGTCAACACCCAAGCCCCTAAGTCCTCTGAGCCTCAGTTTCTTCATCTTAGAATGGGGAGCCTACGAGTCCTGCCAGCCTCACGGGGGTGCTGAGATGTTCAGAACCAAAGTGAGACAGCGTTCTTTGCCTTCCGGGGGCCGTCTCGTGTGTGCCCCATGAGCGTAAGGGGTCCCTGAGAAGCCGAGTGGAAGGGCCTGGCCCCAGACCTCATCGCGCAGGATGCCGGGCGCACCACCTGGACCCTTCAGGCCTGACGCCGTGGTGATGCTACCCACCGGGCGAGTGAAGTCATATGCAAAACCAGCTGTGGGCTGAAAGGACCTCCCTCAGCAATTAGCTTGCTTATTACTCAGGACAGATTTGGGTCCACCAATCTGATTATTAAATAAAGGGCCCACTTATTTTTCCCTTTTAAAAAGTAATTCATCATAAAGATACAGAATTTCTAATCAGAGCTCCCGAGTTGACAGAAACCAACCTTTTGTCTCCAATGATGCTACCCATACTGAATAATACTTGCTGTTCAGTCTGGATGTGTGTCTTCTTTTGGACCCACTAGGCTTTCTGACACACAGTATGTTGTCTTATTGGTTTTGAAGACCTTTGGGATTGGAGAGCTCAGGATGGGGGACCACTGGCTAATACAAGTAGTAACCAAGTATTATTACTGTTATTATTATAAGCAGGTCATACTGCTGATTTGTTCAGAGCCTCTGCAGGGTGAACCCCTTTTGGAGGCGGTCTTTGGACCATAGAGGGGACCCATAGAGGGCAGATGGTTGGTATCCGCATCCTGACACATAACAGGTTCGGGAGCCATGGCTGCCCGTGGTACAGTAGAGATCCACAGGCCAGGGGCTAAGACGGGGGCCACGGGAGACCATCCCTTGTCACCGTCCACGTGACCGAGGATGACCCCTGCCCAACAGATATTCATGCACCGTCTCCCGAGGGCCAGGTGAGGCCCCAGCCACCCCGGTGAGCAACACCTGGGTGGTCCCTGTGTCCCTGAGGTTGGCAACAGGAGCGCCATGGTCTGGCAGGTGGCCTCCAAGTCTCTTTAAACCCTCATGAGACTGGCAGGGCGAGTGATGTGCCCCTCTGACGGATGAGGAGGGTGATCAGAGCCACCGAGTGACTTCCTCAAGTCACAGGACCGGTTCCCAGCCCTGCAGGAACGGGAGCCTGGTCCCCAGGGCCGAGTCCAGGGTCTGACTTCCCTGTCACCAGCTGGCCCCGCCTCTCCCGACCTGCCACGGTGCCCACACTGAGGCCTCCCTCGATGTCTCCCCAGGATCAGGCAGCTAAGGACAAGGCCCTGCAGAGCATGGCTGCCATGTCGTCCGCCCAGATCATCTCTGCCACAGCCTTCCACAGTAAAATGGCCCTCACCCGGGGCCCAGGCTACCCGGCGGTCTCAGGGGTAAGTGGGGCTGCCTGGAGTCGGAGGCTGGACTGCCCCGTCCTTCTCACTCCTCCCCCTTCCAAGGCACTGGCCACACCAGAGTCCTCACTTGAGTCCTCTCGGGCCAGGAGAGCCGGGGAAGGAGAGACCAAGGACCGAGGGGCCATGCAGTCGCTGGGACCGCCCTCCTGGGGGCCTCGGCAGTGACAAGGGTGCAGCCGCCCCGTCACACGGCCACCTGGGGGCTCTGCAGAGTTGGCCCCGTTTACAGAAGAGGAGGCTGAGGCCGGGCTTTGGGGCGGCGCCGGCATGTTCTGAGGAGCCGCTCTGCCCCGCCCCCAGCTCAGCCTCGTCCCCCCTCCGCCCTCAGGGGCTCCTTCCAGGTAAAGGGCTGATGTCCAGGAACAAAGTCCTCTCGAATTTTAAACTGAGAATGGGTCTCTTGGCCGTGGCCACGTGGGTCCCGCTCTAAGAACAGTCCAGAGAGGCCCCTCCTCCCCGGGGCTGAGTCCTCCCAGGGTGTTGTAGGCTGTTGGGACTGACGCACCGCCCCAGGCCCTGTGTCCGGGGAGGCTCTCGTCCAGCATTTTTCCGAGTGTGTCCAGAGGCCGCTAGTCCGGAAGGGCGTTGAGTGGACAGGACGACGGGACAAACGAGTGCACACGTGACTCGGGCACTCAAGTCTCAAGACTCCAGATCTCTTGAGAGTCCTGCGTGCCACTGTCACCAGGCATCTGTCCCCGAGGAAGGGGACGAGTGCCGTGTTTGCAAGCCTGGGGGCTTCTCTTGGGAGCCCCTTATCGGCAGGCGTTCCAGAGGCTGGAGGTCCTTGCAGCGCTCGCGGGGACGCCGTGCTGCCTGGCTCTAGGCAGGCACCCTTCCCAGGCCCAGGCCCTGGCCTCGCCCTCCAGCTGAGCCCCTGCCCGGTCTCTCTCTCGACGCCGCTGGCCACGCACACTGGGCTCTGCTGACTCTGTGCTTTTGTCTCCTCAGTTTTGGCAAGGAGCTTTGCCGGGCCACGCCGGAACGTCCCACGAGTGAGTATGGCCACCGTGCTGCCCCGTTGCTCCCTGGGCTGTGCTTGAGCCCGTGAACTCGTGCCGCTGACCCAGGCCTGAGGGTGGGAGAGCCGCAGTCTGGGGTCAGCCTTTCCGGATGGCCCTGCGCTTACGGATGAGGCTCTCCTGCTCTCGGGCACCCTGGGGTGGCGTTTGCTGAAGCCCCAGTCTATCCGGGGCGTAGCAGAACCCGAGCTCAGGACCCCGAGGGGAGCAGGCTAGGAACCAGCCCTGTGGCTGGCCTGGGAGGGAGGGAGGAGGGGTGGATTTTCCAAACAGACCCGCTGCTTCTGTGGGTCGGCCAGAATCCCGAGGGAGCGGGAGGCCAGAGCCACTGACCACCCGGGCCTGCCTCACTGAAGACAGCGTGGGAGCCTGACCGAGGCTCTAGGCTGCCACCTGCCCCCAGGCCCACGCGTCCTCTCTCGTCTCCCACAGTGTGAAACCTTTCTCTCAGCAAACCTACACTGTCCAGCCGTCACTGCCTCTGCCAGGTGGGTCAGCAGCTCTGCCTCCCTCGTGCACCACACCCCTGTGGTTCCTGCTCCGGGTCCCAGGCCCTGACTGCTAGACGCCCCTAGCAGTCCCCTTAGATGCTGCCCTGGCACGTGCTCGCACCGTGCACCCCAGCTCCCAGCTCCACCGCGATCCTCTTCCAGGAGCCAAGCCCGCTGCGCCCCCAGGGCTGTCCGTCCTCCCCAAACCCCTCCCCAGCGAGGCTCAAGGCTGGCAGGGTGCGCACAGCTCAAGGGGCAGTGCCTGCGCCCCGGGGTGGCCACTCCACCTGCATGTGCGCCCTGTCCTGCTTGGCTTCTGGGATGGCTTCCCTCTGTGACACTGTAATCCTCTCCTTCAAGGCGGGGGTCCAGCAGAGCATGGCTTTCCAGCCCGGAGCCCCTGGTTAGCAGAGGGAAGGCTCCTGGCATGAGGCAGATGGAGGTCCAGCTGGGCAGCACGGAGCTCCCGCCTTCCCCGCTCACGTGACCCGCTCTGTCCCTGCCTCTTTCTCAGGAAGGTCCCTCCACCTTCCGCTCTGCAGGGCGAGATAGGATCCTCACCCTCACCCTCCTTTCCTGGCTTGGGAATGGCTCCTGCCTGCCCGGTGGCCTGGCTTTTCCTGCTCTGAGAGCGGGCCCTGCCACCCTCCTTAGGTTCCTGACAGTTGCTTGGGGGCCTCCCACCCCCTCTAGTCCGTGCTCTCTCCTCACGGCTCCCCCACCCCGTCTGCAGTCACATCCCCACTCTTACCCTCTGTAACTCACCTGTCATCTTTTTTTTTTTTTTAATATTTATTTATTTGACTGCGTCGGGTCTTAGTTGTGGTGCGTGGGCTTAGTTGCCTCGCGGCGTGTGGGATCTTAGTTCCCCGACCAGGGATCGAACCCGCGTCCCCTGCATTGGAAGGTGGATTCTTAACCACTGGACCGCCAGGGAAGTCCATCCATCATCTTTTTAAAGCATCAATCTCACCGTGCTGCTTCCAGCTTAGAATCTGTTAGTGGCTCCCTGGTGCCTTCAGGGCACAATCTAAGCTTAACTGTCACTCTGTGTGCCCTGGGCAGCGTCTGGGGCTGGCGTCTGTGTCTGTCTTCTGTGCGTCGGGTCACATCCGGTGTGCACGCCACCCTTGAACAAATGAACGAGTGATTCGGCTCACCCGTCAAATGCCCGCTGGTGTGCCCAGCATGGTCCTCCGCCCGCCCCCCGCCGTCCCTTGTCTCTTTCCTCCCCGGGCTTCTGACGTACCTGCCTCACTGCCCTCGTCCCGTCCGCCACCAAGCCCCGGAGTCTTGCTCCCTCCGTGTCCCTCCTGTGTCCCCTTCTCTTCACTCCACTGCCCTCTTCATTTTCCCACTTGGGAAGAACCCACAAGGCCTGCGCCTCTCGTCCACCTTGCCCCAGCCCAGTCCTTCCCCCACTCGGAACAGGATCTTCAGAAACGCACAGCCGGTCGCTCCTCGGCCCCGCCTAAAATCCTCCCATTGCTCTCCTGAGCTCAGGCTGAATCCTGGACCCCTTACCTAGCAGCCAGGGCCCGTCTCTTCAGCCTCGTTTCCAGCCCCGGCGCAAACCCGCCCTCCCCGTCACGTCTGCCAGACGGAGCCTCTGAGCTCACGGTGCATCTCGCGGCCCCGTGCCCTCTGCCTGGAGCCCCCTTCCCTCTGCCTGGAGCCCCCTTCCCCTGTCTGCACCTGCTGCCTCCCACTCTTACCCCGCAACCTTTTTCAGCATCACCTTCGGGTGGCCTTTTCTGACGCTCTTCAAGGTGGACCAGGGGGCCCGCTCCCCTGCTGTGCTGGGCGCCTTCCTGTCTGTTTTCCTCACGTTCCTTGCTTCGCTTACTCGCCAGCCAGCAGCCAGTGCTTATTCTGGGCCGGGTGCTGTCCCAGGGGCTGGACAGCAGACACTCATGTCATTGTGATAGTTGGTCTGGTCGTCTCCCTGGCTGGACCAGGAGTTCCTCCAGGGTAAGAACCAAGCGGAGGCTGCCCTGGAAGCCCCGGGTCCAGCAGCCATCCCACCCCCCAACCCCAGCCAGCATCCAGTCCCCCTTGAACGCAGTTCCGTGCAGGGGCCCGAGGGGGCTGAGCTGTTCCAGGCTGAGCTCCCCGCCAGGGCTGCCCCTGGACCGCTGGCCAGTGCTCTGCCTGCCCACCCCCCCGGCTGGGAGACCCCGGTAAGGCAGACAGTCCGGGGGCCTGGCGGAGGGTGCGGCAGGGGGGCCCTGTGGACCGGCTCCCATGTGCCTTCCACTGTGTGCAGGGTTCGAGTCTCCCGCAGGAGCCTCCCCGTCGCCCTCCGCGCCCCCAGCACCCCCGTGGCAGGGCCGCAGCGTGGCCAGCCCCAAGCTCTGGATGCTGGAGTTCTCTGCCTTCCTGGAGCGGCAGCAAGACCCCGAAACGGTAGGTCCTGGCCTCCCTCTGGCCGCTCTCCCGCCCGGTGCTCATTCCTGGGGCGGCGGCTCCCCTGCTTCCTCCAGCTCCTCTTCCTCTGGCTCTGGCTTTCTCGCCCTGCTCTCTGCCCCGCTCCACCTTGGGGCCGAGCTTAGGGTCCTTGTTGCTTTCCATCCCCCCTTATCCTTCCATCCTCTCCCTCCCCGCTTGCTTCTCACTGGACCTTCCCTCTGTCCCTGGCTGTTTCTGCTCCCCACCCCAAGCCCTCTCTCGGTTCCTGCGTACCATCCCGGTGCCCCGAGGCTCTGTCCCTTCCCTGCTCCCACCATGTCCGCCTTCTTCCCGGTCCGGCCACCTCTCCGTCTGAAGGCACTGGTCCCAGTCCTGCCCGCAGGCCCTGTGGCTCTGAGGAGTCTCCTGTCTGCCCCGTGTCCTCGGGGACGCCAGCAGGAGCAGCAGCCCACCCCCATCCCGCCCCCTTCAGTGTCTCCGTCCTGGGTGACCGGCGTCACCTGCAAAGTTCAGAGGAGCACCTGGCCAGGTGGACAGGATGCCAGAGTCGTGGGGACTTCACTGACCATTTCACTTTGACGTGTTCAAGCTTATGGTTTAGATGAGGAACCCAGCGTGGACCACGAAAAAAGCGGCTCTTCTTTAGCCGCAGCGAGGGGCCGCAGCCGCCGCCTCGGGGGGGAGCACCCCTCGTATGGGCCGCTGGTCTTCCATCACAGACGAGATCACGGGGGTCCAGAGATAGAAAATGAGTCGCCTAAGGGTGTTGGCGACAGAGTCAAGACTCAGTACAAGTAGCGACCAGAAAGTGCCAGGCGCCTGCGGGGGTCACCCTGCCCCAGGTGCTGGGCACCTGCCGACTCTGCTGTGCACTCAGCCCTTCTGCCGGCTCCGCTTTACCAGAGGGGAAACAGGCCCCCGCTGTGGCGTCCCTGCTCTGGGCCACTGGCCGGGCTCCGAGCCCCGGTCTGTCTGGTCTGTCTGCCCCGCTGCCCCCATGGCCCCTCAGACCAGTTCTTCTCTGTCCACAGTACAATAAGCACCTGTTCGTGCACATCGGCCAGTCGAGCCCCAGCTACAGCGACCCCTACCTCGAAGCCGTGGACATCCGCCAGATTTACGACAAGTTCCCCGAGAGGAAGGGTGGTCTCAAGGAGCTCTTTGAACGGGGACCCTCCAACGCCTTTTTCCTCGTGAAGTTCTGGGTAAGCCTTGGATGACCTCCTCCTTCCCACCCCAGCACGTCGATGACCGCAGGGAGAAAGGAGGAGGGGTGGGCCTTGGCGGCGGCGGGACCTGGGACAAGCAGGACAAGAGTGAAGGGCCGGCACAGAGCGGCCCTCTGGTGCCGGGAGCTCAGACCAGATGGGGCCATTGGTGCCGCAGAGCAAGGCCCCCTCCTGATGGCGGGTGATGGTCACGCCCAGGCAGAAGTGCGGCCTCAAGGGGTCTGTAGTACCAGAGAGGACCTACAGGAGACCTGAGGGGTAGTCACCCAAGGCTTTCAATGCCAAGGTTTCCGGGCCCGCAGCGGGGCAGCCGTTGGGCTGGGTGGGGCTTGGAGAAGTGGACGGTAGGCTTAGGCTGGGTCATCCCCAAAGAAACACCGAGCTTCTCCAAGAGCTCAGCCTGTAGCTCGGCCTCCGCCGCCCTCCCCAGCTCACCCCTGCATGGGTGCTGTGTGGGTAGAGCCTCCTTCTTTGGAAACCTCCTCCAAGACCAGGAGGCATAGGACCTCTTCCAGGGGCCCAGCACCCAGAGAAAAGGGATGCCAGGAAGAGGGACAGGGCAGGAGAAGCCAGCGGGAGGAAGTGCAGGAAATCCTGGCTGGTGATCAGAGCCTCCGAACCGTCTCAGAGCCCGGAAGCTGGGCCTTTGTTTGGTCTCGGACTTTGATAACCTGAAAGCTGTGCTTTTCCTAGAAGTGGGCGTATTCACACGAAAGCGTACACGCAGTTCCAGGTGGCTTACTGGTCCCTGGCTAGCAGCTCTTAGCCTAGCCTTCATCCGCAACTGAATCTGTGGGGCTGGCTGTCTACAGAAAAGGCAGGAACGGAGACCCAGGGCCCGGATCCCGAGGAGGCTCAGTGTTTGCCCTTGCAGGACAGCTTGCTCTGCGAGCCGATGGAGGTTGGCCCTGGGCCTTCAGGGATGGGCAGAGTTAGGCGGAAAAGGGGAAGGGCCTCCAGGGGGGCTAGTCATGGGTAAACATGTAAGAGAGGGAACCGCAGAAAGTAAAACGGGAGAGGTGAGTCTGATCCTGGAAGGTCCTGATCCTACAAAGGTCTGGATTTGACTCTATGCTGGGATCAAAAATAGGTAATAGTTTCTTTTACTTTATCTTATTTTAAATCAGTGCACGTTCATTGTTATTAATACCAAGAGGCTTAGAAATGAAAACCGTCAGGTTGTCGTCCGCCTCCTCCCAACCCCAAGCCCAATCCCGAGAGGCAATCACTGTAAAATGTCACTGTTTATTCTGGGTTTTATCTCCTTAGTTCTAAATATCTGCTTATATTGCTACACTTTGCTATCACGACTATGTGTTGTGTATTTATGGTAGAAAAACACTGGCTATATTATAGCACTTTCCCCCTCATCATCCCAGTAAGTTATGTAATTTAGTCAACGCAATAAAGTGTTTAGACTTTGTGACAACGTAGATTGACCACCAGAGTGTGTGATGATTACATGTCATTTCTTGTGCAACTTTTTGTTTTTTCCTAAAAATAAATGGTTCTTTCGCTTGCACATTTCTAAAAAACCTACTATTAACATTTTACAAATTGTTCTATCATAACCAACATATAAAATTTAAAAAACTTGTTTTTCACGCAGTGCTCAGGCCTCTCAGAGAATTTATCCTTTGTCCCTTTCTCCTTCTGGATGCCTCTGTTCTGCTCCAGTTTGAACCGGTTTTCCTCCAGGCCTGCTCAACAGCTGTCCCGAGACCTCTGTTTACTGCTCCTCTGTTTTGAATCTACAGTTTCCTAGATCTCATATTTCTCTCTTTTTTGGTGTTCCCCCCTCATTTTGCTGGAATGCATTCTCTAGTCCCTTCCTAAGAAAAGGTGCATGGTAGATAAATGTTCTAAGTCTACCTGTTTGAAATGTCATTTCTTTTCAGTACTTGATTCATAGTTTGGGTATAGAATCTCTATCGTAAATGATTTTCCCTAGAAGTGCTTTTCAAGAATCATTTTTTGGTTGCTCCGATGTCTTACGAGAGTAGTCCGGTAGTATTCTAATTCTCTGTTCTTTGTTATGTAACTCGGTTGTTTTTAGCCTCTAGGAGCTTTGCGTTTCCTCTCTGTTCCTTTCCTTAAATTTCACATTGATGACCTTTGGGATCTGTGTTGTTTTTCTTCCTATTTTTGAGCCAGGTACTTGGTAGGCAGTGAGATGAGAGTCTCTCAATTCGGTAACGTTACTTATATTATTTCTTTTTCTTTGTTTTCTCTGTGTTCTTTTCCAGGAACCCCTGTTAGTCTGATGTTGGATATCCCGGACCTATCCTCTCTGATTTTTACCATTTATTTATTTTCCTATTCATTTTCTTAGAGACTTTCTTAACTTTATCTTCTAATTTAAGAGTGAATCTGAGTGAATATTCCATAAAACCCAAAGTAACATTGGCATGAATGAATAGTTCTTCTTTCATGTAAAGTAAGTCTGGAGATAGAGTGTCCAGGTCTGGTCCAGCAGCTCCGTGAAATTACCAGAGACCCTACTCTTCTCTATCTGCCATCCTCAGTGTGTGGCTTCTGTCCTTAAGGTCAAGGCTGCTGGGGTTCCAGCCATCACATCCATTTTTCAGGCATCAGGAAGGGGGAAAGCCAACTTAGTTCCCTTTAAGGAGCCTTCCTGGAAGTCCCACACAATTCTCAATTAGTTGTCTGTTTGCATGTAGCTGCAAAGGAGCCAGGGAAATGTACTCTTTTAGTTGAGTAAGTTGCCATTCTGAATAAAATCAGGGTTCTCTTACTACAGAAAATGAACGACTCTTTCAATTGTTGATGTGTCGTAGTTTAACTGATGGCATTTTTTCTTAATTGTTTGTAAAATCTTGGTGCATTGTACATTTAGTGGTGAAATAGATTAACGGAATATGGTAGCATTCTCTGCCCACCCCCACCCCGCCCCTTGTATCGAATATTTAATTTTGACCATGACGTTTTTAATTTTTAAGAGCTCCTTCTTCTTCTTTGATTGCATCCTGATCTTGTTTCATGTCTATTTTTTAACTTTTCTTCTGCTCCCTTTGTTTCCTTTTCGTCCCATTTTCTGTCTGGGTCTTTGTTTTTCAAGTTGGAGGATTTTCTCAAATGTCTATAATTCTTGGCCAGATTTTTTGGTCCTTATTTTTTTGACAGCTTTATTGCTATGTAATTCACTTACCATATAATTCACCTACTTAAAGTGTACAATTCAGTATTTTTAGTGTATTCACAGAGTTGTGCAACCAGTTAATTTTAGAACATTTTCATCACCCCCAAATAAACCCCAAACCCATTAGTTATCACCTCCACCCCCAGCCTTAGGCAACCCTAATCTGCTTTCTGTTATTTCACATAAATGGAATCTTACAATATATAGTCTTTCGTGACTGGCTTCTTTCACTTAATGTTAAGTTTTTAAGGTTTAGTCATATTATAGCACATATCAGGACTTCATTCCTTTTTATGGTTGGGTAATATCCCACTGTCTGGATAGACCACATTTTGTTTATCCATCCATCCGTCAGTGATGGGCATTTGGGTTGTTTCCACCTTTGGGCCATTGTGAATAATGCTGCTATGAATTTAATATACAAGTCTTTGTGTGGACATAGCTTTTCATTTCTCTTGGGTAGATGCTTAGGCATGGAATTGCCGGATCATATGCACTATTTATTTATTTATTTTTGGCTGCGTTGGGTCTTCGTTGCTGTGCGGGCTTTCTCTAGTTGCGGCGAGTGGGGGCTACTCTTTGTGGTATGTGGGCTTCTCATTGCGGTGGCTTCTCTTGTTGCAGAGCACAGGCTCTAAGCACGTGGGCTTCAGTAGTTGTGGCTTGCGGGCTCTAGAGCGCAGGCTCAGTAGCTGTGGTGCACGGGCTTAATTGCTCTGCGGCATGTGGGATCTTCCCGGACCAGGGCTTGAACCTGTGCCCCTGGCATTGGCAGGCAGATTCTTAACCGCTGAGCCACCAGGCAAGTCCCCTCTTTTTGCATTCTTGACAGTGTCCTTTGAAGCACAACCTTTTCCATTTTGATGAGGTCCAGTGTATCCTTCCTTTTGTTGTTCGGGCCTTTTGTCCATGTCCAGTGACTGGGAACTCTGTGGACAAGGTGTGGGCCTTGTTACCTGCTGGGCTTCTCTTTCAGGTGGTTGGGGTTGGGGAACCAGCTGCTTTATCGAGGATGCTAGTAAATGTCAGCATATTTACTGGACCTTTTCCTTTCCTGAAGTGGTTCAGTTTCTCCAAAGAAGACTCCTACTGTCCCCCCACCCCTTGGCAGGGACAAACAAACATTCTAGCAGTGGGGCAGGGCGAGGGCTAGGGGAGCCGACCGTTTCTTAGACAGCATTCACCTCATGCCCTGGCTCCCACCCCCTCTCCTGACATGCCTGGGGGCCTGAAGACCGGACGCCCTCCTGTTTAATTTCTTCTCCTGATGTGTGAAGAGTGGGGGCCCGGAGGCCTGACTACCCGGTGTACAGCCTTTCAGCCGGCTCCTTGTGTCATATCCTGCGCCCCTCTGGCCATCACTGTCCAGGCCCCTGTCGTCCCGAGGGTGGCGCTGACTCCCACCCGGCACCCCTCTGAGGCACTTTCAGGCTGTAACTCTTCTTGCGTCCGTTTCCCCGCAGAAGCCATCCTAGCTCAGATCAGCTGTCAGTCCCCTGGAATTTGTTGAATTCTCCTGTCCGTTTGGTCTTCCTCCGTTTCTTCGTGTGTGTGGTACAACGCATTAAAAAAGGTCTTTGTCCTCATCCTGCTGGCTCTCTGGACGGGGAAATGTGAACTTGTACGGTCAGTCTCCGTTTTTTTTTTTTTTTTGCGGTACGCGGGCCTCTCACTGTTGCGGCCTCTCCCGCTGCGGAGCACAGGCTTCGGACGCGCAGGCTCAGCGGCCATGGCTCACGGGCCCAGCCGCTCCGCGGCATGTGGGATCTTCCCGGACCGGGGCACGAACCCGTGTCCCCTGCATCAGCAGGCGGACTCTCAACCACTGCGCCACCAGGGAAGCCCCAGTCTCCCGTTTTAACCAGAGGTCCACGAGGGCCACCGCTAATGGATCGGTCGCAGTTGTTTGGAGCGCTGGGTTGAGGAAGATCTGGAGGGAGCCCTTCCTGGATTGACTGGTAATGTCTGCCATGGGTGCAGCAGGGGAGGGTAGTGTGCATTTCCTACACGTTTACCATCCCGTTGTTTAGGTGATGAGGAGTCCTTGAAGGTTGTTGAATGGGGCATGGCCAGAGCTGTGCTTGGTTACATGCATTAGCCATCCAGACTGACAGCTGCAATACAGGCCGAGAAAGAGACCTCAGCCTCCTTAGGGCCTCGGTGGAGAGGCTGGCTTTAGAGTCTGATGTGCGAGGCAGGCTGCCAGGCTCCTTTTCTCAGGAAGGGCTTAAACCATCTCACTTCCCTTTTCCTTCTCCCTCTTCTCCCTTCCAGCCCTGAGCATGGGAGTTGGAACCACAGCAGCCAACTAGCACGGGCACCATCCAGCCAGCGGTGGCGACTCCCACCGCCTGCGTGTGTCCAGGGAGGTTCCTGGCCTTTCCTTAGGAGAGCCTCCGCCCTCTGTCGCCCACTCCTTCCCCCACCCCCCGAGCCTGTCCAGGCTCAGTCTTGACTCGCAAGTACGCCCTTGGCTCAGCTCCCCGAGGGTTCAATTTAAGGTGACCCCTGACCAGGGAGGCCTGGCTGGCAGGAGGCGTGTGGGAACACCACCCTGGTCGTGGCAGATAGCATACTGGGGTGACAGTATTCTGTATTCTTCTAGCCACCATCCAGATGAGAGCCATCCTAGGCCCCCATTTCACAGATGGGGAGACTGAGGCATGGAGTAAGCAAGGGTCTGGCTCTGAGACCCCCAGCCTGGGCAAGCCTTGCTCCTGTAGTCCTTCTTGTGATGCACACGCCGAGGTAGATCGAGGCAGTCGGCGGCAGGTCACCCCAGGCACTGTTCACAGCCTGACTTGTACTAGCACGTTTCATCCTTGCCACACCTCTGAAGGGAGGTACAGCTGACAGCCTCGTTCCGTACAGGGGAAGGTGAGGCACAGAGAGGTGAAAGAATGTGCCGGGCAGCCCAGTTCGCAGTGACAGAAGCAGGATCAGTGCCAGCCAGCCCCGCTCTGGGAGTGTGCTCGGAACCGTCACCCCGCACCATCCTGCCTTGCCGGGTGGCTGGGGTCCCCCGTGCGGCCCCGTGCTCCCCCTGCTTCTGGGGGAGAAGGCTCTGGGTAGCCTAAAAAGGGCCCTGCGCCCCCGAGGAAGGGCAGCTAGTGGGGGCAGGGAGAGAGCAGTCTCAGCTGTGCGTTCAGTGTCGAGCCGGGCACTGGGGCTTCTAGAGCCCAGGCTTCCCTTCCAGGAGATGGGCAGGGCTGTCCTGCCTAGAGATCAGAGCTGGCAGGTGGAAAGGAGGACCAGAGGATCCTTCTCCTACCTGGCTCGCGGCCCTCGTCCTCTGCTTCCTCCTAAGTCTGGGGAGGCTGGAGGTGGGGGTGGGGGAGGAGAGAAGGTGGAGACGGTGGTGCTGGGCAGTGTGATTGGGCAGGTTCCACGCCGGGCCGCTGTGCTCCGTCCACAGGCTGCGCACACAGCCCGTGCCGTGCGGACCCGATAGGAGCTTGCGTTCCGAGTGGGAGAATCAGAGCAGGTCTCGCCTGCTCTGTGTGGGAGGGGGTGGGCTGCCAGTGAGCCCTCCCAGCGTGTCAGGAGAGCGAGGCAGGCAGCAGAGGGCCCAGCTGGAGAGCTGTGTCCCGAGGGAGTCTCGGCTCCTGTGGGCCCTGTTTCTCCACCTGAAAAGTCAGTACTTTGTTCCGGAGGGCCTGCGAGGGGCTTATGTCCGAGGACCCTGATGAGTGGGGTCGGCTGGGGGTGGGAGGGTGGGCACGTGGGCGGCCAGGGCACCTTGGCTGTCATCCAGTCCCTCTCCTCCTGCATGGGGAAGGTAGAGGCGCCAGGGAAGGACAGACCTGGGATGTGGGAGAGGAAGGTCTCCTGTGTGCTAACCACGGGACTTGGAGTCCTCCTAGGCAGCCCCGGCGCCCTAGCCGTCTGGAACCCTCCTCTCCTGCGCCCTGGCCTGTAGCTGGTGTGAGACTGACCACACAATTAGGAAGGGATGCTGCCAGGAGAGGACAGTGTCGCCACACACACCCCCTCGCCCCGCCCCAAAGCCTGGCGGTTTTCTCGTCCGGCCCCAGGCCCCGGGCACGCAGGCTGCGGAGTGGGTCAGAGCCTGCTTGGAGTGGGAGGAGGACTTTGATGTCCCAGCTCAGCCTCCTGTCCCCCTCCTGCCGATGGTACTGTTCTCTTTGGTGGGGATGGGTAGTAAGTGGCCGGCTTGTGGGCCGCCGGGACTCATCGGTTCCAGCTGGCAGTGGCATTGGGGGCAGGAGGGGTTGGGTGTCAGGCTGTGCTCCGTGGATGTGAGATGCAGGGGCTGAGAAGCTCCCAACTCCCCCAGGACATGTGGGACCAGCAGAGGCCACCTCTGTCCTTAGGCAGTGGGAGAGGGGACTCTTACACACTGATGGCCGTGAACTCCAGTCTGCAGATTGAAAATGCCGGACAGAGCTGGGCCGAGGCCGGGCAGGGAGGACAGTACCCCAGACCTTCCTCCGTCGAAGGGCCCTGACGTTTCTCCCAGGCACATACCAGCCCATAACAATGAAGCTGAGCCCCCTGGCCCCCGGGCCCGGCTGTCCCGGCTCATCTGTCAGCCACCCGATCCGCGGCACCTGTTCCAGGCCCAGCCTGGGAGCTGCCACCACACCGTAGCTATGAATAGGGTGGAGGGCAGGGGGCCGCGGGGGCACTCTCAGGGTAACGTGGGGGGCAGCTCTGCTCTCAGGCTGAGAAGGCAGAGGCGCTGAGCGTGTGCGGGGAGGTTCTCAGATTGGGGGGTACGCGGTGGGGCTGCAGGAGGTGCTGGGTCGTAATTAGGACGGCACCGAGGGTGGTGAGGTGCTGTGGGGTGCGCGCTTCTTGCTGGCCGGGGTCCCCCGGGACCGAGCAGTGGGACCATAGGGTCGGTTCTGGGGCAGACATTGGACCACCAACGTCTGAGACAGATGAGGCGTCCGAGACTTTCATCTCCGCCCCATCTCCTTCTCTCTCTCTCTCTCTCTCAAGCACCAGCTCACCTGTTCTACCTGCTCCCCCAAAAGTCACACACTCCATGAGAGCAGAGACAACACTGCAGCCTCTTTGGGCCCCCCCGTCCTGGCCATGCTGGGCCAGGCAGGATAAACGGGCAGCGGAGCGACTGGAAGGACCAGGCGAGTGGGAGGCGATGCCAGAAGCCCCTGGAGTGTCTTTGAGCCGGGGCGGGGCTCCGAGGACTGGCAGGGGTGCAGGGGGTGGAGGCCCCCCTTGTGAGCACAGGACCGCTCCGCACGCAGAGCCGCCGACAGGGGAGAGTTCCAACAGCCCCGTGTGCCACCCTGTGGAAGGCACACCGCGTGCCGGGCCTGAGCCCTGGGAGAGCTTGGTTCCCGCCTCGAGCATGCTTACCGTCTGGAAGGGGCAAGGCCAGGCCCTGCCAGCACAGGGTGGTGACGGGCACGTCCCATCCCCGCGGGGCTCTGGGGAGAGCCTGGAGGGGCCATGCCAGCCCTGCCCAAGCCCGGGGCACAGCGCACGGATTCACATTTCCTCATCAACAGTTAGGTGACTGTTTTCATGTCTGTTAGGAGAAACAGAATCCCTGATGTCACGGGTATGACTGCTTAGAATAAGAATGAGTTGATTTGAAAGAAACCGTTAGGGGCGGAGTGGGGCGTGTGGAGAGTGGGACGTGAATAGCATCAATCGGGGAGGACGGCAATGGCTGCATCCGGGAGACATCGGTTCACGTCCTGGCCTCGCCCCTCGTCCGTGTCTCAAGCACACACGAACTGTCCCCCAGGCCTTTTTGAGGACGTCCGACGAACCGGGTCTCCGAGGAGAAGCGTGTGACTCGGTAGAGAGAACAGGAGACAGAGAGCTGGTGCTGTCCCCGGGGCCAGGTTTAACTGCACAGCCCGTCACAGCAGCAATTCATTCCCAGCCCACCGCAGGCCCCTGCCCCGCCCCACGCCCACCACAGATGCGGGAGACTGCTGCTCATTTTGGAGTTTGGTTTTTCTCCTTTTCTTTCCTTTGGCCACGCCGTGCAGCTTGCGGGATCTTTGTTCCCCAACCAGGGATTGAACCCAGGCCCCCAGCAGTGCCAGTGCAGAGTCCTAACCCCGGGCGGCCAGGGAAGTCCCTGTAATTCATTTTCTTCTTTCTTCCTAACGGCCCCATGAAAGCCCTTGCTGGGCACACTGAAATGTATGCCATCTAGGTCAACACGGAAGCAGCCTTTATTTTCATCATAAAGGTAACACATCCTCGGGGCTTCCCTGGTGGCGCGGTGGTTGAGAGTCCGCCTGCCGATGCAGGGGACACGGGTTCGTGCCCCAGTCCGGGAAGATCCCACATGCCGCGGAGCGGCTGGGCCCGTGAGCCATGGCCGCTGAGCCTGCGCGTCCGGAGCCTGCGCTCCGCAGCGGGAGAGGCCACAGCAGTGAGAGGCCCGCGTACCGCAAACAAAACAAAAAAAAGTAACACATCCTCGTTCTGCTCTATGACCTGCTTTTTTCTTTCTTTCCGCTCAACATTATGTTGTAGTCAGTTCACAATAGTAAATACAGGTCCCTGTTGACACGGTGTGTGGCTCTATAATATTTCTGCTGTGCCCAAGGCAGTTGCCTCCCTGCCAGTCTAGAGGGTCTTCTTGCTCTTGGAAAACTTCTTTCCCCAAAGGAGAGAAAAGTAACGACTTTGATGGCCAGGGGCAGAGCAGCCCGGGGCCCGGCTCTGAATCCTGCTGGAAACTTCCCAGGGTTCTGGGGCTCCCTGTAACTTTGTGCAGAAGAGTCCTTGGGGTCAGAATCCTTATCGCGGTCAGGAGCTCCCCTGCGTTTGTGGGGCTGCACTCTGGGTCCCGCTGGGCAGTGATCTGGGACGAGTTGCGTGGATGGGAGGAGAGGCTTCCCCCTAAGAATAAGGCTTTTGTGATGTTTGCACACTGCTTCTGAGTCTGAAGCCGCTCTGTTAGCACCTCAAACGGGGTGATTGGCTGTGGAGCCCAGGTTCCGGAGTGGGGACCCCTCAGTGGTTGGGGGCTTCGCCAAGGCACCGAGCAGCCTCACCCAGTGTCTCTCGTCTGGGCGGGAGAAGCAGCAGAGCCGGAGCCTGAGGACCCAGGGCCCGTGACTCATCCGCTCTGTGGCCTTGGGCAAGGCCTGCGGTCGGGAAGCCTGAGATCAGACTGAGGCCCCCGTCCTGCCTTGTCCCCCTCGCAGGGAGTGGGTGTGAAGTCATGAGTCTTATTACCCACCTTTCCTTGGGGGGGCAACTTCAAATCGCCCCAACACGCAGCAGGAGGCGTCCTGGACCCTGCCTTCAGGCGCGAAGCTGATCAGAGGCCCGGGGGCTCCCACGCCAGGCGGGGGAGGGGTTCCCTTTGGCAAACGGGCTCGATGAGAGGGTGCTAACCAGACTTCTGTCAGGCACAGAGCTCTCAGAGCAACTGCAGAGGAGCCCAGCGGAAGGAGGCCGGTGTTGGGGAGATTGGTCCGGAGGCAGAACAGAGATGCAGAAGGTCAAGGGTGGCCGGGCTCGCGGTGCCCCAGAGATGGCGGGAGGCCAGGCCCCCAGAGCCACTGCTGAAGGGACACTGGCAGGGCCCTAATGTTCTAAAGACCGATTTGGGGCCCCGCCTGCTGGGCTGTTGGTACCCGGTGGGCAGCAGGGCCGGGAGCTGATGCAGGCCCAGGTTCTTGCCATTGTTCGGGGCACACGGCCTGACTTTGCACCAGGCCTGCGTGTGGATGGACGAGGGAGCTTTCCGAGGTCCTGCGTCCCCGTTTTTTCTGAGCCCCCTGATGGCGTCCTGGCCCTGGGGCCTGGGCTGTGGCCCCAGAGGCCTCCTCGGTGCCGCCCCCAACAGGGCCCCTCTGAGTTACCGCCCCTCCTTGGTCTCCCCTTGTCTCCCTCCAGGCAGACCTCAACACCAACATCGAGGACGAAGGCAGCTCCTTCTACGGGGTGTCCAGCCAGTACGAGAGTCCTGAGAACATGACCATCACCTGCTCCACCAAGGTCTGCTCCTTTGGCAAGCAGGTGGTGGAGAAACTGGAGGTGAGCACGCGCCGCTGCTCGCCCACCCGGGCGCCAGACCGTCGCGCCCCTGCGGCCCGGGCTTCTCACCTCTGTGCCCAGATATGTCTGAATGAATGCAGTCTGACCCTCGCCGTGCCTCTTCATTGACAACCCACCTCCCGTCCAACACAAGCAGAGCACCTGCCCCCCCCATCCTGGTGGGCCTCACCTGTTGCCCGTCAGGTCACGGGGAGCCGTTCCAGCGCCCCAGAGCTGAGCTCCCCTACAGCTCTTAACCCACGACCCCTCAGGTGGTTCCGGACAGCAGCGGTCTCTGAGAAGCTCTTTGAGTTAGTTATTTCTAGTGAAATTTTAATTTTGAGGTCGCTGTGGCTCCATGTGCAATGGTAATCCCTTCCCTAGTTGCCCCGATGGCAGCATCTTACATACCTAGAGTGGACCATTAGTAACCTGGCTGTTGACACCGACGTAGCCCACCAACCCGAATCAGATTCCGTCCGTTTACATGCACTCGCTTGTGTGCATGCCTGTGTGTGTGCGCCCAGATGTGTAGCTACACACACGTGACGGTTCCGTGGCCACAAGGTCCCTGTGGCCCGTCCCCCATGTGCGGCCGGGATTGAGCTGTCATTCCGTCTTCGTCTCCACGTCTTGAAGCTCCTTCCTCTGATACCCGGCGTCTGGGTCACAGGGGGTGGGGGGGCTCTGTCTCGAGGGCTCCCTGGGCTCTGCCCGTCCTTCCCACGTAAGGCCGGGCGGGTGGTAGAGCTTCCTCACGGGGCCGGCCGGGCTGGCCGTGGGCGGCGGCCTCCTAAGTCCCACTGTCCCCGGGCCCCGCAGACTGAGTACGCGCGCTACGAGAACGGCCACTACTCCTACCGCATCCACCGCTCGCCGCTCTGCGAGTACATGATCAACTTCATCCACAAGCTGAAGCACCTGCCCGAGAAGTACATGATGAACAGCGTGCTGGAGAACTTCACCATCCTGCAGGTGTGCGCGCAGGGGTGCGCGCAGGGGTGGGCGCAGGGGTGTGCGCTGGAGAACTTCACCATCCTGAAGGTGTGCGCGCAGGGGTGTGCGCAGGGGTGGGGGAGAGCGGGCGGTGGGCAGGGAAGGTGGCATGCTGTCTCCTGGCCCCGACCCCCTCCTCCCCTCACCCCTGCAGGTGGTCACCAACAGAGACACGCAGGAGACGCTGCTGTGCGTCGCGTACGTCTTCGAGGTGTCGGCCAGCGAGCACGGGGCTCAGCACCACATCTACCGGCTGGTGAAGGAATAAGAGACCGGGGAGCAGGGAGGGGGGCAAGACATCGTGTGCGCAGGGACGTGGGGTGGGGACCCGCGGGGGCAGCCCCCCCAGAGCGCCAGGAGAGTGGAGGTCATGACTCTTCTACCAGGAACGTGAACCCGCAGTGCCTAAGCCCAATAAACGCAAGACCTGGGCACCTTCTGAGGCCCCGTCTGGCTGTGTGAGCCCCGGGAGGGGCTGAGGGAGCAGGCGGCTGGCTGGGAAACGGGCGGAAGCGGCCCCGGGGTGCCGTCCTGAAGCCAAGGCCCCAGTGGACTCGGCCAGGAACGTCCAGACGCTGAAGCTCAAGATGGGTCAGCCCCTGCGCTGCACTGGAGCCGCTGCCGGCCATGCTGGGAGGCCTGAGGGGGGCGTGGGTCCTCGGCCACCTGGGAGTGACGGATGCATCCGCCCTGGCCGCCTCTGCTGCTGCTGCTGCCCCAGGACAGCCGACAGGGAGGCGCGGCCCAGTCCCGGGGGGGTGGGTTTCAGGTGTGGAGGTGACTGAACTCTCGGGAGGTTGGAAGTGGACGCAGTCAGAGCTCTTTAGGTAGTTTTCATCCGTCTCCAGGCATGGGCTCCGTGGCCACGCTGGCTGCCCGGGGTGGGGTGGGTCCCAGGTCAGGGGAGCCTGAGACAGCGAGTGTGGGAGTGCAGTGGTGCAGCCAGCTTTTGAGTGTGGGCGGTGAGGCCAGAGTCACGCGGCCTCCTCTGTGGTGGGAAGGCCAAGACAGTTGGTCAGAGGTCTGCGGTGGACCAGTGGTTTCTGAGACCCACGCAGTCTGCATGGTCTGTGAGTCTCACCGCAAACCCCTCCCAGCCGAGAAGCCTGCCGGTGCCGCCTTGGAGCAGCCCAGGCCGTCCACGCCGTCCCTAAGTCCACTCCCTCCCCAAAGGTCAGGTTCTGTGCCCCGCTTCCCGCTGCGCCTGGAGGGGACCCGCGGAGGGATTTCCCTGGTCTGTTTCTCCTGGGAACTGGCCTCGGTCCTCGTGTTCCCTGCTGCCCGAGCTGTCTCAGCGTGAGTGTCCTTCCTCCCTGTAAAGGGGGATGGGCGCAGTGAGGAGGAAAGATCACGTCGGTAAAGGGCCTGGTGCAAGATGCACCAGATACAGTAAACATTATCATCATCCCCTTATCCCTGCCCTCGGGGCTCTCGGGGCCCGGCTCTTTGCTGCCATCTAGCGGCCATTTGGTATCACCTTCTCTGGTGGGGAACCGCAATTCCAGGAGCCTGGGGCCGAAGGGGAACAAGATTCAACCTGCAGGTGGTGTGTGTGCCCAGCACTCAGGGAGATGTATGGGGATAAGAAGCGAGTAAGACGACGTTGAGGAGGTGTTACGGAGCAGTTAGGAGCAAGGGCTCTGGAGTCAGGCTGCTAGGATTGGAATCCTGGTGCTCCGCTACAGACTAGCTGTGTGGCCTTGGGGCAAGCTACCTAATTTCACTGTGCCTCAGTTTCCCCGTCTGTAAAATGGGTATAACAACAGTACCTACCTCGTGTATGCAGAGTGCCTAGCACGGTGCCGAGCACACAAGCGTGTTCGATACATATGCGTTATTATTCATAGCATCTGACTCCTTGCAATCTGAGAAGTCAACCTGGAAAACTCTTAAGTGGGGTGAGCGGTCCTCAGAGCAGCTGGAGTTCAGAGGTGGGAGGGGGCAGGGCGTGGAAGGTTCGGGGATGAGGGGGAAATTGAGAGGGGCTGCCCCTTGAAAGAGGGGCAACGTCTAGGTAAGCAGCCTGTGGACGGCTGCTAGGCTCCATGCCAAGTTGTGTGACCCTCGTGCGTGCGGGGACCCAGCTCCTCCTTGTGGATGATGTGATGTGGAGGGGGCCTTGGGGTCCCTGAGGAGCACTCACACGTCCTCCTCTGGTTAGTGTCTGCTAAGGCTCTCCCGCCCTCCCCCCTCCCAGCCCCTGTTTCCGGGGCTGTCAGAATAAGGGGAGCTCGTGACGCCTGCCCTCCCAGCACGACTGAACCTTCCAGCAAGGGCTTGAGAAGCGTGTGTGAGCAGCCTCTGGGCCCTGGGACGGATGCACACACTAGGTCCCTCGTTTTGTATCGTGGGTGAGGGCTGCCAGTGCAGCTGTCGGGTCCATGTGTTGGCTGTGAGTCTTCCCTTCTCTTTAGGAACTGACCTCAGTAGCCTAAGGGACACTAACCTACTTAGAGCTGGAAAGTCCAAACCGGTCACAGCCACGGAGAACACAGGTGCAGGCGCCTCTCCCCGCGGTGTCGTGCAGACCGCGGCCCTCGGGGCCCGCAAATGGGAGACCCGACCCGGCCCCGCCTCTCCTGCAGCCTCATCTGACACCCCCCTGCGCCCCTCCCCGCCTTTCGGTTCTGGCCCTGGAGAACTGTCACTCATTCTTCAAGAGCCAGCGTGGAGCCACGTCTTCTCCCGCAGAAGGGCCAGTTGCTCCTGTCCTGGCGTGGAGAAAGCGTTCCATTCACAACCCATCAGAGCACCTGCCACGCGTCCCTGGACAGAGGGCCTGTGTCACCTCTTCCATCCTCACCCGGGGGCGCTGTGCTCTCCCCATTTTAAAGATGAGGAAAGGGGGGTCTGGAGAGGCCGGCTAACTTGCTTGAGGCTGAATGCGTTTATCCACTCGCTTAACACACGTTTATTTAATTTCTGCTTCGTGCCAGGCGCGGGACGTACTGATGGCCGAGACAGACGGGGTCCCTGGGAGCTTGCGTTTTACTGAGAAGGGAAGACAAAGTGAGCGGGTGAAGGACGTGCAGACTGACGGGTGCTGACAGGAGGAGAGGGCGCCGCGGCCGCGGCCTGGGGGCCGGGCGTGACACGTGTCCCGGGGACAGCAGGGAAGCCACAGCAGGAACGCAGAGATGCAGGCCCGGATCCCGCGCAGGCCCTGCCCCGCGCTCGGGAAGGGCTTCGGCTTTTTCCGCGTGTGATGGGAGGTCCTGGAAGTGTTTTAAGCAAGGGAGTGAGACTGTCGGGTGTGATTTTGGGAAACAGCACTGGTGGCCGTGGACCACAGAGCAGTGCGCATCCTGGTTTCCGAGTCAGCCTCGCCCCCTGGACTCAGCATCTGGCTGGGGAGACTGTAGCTGCCCTGCTCAGTCACTTTCTGTAACCTGAACCCACGTCTGGAACACAGCAGGTGCCTGATGAACGTTTGAAGGGTGCCCGTGTGCAAGGGTGTGACCCGTGCCTTTTGGGCCTGGGAGGGGTGATGGGTGGGTGTCCCCGAGCCTGCGGGATAGGACTCTGCTGACATCAGGAGTCAGCAGGCGGGGATGTGGAAACAGGATGGGTGCCTGACCCATGGGGTCCGATGGCCCAGCAGACAGTGCCCCAGTGACCACCAGTGACCTTCCATAGGGTGGGTGACCTTCTGCATGCGACAGGAGTTTGGGAGGCGCGTGTGACACGGCCCCGCCCTTCTGGGACCGGAGCCAGGCTGAGGAGCGCGGGGCTGTGTGTACCAGCTTGGGGCCCCTGCTTCCTGGCCCGCCCACGGGGCTCGGAGGGCAGTGGGGTGGAGCAGGGCCCGGGTGTCCCTTGTTAGCAGGGGTGGCGACAGCAGGGAGCCCCACAGGGACCGGGCCACCAGTGCACACCTGGGCTGCACCTGCCTGGAGGAGGGACTCGAGCTGGAGCGGGGGCGGGCTTGATTTTCCCCCTCATCCCAGAGGTCACCGCGTTTGACCCCTTCTGACATTACTGCCCAAGGCAGGAAACGAGAAGGTAACTCCGGATAAGTTGTTCTTGAGAACGGAAGCCCCGGAGCCAGGCTGCTCCAGGACTGAGTTGGCTTCTTACAAGTCGTGTGACCTTGGG
This sequence comes from Lagenorhynchus albirostris, assembly GCF_949774975.1. NCBI lineage: Eukaryota > Metazoa > Chordata > Mammalia > Artiodactyla > Delphinidae > Lagenorhynchus > Lagenorhynchus albirostris. Next base: position 100,826,036 of record NC_083105.1, on the reverse strand, counting down.
CGAGTGACTTACCCTCTGGGAACCTTTGTAACCTCGTGTGTGAAATGGGAATAAAGTGGGCTGACTGTGGGGAGGAAGAAGGTGACCGCACCTGTGAGGGGCGGGCCCACACCTGTGAGGGGAGAGGTCCACACCTGTGAGGGGCGGGCCCACACCTGTGAGGGGAGAGGTCCACACCTGTGAGGGGCGGGCCTACACCTGTGAGGGGAGAGGTCCACACCTGTGAGGGGCGGGCCTACACCTGTGAGGGGAGGGGTCCACACCTGTGAGGGGGCGGGTCCACAGCTGGCCCGCGGAGTCGGGCGAAGAGGACCGTCCCACCCCGGCCACGGACGCTCACGTGTTCACACAGCACTCACACACGCTGAATACGCACACACACACTTAGGCGCACACACACACTCCTACGCACTATATACACCTACACACACTCACCACATACCTACTCACTGTATACACACATACATACACACATGCACCACACATACCTACACAGTGTATACACACACGCTTACGCACATTCATACACTCATCACGTACACACATGCGTATACCACACACCTACACACACACCACATAGACGTACACACACACTCACCACACAGATGTATACACACACACACACACACACACACACGCTCATCGTTAGGCAAAAGCTCTGCTCCGATGCCCCTCGAAAGGCAGAGAGGAGGCCTCGGGGCTCCGGGTCGGGCAGACTTTCCTCCTCACTTTGGGGGCAGAAACAGGGGAGCAGGTGTTCTTCATTGAGAAAATAACTCTCGAAAGGGAGGGCCAAGCCACTCCGAATAAGAAACTGTCCCGAATTTGGTTTCTGTGTTACTTCCTGAGACAGGACGGGTGTGGTGGGCACGCACCTTCGCGGAAGGCTGGAGCCCAGCGGGGGAAAACCGTGTCTCTGAGCTCATGGATGTCTGATTCAACTTTAAGTTTTTTGTATTCTGCTCTGTAAACCCCCTTTGTCTCCACATCTTCAGTAAAGTCTGCTCCACACACCAAGGCCTTTGTGCGAGTGATTTCTTTGTCTGGAAATGAAGGAGCCCCAGGCGCTGTTGGTAGAGCACAAGGCAGCCGCTGCAGAGCCGTCCAGTCTGGACCAGGCCAGGGGGAGCAGCGTCTCAGAGCCGCCCACCAGCTGACGGCCCCTCCCGAGAGGACAGGAGAAGGGGCCGCGCGCGGGGTGACGTCCCAGCCCGTCCGAGCCCTTGGAAGGATGTGCCTTGGCTGCCATCCGAGCCAGTCAGTTGCCTCCCAGCTCCTGCGCGGCTCCGGGTTCTGTGAGCGCCGCAGTTTCAGACGCAGAGCGTTAGGTGCTTAATAAGCAACAACTGGACTCAACCCCCCTGGATTTGAAGAGCCACGAAAGCAGGAGGTCCCGGCCGCGCCTGGCAGGGTGTGGTCCCTACTTTGGCCTCCTAGGAACTTGATTTTAGCCCTTGACCCGGGAGTGAGTGGGCCCACGGCACTGGCTAGCCAGAATCAGAACCGCGAGTTGCAGCGGACTGATGGGCCCAAACCCACTTTACCAGTTCGCCTGAGCAGCGCTGCTCCCGGGACCCGGGACCCGGGACCCAGGGCACGTGTGTCAGCACCTGCCCTCCTCCTGGGGGCCCTTCCTCTCCAGGAAGCCAGGTCACCCGCAGACGGTGGCTGGTGAGTGTTCAAGCGGGCACGTGGGTGACCTCGAGGGACCGAATGCCAGCAGTGGTGAGCGTGTGAGGCCCCGACTGCACCTCGGGCGCCTGAATCCTCCCATCCGAGGATCGATGAGTCCTTTTCTCCGGGTGAGAGATGGCCCCTCTTCCGTCACCACGAGTCCCAGCACGTGGTGCTGAGAAGCTATGATGCCTGTGAGCATTCGGCCAGTGGGATCCCGCAGACCCTAACGAGCACTTCCGTTCATCCTCACTGGTTGTGGGTTCATAGGGGATCGTTGTGCGTCCCTGTTTAGCCCGGAGCAAATCCCCCCAGCTCTCTCCCTCTGAGTGGTGCCCACGGGGGCCTTGCTCTACCAGTCTCATCCCAAAGGTGGCGGCTGCCAGCCACCTGACACTACGCCCTCCCCTCAGGCCAGGGAGCTGTAGGGACAGCGCTGACCGTGGGCTTTTCGTGGCGCTCAGGTTCGTGGGTAGCCCTGGCATCACCGAGGGGCTTAGGGTGTGGGATGGAGAGAGGGAAGGACTGGGAAAGGAGGGGGTGAGGGGCGAGCCGGGCTGGGAGTGCCCAGCTGTCCCCCAGAGCTTGTCCCGCGGGTGCAGGGCGGCTGGTGTGGCCCACGGCGAGCATTTATTGAGCACAGACTGTATGCCAGGCACGGCTCTGGGTGTGAGCATGGCAGGTGGGACCAGGGGTGTGCAGGGGTCTTTGCTCTCACGGAATTTCCGTTCTGGTCCGAGAGACTGATGAACAGTAAGCAACAAGAAAAAGGAAGTGAGCAGGAAGCAGTTAGCGCTTTGATGAAGGGAAAACAGGAGGATGTCTTAGAACAGGGTTTGGCCATAGCGGGCCTGCTTTTGTAGAGTCTGGGAGCTAAGAATGCTTTTTATGTTTTTAAATGGTTGAAAAAAAAATCCAAAGGAGACTAGCACTGTGACCCGTGACAGTGGTCTGCGGTTCCAGTCGCAGTGTCGGTAAATCGAGCGTCACTGGAACAGGTCATGGTCACTGTGACCCGGGGTCCGTGGCAGCTTTCGAGCTACGATGTAGGGCAGCGGAAACCACTCTTGGCTCATGGTGGCCCTTTCCAGGAAAAGCTCCCGGACTCCTGAGTCAGGGAGTGACGGGGGGGCGGGGGGGCTTCCTCGGAGCGGGTGGCCATCGAAGGCCTCTTCGAGGTGACAGCAAGAGTAGCCACGAGACGACCCAGGGAAGCGAGCCTCCACTTTGAGGGCGCTGAGGTGGGAATAGGGGCAGGAGGGACCGGGGTGCAGCTGGGGTAACGTCCCATCCCTATCTCATGGGCCACATCTTCATTGCTTGACCTGCGGGTAGCAATGGTTTCAGGGACGTGGTTCTCCTCGCAACCTGATCTGTTTCCTCTGGGTCTGTTTTGGCCTTTGTCGTTTGCGCCAGAGCCTTTGCTCAGAAGGTCACCGTCGGTCGTCCGTCTCTACTTAAGACTGGCAGTGACGCTCATGGGAGACTCGGAGCAGGTGGGCAGGTTTGGGAGGCCGGCTGCATCCATGGCCACCTGGCAGGGCTCTCGTGTTAGAATGCAGATTTCTTTAGGGCAGGGCTTCCTGGCCGGGTCAGATTCCATGGAAAGGGCTCCCCCGGTTTCTTGCTGTGGAGAACAATCCGGCCACCAGCATCCTGGGAACCAAGTGGGAGAAAAGTGCTGCCCCCCCACCCCCAGTGTTCAGTACGCAACCCCTGCTCTGCACGGGGCTCTTGTGTTCCCCTGGACCTGGTGTCCCCCACCCTGGGGACACTCTGTATCATCCTCTCCAAGGGAAAGAACTCTCAGCTTCTGCCTGCATAGGGAGGGGCACCCCCCAGCTGCATGTGGAGTCGGAGAGGATTTAGAGCGTCACCTCTTTCGGAGCCGCCCTCCCGTCCCCACCTCCGCTTCCAGAGACGCCCAGTGCTGTCAGCTCTTGACTCTTGGCGAGTTCGTTGGTAGAAACTATGTTTCTTTCTGGCTGTCCCTGGGGTAAGGTTCAGCTCTCTTGGTGTGCTAAGTCAGCTGGGACCCATCCTTCTGTTTTCCGAATTTTTGTTCCTATCCTCCTGTTCTCTTTGTCCTTTAGGATTTATAACTTTAAAAAAATCCTTATGTGGTCATCTTAGAAGGGTTTCAAGAGGGGTCAAAATAGATGTATGTGTTGAATCCACCACCTTTGTCCTGACTCACTTATTTGAAATGTCGCTCTGGCTGTGATGGAAAAGAGGAGGGGCAGGGGTGAGTGGCAGCAGGGAGACCCAGTTAGGAGGTCACTGCAAAGTCAAGGAGGGAGACGACGTGCCCTGGACACGGGTTAGTGATGGAGAGGAGAGGAAGCCAGTGACCTTGAGATGTGTTTTGAAGATTGTCACTATGACTTCCTGAGGCTTTTGGGTGCAGGGAGAGCAGGAAGGTGGGGAAGCAAGATTAACTCCATGTTTCCTGGCTCAAGTCACATGTTTACTGTGGTGGGAGAGGCTTGGGGAGGAGCAAGTATGTGGGTGGAGATCAGAGCTGAGTTGAGATCCCTGTTAGACCTCTGAGTGGAGGCTTCCGTAGCAGCTGCCTGTGTGATTCTGGAATGAAGGGGAGAGGTCAGGGCTCGGTCTAGGATTCACGGGCGCCTGGACTGGTATTTTAAGTCTTGAGACTACATGAGATCACTTAGGAGGAGAGGAGGTGTCCCCAGGACTGCCCTGAGTCCCTCCAACGTTGAAGGGGAGAGGAGAGGAGAGGAGAGGGGAAACCAGGAGAGAGTGGTTTTCTTCTCAGTAGTGGAGAAGAAAGCATTTCCAGGGCAGTGGTGAAATGCTACTGGCGCGTAGATTAAGGTGAAGACAGAGAAATTGCCACTTGTGACAGATACGCCCTGGTTTCCCCTTCTTCCTGAGTAATAGGATCCCCCATTTTTAGCTGGGCACATGGTCACTCAGAATAAAAGCCATATTTCCTAGTCTCCCTTGCAGCTAGACGTGGCTTTGTGACTAAGTTTGACCAATGGAGATAAACAGAGCTGCAGTTTCCAGAAGTGTCCTAATAGGGAGAGGGCACGCTCTTCTTCACCTCTCCGTCTTTTCAGTTGACTGGGGTGTGATGTGATGGCTGGATTTCCTGCAGCCATTTTGGACTCTGAGATGACCTTAAGAATGGAAGTTACCCGTGGTAACGCAACGAGATAAAAGGCTCTTGGGTCTTTGATTCCACGGACCACCATTACAGCTCTGGACAGATTTTATATGAGAGAGAAATAAACTATCTTCTTTAAGTCACTTGTATTTTGTGGGGTTTTTTTTGTAATTCGCAGCCAAACTTATTTCACATCGATACATCCTGGGATCTGGTGATAAACACAGAGGCAGAGTGTCTGAAGCGTGAACAGCTGTAACAACAACAACAGTAATAATCCCACCCCTGACTCTTTATAGCACTTTTCAGTTTCCAGAGCACTTTCAAACCCACTGTCTTGCTTGACGTTTGCAGCTGCTCTGTGATGCTGTAGACATTTTCTTCCTAGATGAAGGAACTGAGGCGCAGAGAAATCACTCATGTCGCCTGGTTACTACATCGCAGATCGTGTACTTCGACCTGGATTCTCTGGTCCCTCCTCGGTGCTGGTGACCGTAGGTGGACAGTGGGTTGTGAATGTGTAGGAGGTTCTGCCCCAGAGCTTGCCTGGTGCTGGGCAGAGAGCTGGGAGCTGGCCCCGAAGGCCCCGGGAGACACTGGCCTTCAAGGGCAGCAATGAAAGCTTTCTCACTCAGGGAAAATGTGTCTATTTCCACAGGGGTGGAGACTGTGCTGGATAATTAGAGAAGTAAAGATCAGACAGCCACCAACACTGGAGGGAAATGTGTTTGCCAGCTGGCAGGCAAGCGATCCCATTTTGGAAGTACTTGGGTAGCAGTCAGACGTTCAGAGCAAGAGTCTGCGGAGCGTCCTCTGACTGTGGAAATGTTTTCTCGGTATCAAAGGGGATCTGCTTCTCTTTGCAGCCTCCCTTCCAGAGGCCGAGCCCAGCACTTTTGAAGTTGGGCACGCTTCTCTCCTTCTGCTTTTCCTCTTCGGTCATTACTTTGCTGACTTCTTTCCAATTTCTCTCTCTAAATCCCCACTGATCCTGATGTAGACCCTTTGTGGCGGGTGTATGCCTCTGATCGCTTGGCGATTGTTGGGGAGATACGGACTTTAAGCTGATTATGGGTTGCACCTTCCTAAGGGTTTGCGAAGTTGAGACGACTTTGAGTGACTTGCTTGAGGTTATGTAGGGAAGTGCAAGCTGGAACTTGAAGCCAGCCTTGGGACTTGTAAGACCACACGCTGCCTCCTAGAAAACCAAGAGCCCCCGGGAAATGCCGTTCTGTCCATCCCACACAGGGCCCCCTTTAATCTTTTTTTTTTTAATTTATTTATTTTACTTATTGAATTTTTTGGCTGCGTTGGGTCTTGGTTGCTACGCATGGGCTTTCTCTAGTTGCGGCGAGTGGGGGCTACTCTTCATTGCGGTGTGCGGGCTTCTCACTGCAGTGGCTTCTCTTGTTGCAGAGCACAGGCTCTAGGCGCGCGGGCTTCAGTAGTTGTGGCGTGTGGGCTCAGTAGTTGTGGTGCGTGGGCTCAGTAGTTGTGGTGCACGGGCTTAGCTGCTCCGCGGCATGTGGGATCTCCCTGGACCAGGGCTCGAACCCGTGTCCCCTGCATTGGCAGGGGGGCTCTTAGCCACTGCGCCACCAGGGAAGCCCAGACCCTCCCCAGCCCCACTGCTGGAGGCACATTAAAGCGAGCCTCACATGCCTGCTCCAGGGAACGGCCCGGCCCCTCCCCACGTACCACAGGCCCACTTGCCCTTCCCCTTCATCTCACTGAATCTTGGATTCCTGGCCGTGGTCCCTGGCTTTGATATTTGCTGCTGCTGCCTCAGACTTGGCAACTCATCACATTCCCCTTGTAGCTTTTTGGGCCTCGTTCACCCTGTGCCCTGTTCCTGCCTCTGGTCTGTGTCCTCTCTCGGTCTTGAGTGAGGTGCGCCCTGCCCCTGGCCTGGGCCGGAGATGGAAGCGGCCTTCAGATAGCACTGTGGCCAGGGGCCTAAGAAGACCCAGATCCTTCTCTCGGTCACAGTTCTTCCCCCTCGAGGGAGAGAGATGCCTGCAAGAGGCTCAGCCAGGCACGTACCACTGTCTTTATCAGGTGAGACTCGGACCCCAATGTCGAATTCTAGAAGGGTTGGCCTGAATGCCTACTACCAACAGGCCTCATTTATCCCATAAATAATTGCTGAGCACCTAGGATGTGTCCGGCACGGTTCTGGCTCCTGGGGATGCAGCAGTGAATAGAATCAAAGTCCACGTCCTGGGAGAGCTTACACAGTAGTGGGGGAATCACACGACAGATAAACAAAACTGCGCCAGGCCTCCTGTTCTGCTTATCCCCTCTCCCACCACAGCCGTACCCAGACAGTCTAGGGTACGATCTCTGTGAATCGGGGAGTGCGAGAGTCAAGGGCAACGGAGGGCATTTGCCTCCATGTCTCCTTAGAGGAGACAGTGGCTCCCCTCTCCCGCTACCGTATGACAGCAAGACCGCTTGTCCCATCCACAGAGAGGTAGACGTGGCCCATCCGGCTGAGGGAGCGGCGTTGGCCTTTGGTAACTGGGACCTCGGAAAAGAGCCATGTCCACATGTGCTCACATGGAGAAAGCATGCCTTTCTGGCTCAAAGTGTGGTTCCCTTGCATCCCCGGAACCCAGGGGCTCTCACCCCACACACCCGTCCTGCTGGAATCAAAATCTGCAGGTGATTCCTATGCACAGCAAAGTGTGAGAAGCAACAGGCTAGGCTTTTTGACGAGGTGCAGAGAAAAGCTGCACCCCCAAACTGGGACCAATCTGTGATCATTCCTCCTCCTTGGAGGTGGAGCAGGTGATGGGCTTCCTCCCCTGGCAAAGGTATGCATTTGAGCAACACACTCATCATTGTTTGATTTAGTTACTATAAATAAAATAATATCAATAAAAACAGAACTTAAAAATTAACTTCAAAAAAGGGTGCTTCCTTTTCATTTGATGTAATATTTTCAACTGTCAAAATTTCAACAAATAAATATCATTCTATACCTTTGTATTAGTTTATAAACTACTAAGTCACTATCAATGGAGTTTTTAATGTCTGAGGGGAACTTTTATGCATGGAAAAGACTACTTCATGTTATTTGTGTATTTTAAGTTTTTTTTAATTGATTAAAGTTGTAAAATTTAAAGCCTGATCTTATTAAGTTCAACTTGTAAATCTTGCCGTTTGGTTCAGAAGGCTAGTCATTTTTTTGTTAAATATCTTTTTGTTTCATTAATGTTCGGTTACCTTATAAATTCTCTAAACATTTACTCTCACAAACTGGATTAATTAAATTAGCTTAGACTATTTAAACTATAATTAAGCGCTTCAAATATCTAACAAGGCAGACTTATAAATCTAACAAAATCTTAGCCACTAAGCACATAACACTAAGAACTTAAACACTGTTCACGAAACGTAACAAGTCTCAACTTAAGATCTCATCAGATTTATTTAGGTGTTTAACCTTCACACTTAATCCACCTCAGTATTAAACTAGCATCACAAGTCGAATATATCACATACTTCTATACTTTTCCAACACTGTAAACAGCAGGTAAAAATTGTTCACTTTAAAATGGTTAATGGTTCATTTCATATTATGTGAATTTTTTAAAAGCATTTAAATTTTAAATTATATTTTTAGGGAATTCCCTGGTGCTCCAGTGGTTAAGCTCCATGCTTTCACTGCTGAGGGCGTGGGTTCAGCCCCCGGCTGGGGAACTAAGATCCCACACGCTGCACGGCGCGGCCAACCAACCGCAACAAAAAATAAATCATATTTTTCAACTTACTCTCCAAACCCAGATAAAATATAAATTAATTACCCTAATGGTTACAATAATTAACTGTTACACACATCCTTAAACCTATCACAAAAGTTTTAGGACTCGGATACACTTTACACTTCGGGGATATCAGCTCCGTGTTTGGAGCTGCCATACTGTTACAGATACGGAGACTCGCCCACCTGGAGACTGGGTGAGGCTGGGAGAGGGGTCTGGACGTCACCCAGCCTGGCAGTTATCTGTGGGAGTGGCTTCTTGCAGTCAAATTTTGCCTGCCACAATAACAAAATTCCTAAAACCCTCACCTTAAAAAAAAAAAAAAAGACACCCCAGTGCCTCCTTCATCCCTGGGTGTCTCACTGCCTGGATAACAGCACAAGAAATTCACAGCTTAATTATTAACCAGCCCTTGGCTATGGTGTGCACATTGCTGGAATAGTTGACATTTTTGGGAACTCACATACACCTTTTTTTAGTGCAATCTGGATTCAGTATCATTAGGGACTCGGGCTTTTTGTAAGTTTTGATTCCTTTCTGATACTCAGATCGTCCGCTTTGCCTTGTTTTGCTGTGTCCCTTTTCCTTTTCACACTACCTCACGTGTCCTTTGCAATGCTGTGCTCTGGCCTCACCTAGCAGACTTAGGCCTGCTTTGACCTTTCTGCCCCGAGGCGTGGAACCTGCTGCTCTCCGGGGAGGCCTGGTTTCTTTAAGTGGTGAATGTTATAAGTGACCGATATTTGGGCACTGGTGGCGCAGATCGCGTTATCCGTGTGAGAACAGAGGGAGGACTCTCCATTCCCAGTCCACTCCAGTGAGAGAGCCGGAAAGTGAGTTCACATGGATGTGTCCAATAACCTCCAACCTTGCTCTGTCCTTTAGAAAATACACTTTAAATGTGAGAGCTTCTCATTTGATCCCCCCCTTTAAATTACAGCTTTTAGCGACCAGCTGCTGCTTCTTCTTTGATGTCATGCTATACATATTTTAATTCTAACATAATGAATTTTTTCATGTCACATATGGATGTACATCAGCTTGGATCCTGGACGTCCTGGCTAGGGCTGCCGGTGCACCCCCCTTCACTTGTACGATCCTCCTGTCTTATCAACCGCCGTCCTCTGGGCATTTTATTGACAGTCACACAATTTCATCTCTTGCAACCTTATGGAATTCACTAGGCTGGGTTCCAATTTCAAAGCATCAGCTGGGACACTCTCCTTTCTCCTTTGCCTTCTGGCTCTCCTCGGCCTTTTATGCTGGAGATGGGCTGTCATTTTCTTTCTCCCTGTTATCTTCAAGACTCCTCTCTCAGGTTGTCTCAGTGTGTGCGCCTCAACCATCTGCTTTTTAAGGAGGTCAGCCTTTGGGAGGAAATAAAAATCAATACATACTTAACAAAGTTAACCTGTTTGACACAACATATTTTTGTAGGTAAGCAGATTTCTTCTTCGTAGTGCGTATGATGGAAGAAGGCAGATAACACAATTTCCATCAAAGTCTAAGCCCCTCTCCGCAATACCCCATCCATCCCCAGCCAGACCCTTGCCCTCCAGTGCTCGCCACTTTGCCTTCACCCAGCGGCCACCTCCATCCAGCACACTGCACCGCAGTGCCCAGCCAACGCCCCGAATCCCCTTCCCTTCTGGGAGGACAGACCCCAAGTTGTCCCCCAATCCCTGGCTCCTGGTGTTCATGCCTCCCCTTGAGTGCACGCGCCTGTGACTTTCTTCTAATGAAGAGACCAAGTTTCTATACTTCTATAATTCCTTCCCTCCTTCTATGGAAACATCTACTAGTTGTGGTCTCTTATCTTTCCCATAGATTCAAGCTCTTTGTCTCAACTGGGATCCCCCCAGTTTTAAGCTTTTTTTAAAAACGTTTAAATTTATGTATCTATCTATTTATTTATTTTTGGCTGAGTTGGGTCTTTTGTTGCTGAGCGCGGGCTTTTCTCTAGTTGCGGTGAGCGGGGGCTACTCTTCATTGCGGTGCACGGGCTTCTCACTGCGGTGGCTTCTCTTCTTGCAGAGCACGGGCTCTAGGCACATGGGCTTCAGTAGTTGTGGCATGTGGGCTCAGTAGTTGTGGCTCGCGGGCTCTAGAGTGCAGGCTCAGTAGTTGTGGCGCACGGGCTTTGTTGCTCTGCGGCATGTGGGATCTTCCCAGAGCTGGGCTTGAACCTGTGTCCCCTGCATTGTCAGGCGGATTCTTAACCACTGCGCCACCAGGGAAGCCCACCCCCGTAAGCTTTTAAATATATATGTATATGTATTTTCCGTCCCATTTTCCCTTTCTTCTCCTTCGGGGACTCCAATTACCCATATATTAGACATTTTGATATTATCCCACAGATTCCTGTCACTCTATCATCTTTTTCCTTTCTGATTTTTTCCCCTTTCTTTCAGATTCATTACTTTCTATTGATCTATCTTCAAGTTCATGTTCTCTTTCCCCTGGATCTTCATTTAGCCATTAAGCCCGCGCAGTGAATTATTTTTATTCCAGGTATTTAGTTCTAAAATTTCCATTTGGTTCCCTTTTATATTTTCTACTTTGGTTTTCTGCTGTGGTTTCCTATCTGTTCTTTTATTATAAATGCATTTTTCTTTATACCCTTGAACACAGTTATAATAGCTACTTTAAAATCCTTGTCTAATAATTCCAGCATCTGAGTTATCTTGGGATTGGCCTCTGTTTGTTTTTCCCTTGAGAATGGGTTACATTTCCCTGGTTCTTTGTATGCCGAGAATTTTGGGTTATATTTTGAAGGTTATTTTGAGGAGGCCCTGGATTCTATTTTATCCCTTAGAAAAGCATTGCTGTTTTCCTTTGACAGGTAATTAACTTGGGTATAGTCAACTACAAACATTGTCTTCCTTGTAGCAGGCAACTACTCAAGTCTCAGTTTGGGTCTCTTATCTTTGCCGGGATTCCTTTCGTTTTTCCTGCTCAGATGTGGTTCAGGCATGAGTCGGGAGACTTGGGCAGAGTTTGTTATACAGGGAATTCCGGATTCCTCTTCTCTGGCTCTTTCCTTCCCAGGACTCACCCCTCACTCTTCAGCAACCTTAATTGCTCTGGGCTCCATCCTCTGGTTCCTCCTGCCAGAAAGACAGTGGGTTTTCTGTTGCAACTTTATCCATCTTATGCTGCAGAGTGACTGTGGCCAGCACAGGTAAAAAAATTTATTTTACTGAGAAATCACCTCATGCCAGTTGCTTCATCCACGTTTGAATCCCCTCCAAAATCTCCCTGCTTGGGTTCCCTTTCCAGAGCCTTCAGGTAGTTGGGTTTGGGGGCGGCGGGTGTTGTTTGGGTTTTGTTTGTTGCGTTTTTTGTGGGGTTTTTTTTGGCTTTGTTTTTTTGTATGTTGTCCAGGGTGTATAGATATTACTTGTGGGAGGTTTGCTCTATTAGGACCTGATTCTTTTACACCAGAAGTAGGACTCTTCCCGCAAGGTTTTACAGAGGCTCCATTCTCCCATTAAATTCCCCAAACCCTCCCAAGCTCTACAACCTCCTTCAGTCACCTGCCCTGTGTCTCTTCCCTGTGGGAAGAAGCCTATTTTGGGAAGAATTGTCTCACTATCTCCCTCTGTCAGCCTCCATCCCATTCTCAACTCTCCCCAGCACAGCTTCTGCCTCGTTATTGCAAAGAAATGGCTGTTGCCAAGACCCCCAGGGACCTTAAACTCACTAGAGCTGATGGGTATATTTTGGTTTTTTTTGGCTGCATCACACAGTGTGTGAGATCTTTGTTCCCCGACTAGGGATCGAACCCGGGCCGTGGCAGTGAAAGCGCCAAGTACTAACCACTGGACCGCCAGGGAAGTCCCTGATGGATACTTATTAACCCTCATCTTCCTTGAACTCACCGTCTGCCCCGTCAGTCTAGTCCTCTTCCCCTCTTGCCCATCTCCGTGATGGCTCCGCCAACCATCCTGTGAGGCTGGCCAGAAACCTGACAGTCATTCTCGACAGCTTCCCCCCCGCCCGCCCCCAGTCCTTCAGATCCACTCTGTGCATGTCGCTTTCTGCCTCTCTCAAGGTCTCTCTCAAGTCTCTCCACATCCCCCTTTGTTACCACCACCGACTGGACCAAGCTAACTTCACCTCGTGCCTAGACCACTGCTAAAGCCTCTTGCTCCCCTCCAGCCAGAGGGAAAGTCTCACAATGCAAATCGGATCCTGTCTGAAAGGCTCCAATGATGACTTACTTATCTTCGGACATACCTGCACGTCAAAATCCTTCGCGTGACCCAGCATAGTCTGCTGCCTGTGTGATACTTTGCCCTAACCCTGCACTGTGACCTCCACAACTCCCTCGTCCCAGACACATTACATTTCCTGTGCTGTGGCCAATTCCCGTTTGGGTTTAATGCTTTTAACTGGACGGTCCTTTCACATGTGATTGTGGTCTGCAGGGCAGAATTTCAAGTGTGGTTTTAAATCGTGGAATTGCCCTTGGAAAGCACACAGAATGATTCAAAGAGCATTAAGAAAGTTGATACAAATGCGGCCATACAAATGTATGGCTACTACTGTTACATTTATTGATTCCAACAAACCAGCAAATTCCTCAGGTGCTCCTCACACTGTTCAGATAGCTGGTGTCCATGTGGCACGTGTGCACACACACATACACACACACACACACACACACACACACACACACACACTGGCGGACAGTTACCATGTGCTTCTCAGTGCGCCACATCAGGTGGGCAAATGCAAAGAGCTTTAGCTCACCTGAAGGCCTTCTGCAGGGGTGATCTGCTTTTCTTGGCCTCTGTGCCTTCTGTCTGATTTCACAGTGTTGCCTGTGCCTTTCTGTCTTTACAGAGTGTGTGCTGACCACCGGGAATTCCAGCAGAGAAGCTGCACTTCTTCACACAGGGGCTGACTGAGACTTCACAGAACCTAGGCAGCTCCAGACCAACCCTGCTCTAGAAGTGCATGCTTTCTGCAGGCACCGACCCACCTTGGCTCACACATGCCCGTGTGCACACCCACTCCGAGTTATGCGTCTGTTTTACGCTAGTGATTTTGGTCAGTCTCTTTTAGTTTTTCATGCCTGAGAACTCGGATACAAGCCACTCTCGCCCCTACAACACATCTGAAGGTAGCCCGGAGTCTGAAGGCCCTAATTTGGTCCAAGGGTTGGCAAACTGTGGCCTGATGCCTGTTTTTGTAAATAAAGCTTTAGTGGGACACTAAGTGCTCGCTCACTCTGTGTTGTCGACGGCTGAGTCTCGTACTACAGTGGAAGAGTTGGGTACTTGCAGCAGAGACCGTACGGCCTGCAAAGCCTAAAATATTTAGTAGCTGGCCCTTTACAGAAGAAGTTCGCAGACCTCTGACTGTCTATGTCTTCTAACTGCTTCAGCAACCATCAACAACAAAGTAGAGTTGCCAGATTCAGCCGTTAAAAATACAGGACACTCAGATAAACAACGAAATTTCAGATAAGTGATGAATATTTCATTTAGAATAAGCATGTCCCAAATATCACCTGGCAACCTTCTAACAAAGGCTTGTACAAGATGCCTGTGGTCTAAGGCTCCCTCAGCCCTGCCACCCCTGCCTCACTTTAGCTTTGGAAGAGAAAGAAGTTTGAAGGAAGGAGGTGCCCTGGGGATGACCTGCGTCCTTTACAAGAGAGAGCGTGAAAAGGAAGCAGAAGAAAGTCGTTGGTCACTTCTTCCTTCCTCACCGTAAGAACTTGGGAGGTTTGGGTTTGGGTCCCCTGGGGGCAGCTGGCAGGCTGCAGTGACCAGCAACCACTCTTCACATTTCATGAGCAAATGTTGTTGAAGGGGATGGGGAGGGATGGAGCTGTTTCATTTTTCATGCTGGAAAGTGTTTCTTTAAATGAGCAGCTCCACTGTGCATTTAATGGATGGTTTATACATTTTCTTGTTGTCCGGTTTAATGCCCTGATTTTAATCCCTGGTAGATGCAGAAACTACCACTCTTTCCTGGTAGATGTGGAAATAGACCTCCTGGTACACTCTGCCTCTTTTTTTTTTTTTTTTAAAGTCTTTATTGAATTTTTTACAATGTTGCTTCTGTTTTGGTTTTTTGGCCTCGAGGCATGTGGGATCTTAGCTCCCTGACCAGGGATCGAACCCGCACCCCCTGCATTGGAAGGCGAAGTCTTAACCACTGACTGCCAGGGAAATCCCTACACTCTGTCTCTTACTGTCCCTTTGTATCATCTCCATGTCAGAGGGGTGGTTGAAGTCATCTTAGATGGGAGATGCCTCTGAATTAGCATCTAGCTGATGGAAACTGGATGAGGAGACAGTCCTGTGCCCATTTCCTAGCTAAATGACCTGGAAGACATTACCTAACCCTTCTGAGCCTCACTTTCCTCCTCTGTAAAGTGGAAGGATGACGGCAGCCCCTACATCATGGAGCTGTTATGAGGATTCAACGAATCAGAACACGTGAAGGACTTAGAACCGTGCCCAGCACACAGCACTTGGCGAATGTTAGCTGTTGTTCTTTGCTTTACCAGCTGACTTGAAGAGACCAACGGCCAAACATGGAGTGTCCCCCAAACCCAGCCAGCAGCAGTGTGAAGTCTCCCCACTAGGGGTCGCAATTCAGCAGGTCCTGCCTGTCCCTTAGCTTGACTTTTTGCTTATTATCATTTTTGATTTGATTTGGTGATTTCAAGGGGATATAAACTAACACACTATCTCTTGAAGTATCTGGGGATCCAGAAATTCCTGAAGAATTGCTGACGTCCAGGGCTGGAAGAAGCTCTTTGGAGTGCTGCCCTTGTCCAGAGTTAATGTGACACGTAATTTATTGTCCAAACCAAGGTATTTTGAGAGTGAAAGGGGGGCCATTAATAACGGTGCCAGGACAAGAGGAGTACATGGGATGTACCCCAAGATCCTGGACATGGACACCCCATCTATGGGGGGTTTTCCTCATCATTTTCAGAATCCTCAGGACAGAAACTCCTAAGGAGCCCAGTACAGTAAACTGTGACATTGTGCTTAGGGGGGTGTCTTAACTCCCACAGGTGTCTTTCTGCCCTAAGAGTGTCCTGCCTCCTTGTCAGGTCATTTGTTTGAGTTTGTCCTCGGTGGACACGGTGGGAGTGTGTCTGCCTCACAGACCTCGAGGCACCTTGCCCTCCTCTATGTTGAATATTTCCTTATCCTCTATGGCTTTTCTCCCAGCTGTAAACCCCTTCAGAGGCATAAGCCCTCCATCTCTGGATGTGTCGGAGGAGGGTGAGCTGTGTGGCCACTTTCTGGGTTATTGCTGAGGGGATTCTTCTTCTTTTTTAAAAAATTTTCTTGAAATATAGTTAATTTACAGTGTTGTGTTTGTTTCAGTTCTACAGCAAAGTGATTCAGTTATACATTTACATATATCCACTCTTTTTTAGATTCTTTCCCATATAGGTCATTACAGAGTACTGAGTAGAGTTCCCTGTGCTATACAGTAGGTCCTTGTTGATTACCTATTTTATATATAGTAGTGTGTATATGTCAGTCCCAATCTCCCAATTTATCCCTCTCCCCCCACCTTTTCCCCTGGTAACCATAAGTTTGTTTTCTACATCTGTGGCTCTATTGAGGGGATTCTTTTAAGGTTTCTTCCAACCCTAAGGCTCCATTGTCCTATTATTTCAGATTTGCTTATCTCCCATTAAAGGGCGGAGAGAGGCTAATGTTTGCACCCACCATGCATCAAATGTTGTGCTTTTGCCTCAGTCATCTTGGCCATCCCATCAACCCTGTGGGATTGGTATTATGAAACCCCATTTCACAGGTGAGGAAACTGAGGCCTAGAGAGGTCACAGCCCATAAGAGGCAGAGCCAGAGTTCAGTCCCAGGTCTGGCTGGCTCCAAAGCCCTGTCCTACCACGTGAGGCTGCCTCCCAGTGTTTTTACAGTAAGATGACTCCCACAGCGGACATCACAGGCAAATCCCTTCACCTCTCTGGGTCTCACTTTCCTCTTCTGCAAGCTGGGCAGGGTTAGTTGCATGTGGTAATGGCTCCACAGTGACTGGAGAGAATGGGGCTTAGGGGTCAGCCTGGGAAGACTTTATGGGGGGCATTGAACAAGGGTTGGAAGGAAAGAAAGAGGAGTCAGGGGGGTGGATTATTGGGTTAAGTCTAATAGACAAAAACAAGATTGTGTGTGTATGAGAGGAGGGGGCCCAAGAGATGAGCAGAAAGTGCCATCCAGCTAGGAAAGGCCAAGGGGACCCTGGTGATTAGTCAGGTTAAAAACCTTTGTCTCAAATCATACTTAGTGCAGGATGGTGCAGGTGGGAAGCACAAAACACATTTGCATGACAGTAATGAAGCAGAGGAGAGGTGGCTGTGCAGTGGTCACTTTGGAAGGGAGTCCAGGCCCAGAAAGGAAGGCCTATAGGAAGCCCTGGGCGGGATACGCGTAACCTGCGTTTGTCCCACTGCAGTTCAGGTCCTCCGGACGCACGGTGCCCTTTACCAGAACTTGGAGGCTGTTACTCCTGGGGAG
Source organism: Lagenorhynchus albirostris (assembly GCF_949774975.1). NCBI lineage: Eukaryota > Metazoa > Chordata > Mammalia > Artiodactyla > Delphinidae > Lagenorhynchus > Lagenorhynchus albirostris. Next base: position 100,808,943 of record NC_083105.1, on the reverse strand, counting down.
GTGGACAGCGGGTCCTCCAATAGCCTCTCCGGGGAGGCGGTCCCTAATACACAGCCAGGGAAGGCCTGCCTAGGTGTGCGGGCAGGCGGGAGGCCACAGAGGCAAGGCTGCGACCCTGGCCGGGACCGGACGGCTTTGGGCCGGTGTCTGGTCGCCGAGAGCAGAGGCGCGAACTCCCAGGCCCTGACCACCCCAGACACTCTGGTCCTGCTGCGGCCCTAGCCCCTGGGGAAGGGGTCGTACCAGCGCCCGGGAGGAGCGGCCGATCCAGGCGGCGGGGAGGGAGGAAGACTCCCGGAGGGCAGCCACATCTGGCCCGGGACGCCCGCGCCCAACACGGCCCTGTCCTGCCCGTGGGTTCCTCCAGCTCCAACGCTGGGGATCCGGCCAGGGGTTGCTGGAGGCCCCCGGCCCCAGTCCCCGTGCTCAGCCTCGCACACCCCTTCCGTACCCGCTGTCCCGCCCGCAGTGCCCACGCCATCTCCCGGCTTTAGTCCCCGCCCCCACCCCTCGCGCGGCGGATCGGGCCCCCACGGCCTTCCAGTTCCCGGGCCGGCCCCGCCCCCTCGCCCGGCCCCGCCCCCTCGCCCGGCCCCGCCCCGCGGCCTCGCCCCGCCCCGCGGCCTCGCGGTCCAGGGTAGGCCCCGCCCCCTGTTTCCGCTGGCTGCTGCTGTGGCGGCGGCGACGCGCGAGCGCGAGAGAGCCGGACCCCGCATTCCTGGGAGCTCGGTGAGTGCGGCCCGGGGCGGGTGGGGCGGCGGGCCGCGAGCCGGAGGCTCGGGATCGTGCCGGGTTACGGGCCCCGGCCGGCTGGAGGCGGGCCCACAAGCCCCCGACCCGGTCCCCGGAGGGGCGAGCGGCCCGGGGCGCCCCTGGGAGGGGTGTCGGGGGGCGGCAGTGGGCGAACTGTGGGAGGGGTGGGGTCAGCGCCCTGTGAGGGGGCGGGAGGCCCGAAGGGGACGGTGTGCGCGGCTCCCGGTAGCTAGGCGAAGAGGAGTCTGCAAGGGGAGAGGTTTCGAGGAAGACCTTTTGGAAATGCGGCTGCGGGAGTGGACGGCGGAATCCCAGGCGAAGGGATGGGGGTCTGTAGGATGCAGCAGAAAGGGGGAGCCCCGGAGCTGTCAAGGGTTTCTGACTGTGTGACCCAGTGGACCGGCTGGGGGAGGTCCATACAGCGCCCCCAGGCAGGGCCGGGGGCTCGGGCAGGGCTGGGATACTAACTGCAGCCCCCCGGCACCCCGACCACTCCTTGCGCCACCGCTGGCAGATCGGTACTCAGAGTGACAGGGCTTTGGCACGCCCCGAGGTCCGAGATGTAGTCCATCTGTCCAAGTTTGGGACTTTAAAAAACTTTGTTGTGGTTAAAAAAAAAAGAAAAAGTCCAAACAAGAAACTGGCTTCTTACTGAGAGCAGTATTCGTACTCGTGTATTTCAGAACTGGAGTCTTGGATCGCCTGTTTTTGAAAAAGATACTGGTCCCTTCTCAACCTCTTTCCCAAATGCCTGTAGTGTCTGGCGAGGTTTGAAGCACTGGGGTAGTATGGGATCCCCTGGGCTGGGTAGATCTTTTCTCCCCATCCCCCAAACAAGGATAAGACCGCAGCAGTTCACCTTTCTTTGGTTCCGAGAACCAAACTCACTATGTGAGGATGCCCTTCTGACAGGCAGCTGTCCCCTTCCCTGGGGTGACTCAGGTATCCTCCTCCAGGAAGCTTTCCTGGACTAGTGGAGAAAACTGAGGACTCATGCTCTGATCCCTGTATACCAGCCAGCTTCCCTATCTTTACCGAAAATAGCCATAGAAAATGTTTTGTATGTATGTTCTGCTATAAAGATGTGCAGTCAGCTTGTCACCCTAAGTAATGGGAAGGGGAGGAGAGGTATTATGGACAATTTCAAAGGATGGACTGGACAAATCATTTATATTTAGCTAAGGAATGCAGCCAGGGAGGCAGAGGTTCACACTGGCTTCCTACCCTCCGCCTGGTCCTGGCAGGGCTGTTGCAGCTGAGCTGTGGGTTGTGGGGTGAGGGAAGGAAGAGGGTTGAGGTGGGTACAACTTGAACGGTAATTCAGTCCTACACTCACTCATTGAAGACTTGCTGTGTGCAAGGCCTGGAACGGCTGAGAGTGGACCAGAATGGAGAGGGAGTTTTTTTTGGTCTGACTTATTCAGATTTTAATCTTTCAATCTATAAAGTGATAGTTAATATGAATAACAGTAACTAGTGTTTATAAAGTAATTTGTAGGGGATCTCCCGGTGGTCCAGTGGTTATGACTCCGTGCTTTCATTGCTGAGGGCGTGGGTCGGATCCCTGGAGGGGGAACTAAGGTCCCACAAGCTGTGCTGTGCAGCCAAAGAGAATAAATAAATAAAGTAATTTGTAGTTGGCCAAGTGCTTTCTCTGCACATTAGCTGTATATAATTTTCTTTGATTCGCACATAATGTTGTAAAGCATGTGTTATTTTTAATTGTCTCCGTATAGTTTAGGAAAGTGAAGCTAAGAAAGAATAAATGACTTCTCTGAGGTCACAGAACTCATAAGTGGAAGAAGCAGAACTTGGGCTTCTCTGGTGGCGCAGTGGTTGAGAGTCCGGCCTGCCGATGCAGGGGACACGGGTTCGTGTCCCGGTCAGGGAGGATCCCACATGCTGTGGAGCGGCTGGGCCCGTGAGCCATGGCCACTGAGCCTGCGCGTCCGGAGCCTGTGCTCCACGACGGGAGAGGCCACAACAGTGAGAGGCCCGCGTACCACAAAAAAAAGAAGCAGAACTTGAACCCATGGCTTCTGACCTCTTATGCTGTGTTTTCTACTACGCTCAGCTGCCTCTGCCATTCTTTACTGCTGAGCTTGGGAGACCTAGGCTCCGAACTTAGTCCTAATATCACCTAACCCTGGGCAAGTTACCTCCCCTCACCAGCTCTCTGTTTTGGAGGGTTATTGGGTTATAATATTTCTAGGGGCTTCCCTGGTGGCACAGTGGTTGGGAGTCCGCCTGCCGATGCAGGGGACACGGGTTCGTGCCCTGGTCTGGGAAGATCCCACATGCCGCGGAGCGGCTGGGCCCGTGAGCCATGGCCGCTGAGCCTGCACGTCCAGAGCCTGTGCTCCGCAACGGGAGAGGCCACAACAGTGAGAGGCCTGCGTACCGCAAAAAAAAAAAAAATTTCTAGAGTCTCTTTCAGCATTGGATATCTTAACAGTGTACAATGCTATCAGCAGCCAATCAGTCAGTTAATAAGTGTGCTTTATTTATTTGTTATTTTTTAAAAATAAATTTATCTATTTATTTATTTTTTTGCTGCATTAGGTCTTTGTTACTGTGCGTGGGCTTTCTCTAGTTGCGGCGGGCGGGGGCTACTCTTCATTGTGGGGCGCGGGCTTCTCACTGTGGTGGCTTCTCTTGTTGCAGAGCATGGACTCTAGGTGCACAGGTTTCAGTAGTTGTGGCATGCCGGCTCAGTAGTTGTGGCTCATGGACTCTAGAACGCAGGCTCAGTAGTTGTGGTGCATGGGCTTAGTTGCTCTGTGGCATATGGGATCTTCCCGGACCAGGGCTCGAACCCGTGTCCCCTGCATTGGCAGGTGGATTCTTAACCACTGCGCCACAGGGAATTCCTATTTGTTATTTTTAATTGTGGCAAAGAAACACATGACACAAATGACCATCGTAACCATTTTTAAATGTACAGTTCCGTTGCATGAAGTATATTCACATTGTTCTGCAACAGATCTCCAGAATTTTTTCGTCTGCGAAACTGAAACTGTACACCCATTAAACAACTCCCCATTTCCCCCTCCCCCCAGCCCCTGGCAACCTCCATTCTACTTAGTGTGCTTTATTAAGCTCCTACTATGTCCTTAATTAATGTTGCCCTTGAGGAGTGAGTAAGGTGAGTCTGGGTAGCTGACCAGAGTGCCAGTCGTCATCTCCGTGAACGTAACTCCGGCACGGGCCCTCTAGCACCGGCCGTATTGTTCAGTAAAGAGTGAGCAGGTGAGACTAGGCAGTGGTCATGAGTTGCAAACAGCAGGATGCTTTCCTTTATTTTATTTTATTTTTTTTTTTATCTTCAACAGGTAAATTTATTTATTTATTTTTTTTAACATCTTTATTGGAGTATAATTGCTTTACAAAGATGCTTTCCTTTAGATTCTGATCTCACCATTTATTAGACGATGGCTTTGGTTAAGTTACTTAACTTCTCTACATCTCAATTTCCCAAACTGTAAAATGTACATATTATGGTACATACTTTATAGAGAGATAAGGATTAAATTGGTTAGTATATGCAAGAAACTAACCATGGATTTTAGAAGATAATAAATGCTAATTAAAGTTTTTATTACTTAAAAAAAAAAAAAGAGTGAGCAGCTGAGGCCTGGGCAAGGGCCTTCACCTCCTTGAGCTTTCGCTTCCTGCTTGCAAAACAAGGATAACAATACTGCGCTCTCAAGGCTGTTGGAAGGAACAGTGAGATAATGTATGTGAAGCACGTAGCTAGGGCCTCAGACACAGCAGGTGTTCAGTCAACGGTGCCCGTTATTTATAACCTAGCTGAGGAGGCTAGACTAACAAGAGAGGATAGGGCTTCTTCTGCCATCAAGGCCCAGGCCTGCTGCGGTGGGCATCCCACGGACTGAGGGAATGGATCTCATCCAGGTGCCTTAGCCTGGCACTGCACATCCTCCCTACCCATCCCGGCCGGCCTGTCTAGCCTTACCTCCCACTCCCCTTCCCCCAGGGACCCCCGGTGCCAGCCAGACTCATCTCCGAGCATGCTTCGCTCGTTCCTTCCTTGTCCCTTAGTTCATACTGTTCCACCTTCCTGAAATGCTCCTCCCCACTCCCTCCTTCCCCTCTTTTGAAGATCCTACTCATGTCTGAGCTCCTTCTTGGAGCCTTCCCTGGCCACCCATCCCCAAAGAGCCTCCTTTTCCTTGGAACCCCTTTGGCATTTTATGTCTTCATCTCTCCTGGCTTTTCTACACTGCCTGGGGTCCAGATCCTTTAGTATGTATATCTTAGTACAAGAGTCTGCGCTGAGTTCTGATGATGCAAAAATGAAAATGGTAAATGTCCTTGTCTTCATGGGGCATAAAACGCAGTAAAGGGTTAAGAAAGGGCTTCAAAAAATGACAATTCAGGGACTTCCCTGGTGGGCCACTGGTTAAGAATCTGCACTTCCACTGCAAGGCACACGGGTTTGATCCCTGGTCAGGGAACTAAGATCCCACATGCCACGTGGTGTGCCCCCCCCCAAAAAAAAGACAATTAAAAATATAAGGTGAATAGCTTATGCGAGTAGAATGTGGTTTCAAACAGGGGGATAAATCACCCTGATGCTAGAGGACCACCTCATGCAGCAGGTGGTGTTGGATGCGAACTTTGAAGTGTGGCTTGCATTTCTACAGAAGGGAAGAAAGGTCAGCCTGAGGAATGGCATTAAGAAAGTGCTGGGGTTTGGAATAGCTCAGTCGGGCCAAGAGTGGGTTGTGTGGGAGGAACCAGAGAGACAAAAGGCTGGACAGGTAGACAGTGACCGTATTATGGGTGGCTTCAAATGTCCAGCCAAGGAATTTCCTCCATCCATGCATTGAAATTAAGTGTCTCCCATGCGCTGCCTGCTGGTGCTGGGGGGACTGCAGTTAACCTTGGGGGGCCTGGGAACCTTGCTGGTTTTTGAGTAGGGGTCGCAGAAGCAGGGCTAGGCCTGTGGAGGGCGAGTATGGGGTCTGTGAAGAGAGGAAATCATGGTGGGGAGAGTGGCTGGGCAGCTGTGAGGAACAAACCTGAGACATTTTGGAAGTAGGATTGAGACCATCAATGGATTGACGGGATGGGGTGGAGAGGAAACGATGCAGGGGGACTGGAGGGGATTCTGGGCTGGGTGATGGTGAGGATGCAGGGCCATTTGCTCTTTTCAGGGCGGCATCATCGCTCCTCCAACTAGATTGGAAACCCCTCAGGGCATAGATTCTCTTTGCCCCTGTGTTCTCCTCGGCCCCTCACTCACCTCTGAGGGGCACAGAATAGGCTCAGCGTGGACCCGGATGTTCTCAAGAAACGCATCTTTTTTTTTTTTTTAATTGACAATTTATTTTATTTTTAAAATTTATTTATTTAATTTATTTATTTTTGGCTGTGTTGGGTCTTTGTTGCTGCACGGGCTTCTCATTGCGGTGGCTTCTCTTGTTGTGGAGCACGGGCTCTAGGCGCGCAGGCTTCAGTAGTTGTGGCACGTGAGCTCAGTAGTTGTGGCTCGTGGGCTCTAGAGTGCAGGCTCAGTAGCTGCGGTGCATGGGCTTAGTCACTCCGCAGCATGTGGGATCTTCCCGGACCAGTGCTCGAGCCTGTGTCCCCTGCATTGGCAGGCGGATTCTCAACCACTGCGCCACCAGGGAAGCCCGCAAGAAACGCATCTTGTCATGGGGACGTAACATACAGCGTGGTGACTGGAGTTAACAATCAGACTGTGTTATAAATTGAAAGCTGCTGAGGCCTTCCCCGGTGGTGCAGTGGTTAAGAATCTACCTGCCAATGCAGGGGACACGGGTTCGAGCCCTGGTCCGGGAAGATCCCGCATGCAGTGGAACAACTAAGCCCGCAAGCCACAACTACTGACCCTGCGCTCTAGAGCCTGCGAGCCACAACTACTGAAGCCTGCGTGCCTAGAGCCTGTGCTCTGCAACAAGAGAAGACACCGCAATGAGAAGCCGGTGCATTGCGATGAAGAGCAGCCCCCGCTCGCTGCAACTAGAGGAAGCCCGTGCACAGCAACAAAGACCCAATGCAGCCAAAAATAAATATATTAAAAAAAAAGTTGCTGAGATCGTCAGATTGTAAGAGTTCTCATCACAAGAAAGACATTTTGTAACTGTGTGGTGATGGATGTTAACTAGACTTGTGGTGATCATTTTGTAATATGTACAAATATCCAATCCTTATGTTGAAACTAATATGTGATATGCCAGTTATATCACAATTTAAAAAGTGCCCATTTGCCCCCCCCCAAAAAAAACACAGCTGAATCTTGCACCTTCTAGAATCCCAAGTTTGCATCCACGGCAGTATTTGTACACTGGCCTGGCTGTCTCTGGAGTCATGTTTCCGCAGAGAGCCAAATGTTTCCTGTATATATCTTCACACCCCAAATTAACTACCCTTTCAACTTCTGCTACAATTTTATCTCTCACTTGATGGCCATTTCCCACCAAGTTTTTATTGCTCCTCAAGAGTAACTTTAGATGTGGCAGAGACGGAAACAAGAGAGTTGTCTATTCCTTTACCTCAGCTCAGTTGTCTATTCCTTTGATTTGTGTGAATCAAACTCACATCTCAGTAAAGTTACACACTTTTCAATATCTTGAAACTTTGTCTCACTTGTGAGTGGTCAAAATTACAAATGTTAAATCCCTGGATGCCAAGGCGCTACCCCAGAGATGGCAAATACCTGGCACGGATACTCTTACTGTTAGAATGACCCGTAGCAGACATCACTAGTCGATCATGGCTGTCTTTCCCATCGAGCCAGGGCTTGGTCTCTGCCGTCATGCGTTAGCACCCACCACCAGCTGAGTGGACTGGTACAGCGGCTGGAATCCGTTTGCCCTTTCTGGCCTTCTCCAGCTGTTGAATGATTGGGTTCTCGATGGGAGACTGCAGCCCAAAGAGTGGCCATTGCTGGACAGAATTCACCCTGGAGTGGCTTCACAGCGAAATGATGACCTAATGTTTCATTTATTTTCCTGCAGGAATATCCTGGGATCTTCTCTGATCTGTCAGCAGCCAAGGTGTTCGCAGGAAATTCAAGGAAAACAGGTCAGTGCTGGTCTGGGTCCTCTGTGTGCTGGGACCTCTGAAAGTCTACGTGTTATAAACTGTCTAAAGCCAGAGTCTCTCTTGCCCTTTCACTGTGGCTTGGGGAGGGAGGATAGAGTGGGATGTTGACATTTTCTAGCTGTCTCTCTGCCCCAGCTCTCGACATTGAATTGATGAGCTCCTTAAATGGGGCTTTGGAAGCCGGGAGAGATTTCCCTCCTCCCCACTGTTTCTGAATGGTGGCCGGCACTATTCTTAATTTCTTTCTTGACCACCCTTATTGTAGGGAGGGAGCCTAGGGAAGCAGGAGAGGCCTGTAACTTCCTGCTTCCTGTCTCCTCCCACCAGCCGGCCAGAAAAGAATCTGTGGGAATCAGACCAATCCCACCTGTGTCTGTTCCTCTATCCTGGCTGCTGCAGGAATGCCCCTGGCCCTCCGGTGGTGGGCACCCTCTGCCAGGATGCTCACTGGGGGTCCTCGTCTCTGCTCCTGCAGGCTCCAGGGGTCTTGCTGGTAGCTTCATCGTTCCTAGCACCTGTGCGTCGAGGCCCCTGCGGAGCTGGAGCTGGGCAGGAGCTCCCCAGGTCGCTGGTGCGGATGGCGCTGATTCAGGTTCCGGGGGTGCTGCGTACAGACCTGGGTCTTTTAAAATTTATTTATTTATTTTTGGCTGTGTTGGGTCTTCGTTTCTGCGCGAGGGCTTTCTCCAGTTGCGGCGAGCAGGGGCCACGCTTCATCGCGGTGTGCGGACCTCTCACTGTCACGGCTCCCGTTGTGGAGCACAGGCTCTAGAGCACAGGCTCAGTAGTTGTGGCTCATGGGCCCAGTTGCTCCGCGGCAAGTGGGATCTTCCCAGACCAGGGCTCGAACTCCTGTCCCCTGCACTGGTAGGCAGATTCTTAACCACTGCACCACCAGGGAAGCCCAGACCTGGGTCTTTTAATGTTTTAATTGATGTGTGTATTATCCTGTGGCTTCCTCCTGGGGGGTGATCTGTAAACCTCTTACCTTCCAAGAACCCAGCTGCGTGGTGGTGGGGTGGTGTGGTGAGAAGGAGGGTGCTGGCTGGTAGCTTTTCTTGCCCAAAGGTTCCCTCCTCTTTGAGTCCCAGTGGAGATTAATTGGAGTCCCGGGAGTCGCTGCGGACCTGTGGCTGGCCTGCCCGTGCCTTGCACATGATACTCAGATGCCGGGATTCATATTTGTCATTGTCATCATTGGCCACAGTTTCAGACTCTTTACATATGTCCACAACTAATTTAATTTAAATCGTATTAAATCTTAATTTAACTCTCATTTAGCTTTCATGAGAGTCCTGTGAGGTAGCTATCATTTCCCCCCGTTTCACAGTGACAGCGGCTGAGGTGGAGTGCAGGTCAGAGACTTGCCTAAGACCACGTCTTTAGTGCCGGGAGAGCAGCGGCTCACACCCAGGCCATCTGATTCCCACTGCCCCTGCCCTTCGCAGCAGACCTGCGGCAAGGAATCTGTTTCCCATCCCTCCTGGAGTCTGGAGTCTGTTGCAGCTGGGATGCAGGGCTCCCATTTTAAGTCTTCCTCCCTCCCCCCGGGGCTTGGGGGGTGTCTGCTTTCAATCTTGCTGCCCTGGGATTTGGGGCACCGCCTACGGGAGGACTGGCTGTGCAGCCAGGCGCGAGGCCAGGACGAGGGAAACCAGTCTGCTGAGAATCAGGTGGCAGGGAGGAGGGACTTGAGGACAAGTGGGTGAGGGTCCTCGCGGCTCATGGCACGTCCCACCCCGTCACAGAGACCCACGGGGCCCGCCCTGGGGGGCCTCAAGGGAGGAGACAGATGGGCCTGCGTCACCAGCCCTTTCTAGCCAGACGACTGTCCTCCTCTGCGTCTGTTTGAAGGCAAAGTGAGGGAGACCTGCATGAAGGCCTTTCCGGACAGGAAGCTTATCCTCTCCGAAGGCCTTGGCCTTCACAGCCTTTGGTTTGGCCGTTTCTTGTCCTGCGCTTGCGCCTGTGGGATGGTGACCAGCTCCCGGTGGAGCTTCTCGTCCCACCTCTCCTGGTTAGGTCCCCTGTGACGGGCTGGTTGGTTCTTCAGGCCGGTCTCCTCCCCGCCTTCGCTCAGATGCCTTCTCGCGCTGGTGAACGTGGTTTCTGAGTGGCCGAAGGCCTGCCTGGGTCTCCGCTTCCAGTCTGGGGGCCTCCCCACCGCCCTCCTCTCACAAGAACCTCCTCTGCCCCTGGCCTCGAGGTGCACGGAGGAGGGAGGGGTGAGGTTCATGAGTGAACAGGTGATCTGGGTCCTGATGGAAGCCGGGCGGGGGGGCGGAGATTGTCCACAGAGGTGCGCGCCGGTCTGGTTAGCGGCAGGGTCTCTGCCGCCCCTTTCATTTGGCCTGCCTCCTGCCCCAGCCCCACGCACTTGGGAGTGAGAGGCCCCATCGCTGGACCCGAGCCCAACGAGTTCATAATTTCAGCTTCCGTCACAGCCCCAGCCTGGTGAAATGAGAATATCTGCCTGGTGGAGGCCAGCTTCCACCCGCCCTCCCCTCGAACCAAAAAACACAACCCAAACTCAGCCCGCAGTGGCCGGGCTCCCGGAAGGGGCGGCCGGAAGGAACACGTCTGGGGGGGCTCACCGGTCAGCGCGGCACTTTGGGCCCCACTCGGCAGCCACGTGTAGATGGTTTTTGAGTGTCTGTTGTTTAATACTACCTGTGCTTTTGAGTTTACCACCCGCTCCCCGCTCTGCCTTCCTCCCCACTCCCCTTCCAGTGCCTGGAAATTTATTGCACTTTGAATACTTGCTTACTTTCCAAGAGCCTCGTGATCATTTCTACACCCAGCGTCAGCATTTGTTAAAATATCTGACCTTGTGCTGGAAACAGGAAAGGATGGGGGTGGAGGACCATCCAGGGCGCCTGGAGAGTCAGGCAGCTCAGCCAGTCTCCTGGAACCTCCCCCTTGTTGGGGAGGCTTGGCTGTCACTGCAGGGAGGCCGAGGGTCCCGCAGCCTCCTGTGTAGGGTCTTGGCGTGTTCCTGGCCTTGGCCTTGGCAGCTCAGGGCCGCTGCCAACCCTCACAGCACCTTTGTGCGGATCCAAAAATGCCCTTCCTCAGGTGAACAAGAAAAATTAGAGCGAGCAAATTATTGTAAAGCCTGAACAACGTCCCCCTCCGCCTGGGCCGGCCTTCTAGAGCCCTGGCGGGCGGCGGCCCAGTACCTGTGCTGCATCCCAGCACATCCTGTGCTCCTCTCACCCCCAGGGAGGAAAGGGTGTCAGGTTCAGAGTCAGGGAGAGGGCCAGGGGTAGGAACGGGCCTCTGAGAACAGTGGACGGACAGATGAGGGGAGCGGTCTCGGGGATGCTCAGCGCAAGGTTGGGACAGGGTGTGGCCATGCACTAGTGCGTGTGTGTGGCGGTGAGTGTGTGTGTGCTTGTCCTAGCAAGTTTGTGTGGGGGAGTTCTCCCACATTGTTCTCTCAGCTAAGAGGCCCACCTGAGCCCTTTCAACGGGTCAGCATATACCTGTGTCGTGAATGCCCCTCCTTGGAGGGGAGTGTGAAACGAACACAGAACCTGGCCGCCTGCCCCAGTGCGGGGGCTGAGGCTTCGGCCCAACGCTCTCCAGCAAGCCCCGGGGGCGTGCGGGGCAGAGAGGGTACATCCTGCCCCAGCGAGTCCCCACCCTGTAGAAGGGCTCAGAGGAGCAGCGTGCGGCGGGTGGGAGTGGGGGGCTGGGCACACGTAGAATGACACATGTTGCTTCAGAGAAAGTGAGGTAGAGGTCTGGGCTTGCCATTTCCCACTCGTCCCATCCTGGAAGATTCTAAACAGCTTTGTTTACAATCGGACACGCAGATGGCAGAGTCCTGCGTGAGGAAGAGCGTTGGGTCCCCCAGGAAGGCAGGTCGGTTTGAAGCCAGAGTTCAGCTCTGGATGCAGCACGTGGGGCCGGAGCGGGGGGAGGGGAATCTCTCGGAGCATCCCCAGGCCAGAGTCACTGTGCATTAGCAGCCATGGCAGAGGGCTCCCACTTGCTTGCCGCTGAGATGGGCCGGGTGGGGAGGAAGTGCCAGTCCAGGGCCACCCCCACCGTGCCCGCTGTGGACAGCAGAGAGGGAGTCGGGGTGGGACCACCGTCTGGGCTCTGCCCCCCGCCTACTGCAGACTGAGAAGCTGGAGCTGGCGGTGGCTGGCTGGCCTGTGTCCGTGAATGTCTTCTATGAGGGGCAGTCATTCCCCACAGTGCAGGGAGACTAATGCAGGACACTGGCCCATCAAGGGCAGGGTCGGGTGGACCGCTCTCTGAGGACCGGCGGAGGAATGCAGGGGAGATGGGGCTGGGCCTTGAGGGACGGGGATGCAGGGGTGGATGGCAAGCTGGGCGTGGCCCGGTGATTGGGCTGGAAGGGGGAGGAGCAAGCTGTCAAGGCGGGGCCTCTTCACTCTGGGGTACCTGAAATGTCCCCCGGAGGAGACTGACCTCAGCAGACTAGCAGTGGGGAGCTGGTGTTGGTCCCCGGACAGGGGAATGACAGGATGAAAACAGATTTTTCGGAAAAATAAGCTTGTCATGGAATCCAATTTGTGTGTGTGTGTGTGTGTGTGTGTGTGTGTGTTACGCGGGCCTCTCACTGTTGTGGCCTCTCCCGTTGCGGAGCACAGGCTCTGGACGCGCAGGCTCAGCGGCCATGGCTCACGGGCCCAGCCGCTCCGCGGCATGTGGGATCTTCCCGGACCGGGGCACGAACCCGTGTCCCCTGCATTGACAGGCGGACGCTCAACCACTGTACCACCAGGGAAGCCCCAAGGTGAATTTTTTTAAAGTACTTTATTGTTGTTGTTGTTGCAAAAATAATACAAACTCCTTATAACGGTCAAGCGTTCCAGAACTGGTAGAAAAGGAGAGCCTCCTGTAATCCTGCCCCTCAGGGACAATCGCTGTTAGCACTTTGACTTATATTCCTTGTAGGTATTTTAATGATAGACTAGTATCCAGCTGTCTACCTATTATCTTATCAATTTCCGTAAATAGCATTGTGTTACGCTAACTGGAAACTTCTTTAGCCGTCCTCCCGCAGCCGTGCCCATAGCACTGGGCGGGGCTCAGCTGGTCCCATCACCTGAGCTTGTGGATGTGGTGGCAGCCACCTGGTGGCTCTGCAGGGCCTGGATGGTCCAGGAGCCCCTTGGGCACGTGTTGGGCTGGTGTTGGCTCTTGGCTGGGCCTCTCTTCCCCACATGATTTCTCATTCTCCAGGGAACCGGCCTTTTAAGTGAAAACAGAATCTCCAAGACCCCTTGAGATGCAGGCTCTGAGGTCTCACAATGTATATCCACCTGCCGCTTGGCCAGAGCAAGTCACCGCACCCGCTGGAACTCCAGGGCTGGGGCAAAGACGCCGCCTCTTGATGGGAGGACTGGCAAAGGCACGTCAAGGGCAAGTGTGTGCAGCGGTGGGAGGGCAGGGGTGTGCAGCCCCTGCACGGGCCCAGAAGCAGGAGGATTAGAATGTTGGGGGCTAGACGCCACAGACCTTTGGAAGACAGCCCAGGCTCGGTCCCTTCTCAGCCCCCTCTGACCGGATGGGTCACCCAGGGAAACTGGCAAGGCGGGATGCTTCATCCTCCTGCTGGCTTAGAGGTGTCGTTCCAGGTGGATTCTGTGTGGATGTGTGTGAGGGGCTTGTCTGGCCGGAGGTGAGAGTGAGCTAGAGCACGGGCCTCGTAACGGACGGCTTCTCCGGCCCGCGGGCTGTGGAAGCAGAGCGGGAGCCTGCCTGCCCTCTGGAAGCTGCTGGCAGCTCCGCTGCTCGGTACCTGCTGCTAATTTTCATGGCATCTCCGAAGAATGTGCGTCAGTGAGTGAAGCCAGCCAGTCACTCTAGACTCAGGCCTCTGCTGGGAACTCATTCATTCATTTGCCCAGCAAACAGGGCACCTCCTGTGCTCCAGCCTTTCTCCCCATCCCCTCCTACCCTCAGAGGTGGAGTGAGAAGACCCAGCCTGCAGGATCAGACTTCACTTCCCAGACAACTCACAATGGACTTAACATTCTGACTCCCTGTGACGTATTCGTTTGTATAGTTTTCTCATCACCTGCCATGCGTGGTAGCTCTTCTTTCCTGGGAAATGCCTCAAATGACAGAGACAGGAGGAAACACTGGGGCGGGGAGAGCCAGCTCCGGGTCATTAAGGAGTGCCACTTCCAGTTTCAAGGAGGATGCTTCCACGGAGCCGCTGGGGGAGAAGTCCTCCCTGGGACTCACATCCATCAAACTCCCCTCTCCCTGGAGCCCCCAGGCTGGCCTTGATGAACTGCGCTTTCCTCACACGCCCGCCCCGTGTTCTTTTGCCTGTCAACTGCCTGGTGGTTTGTGCATTCATCAAACTAGAACAAAGGCTGAGAGGGCTTTCGCATTTGAAAACCCCTTGGTGTTTTATTTTCTCTCTGCCCCTCTTGGAAAAGAAATGTTTTGTGGCCGAAAGGTTCACTGTGAAACAGTCCACGCTGCACAGCTCAGCCTCTTGGCCATTCTCCTCCTTGGCTGTGCTGGGAGAGAATGGACCCGGCTCAGCGACAGGGCTTGGTGGGGACTGGAGGATGGGAGGCAGCCAGCAGCTGCAGCTGCCCTGATGCTTCCCTGGGTGCCGGGGGCGCCGGCGTCATGCTACCGTGGCAGGGTGCATGATATCTGATCAGCTCACGGGCTTAGTGTATCCCGGCGCTTAGTGTTGAGGAGAACGTGCAGAGCTGACGCTGCAGACCTCGGAGAAATCTGGCATCACAAGCAAGACAAGAAACCTCAGCCGCTCCTTTTGGCCAAGGAATTGGAAAAACTAAACGGAGGTCCTCAGCCTGTGCCAACTGAGCGTTTGCTGCTTTGAGGCGGATGGTAGGTAAACTGTCCATCAGCGGAGACCCAAGAGGCCTGTCTCTGACTCCTGACTTCCCTGCCCATGCCTCCACCCCCCAGTTCTGGTTCCCTGTGGCTGCGAGGATAATTCTTACTTCCATATCATCAAGAGTTATAATATCACTTCATCACCAAGTGAGTGACCACTTCGTTTTATGTCTAACTCCTTGGGCGAGAAACACAGTCTAGGAAAGGAACAGGAGATTTTTTCTTTTTTCTTTTTTGGCATGCGGGATCTTAGTTCCTCGACCAGGAATCGAACCCATGCCCCCTGCAGTGGAAGCGCAGAGTCTTTTTTTTTTTTTTTTGTATAAATTTATTTATTTTATTTATGTATTTTTGGCTGCGTTGGGTCTTCATTGCTGCATGCAGGCTTCCTCTAGTTGTGGTGAGCCGGGGCTACTCTTCGTTGCGGTGTGCGGGCTTCTCATTGCAGTGGCTTCTCTTTGTTGTGGAGCACGGGCTGTAGGCGTCCGGGCTTCAGTAGTTGTGACACACAGGCTCAGTAGTTGTGGCTCGTGGGCTGTAGAGCTCAGGCTCAGTAGTTGTGGCGCACGGGCTTCATTGCTCCGCGGCATGTGGGATCTTCCCGGACCAGCGCTCGAACTCGCGTCCCCTGCATTGGCAGGCAGATTCTCAACCACTGCGCCACCAGGGAAGCCTGGAAGTGTGGAGTCTTAACCACTGGACCGCCAGGGAAGTCCCACTACTGGCCACTCTGACTCTGCGAGGGTCCGAGGCATCTTTGAGCCCTGGTGCTCTGTGTGGTAAGAGCTCCAGCCAATGTTGGCTTAGGTGAGTCCCACACCTTTTCTGTTCTAAGCTACCAAAGGCCTTCTCGATTTCATCGTGTTCTCCCATTTCCCCCTGAGGTTCGGCCCCGCAGCGTCCGTGGCACCCGGGCATGGGCTCTGGAGGCCGAGTAGGAAGGGATGGGATTGCTGTAGCCAGAGCCCTCAGTGTAGGGCTTGGAAGAGAAGCCAGCCTGACCAGCTGAAGCCTCATGCCTGACAGTCACACCTAATCTGGAATGAAAAGCGATGTTACCTCTGTTTCATCATCCACTTTCATCACTGCTTCTCCAGATGGTTGATGGTGCCGTGCCTGTGAGCGAAGTGGGGGGACCTGACGCTCTGTCTGTGGGCCGGGGTGAGGGAGGATGCTAGGCTGGGGAGGTGAGCCCCACCCTGACTCTGGGGCAAAGGGGAGGTGATTCCTTAGACTGTGGGCCCTTTCTCCTTGGGACCCCCACCAGAGAGTGCTAAATCTTCAGTTTGCCAAAAATTACATTTTCATTGCCGAAAAGTCCTCAAGGGCATTCACTGGAGGGGCGGTGCAGCTTTAAAGAAATACCTAAGAGGGTGTATCTATCTTATGATGGTGGTTGTTTTAAACCAAGTCTCTTTAACATTCCTGATTCATGTCAGGAACTAAAGCGTTCGGTGCTGCACGCCCTAAACCTGGCGGTGCAGGGGACCGGGGGCCGGTCTCCACCGACCCCGGTGTTTCTGAGACCCTGCAGCCTCCCCCTCCGCCAGCCCTGCAGTCTGAGCAGTGCAGTGTTCGTGCAGCCAGAGGACTCAGACGACTCAGGACTCGTGCAGCCTCTGGGCATTGGTTCTCTGCCAGGCAGGGGCACTTCTGACCACTCGCCTCAATCTCTGTCTCTACTTCTGCTGAAGAGCAGAGGCCTGGATTTTCCCCTCCGTTGATGCTCTGCCTGTTTTCTCATTGTCCAACACTTGGTGGGCACGCCGATCGTTTTTGAATGCATGAATACTGCATTTGCAACGTGAAAAGAAATGTGTCCCCCATCCTACCCATTTCCCTGGACACTTGGAGCACTTGCCTGATGTAAAACTGCCCCATCTTCACAGTTGCAGGGGTGGGAGATGTCTCTGGGGAGGGCGCAGGACTCTCAAACCAGGAGCTTCTTATTAAGGCGTCTGCAGCTCAGGGAGGGGGCCTTATCGCTGCCTTTCCCGAAGGGGCGGACAGGAAGTCTTGGGCAAGAGGAGGCCGCTGCTTGGAGGTTTCACGATGAGGAAACTGAGGCTGGCTTCCCCAGGAGCTCCAGGCAGTTGAGTGGAGGAGGCTGGAGCCAGCCTTTGCAGATCCCAAGCCTGGATTCTGCCTCTCTTATCCCCCGCCCCTTCCCTCCCCTGCTCCCACCTTCCTCAGCTCCCCCAGGGGTGCCTCAGAGGTAACCTCACAGGGCCAGGGGGGCAGCTTTGTAGGAAAACATGCACCCAAAATGGCCAAATCCCTGAGGACTTGAGAGAGGCACGTGTGGGGTTATTTTGGGTTTGGTGGGCCGGGCTCGGATCTCTCTGGCATTCCTGGCCGTTGGCCTCTCAGAATTGACCAGAATGGAAGGATGATAAAAATCGAGGCCCCAGGAATAGCTCAAGAATTTGCTCATTCGTGACCCCTGTAAAGAGGTGCCGCTCAGCCCAGAGCCCACAGCAAGGCTGGGGCTGAAGGAGGTGCTGGAAAGGGTAGGGGAAGAGGAGGAAGGTTTCAGACAGTCTCCTCTTCCGGGCAGGAGCAGGTGGGAGCTCAGGGCTGGTTCGGGGCCAGTCTGATAAGGAGCCAGAGGAGTGTCCCTCCCACACCAGCTCGTCCCTGCGTCTCGGGGGTCGCCTGGTAGCACCCACTGGCCAGGTCAGTGCAGCCCTCTCTCTGACCTCTCTGCTCTGTTTCTCTGTCCCCCTTGGACCTAGGCAGCTCGGGGCAGCTCTGGCCTTGCACCCTGGGGAGCCTCATCTCTCCCTCCCTTCCCCAGAGCCAGGCCCAGAGACCCTTTTGCTCAGTGCGCGTGAAGGGGGCGCGTACTGAGCACCCATCCGGTAGCAGGTCAGGAGCACAGTGATGCCAGGCATCTGCCTCTGCCCTGGAGGAGCCGGCATGGGTGTGTAGAGACCCGTGTAGATGTGCACTGACCCATGATGCCATCCGGAGCCGTCCGTGGTGCTGGAAGGGCGGTGGGGATCATAGCAGGTGAGTGGTCAGTGGAAAGAGCAGCCCCGGGGAGTCAGGACACCTGGCTGGCCCTGGATCAGTCGCGTCACTTCTCTGGGTTTTTCGTGTGTAAAGTGAGGAGTCTGTGATCCCCAAGTCCCTTCTGGCTTGAGAGTTACCTGGTTCCAGGAGTCGCGGGGAGGAAGACCCTTCTCAGACGGGTGGGATGTTTTTGTTGCCTCCGCTCTTTGTTCCAAAGGGGTGGTCCAAGGGTGGACATCTCAGCTGAGTCATCCCCATGGGGACAGGCTGAGGGCTCAGATGTCACAGCTGGGCCTCAAACCTCTCTTCTGTTCTCTGGACCCTCCTGCTTGTGCAAAGTCAGACTTTAGGTTTAAGAAAATAGTTGCCCTTGTCCAGGTTGAGGTGGTTGCCCCTTGGCCTACAAGATGAGGTCCGAGGGGCTGAGTGAGGCTTGCAGAGTCTGCAGTGACCTGGAGCAGTGTCCAGCCTCACTGCTACCCACTTGGGGCCACTATGTCCCGTTTGTCTGTGTAACGCCCTCCACACGGGTTCTCATTTCCCATTGTCCTTGTCATTGTCTGCCTGGCTTGGAACTCCCCTCCTATCCTGCATGGTTTTTTCTCTTATGAGCATTGTTTTACCAAATCTGAAAACTCAGTCAGCCATGATTTCTTCAAGAATTTTTTTTTTTTTTGGGCCGTGCTGCACGGCTTGCGGGATCTTAGTTCCCCAACCAGGGATCTAACCTGGGCCCCTGGGTGGAAGCCCAGAGTCCTAACCACTGGACTGCCAGGGAATTCCCTCTTCAAGTATTTTTCTGTTCCCCCTTCTCTCTCCTCTCTTTCTAGAACTTCCACTATGTGTATATTAGACTGTTTGATGTTGTCCTGTAGGTTGCTGAAGCTCCATTCATTTTTTTCCATCTTTTTTCTTTCTGTGCTTCGTCTTGGATAGTTTCTAGAGTTAATATCTTCAAGTACAATTATCTTTTCTTCCGCAGTGTCTAATCCAATGTTAATAAGTCCCATCCAGTGTATTTTTCATTTCAGATATTGGGTTTTTCATCTCTGGAAGTTCCATTCGAGTCTTTTTTTATATCTTTCATTTCTCTTCCCACCAAGCTTATGTTTTCCTCTGCATTCTTATGCTTATGGAACATACAATTACTGTTTCTTTTCACCCTTGTTTACTGGTTTCATCATCTGTCATGTTTGCGTCTGTCCTATTTTTTCACCCTTGTTTACTGGTTTCATCATCTGTCATGTTTGCGTCTGTCCTATTTTTTCACCCTTGTTTACTGGTTTCATCATCTGTCATGTTTTCGTCTGTCCCATTGACTGCTTTTCCTCCTGGTTATGGCTCGTATTTTTCGACTTCTGTGAATGCGTGCTAAGTTTTGATTGGATGCCAGACGTTGTCAATGGAGCGTTGCTGGATTTTGTTACATTCCTTCAAATAGTATTGGCCTTTATTCTGGCGTGCATCTTAACTGCTTGGGATTGGTTTAATATGTCCGAGGCTTGCTTGTAAGCTTTGTTAGGGTGCGTCCAGCCTTCAGGCTAGGGCTAATGTAGCTTCACTACTGAGGCACCACCCTCTGAGGACTCTACCCAGTGCCTTGTGTGTCGTGAGCTCTTCTGCTCTCGTTGGTGGGAATGTGGCCCTGAGTGAGCCCCGCAGATTGGCTGGCCCGTTGCTTTCTGTTGGTTCTGTTCCCAGGCTTGTGGTGTTTTACCCTACACTTGTGTAGGTCAGCTGGAGATGCCAGGGGACTCTTCTCCGGAGCACCCTCTCTGTGCAGTCCCCTTCTCTCCAAAGTTCTGCCCTAAAAATTCTATCTCTGTGAACTGCAATTTCTGTCTCCTCAACTCAGTGGGACCACTGGACCCCGTGTGGATTCCTTGTCCTCAGCTGCTGTGTGGATGCTGCCTCCGGGCAGTAAGCTTGGCCATCATGGGACTCCCTCTTGTGTTTCCTTCTCTCACGGATTACAGTCTAGTGCTGCCTGCTGTCCAGTGTCTGAAGCAGCTGTTTTGTGCCTTCTGTCCAGCTTTTTAGTCGTTTAAGGGGCAAGGGTGAAGCCAGTCCCTGTCACTTCACCGTGGCTGTAATCTGAGGCTGGCATTATTGGAACACTCACCTTGGGCATCGTTACCCTCTGGGGCAGGTGTCTCTAGTCAGCCTTCCTACGGGAAAAACCCCATTAGCTGTGTGTTCTTTCCCCCGTGTTTCATCTGGTTTGTTTTTTTTATCTCTCCACACAGGCTGTCTCCCTGAGCACAAAGGTGATACGGTATTTCCCTTAACATCCTTTGTACCTAGCCCAGTGCCCGGCACATAGGAGACAGCTCCTGTTTGTGGACCAAATGAATAAGTCGGAAGAAACTATAAGCTAATTGTGCCGTGTGGTTGCTAAGGGAAACAATGCTGCCCTGGGTGTGAGGTTTACACTTTGTGCTCTGTGGAGCTTATAGCACATCTGCATCTGGGTTTTGTTAATTCTGGTTGGGATACTGGCAACTCTGAATTCATCAGAGGAGGGTGACTAAGATGGTGGAAACTGCACCACATGGGGACTGGGTGAAGGGTTTGGGAATGTTCCTTTTGTCTGGAAGCTATTTTTATGGAGTGTTATGGGAAGGGAGGGGATGCACAGTAATGGCCTCCTGACGTGGGCAGGATTGATGTGGACAGGAGGGTGTAAACATGTCCTGTGGCTTCAAGGCCTAAATACCCAGGTGCCTAGGACCCATGGGGGAGGGGATTCAGGGAGGTCAGACGTGGGCCCAGTTCCAGGAAGAACTTCCTAACAGCTGGAGCCATCCGGCAGAGGAGGAATGGGCTACCTTGGGAGGTAGTGAGCTCCCCATCACTGCTGGGGTTTAAGCAAAGACTGATAGTGACCCGGGATTTTGTTTGGGATGAAGAGTAGGTACAGTGTTACACGAGATACTCTCTAAGCTACTTTTCTACTCAATGAGGTTAAATGTTACTCCTCCTTTTGAGCCCCTGATTCATCCGCCCTCGCAACTCTGCATCCCACGCACACACACACGCACGCACGCACGCATGTACGCACCTGTGCAAGCGTGTTCAGAAAACACACCTGAAACATGCTCCTTACTACTCTTGTGAAACTCCTTGCAGCCTCCATCGCCGGGCCTCGTCTGGGGCCCCTGCAGAAGTGGCCTCCCGCTGCCGGTGCTGGGCCCCGTCATCCCCCTTCAGCCTGCCTGGCACCGCATTGATCCGGGCTGGCCCTGTGTCAGCGCCTCGTCCCATTGTCTCCTGTGTCTGGACACACAGTGCCTTTGAGGCAGGGTGACTGTGAGCCTCCCGCACAGTGAAGCCTGGCGGCCTTGCTGCAGCCCTTCCCGTGCTGGCGAACGTGGCTCTGCACAGGCACCTCCGCTCTTGACTGCTCGTTGGCTTGTTGCTCTGGGTCTTGGGTCTCTTCCTCCGTGGGGCCTCTCCTCCCTGGACTGGAAGTGCCCGGGAGGTTTCACCCCCAGGTTGAAGATGCTGGGGAGGCCTGTTTAACGGTGGTCCCGGCAGATTCTCAAGGGAATCCTCAAGCACCTGCCTTTTCCCCTTTCTAAGGATGCAGCCCAGGAAGGACGGGCGGGGCTGCGGCTCGGTGGCTTTGGGGGAGGGGAGGGGGACAGCTCAGAAGGGGTCCTAAGCCAGGGCCTGTCTCCTGCTTCCCCGAGGCTGTTGTCCCACCTCTGCATTGAAGGAGCCCGGTCACAGCTGGGCGGGCTCTGGGGCAAGGGCTTTGCAGAAAGAGAGTTCTTAAAAGAAAGAAAGAGAGATCTTCCTGGCAGCCGAGTGCTGGGCTGTGCCCCGAGTGAGAGGCCTGAGCTCCGGGAGCCTCTCTCCTGGTGCACTGCTCCCTTCCCCCACCGGGCGAGCCAGGCACCACCATGGGCATAAGGAGCGCTCTTGAACTGGGGACTTTCTGGCCCTCTTAGCCTTGGCCTCCAGACCAGTTTGACCTGCAGGAGGCTCCGTTTCTTACTTTGCGAGATGGGAGGAACAGTGGCTCTCCGGGGAGCTGGAGGATGGCCCGTTTGCAGGACTTTCTTTCGTGTCCGAGGCTGCCGGGTCCCCAGAGCAGCTTTCACCAACCCGAGCAGTGTGGGCTTGGCCTCCTCCTCAGCCAGTGCTCAGAGCCCTTTGTGAACGAGCATCCTTTCTCCCTTAACGGAGAGGGAGTGGTCTTCGGAGACCGGTGTACCCGGAGGGCTGGCACCTGCCTGCGTTCGGGCTCACAAAGCCCGCGCGCCCCGGAAAGGGGGCCCAGGGAGAGGAGGTGCACCACCCTGTGTGCGTTCTGTCTGTCCAGTGCCCAGACGGCGTCTGGCACAAAGCAGGCACTCAGGAGCCCTTGACGACCGAAAGGAGTCGGCCCTTCACCCCCATGGCTGGGCCGCGCTGCACTCCAGAGGTGCTTCAGCGGGAAGCGGTGCGCCCGGGCCTCTCACTGTTCGATGGGAAACCTGAGTGTTCTGTCTCGTTTCCTGCTTGTCCCATTGGAGGGTGCCAGGACCATAAGAAAAGCAATGGTATATAAAAACAAAAACCCAAGCAATGGCATAATCACAGCTGATATGGACGGAGCGCATTCTGTCATGATCTGCAGGATTTTGGCCTACTTCTTGAAATGCACTCACTAGAAAGAAGTTTCCCGAACTTGTTGTCCATTCCGCGTGGCTTTTTGCGTCAATTCCTGACTTCTGCCTGGGAACGCATTTGCCTCTGCTGTGAAGATAATGAAGATGTACTCAGTGCTCCTGTCAGTCTTATCTGTGGTAGCTGTTGTCTACGTGCTGCTTTAGGTCAACGGATATTTTACTGAGGATTTTTGTGTGGTTGATCTTTCTATTCTCTGTGTGGTTATCCATGTGGGACTTTCTCATTTATGCTCTGCCAGGCATTTACTGGGCACCTGCCGTGCGCAAGGGATTCTGTGGTGAACAGCACCACGCGTGCCCGCGGGTCCGAGGGCCTCAGACTGGTCCTTGGAGGCAAGGACTGTCTGTGTAAACCCCTCTCTGTGGTGTCCTGTTAGCACTCAGGGTCCCCACCCCGGGACTGAATAAGTAATTATTCAGTTGGTGCTGGATAAATAATTTGGGGGTCTTCCATTCCTATAGGGCGCCCCACTGTGAAAGCACCAAAGAATATTCCCAGAAATCATCTTACCTGTCGTTTCCTCCTGACAACGACCTTGAGAAGTGGCTAGAACGAGCATGTTTTTTTTCTAGAGGAGGCCACTAAGCCTTAAAGGACTGGCAACCCCCGAGTGGGGCTGTCCTAAATGTCCTGAGACTCATTCATCCCACAAATGTTTGGGGGCCAGCACTGTTTAGGCTCTGGGGATGCAGGAGTCAAGAAAAATCCGTGACCACAAGAGCTTATGTTTTGGAGGGGGAGACAACCAATAAACAAATAACTAAAATCTATAGTGACAAATGTTATGGGTCAGAGTGAGATAGGGAAGGGG
Source organism: Lagenorhynchus albirostris (assembly GCF_949774975.1). Classification (NCBI taxonomy): domain Eukaryota; kingdom Metazoa; phylum Chordata; class Mammalia; order Artiodactyla; family Delphinidae; genus Lagenorhynchus; species Lagenorhynchus albirostris. The sequence goes on along the minus strand of NC_083105.1, from coordinate 100,785,728 downwards.
GTGGGAGGAAGGGGCGGGGGGCAGATATTATGGGTTAAACAGTGTCCTTAGGAAAGGCGTTCCTGAGGAGGTGACATTTCATCAGAGAGGGAAGAAGAGGTGGGTGAGTCCTGGTGATATCTGGGGGAGGTGCATCCCAGGGCCGAGAGAATAGGAGGTGCAAAGGCCCTGCGGCAGGAGCGTGTGAGGCTTGTTGGAGCCCAGTACAGCTGAGTGAAGGGAGCAAGGGAAAGGTCACAGGACTCAGACCCTACAGGGGCTTGAGGGCCATTCTGAGGGCTGTCGCTTTTATGGTGGGCAAGGTGGGCGCCTTTGGAGGAATTAGATCAAGGAGACGGACGTGCGTTTCATTTCGGAAGGACCGTGGTGGCTGTTGTGTAGTCAGCTGAGTGTGCAGCAGAAGGAACAGCAGTAACTGTTGTCTATCAAGTGCGTGTTGTGTGCTGGGCACCAGGCAGACCCCGGGCGTGCACGTCCCGTTGGATCCTTCCGACGACCGACGTTACCTGCATCTTCCTTAGGAGGAAACCAAGAGCTGGCTGCTGGAGCAGCTGCCAGCTGGGGACAGCCTGATTCCAAAGCTTGTGCTCTCGACTGTTGTCCGGTTTTCAGGGGCGAAGGGACAGGTTGCTTAGGATGACGGCACAAGCGTCTGGGGTCAGGGTCAGGCTGCCCTGTGCCTGTTCTCTGGCCGCTCTCAGCTGTTCAGCTGGCCAGCCAGCAGGGGTGTGGGGCAGGCTCTCCCCTTTACCTCAGTGTTTGCTGGAGGGTGGGACAGATTGCTTCTAGATGAGGGAAGGCAGCTTGGGGAGTGGCGTCTGTGCCCCGACTCTAGACAGCAGCCTCTCTGGGCCCGCAGGGACCCCGTGTCTTGTGTTCGGCATGTTAGATAAGCCCTGTGACTTAGAGGCCTGGGCTTTCTGCTACCGATCAGGGCTCAGCCCGAGGCTGGCGGGCGGCCACTGCAGATGGTCCCCCCTCCCTGGAGGCAGACCCTCCCTCTCTTTCTGAGTGAATCTGGGCCAAAATGCCCTGTATTTTATCCATCCCGTCTTCTGAGTAGTTCAGATCACTTGCAGAATGTCACTTCCGTAATCCTCTAATTTACTGCTCCTGAAGGAAGCGAGGGGGATTTTTCCTTGTTTTTAAAAAAAATATGCTGCAGGGTGGAAAATCGGGGTCAGAGAGTAAAGCTGGTGTGGGAGCAGAAGAGGGAACCCAGAGGCCCAGGCCGGGTGCAGCTGGCCTCGAGGAGGGGCGAGGGCATAGGTGAGCTGGTGGGAAACGGGGGCTTCTGGACTGAGGGAAGGCCGCTCCTTTTGCGTTTACCCTGCGCTTCGGTATCTGAACCTGGGGGAGGGGGGCTGGGGTGGGACGCCCTGCCCTTACCTAGCGGCGCCTCGGGGACTCGGGGCCCGCTCTCTGCACAGGTCCCCGTGCACGCACGTCTCCTGTTCTCACACACTCACTGTCTGCACCCTCCCCTGCATGCACACGCACACGGAGCATGCACGCGCACGCTTGCATACGGCTTACTCACGTGCTGGTTCACACTCGTGCTCTGTACGCGCCTGCATGCCTGCTCACGTGCTTGCCCACAGCGCACGTCAGCGGCTGGACCCCAGCTGCAGGTGATCTGGCAGGAGAGTTTGTGACAGCAGCGGGTCCTCACAGCCCCAGCCCTTCGCCTTCTCCACCCATGCCTCGAGTTCACCTTGGAGAGACAGAGGGGACGCCTCAGCTGGGAGGTGCTGTGTCTGTGATGAGTAACAGGCCCTGTAGAACCAGCCAGGAGGGGACTGGCCGTGGGAAGAGGGGAGACTCTGGAAGGGGAGGAGACGGCCCCTCCGCCGGGCCCCCTGCACGCACCCCCCAGTCCCCCACCTTGAACGTACGCCTTTGGCAGAGCCGGACCTCGGTGGGGCTGGGAGGAGGGCGCCCTGTTCAGCGCCCTTTCGGGGCCGGGGCTGTTTCAGGAAGGAAAGGCTCCTTGTTGGCTGCTCAGATCCCAGCGGGTTACCAGCCTCAGAAGCCAAGCAGGCAGGCCCCTGACTTTATTTCTATTTCAGAGCCGCCACTGCTGCAGAGGAGGAAATCGTCAAGGGGCCGTGGGAATCCACTGAGGCTCCGGCGCCTCCTTCGGGGCGGGCATGGGGGAGGGGGCCTCTCCCAAAAGCCGCCTGGAGCAGGTGCCAGGCTGCGGCTCCTCCATGGCGGCTTCTTCCCACCTGGAAATCCAGCAAGGGAACATCCTCGTGAGAACCTGCGCTTGGCCAGGCGGGACTGAAGGGGTGGGAGGGGCCTGGAGACGGGGCTTGGATTCCCAGCTGGCTGGGCGGACCAGCCAGGTGGCCGGGCCTCCGTTCCCAGTCTCTGGGCCTGGATGTTTCTGCGCCTCCGAGCTCTGGCTCTCACGGGCAGGGGTGAGGAGAGAGGGCCTCCTTGGCCCAGGGCAGCCCCCAGGCCCAGGTGGCCTCCCTCCGGGGCTTCCGTGTGCTTGTTGTAAGGTCCAGCTTCCCCTTTGTGTTTCAGACACTGGTGTCCTGGTGGCCTGTGCCCTGTGGGGCTGCCAGACTGCTCCAGGGACCCTTAGGTCACACCCGGAGCCAGGCTTCTGCCTCACTGTCCCCATTCTTCATGCTCAGATTGGTTGTATCTCATCGACTCATATATCACCTTGTTCCAGAAAAGCTGATTAAAACAAACCCAGATACCTGGTAACATCACCAGCGCTACTTGCGCGTGGATTTGTTCATTCCTGGCTTGAGTTTCACCTGCCAGCTAGAACTCTTGTCTGTGGCCAGCAAGTTGATGGGTTGTGACGGGTCCCCAGCCCCGGCTTGTGTTCTTGCTGCCTGGACCGCATGGTGCTGTGGGTCCTTATCCCCGAGGATTCCGTTTAGGGTCACTTCCCTTCGCTAAGTGCCCCCCACCTCCCCCTTTCTTGGGTAGCCCCATAACATCTTGTGCTGAGGCTACCGGGAGGAATAAGACACAGCCTCTGGGTAGTCTAGGGGATGGGCCGGTGGTAATCCAGTGCATGCGCCGCACGGTAAATGCATGCGCTGCATAGGAGGTGCTCTGTGAACCTTCGTCGGCCTCACGGATCTGAGAAAATATTCCTTCCACGCTTGCGTGTTACTGATCCTGTGGCTTGCTGTAGGGTTCTAGGCTAGGGATCTTTCTTGTGTGCAAAGCATTGCTTAAGTTCCAAGGTTACTGTCTAATGTTCCAGTTTTAATCTTTGGCAGGTGACACAGTTTTTCTCTCTGGAATCTCTAGTGTTCTGTGTGTAAAAGTCTCCGCTTTGGCTGCTGTTCTGAAACTTCAGAAGTAACATGACTCAGTGTGGATATGTTTCCATCCAGGGCTCCCTGGAACCTGTCAGTCTTGAAACACCCATTATTTAGTGCTGAGAAATTTTCTTGAATGACTTCATTGATTTGCTCCTTTCGTTTTCTCTCTTCTTTCCTCTGGAGCTCCTAGAATTTGGATATTGAATCTCCTGGATTAGTCTTACAATTTTATTGTCTTTCTCTTTCTCCTTACTTGCACTCCCCCCAACCCCTGCAAAATCTGGGAGATTGCTTTTTTTGCTTTTTGGCTGCATTGTGTCTTTGTTGCTGCGCGTGGGCTTTCTCTAGTTGCGGTGAGCGGGGGCTACTCTTCGTTACAAGAGTATGCGTGGGCTTCTCATTGTGGTGGCTTCTTTTGCTGCGGAGCATGGGCTCTAGGCATGTGGGCTTCGGTAGCTGTGGCACGTGGGCTCAGTAGTTGTAGCCCATGGGCATTGTTGCTCCATGGCTTGTGGGATCTTCCCAGACCAGGGATCGAACCCGTGTCCCCTGCCTTGGCAGGTGGATTCTTAACCCCTGCACCACCAGGGAAGTCTGGGAGATTTCTTCAGCTCTATCTTCTAGGCTTCTGTTGAGGGTTTCATGTTAATTAGTATATTTTTAATGTCTAAGAGTTCTTATATTTTCTAAATATACATTTTTTGTTTTTATAGCATCTTGTTTTGTTTTCATGGATGCAGCATCGCCTCTTACTTCTCTGAGGCTATTAATGATACTTTTATTCATTAAAACTAAATGGGAGGGCTTCCCTGGTGGTGTAGTGGTTGGGAGTCCGCCTGCCGATGCAGGGGACGCGGGTTCGTGCCCCGGTCCAGGAAGATCCCACATGCCGCAGAGCGGCTGGGCCCGTGAGCCATGGCCGCTGAGCCTGCGCGTCCGGAGCCTGTGCTCCGCAACGGGAGAGGACACAACAGTGAGAGGCCCGCGTAACGCAAAAAAAAAAAAAAAAAGACTAAATGGGAGGGTTCTTCCTCACCATTTCTTATAAAGTGTGTGTGTGCTTTTTCTCTGTCTTTCCTGTGACAGGCTTTCTCCTGAAGTCTGGTGATCCTTGTAGTCTGGTTACATGTGTGTGGGGCATTAAGGTGTGTGTGTGTGTGTATGTGTGTGTATGCATGTCTATGCGTACCTTAATGGGGCATTAAGGTGTGCATGCATGTGTGCGCACACATGTGTATGTGTATCTATGTGTGCACACGTGTATGTATGTGTGCATCCGTGCGCACGCACGTGTGTGCGTGTATATACGTGTGTATACATGTGTGTATGTATGCATGTGTGTGTGCGTGTGTGCGTGCACATCTCTCTGTGTGTGTGTGTGTGTGTGTGTGTGTGTGTCTGTGGCAGGAGCGTCCTGTGGACTCTGGGCCTCACGTAGGGTAACCTGGTTGGCCTGTTTCATTTAGGAACCCAATAAGTTAACATCTTCGGTATTTTCTCCTGAGCTGTTAGATTCCCTAGAGAAGAATCTTCTAACCTACCTGGGAACTAATGGAAAGAGGGCAGGGATCTCGGCCTTCTGTGCTTCAGCTGAATCCCCTGTTTTCAACGTAATGCCTTGTGCTGGGTGTCCCCAGTCCACAGACCTTCTGCCTTTGCCCCTGCAAAGAATACCCCCCCGGGGTGGGGTGGCACGGCCACGGTCACCTGCCAGATGGTGTGGGAGAGGAGATCTGGGCGGGGGGAGCTCTTTCTAAAGCAGACTTTTTTTTGGCCATGTTGCGTGGCTTGTGGGATCTTAGTTCCCTGACCAGGGATCGAGCCCATGCCCCCTACAGTAGAAGCGCGAAGTCCTAACCACTGGACCACCAGGGAGGTCTCCTAAAGCAGACTTTTAATCAGGCCTCCTGGTTTGTTTGTTTGTTTATTTATTTTTTGTTGCATTGGGTTTTCGTTGCTGCCTGCAGTCTTTCTCTAGTTGCAGAGAACGGGGGCTGCTCTTCGTTGTGGTGCGCGGGCTTCTCACTGCGGTGGCTTCTCTTGTTGCAGAGCATGGGCTTTAGACGCGTGGGCTTCAGTAGTTGTGGCTCACGGGCCCAGTAGTTGTGGCCCGTGGGCTCAGTAGTCGTGGCTCGCGGGCTCTAGAGCGTAGGCTCAGTAGTTGTGGTGCACGGGCTTAGCTGCTCCGTGGCATGTGGGATCTTCCCAGATCAGGGCTTGAACCCGTGTCCCCTACATTGGCAGGCGGATTCTTAACCACTGCGCCACCAGGGAAGTCCCGCCCCCACTTGTTTTTAACAAACCAGTGTCTTCAGCCTTCGTGGGGAAGGAATGAAAGATTATTTTATCGTGTGTGTCCATTGCAGAATCCCAGTAACTGGAACTGGGCCGGGTCTGTGTGAGACCCTCAGTAATCGCCGGCTGAGTGAATGAGTGAGCAAATGGACGAACTGCAGACAGACTTGGTAACAGAAATGGAAACAGAAGCACAGTTCACGCAGGTTCCCTTCTGTTCTGAGATGCGAGCTGATCCCTGTGACCCTGAGCCTGTTGGATGTGAAACTGACATAGCTGTGGCTGGTGGTGGGGACACGGGGAACACTTTTCTTGTTTGGAGTGTTTCTCCAGCTGTAGTGAGCGTGTACTCCTGTGATTTTTGAAGGGAAGGAGACGAGTAGGAATAAGGATGAAGTGTCAGCGTGGGCACAGCTTTCACAGCGTCCCCAACTCACCGCGCCTTTGTTTCTCATTCTGTGAAACAAGCGGTCCGACCAGATGCATCTAAGGTTTCACCCAAGTGCCAGCCCTGTGAGGCCACCATTGTCCTCTCCTGTTTGTATTACGACAGTGGGCAGTGTACGCTTCTTGTCGAAAAGAACTGCCCCCACCGCCTTTTCTGTTTTTTGACCTAGAATGACTTTCACCCACTCTTCTGCTCATGTGCGTCCTTTTAGTCCTTCAGAACAGGGTGCTTCCTTCATGAGGGCTCCCCAGCTGTTCCAGGACATGCGGGCTCCCTTTCCCCAGCCTCCTCGGGCATTTTCACTTTGCAGCTGGGTATAGAGGAAGGGGCATAGCCCTGGAAGCCCGATGGTGCTAGTTTGAATATTAATTCTGTGGCTTACTGTGTGACCTTGGACCGCTGACCTAGTCTCTTAGAGCTTTAGTTTCCTCATCTGTCCAGAGGGAATTTGTAATAGAAGTTATCTCATGGGGCTTATATGAGAATTAAATGAGATAGGCTTTAAAAACTGCCCCTTTAACGTGTGACACAAAATAGACAAGTAACACAAGAGGACGATAATAACAGTAATAATCAACATTTATGTGCGTTACCTTATTTACCGTGAAGTAGATACCTTTACTATTTTTATTTTACAGATCAGGAGACCGAGCCATAAAGAAATAGCTTGCCCAAGGTTGCAAATCAAGGACATTTAGTCCTTAAATTTTCTTTAAGTGTTTTGTGTTTGCATTTATTCTGCAAATATTTATATGAGAGCCGACTCTAGGTCAGGTCATGGTGCTGGAAATGCAGCAGTGAAAAAAAAACAACAAAGTTCCTGTCCTCATAAAGCTCGGATTCTAGTGTAAGAACTGGTTGGTGAACAAGCAAATGCATGTGTAGCAGGTAGAGTTAAGTGCCACGGAGAAAGCTAAGTCAGGTAACGGTTTAGGGAATGCCTGGGGCACGAAGGGGCAAGGAGGGGGAGAAAGGAAGAGGCGCCAGAGGGAGAGAGGGGAGAGGAGGAGGCGGGAGGGGAGAAGGGGCGGGAGGAGATGCACCTCGTGGAGCACAGACTCTGGTGCTGCCTGCAGGCCCTGCCCTCCACTTGGCGCCCAGCCTTAGCGGCCTTCGTCTGGACCCTCAGTGGGCTGCGTGCCCCTGCCCCAGGGCCTTGCACACGCCACTTCTCCTGCTCCTTTTGGTCTCAGAGGCCAGTCCTTCCCAGGAAAGCCTGCCTGCAGCAGGCCTCGTCGGCCGCCTTGTTCTGTGCTCACCGCACACACTCAGTGTGTGGTCCTCAGAGCCCGGCTGTCTGGCTGTTGGGGCCATGGACAGACAAGAACAGAGGCCCTGACCGCGACTGCTCCTCTCTTCTCTCCCCTAGATCTCCAGCATCTGCGCAGGGGCCGGTAAATAGTGTCTGTAAAGGACCTGGTTGTAAATACTTTAGGCTCTGCAGACCATCTTGTCTTTGCTGCAGCTGCTCACCTCTGCCCTTTAGCTCTGAAGTGGCCAGAGACTACACGAACACCAGTGAGAGGGGCTGCGTTCCAATAAAATTTATTTATGGACACTGAAATTTGAATTTCACATAATTTCTACATGTTGGGAAATATTATCTGGCGTTTGATTTTTTTCCAACCTCATAAAAATGCTATAGTTGTTCTTGGTTTGCAGGCTGTAGAAAAACAGGCGAAGGCTGGATTCAGCATGTGGGCTGCAGTTTATTGACCTCAGATGTAGCCTGATGCATGGCGTATAGTAGGTTCTCGATAGATGTTTGTTCAATGACTGACTGATAGATGTTTGTTGAATGACTGAATGAAATCTTGGCTGTGAGCAAGAGGTAGTGAGATTACGAGCTGTGGCCTTCCAGTCAGTTAACGTCATGATCTCTACCCCTTATCAGATTCCTTGTAATCTGTTAAAATTAAGGAAGATAGGCAACTGGTTCTTTTTTTTTAAAAGAACAGCTTTAGGGACTTCCCTGGTGGTCCAGTGGGTAAGACTCTACGCTCCCAGTGCAGGAGGCTCGGGTCCGATCTCTGGTCAGGGAACTAGATCCCTCATGCCGCAACTAAAAGATCCCACATGCCAGAACTAAAGATCCCGCGTGCCACAACTAAGACCCAGTGCAGCGAAATAAATAAATAAATATTTTAAAACCCCAGCTTTATTGACACATAATTCACTACCATAAAATTCACCCATTTAAAGTGTACAGTTCAGTGGCTTTCAGCAGATTCTCAATCGTGTGACCATCATCACCATCAATCTTAGAACATTTTAACACCCCCAGAATAAACTCTGTACCCATTAGCATCTCTCCTCTTCCCCCCAGTTTCTACCCGCTCCCCAGCCCTAGACAATCATTAATGTACTTTTTGTCTCTATAGAGTTGCCTATTCTGGACGTTTCATAGAAATGGAATCGTACTCTATGTGGTCTTTTGTAACTAGCTTCTTTCACTTAGCGTGGTATTTTCAAGGTTCATCCACGTGATGGCACGTATCAGAATTTCATTCCTTTTGAAGGCCGAATCGTATTCTGCTGCACGGACATACCACATTTTGATTGTCCTTATCTGTTCATCAGTTGACAGACATTTGGGTTGTTTCCACTTTTGATAGTTATGAATAATGCTGCTATGAACACGCATATACAATTTTGTGTGTGTGTGGACATGTGTGTTCATTTCTCTTGGGGAAACACCTAGGAGTAGAATTGCTGGATCACATGGTGACTGAATGCTGAACGTCTTAAGGAACCACAAGACTGTTTTCCAAAGCAGCTGCACCAATTCACACTCCCACCAGCCATGTGCGGGCGTTCCAGTTTCCCCCGTCCTCACAGACAGCTCCCACCAGCCATGTGCGGGCGTTCCAATTTCCCCCGTCCTCACAGACAACTCCCACCAGCCATGTGCGGGCGTTCCAATTTCCCCCGTCCTCACAGACAACTCTATTTGCATTTTTTGAACATTTTTTTAACTTTCTTTTTGACTGGCCAACTAGTTCTTAAATGGACACACCACCTTTGGTTGTGAGATTGTGGGCTGAACAGGAACATTTTGATAAGTTTTGTTATTTTCTTTTGTAAAAGCAATGCATGCTTATTAGAGCGTATTTGGAAAACAAAACCCGATGCCTCTTAGTGATGCACTTGTCACATTTGGTCACAGCTACCAACTCTTTAAGGGTCTCTGAAGACCGAGGCAGGGGCCGCAGGGAACAGTGCAGTGGCTCAGGATGCAGACCCTGGGGGCTCAGCCAGGCTTCACTGACAGCTCTGCTGCTGCCCGGCTGCTGGACCCTTGACAAGATGCTTATCCTCTTTAGGCTCCAGTTTTCTCGTTGGGGAAAAGGATTCACTCATTCATCATTCATTCAGTAGATATCTACTGGGCACCTACTGTGTGGCAGGCATAGCATCTGTCTTCAGGGTTATGGTGGAGATTAAACAGGGCGACGCACGTGCAGTGCAGAGCATAATCCCAGGCACTTAATAAATGGTAATAATAAAACCCGGGAAACAGAACCTGCCCTTCCTGAGGCCACGCAGCTCCTCAGGGTGCACGGTTGTTGCCAGGTAACCACAGGGACACTCAGAGGAGGGGGGGTCCTCACATGTCATCCTCCCCACTCACGCCTCGCACTGGGCTCCGGTCTGGTGGATTCCAGCCTCTGCTGGGACAGGGATGAGTACCCCTCACCCCAGCCCATAGCTGGACAGTCTGGTCTTCATCCCTGCCTTTCTGGAGCCGTGCTATGGCCATGCCTCTGCCGGCAGAGCCGAGGACGAGCCTGCTGCCTCGTCCTCATGGCAACGCGGGAGCATCGGACGACAGCTACCCTCCGTCCCCTCTCCAGTTCTACCAGCTGTCCTGCCGATAACTCCATCCCTAGACCCCACCGCCCCGTGGCCGCCTTTGGCCGCATCCCAGCCGTTTGTTGTTTCCTGGCCTGGCCCGAGCCTTCCCAGTTGGAGATCCACACGCTCAGTGCCAGAATGAATTGTAAGCCTAGAGGGTGACAGATCTTCACCTTTCCCGCGAGGACGGTTTTATGGGAGGAAGTGCTCGAGCGGGAAAGATAACTTCATTCTAAATTATGGAAAAAATAAAATTCCAGCCAAAGCCTGCCCGGTCTCCCCATCCCGCTTTCCAAGCTCCGTCCAGGAAGGCAGCCCTGGCCACCTACAGCATCTGGCTCCCTGATGGGTGTCACAGGGCAGCTCGCTCTGCCCAAAGGGTTTGTGGTTGGGGAGTTTGAGTTTTCCCCACTGTCGCCTCTCCTGTCACCACATCTGTCCTAACGAGGCAGAGCCATTGATACACTTCTTGGGCTTGGTTTTGTAAGCTGCTGGAGGGAGATGATGACCAAAGCCCAATGATAAAAGCAATTCAGCAAAAACAACACGGGAAGGGAGAGGAATCAGCGCTCCATCATTTGTCCGTCTGATTTTTGTATTCTAAGGCGTCCCTCTTCTCTTGGTGGGAGGAACCCACATGTGTCCATCAGTCCCTCTGCTGCTGCCCGTGGGGTACAGACCTTGCAGTTCTGTAATCAGCAGCGTCTGGAAACCCACAAGTGGCCCAGCTCTGCCCTGGGCGGCAGCAATGAGGCAGCATTTCCCACTCCCCAGGCCTGGTTGTTTGAAAGCCCATCCCTAACTATGTTCCTGGCTGAATGACATAACTGTATTCTTCTGTGGTCAGTTACTCATTCAGAAATTCCCCCGTCTGTCTGTTCTCCTGGGATTCTGAGTCAGTGGGAACAGAATATCCGGGTAGCATCCTGGCCCCTGGCTTCTCCTGGGTCTCATCCCTGCCTGGAAGCAGAGGCAGCAGGGGAGCCCATGCTGCAGATATGAGTCCCGGCTCCTGCCGCTGGAGGGAGCAGCCTGGGGGCAGCTGCTGCAGGTACAGGAACCCCGGGGCCTGCAGGCCGGCTGCCGGTGGGGCAGCTCAGGGCTTGGGCGGTTAGTGGGGTGGGCCTGTGTGCTGAGAGGTACCACAGGAGACGGTTAGGGCTGTGTGCATCCTGGTTCACACCCTGGCCGCCCCTCCGCAGTCGTGCGACCTTGGGCAGGCTGTTTAAGACCTTTTCTCCTCTGTAAAATGGGATAATAAAGGACCTGCTTCACAAGGTTATTATAAATATTAAGTGAGTTAACACAGGTCAAGCGTCTAGAAAGCGGATGGAAAGCACCGCAGCTGTTAGTGGCGGCGATGAGGATGCTCGCCGACCTTTCCTATGGTATTACCTGATCCCTCCTTTTTTTTTCTTTTTTTTTATAGAACAGGGCCCATCATCCGTATTTATTGACAAATATGGGAAAACTTTGGCCTCAGCTCAACCCCACCACGTTTGCCCTCAGGTTCCTTAGTGCCCACTCACTCCCCCTCCTGCCATCGCGGTGAGAGCCAGCCTTGGTCCGATTGCCAGGTGGCAGCAGACAGTCTGGGTTCCTTGCCCCCGTTTCCTCATCTGTAACCTGTGGGAAGACGTTCACCCCTCCCTTTCCTTGTACCAGCGCCTCCACGGTGTGACGGTATCAGGTGGCATTTAGTAAGCGAGGCAAGCGGCTAGGAGGACAGAATCTTGGTTGACGGTGTGGGAGAGCTGGGGGCCCAGGGCCGAGCCTCGGGGGTCCGCGTGGTCTGGAAGTGGAGCTGAGCGCCCTCTGTGCGGTGCTGTGAGCAGACTCGGTGGTCTCGTCCACACTGGAGCAGATGAGATGTTGTTGAGAAAGTTGGTCACGGACGAATGTTCTCAGTGAGCACAAAGGTGCTCATTCTCTGACCCCAGACCGGACTATGCTTTCTGCCCTCAGGATGCTTACAAAGGGGCGGAGGAGGCTTTACCGTCAGGAGGAGGCTCGCTGCTTTCCCTTCGTGCACCAGGCAGCTGCTGTGTGAAATGAGGAGAACAAGGCCCCCAGGGGCTCATGAGCCTCCCCCACCCCGAGGTCACACGGTGGAATATGCCAGAGAAGGGATTTAAATGCCCATCTGGGGGATTCCAAAGTCTGTGTTCTTTCCAGGTGGGGAAAGCCAGAGGTGGAGTTCCCAAATCTCTTGACTTTCTGGACCGTCGTTGTGAAATCTCTCAACACGTGATGTTTGTGTGCTCTCTTTTCTGCCGCCCCTCCCACCCCTCACCTCGCTGGCTGGTGTTTAACCACAAGTCCCCTGCCTCCCCGCCCTCTCTCCCTGCCCCCTGAGACTTGGAGAGAAGAGGGAGCCGCAGCAGGTGAGAGAGACTGAGCTGCAAGGTGCGGATGACCTTGGGCTTTGTTATGATTTTCCGGGACCCTTGGGGAGGTGAATGTGGGGTTCCCAGCTGGGAAGATGCAGGGAGTCGGGGAGCCTCCAAAGGGCACGGCCTGGTGCTGGCTGCCACGTGAGGCGTCTGTCCCGGGTGGCCCCTCAGCTCCCCTCAGCCCTCCCAGTTCCCCTCTTTGGAACCTCTGTTAGGAAGCCCGGAGCCCAGGCCCCTCCGCTCTCCTTCCCCACTGCCTCTTTAAGGCTAAGGTGTGCTTCTCTGCTGCTGATGGTTGGAAAGCTCCCGTGTGTGCCGTGGAGACGGTCCAGGACCATTCCCCTGGACATCAGGGCCGGGAAGTTTTCAACTTCAGACAGGATACCCCCAGGGCCCGGGGACAGGATGCAACCCTGGTTCACCTCAGCGAACACAGCAAGTGCTTTGGGACCCGGCTAGTTAAAGCTGGCTGGTTACAAGCTGCCCAGTTAGTGCCCTGGTGTGGCAGAAACCCAGCTGGTCCAGAGCCCAGGCACCCGCTCCTTCCACTTGTCCTCTCTCCTCCCATTGCCCCGGCCCCAGCTCTGGCCCCGGGCACGCTCCTGGCCTCTGGCCTGCCTTCCTCTGTGCTTACGCCTCACCTGAGCCTCAGCCTTTCTACCTGCTGACGGCACCCCATCCTTTGGTGCCCTCCTCCCTTGCCCCCCAGCTCGGGCTGGGGTGGGTCAGGGGCAGCGCCTGGCGCGGGGCCAGCCCGCGGAGCCCGCTCAATGTGAGCGGGAGTGCAGGGGAGGGGAAGCAGCATGGCCACTGGTCACCTGGTCGGGGCACAGTGACCGGGCCCCTGACCTGCGTGAGGCTGAGTGCACAGCGTGCTTACCTGGGGGGAGCTGCCCATCACAGCTGGTGAGGCCACACCCATGAGGGACAGTTATGGAGACACCTGGGACAAACCGAGTGGAGCCGGGAGAGGCTGCTGGGGTCTGTGGGACGTAGGCGAGAGCCCGAGTGTCGGGGCCAGCCCGGCTCTTGCCGCTGGTGTGTTTGTGGATCTTGGCTCGGCCCCAGGGCCTCTGGAGGTTTCCTCTTTAGGAGACGGAGCAGATTGGGGTGGTTCTTCCTGAAGGCCTTTCCAGCTCTGGCTGCTGGACAACCGCTATTTGTCAGGTGCTTTCTGGGGGTCACGGGGCAGGGGTCAGGCCTAACCCCATCTGGTCCTCCCCACGCCGGGCTCTTGCCTCCACTTTACACATGCTAACGTTGGAGCCAAGGTTACAGTCTGGCGCCTGGGTCACATCCGGGCCGCAGATGTATTTTGTTTGCCCCGTTGATGTTGTTGTTTGTTAGAGCCAACGTTTAAACAGTGAAGAGATTTCACAATCTTAGAGATTTCTGGCTTTTTAGAGATTAGAGGAGGACTAGTTGCCTGGAGCCCACACCAGCCAGGGGGCAACCCCTGGCTGCTTGAGTGTCAGGCATCACCTTTGGGTGGGACCTGTGCATTCCCGAGCCCTCCCCCTCCCCCCCCCCCGCTGCCCCCCAGTCTTGACACAGCAGGGGACGTGCCTGTGTGTCTGGCCAGAGCTGCTCATTTACACGTCCTACCTGCCTCTGCAGGTTTGAGTTTGCAAACCTTGCTTTAAGGACGTGCTGTAACTCACACCTTAGGTCAACAGCTATGCAGTGTGAGGGGCAGGATGTAGGCTTGGCTCTCTGACTGTCAACCCTGAACCACCCAGCTGCTTTTCCCAGCTATTTCCAAACCCGGCAGGGATTCTGGGCTCCTCTGCTGGAGCCTAGAAGCCCCCCGGTCAGGCCTCTAGATGGGGAAGTTGGTAAGAATTCCCCTTTGCTGGAACATTTGTCCGCAGCCGTGTCCTGGGCTGTGTAGTGAGCTGGTGTCCGCTTGCTCACATTCAGTCCGGAGAGAAGCCATCTCCCTGCCGCAAGGTGTGTCCTTGTCAGATTCGCGTGACTGTTGTTTGTCTACTGCCTGTCTGCCTGCACCTTGCTTTCTGTTTACTGGCAGGTGGAACCTGGGAGACCCACCTCCCCGCTCGCCCCCCCGCCCCCCCACAAGTGTTGCCAAAATGCCACACAAAGAGCTTGTATTTTGCCCCAGGCAAGGGGGGTCAGGAAATAGAGATGTCTGCTCAGGCTGTGGGTGCATGAGGATTGGCCAGGGGTCCCTGGGGTTGGGGGGGGACAGGCAGGCAGGATGCTGGGCCTCCCAAGCAGGGCGGGGCCCCCAAGGGGAGCCCTGGTGGAGGTGGAGGTTTCCTGCACTTGGTGTCGGTCTGTCCAGCTGTTTCCTCCTGATAGAGCGGTCGGACAATGCTGTGGTGACTCAACTCCCACCGCCCTCAATGGACAATAGCAGATTTGTCAGGGTCAGCTAGGGAGCGGCCCTGTGCCGGTCGCCGGCTTCCAGGCTCCAACTTGGGAGGGAACCGTTGCCCTGCTGGGTCTTGGTGTCCCAGGGTCCTGTCCGGCTTGGGGTGGCCTGAGGCTGTTGCTCTTTGGTTTCCCAGTAGCTTGTCCTCCCTTCTTCTTTGTGCACAGCTGGTGCAGAGCTTCTGTGGCTCCGTGCTGACCAGCTGCCCGCCTGCCTTTCCAAGTCCAGCTTTGCCAGACCTCCTTCACCCTTGGTTTGAGGTTCTGTGGGTTTGGTGTAGTCCCTGGGGTCCTGAGTCTCTACCCAGGCATCCAGGACCTGGATGAGCTTCAGATGAGAAAGACAGCTGTAGGATTCTTTAATCTCCTCCAGTGGGTAGAGGATTAAGCAATTTTTTGGTGGGTTTGTTATTGTGTATTATGATTTTTTTTAAACAAAAGCTATCGTTTTTTTGAGTGTTTTTTAGGTTCCTGTCATGCTTGCTTAGTAGCACTTTTCATGATTTATCCAACTTAATCCTTCCAGTGACTCTCTGAGGGAGGTATCATTACCCCCGTTTTACAAATGAGGCATCCGAGGCCCCAGAGGGTAAGGGGCTTGCCCAAGACCTCAGATCCTCCTCACATGAAAGTGCTGTGACGTATGACTTCCTAGGGAGGGATGTGAAAGAACAGCCTGAGAACCATTGATAGAACATTTGAAGGGAGCTCTGCAGGGAGGATGCAAAGGTGGCGACACTTCCCTGGCAGTCCAGTGGTTAGGACTTGGCACTTTCACTGCCAAGGGGGTGTGTTCAGCCCCTGGTCGGGGAACTAAGATCCTGCAAGTCGCGAGGCGCGGCCCCCCCAAAAATTCAGAGGTGAGCAGGGCCCCGTTCCTGGAGTTTACAGCAGAGTGGAGGAGCAGACATGTTAGCACCCAGTTCGGATGCGAGACACAGTGTGATTGGTGCTAACGGTGGGGCTGCCAGAGTGATCTGGGACCACATTTCAGCTGGCATATGAGCAAGTAGCAGATGAGACACTTCAAAACCGAGGTGGGACATTCCTGGCCCATAGGACTGATTCAGCTGTCAGCACGATTGAAACTGGTCCACGTAGAAAACACTGAGATATAAGTGCCATTTATGTCTAGAGTTGCAAAAAGGCAGTGTTGCTTAGAATTATTTTCAGTAGTCATTTGTAAATTCGTATCAGTAGCCTGAGAAATATTCATTCTCTCTGACTCAGTAGTTCTGTTCCTTAGATTTTTTTTAAATATAAATTTATCTATCTATCTATCTATCTATTTTTGGCTATGTTGGGTCTTCACTGCTGCGAGCGGACTTCCTCCAGTTGCGGCGAGTGGGGACTACTCTTCGTTGCAGCGCACGGGCTTTTCATTGCAGTGGCTTCTCTTATTGCGGAGCACGGGCTCTAGGCACATGGGCTTCAGTAGTTGTGGCTCCCGGGCTCTAGAGTGCAGGCTCAGTAGTTGTGGCGCACGGGCTTAGTTGCTTCGCGGCATGTGGGATCTTCCCGGACCAGGGTTTGAACCCATGTCCCCTGCATTGGCAGGTGGATTCTTAACCACTGCACCACCAGGGAAGTCCCTGTTCCTTAGAATTTATACTAAGGAACTAGTCATATATATGTATATGTGTATAGACATAGATACATATGTGTATATACATATATATCTTCACTGTAACATTACTTACAATAGTTAAAAATTGGAAACATACCAAATGCCCAACAATAGATGATTAGTTATGTAAATTTTGATACGGTTATAGGACAGCAAACTGTATAGCCTTTAAAAAAATCATGTCTTCAAAAATTATATATAATGATTCTAGATCATGTTTATGGAAGAATATCAAGCAAATACTGTAAGATGTAAAAGTGTATATATTCTAAATTCCAATTTTTTTGCAGTGTGAAGAAAAAAGACAAGAGGAAATATACCCCAAATGCTAATAATGGTAGTGATTATTAGTGATTTTTATTTTCTGTTTTATGTTCTTCTGATTTCTAAAATTTCTTTAGTGACCAACAGTAACAACAATAAAAAAGTCTCAAGTGTCTGGGGACTGTGGGGTGCGTATTGCATGGATAGGACTCACCTGCCCTGGGACCCAAGACCTCCAGCGCTTTCCCGAGGACAGCGATGGGCCCCAAGGGCGGGGCCTCTACCCTGGGTCCCTCTTCCTTCCTTCTCGCTCACACTCTGCCCCTCCAGTTTTCTCCCTTAATTGGCTATAAATTTATAACTGAAGAATGATTTTAAAAATATGTATTATTTTTATCAGTCGCATTTCCTGAGCACCCTGACAAGGAGGCATTTTCTACTTCTCCCTCTAAATTAAAAGAAAACCCTAATTGAAGTTCCGTTCCACTCACGCGATCCGAATTGATTTTTCTTCTCTGTAGTTTAGATGGGCTTTGTCAGATAGACGAATTTTCTGCTCCCGCCTTAAATGGCCTCTGAAAGCCCAATGTAAAATGATGCTGCATTGCCACGGCCTGTTAGGTAGTAGCGGTCCAGCCCCGTTGCACACAGGAGTTGAGAGGGCGAAGGTTGCAGTTCTGACAACGTTTTGTGGTGGATGATATGATTGACACTGACCCCCATGCGAGCCCAGAGAACACCTGTGACACCTGTGATCCTGACTCAGAGCAACCTTTGTGTTTGTGTCACGTGGCACTTAAGGCCCCACCCATGTTGTTTGGATAAATACTGGCCTTCACGGCAACATTTGCTCTCAACAATGCGACTTCCTGTGAACTTGTATTCAGGTGTACAAAGAGGACGGTCTCCTGCAGCAGTTAAGAAAGTAGATTTTGGATCAGAGAGATTCAGATCCTGGCCCACCAGCATGGTGACTTATGTCTATGTATGACATATATATTTATGTATTACAAGTAGTTGGTTCACGTGATTATGGGGGCTGAGAGGTCCCACCATCTGCCATCTGCAAGCTGGAGACCCAGGTGGTGAAATTCGGTCCGAGTCCAGAGGCCTGAGAACCAAGGGAGCCGGTGGTGTAAATCCTACTCCAAGGACAGGAGAAGATGAGATGGGATGGCCCAGCTCAAATATTGAGGCAAAAAAAGAGGGGCGAATCCCTCCTTCCTCCGCGTTTTGTCCTATTCAGACCCTTAATGGGTTGGGTGATGCCCGTCCACATCGGGGAGGACTGTCTGCTTTACCGAGTCCACCAGTTCACCTGATAATCTCATTCAAAACACCCTCATGCAGAAATAGGGTTTAATCAGGGCACCTCACGGCCAATCAAGTTGACCCATAAAATTTACCTTCACCGGTGGCATTTAGTACCTCCACATTCTTGTGCAACCTTCACCACTAGCCATTTCTAGAACTTTCTCATCATTCGAAACTGGCGCTCTGTACTCCTTAAACACTAACTCCCCCTCCAGTCGCGCTGTGGATTGGAGTCCCAAGGGTCAGAGGGGGAAGCCGTGCAGAACAGGGCAGAGTGGGAGCCCGCTTACTGCTGGTCCCTAACTGTGCCCTGCGTTCGGGAGGTCCCTGGTCTTCTTGGATGCCTTCCCTGCATCCCTCCCCCCAGCCCCTGGTAGCACCTTTCCACTTTCTGTTTCTATGGCTATGACTCCTCTAGGAACCTCACATAAGTGGAATCATTGTATTTGTCCTTTTGTGACCGGCTTTGTCACTGAGCATCATGTCCTCAAGGTTCATCCTTGTGTTAGTGTGTGTCAGAACTTCCTTTGCTTTTGTGGCTGAATAATATATTCTGTTGCCTGGATAGACCACATTTTGTGTATCCAGTTAATCTGCTGATGGACATTTGGGTTGTTTCCACCTTTTGGTTACTGTGCATCATCGTATTTTAACATTAAATTCCCACCATCCCCCTTCCCAGTCATTCCAGTGGTTCTCCAGTGCATGTGCATGCAGGCTCACACACACACATGCTCACACACACACACACATGCTCACACATGCTCACGTGGTACCGTTGAAATGATGGGTGCACATACAGTCACAGGTCATTTTCCTGTGCATTGGATCCGTTTATCCTTTTCCCTCGTCAGCCTGGACACGCTCTGAGGCCGGGAACTAGGTTGAATGGGCCTGGGAGTCTGATTTAGGAAGTGGTAGAGGCTCGTGGTTTAGAGTGTGGGCTCTGAGGTCAGACAGCGTGGCTGCATCCTGATTCCAGCCTCACTGATATGTCACTTTACCCTTCGGCACGCAGCTTGTCCACGCTGAAGTGGTGACAATGGGGTATCTGCCTCGTAGGGCCGTTAGGAAAGTTAAACGAGATAATCCATGTTGAGGGCTTAGCACCATCTCTGATGCGTTCTAAGCCCTTAAATGTTAGCTTAAGAAAACACTATGATCTCAACACCCCTTTCAGAATTTGCCTCTTTCGTCTTCAGTTTCCTCGAGAGGTGGCTTTAGGCTGAGATGGATGGGTCCCCTGCTGTGGACCGGCATCCCAAAGGTTGGAGGGGGGGACCGTGCAGAACCAGGTAGAGCGGGAGCCCACTTTCTGCTGGTCCCTAACTGTCTCCCCACACCCGCCTCCTCCTCCACTCAGGTGGTCCCTGGTCGTCTTGGATACCTTCCCCTCAGCCTCTTTCCTGAGGGGCCGCTGGTCCTAGGGGTGGACTCGGACATGAGGGGAGGCCTTGGGCACCACACCAACTCTTGGGCTCCTGCAGGATGTGCTGCTGTGGTGGCCGGAGGCTCACTTCCCCAGGCCTCCGAGGAGCACGTCAGCTGTGGGCCTGTGGCCCGCCTGGGAAGCCTGAGTCCTGCTGGGCACCCACGGGGGGTGCTGAGCGCTCGGCAGCCACGTGATTCAGCCTGTGTTCTCCTAAAGCTGATGGAGCTGGTGAAAACAGAAGTTCCTCTTTTTATTTTTCCTCTACTTAACAAAAATGTCTTAAATATTTACAGCCTCCTCTCACAATTTCTTCTTACATCAGCTTCTGGCTTCAGCTTTCTGGCCGTGGGGAGGCGGGGAGAAGGTTCTGGGCTCCTTGCTGATTTTCGACTCTGGAGGACTTCTGCTTGAAAGCAGAGGGCGGGAGCCAGCACGTGGCGTCCAAAGGCGGTCACCCCTCCGGTCAGGTGACGGGCCTCCCTGGCCCGGCTCTCAGGACTGGCCCGTGGCTCGGCGGCACCTGTGTGACCTTGAGCACGCTTCTTGACCCGAGCATCAGCTTCCTCATCAGTGAGACGAGATAATAAGAGCGTCTGCCTGCAGAGATGTGGGGCCTCAGTGAGATAATCTGCGTGAAACGCTTAGCGTGGCGCCTGGCGCACGTGCGGATGCTCTGGAAGAGTAAGTTACTGCTAGTTTTATTGGCAAACTTTATTTTTGCTGTTCCCAGCCATTCGTTTCTCTCCACCTTTTCTTTTGGGGCAGCCCCGATCCCCCCAAGATCCCTGCGTCCTTGAATTGTCCCCTTCTCTCCTCTGGCGGAGCCCACTCTGGGGAGGGTGTCACGCTGTAGCCCTGCCAGGTTCAGGGGTGGAAGCTTCAAGGGCATCTGGGCCCGTCCCCGTCTGATACGTGTGCTGGCTGAGTGGTACCTTTGCTTTTCCTCACCTCCTCTGACCCAGAGCTCTCTCCCTGCTGACATAGTTCCCTCTATCTTTGTAATTTTTTCCACTTTGGGGGGAAAAAGGAGCTCAATTGTATGGAGTCCCCTGTGCCAGGAGCCGCCAGGCACATTCCTGGTCTCACTTCCTCGACCCAACAGGCTTGGAGCCTGGTGATGGTGTTATGCCAGTTTTCACAGGGCAGGAAACTGAGGCACAGGCAGGCTGAGTAAATGGCCAAAGGTCACACACGAGAAGGGGCCAGTGGTGCTTGATTAAGGCTGGACTCTGTGAAGCTACAGTACACTCTCTGCGTTGGTGGCCAGCAGCACAGATGCCCCGCTCCCCACTCACTGTGAGGCTGGGGGCCTCAGTTTGTCCACCTGGAAATGGGGACGACAGTAACGTCGGGTGCTGGTGAAGCCGTGGGCCTGGTGTGTGGTGAATGTGCAGGGAATGAGAGCCCCTGTCGGAGGTGGACGTCCTGAGGGGCCTGACTCTGGGAACCCACAGAGCAAGCCTTATGACCACTTCTGCACGGGCCCTTGGGTATTTGATATCAGGTATCCTGTCCCTCCCAAAGTCCTCTCCATCTTTTAAACCTTTTTTAAAAAATTGCAGTAAAATACACATAACATAAAATTTGCCATTTTAACCGTTTTGAAGTGTACAGTTCACTGGCATTAAGGACATGCACATCATCGTGCAACCATCACCCCTACCTAGTCCCTCGACTTTTTCATTGCCCTCCAGTAGACACCCTGTACCCCTTAGGCGTCACCGCCTGTCCCCCCAAAACCCAGCCCCTGGCAACCACTAATCTGATTTCTGTCTGTGGATTTGCCCATTCTGGACGTTTTGTATAAATAAAATCATATAGTATATGGCCTTTTGTGTCTGGCTTATTTCAGTACTTAGCACAATATTTTCAAGGTTCATCCACGTGGTAGCGTGTATCAGTATTTCATTCCTTTTTATGGCTTAAATAATATTCCGTGGTATGTATATACCATATTTTGTTTATCCGTTCATCTGTTGATGGACGTTTGGGTTGTTTCCACCTTTTGACTATTGTGAATAGAGCTGCTATGAACATACATGCACAGTTTTTGTTTGGACACCTGCTTTCCATTCCTTTGGGTATATACCTAGGAGTGGAATTGCTGGATCATCTGGTAATTCTATGTTTAACATTTTGAGGAACTGCCAAACTCTATTCCGTAGAGGCTGCACCGTTTTATATCCCCACCAGCAATGTATGAGGGCTCCAATTTCTCCACGTCCTTGCCAACACCTGTTATTTTACATTAAAAAGAAAAAATTCTGACCGTCCTAGTGGATGCGAGGCGGTAGTTCGTTGCGCTTTCGATTTGCATTTTCCTGATGACAAGTGACATCGAACTTTCTCCTTTGGTTTTAACAGTCCCACTTTCTCTTGACCCACTTCTCAGGTCTTCCACCATTCTATTCATGGTTTTCGAAACGTGGCCTCATTTGTCTAGGCCCTGTTCAAAATGCTTAGATCCCAGGGCGGGCCTCCGGCTGGGCTGGGACGCACCTGGTGTGGTGAGCCCACTTCACTCTTTCCAGATCCGCTGCTTTCTCTCCCCGGTGTCCTCTGGACGGCGCCATCCTTTGCTCTGGCTCCTGGGGCTCCTCAGATTCCGACCCTTTCCTCCCAGGCGGTCACAGCTGTTTCAGCCTTGTGCTTCCCACTCCTGGCCCGCCGGCTCTCTCTTCCCGCCTGGTCAGGGTGAGGACAGGCGGGCCCAGAAATGCTCCGTCTCACCTGCGGGCAGCGACTAATCACCTCCAGCCTCAGTGTCCCCGTCTCGTCCGCAGGACTATTCTGAGAGCCTCGTCAGAGAGCCTTGCTTCCTCAAGTCCGGTAACCTCGCTCCCTCCAAGTGTGACTTGAAGGCGCCGTTTTGCGTCTCCGGGGTGGGTTTACGGTTTCAGGCCTATTTCTGACCGAGGAATCAAAGACTGCTCCTCAGGGATGGAATTTCAGGCATGAATGAGCAGATGGATAGGGTATTTTGGGGGGCAGAGGGTTCGTCTCTGTGCTCCAGAAACCACTCCAGCATCTGCCTCTGAGTGAGAGACCCCACCCATCCTGGAAAAAGACTGGGCTCATTTCCTGCTCCCGGGCCCCGGCTGGTGAGACCCGGCCTGCCTCGCCGGGCACTTTTCTCGCAAGGGCAGGGTGTGGTCGTATGCAATGGATCTGTCCGCGTACGGTGTTTACTTTAAAATGATGACTCGATTATTATATGAAAATTAGGTTGCTGCAGAAAATAAAACAACATCAAAGTAATAGAGTAAATGTGAGAGACCCCGCCTCCATACCCCTCCCCTCCCCCAGTGCCCTTCCCGGGGGAAACTGCAGGTAAAACTTGCTATGGGTTCTGGATCCTTCCAGGCCTTTCATCCCGGTGCATTCATTTTTCTCATCTAAGGGCAGCTCCAAAATAAATAACACCATTAGGCTGAGTGTATCAAACAAAATGGGTTCGGATGTTCTCTAGAATGATGCTTCTTTTTTTTTTTTTTTTTTGCGGTACACGGGCCTCTCACTGCTGGGGCCCCTCCCGTTGCAGAGCACAGACTCAGCGGCCATGGCTCACGGGCCCAGCCACTCCGCAGCATGTGGGATATTCCCGGAACGGGGCACAAACCAGTGTCCCCTGCATCGGCAGGCGGACTCTCAACCACTGCGCCACCAGGGAGGCCCCTAGAATGATGCTTCTTAAGAGGTGGACAGCAGGTGGATTTTTCCTCCCCAGGTGGGACTTGAATGAGGATAAGAGGGAAGGAAAACCTTGCGTGAGGAGGTGGAGGATGTTGGGAGGCAGACGCCCTGAAAATAGATGGACCGAGGGCAGGACAGGGACCTGCCACATATGTCGGCCACTGGTGCACAGAGTCAGAGCCAGACAGCTGCCTGGGGCCCGTCCTGGCTCCACACTTACTGCCTGTGTCCCTTTGGGCGAGTGTAGGTTACTGAACCTCCTTGAGCCCCAGTTTCACCAATTACAAAACAGTCAACTCCTAGCTTGTAGTGAGGGGTGAGTCCTGCAACGGGGCCTGCGTAAGGTGCGGTGGAGGGTTTGGCTGTCAGTCCCTGCTGTGTGTCAGGCTCGGGGACCGCTTTCCTTCCTCCGCTTTGCCTGTGTCAGCTCAGCGTCGGCCCTTGACCTCCCTCCTCGGCCTTTCTGCCTGTGGCGAGAGCAGAGCTAAGCAGGTCGCAGAGCTAAAAATAGTGATCCCAGCACCAGTGCATGGGCGGCGGTCACGTATGAATGAATGGGTGACAGGCTGAGGCTTCCCCCTCTCAGGGTGAGGGTCTCGTGGGAACAGTCACACAGTTAGCTGTTACTGGTCATTGACACATTAGTGTGAATTAGTGTCATAGAGTTTTTTGACCTGAAAGGGACCCAAGAACTGATCCTTCATGATACAGACGGGGAAGGAAGAAGCTTGCCAGGAGCGTCCTGCAGCCAGTTAGGGGCCAGTTGAGGCTGGAGCCCAGGTCTCCTGATTCTGTCTGGTGCTCTGCCCATCCGACGGGAACACCCAGCCCAGTATGTGGGAGGGCCTGCCCGCCTCTGTTCAGGGTTGCTGCTTCGTGGTGGAGGGTCCCCTGTGGCAGGAGGCTCATGGACAGGCCAGCAGACAGATGGGCCTTTTGGAGGGTTGGAGGGAGATCTAGGGATAGTGGCCCTGGGGCTTGGCCTGGCAGGTTTGGGGCCCTGCGTCTTCCAAGAGGGAAGGCGGGAAGCATTTGCGGCTCTGAGATGTGGTTTGGCCATGCAGCTCTGTAGATGCGACCAGTAGCTGGATGAGTGAACCCTGCTCCTTCCCCAGTCCTTTCTGCTAGGTTCTGCCTCACATAGCTGGTCGCTCACTCTGGTCCAGGCAGGCAAGGCTGACCACTGGTCACCGAGGCCTGCTGGAGGCCTTCTGGCTCGTTGCCTGCTCTTATTTGTGTCGGCCACTAGATGGCAGCAGGAAACTTGTCAATTTCTCTTCCGCGTGGATTTTAGGTCAAGCCCTTTGCTCTGGGCTGGATCAGCGTCGCTTCTTGGATGGCACAGGGACTCTCAAATTCCAGGTCTCACTGGTTCCGGGATGGGTGTGAGGAAAGGCTGGGATGAAACCTAGCGTCCGACTCTCCCGCAACGTCCTTGAGAAGTGACTGCATCAGCTTGGACAGTCCTGTGCTTAGAGGTGTCTTTTCAGGAGCCCTCAGTGTGACCCAGACTCTTTCAGCACTGCTCCTGCTACTGAGAAGGTCTTACCCTATGTCCCAGGCTGAGGGTTCGTGCCTCAGAGGGACCAGAAACTGAGACCCAGTGTCCCTGAGGACGTCCACCTGCTCCTGGCAGGGTTCCCGGCGTGGCACTTGTGCTCACATGGATGGATGCGGTGGTGGTGATGGTGGGGACACAGCACAGGCCAGGACATGTGCCACATGAACAGTGGTCCATACAAAGCGCTCCTGGAGCGGGGATTGCTCCCCTTCTCCCGGCCAGAACCCTTTCCTCACAGGCGGCTGGCAGTGTGCGGGCGTTTGGGCCAGACCGTGACTCCGAGGCTGGCTCTGGTGTGAGTCACACGCCGCTGATGGTGGCCGTCCACCTTGCACATCGCTCAACAGTACGCCCTGCAGTTTACGGGTTCTTCTGCTCTCCCATGGCCCCCCTCGGTCTTCCCAGTGACCCTGTGTTGGGGACGGCCCCCTTTCACAGGCGAGAGGCTGAGGCCCAGAGAAAGGAAAGGTGCGTCCCACACTTCAGGGGCAGGATACTGGCCCCACACAGTAGCTTCCAAGGCCGGGGGCTTTTTCTGTTTCTGCCCGCACCGTGTTGCCTCTCTCTTGGGAGTGAAGCAGTTTGTATGCTGGTGGTGGGGGGAGGTTGGTGGGGTTGGGAGAAGCACTCGCTCCGTCCGGGATCAGGGTGACTGTTAGAACCCCTGTGCTGTAACTTTACAGTACCAGCCGGCACCCCTCTGAGAGGGAAGGGTGTGCAGGTGCCTTGGCAGCCCAGCCTCTAAAGGAACAGGGACCGGAGGAGGGAGAGGGCAGATGAGATGGGGCGGTGGCTTCCTGGCCGCTGTGCCCTGCCCCCTCCTCCCAGCATCCCCCCATCGTGTACCCCGAGCAGGGGGCGGGGTGGAGGGCAGGCTGGTCTGGGACGCTGCTCCAACTCCCACTTTGCACTGTGGAGCTGCCGGAACCTCAACTGGCCGTCGTGCCATGAAGGCCTGGGCCAGGTGGGGGTGTTCTTGCGCTGGAATCAGCTTCCGGTTGGCCTTGCGAGCTCTCGGCATTGCTCTGAGCTCATCTGAAGCCGGGGGCCTTGCTGGGACCCCCTTTCCAGTTGGACCCTCTCTGGTGCAGCGCCTGCCGAGCTCGGGGCCGCAGTGGGGGCCGCTCCTGGGCTCCTCGTCTTTTCCCGTCTCCAGGTTGGGTCTTCTCGCCATCCTGGTCCTCAGCCTCTCTGGGTGCGGGTGAGGGTGCAGGGCCCGTTATGGCCAGGTCGGCTTTGTCAGAACGGCAGCAGCTGAGTGATGGGCGCGGATGGGGAGATAGGCCCCTGCCCCGGGCTGCCGGGCGCCCCACCGCTCCTCCCGGGAGGACCTGAGGCGCTGTCCCGACTGTCCCTCTCTCCAGAGCTCTGCTTCCCCCCTCCTACCTGGCTTCACACCCAGCGGGTTCTGCCAGGAGACACAGCTCCCTTGATGCCTGGATTTGGGCCCCGAGGGAGCACTGCCCCCCAGATTGCCAGACCAGAGGCTTCTGCCTCCCAGCCAGCCGCCCGCCGAGGACCGTGTCTTGGGCTCCAGCATCCTGCTCGGCATGGCCTCCCCGGGCCCCCGGCACCAGCTGCAGCCTCCCCGTTGTGCTCCTGGCAGCGGCTTGCTGGGGTGGGTGGCGCTCGCCTCTCCACATTATGTCAGCTTCCAGCCAAGTACCCCGGGGTCTGCCAAGGGAGGGCCTTGTATTAATTTTTTCCAGGGGAAGTAATTCCACCCCCTGTCACACGGATTTCTGCATTCAGTTCTCTAGGGGGCGTGATTTGCCCCTTGCTTCCCATCCCACCCCCTTGATGCTCTAGAGACAGGGCCGACTGGTTTCCTTGAACTGGGGCCCAGAGGAAGGCAGTGCTGGGAGTGGGGAGAGGGTGCAGCTGGGCATCAGGTGTCTGGGGCCTGGCTTCCCCCACTGCTGTGTGACGTGGGTTCGGCCCTCCCCCTCTCTGGGTACACCTGCCATCTGCAGCGGTGCGGGGGGCAGTGCCCGCCCTTCCCCCTCTGGAGTGCAGACTCTGTCCTGAGCGCGGGCTCGACAGAGTGAATTTCCCGTACTGCTGCCGCCCCGGGCCGCCCCTTCCACCTGCGGCGCGTGGGCTGGTGCGGCAGGAGCCTGTCAGGGTCGAGGAAGACCAGGCCCTGCCCCGGGGCGGAGGTGCAGGGCCGAGAAGGGAAGGCAGCTTTGATCCGTGGCTGGTTCCCACTCGGCGCCTCCTGCAGTCTCGGGGCTTAGAGGCAGGAGCCAGTCTAGGGGTGGATGGGCTGGAAGGCAGAGCCCGCGGCTTATAGCCTGTGCTGCGCTCCCGTGGGCCCCTCCTTGGGTTGGCCCCTCCTTGGGTTGGCCCCTCCTTGGGTTCGCCCCTCCTGGCTTCTCCTTCGGCTTTGCTCCGTCTGCCTCCTTCCCTTTGCTTTGCGTTGCCCTCGGCTGCTGGCCCCGGATCCACCAGCCCTGCAGGCCCTGAGCCCTCCCTGGGGCCTCTGCGCCCCTCCCCCATGCACACGTGCATTTGGGCCCCGCCCTCCCTGGGGCCCATCGCCTCCTGCTGCCCCTTGGTATCTGCTCGGGTTTCAGCTCCACGAGTCCCTTTCTTGGGGGCTCAGGGCAGAGGAGGCTCGTCTGGTCCTTCCCTCCCTACGCTGGCAGTGGAGAGACTCTTGGGCCGTGTTGTTGTCAGGGATCCTTCCATCCAAGTCTTGGTTTCTGGCAGGTGTCTGGGCAGGAACCAGTTGTAATTAGATTTCCCTTCTCTGTTCACACCTTCCCCCCTCTGCTCAGCCATCCTGCTGAGGAGGGGCTTCCTCCCCAGGGGCCTGGCTTTGGTAGTGGGACAACCTGGGGACAGTGGGGCTCTCTCTGGCCTGCCCCCCTTGACATCCTCGACAGGGTCTGCAGCCTCGGGGGCCCTGGCACAGCCCCAGGTGGATTTGCTCTCCATCTGCAGGGGTGAACCTCCAGCCTCGCCGCCGACCCCCCGGGGCTCAGACCGTTCTGCCCACATCCCCCAGAAGCAAGGGGACAGTAGCTTCTAGCTGGTCCCGTGGGCATCTGCACCACCTGCCCCTCTTGGTTATCCATACCTGGGGAAGTGACTTGTGGGGCCACGGAAGGGCATCTCAGGGCAGTCACTGGACAGTCTGAGAGGGTTTAGGCTAGTGCTACTTAAAGTGTGGGCCGTGGGCCAGCGCTCATGATGACGAGGCGGGTACAGAAATGGAAAGTCGGCATTTAGCAATGTTCGCAGTGATTTGACTGGCCGTGACGCCTCAGGGTAGTGTGGTGTTTCCTAGGGAAGCGCGAGGTGAGTCTTGGATTCTCATGGCTGGAAGCATGCAAACTCTTTGGGACTTTTCGTTGAAGCTGAAGGACTTGTCTCTTTGAACGGGGTGTCGGCCAGTTGGGACGCTGCTCGAATCTCCAGGCAGTTCACCCGGGGTGAAAGGCAGAATCGTCCCCCAGAGCAGGACCACCCGTGGGCCCAGGATGGACTGGAAATCAAAGGCCTGGCACTTGTCACCACCAAAGAGTCCCGAGAAGGAAACTTCGGGGGTTTCTTGGGAGAAGCTGCAGATTTAGACTTGGTATGGGAAGTTGAGAAAAGTTTGGGGTTTGATGATGATGACTCAAGGGAAGTTCAGGATTTCTGGGGGGAATTTGAACGAGGAAGGTTGTAGGCATGGGAAGTTAGCGGGTAGTGTGGGGTTTGCACTGGGAGGATGTGCGGATAGTTTGGGGTCGGGGTGGGTGAGAGGGAGGATGACCGCCTTGAGGTTTCATGGGTGACGACACAAGAAAATACTGGGTTCCTGGAAAGGACAGAGAGAGCAATGGGTTTAGTCGTGTGGGCCTGTGGAAGTTTGGAGGTGCTTCGTGGAAGAGCGGGAGAGAAATTTGGGGTTTTATTCAGGAGACAAGAAGGAAATTTGGATGTGTGTTGGTAAGGACTGAGGGAGTTTCAGGCTGGAGAAGGCCAAAGGGAAGCGCTGGGGAGAGGGCCCTGGGGGTGTCGGGCTTCATAGGAGAGGCCGGGGGGTTTGGGATGCTGTGCGGGAGGCCGAGGGGGGCCATGCGACTCCGTTGATGGGGACCAAGGGGTCCTGGGTTCCTTGCCAAAGGCGACATCTGGGTTTTGTGTTACACAGGATGGCCCAGGCTTCCCCAGGCTCCGGCAGCTCGCAAGTATCCGGTGTCATGAGAAAGTTTTGAAACTCTCTCGACGTGTCCCCTGAAAACTTGCTCCTTGGTGCCAAAAGCTTCCCCGGCCCAGCTTCTCCAGCTCTCTCAGCGCAAAGGCAGCCGTGCCCATGCCGAGGGGGCTCACAGGGGGGCTTAGCTCAGAGCGCCCGCCCTGGCCCTTTTCAAATGGCTTTCCCAGCCCCCCCGGCCCTCCACCACGGCGGTGAGGATGCCCTGCCTGCCCGGGGAGCGTCTGTGCCTGTTGTCTCCCCTCCTCCTGCCCCGCCTCGGCCCTTGGGGTCCCACACATCTTTCAGGGTCCAACAGGAGCCCTGCTTCTTCAAGGAAGCCTTTGTGACCTCGCCCTCCCCAGGTGCCCGTGGCGTTTCCTCCGGTCCCCTCTCCTGCCCTTGGCCTGCCCGGCAGATGTTCTGACCTGACTTTCCCGTGTGTGCGTGTTTTAGGTGCTTGGGAGACACAGGCCCCCGTCTGAAGGTGTCTCTCTGAGTTGGGGGCCCACCCCTCACACGCCCCTCTTCCTCTCCAGCCTGGCCCAGGCCTGCTCTGCGGACCTTACGGGGCAGCTCTCAGAGGGACAGCCCTGCACGCAAACAAGCCACCTGCGCAGCAGCTCGGACCCAGGCCTGCTCTGCGGACCTTACGGGGCAGCTCTCGGAGGGACAGCCCTGCACGCGAACAAGCCACCTGCGCAGCAGCTCGGACCCAGGGGCCCCGCCCCTGCTGCTCCGCGGGGCTTGTGACAGTCAGCCCCTTGGGGGACTCATGGCCTCTCTCCTTGGGACCAGCGGTTCCCCCCGTATTTCCCACCACGCCTGACGCCCACTTTCTCCATCTGGCCCTTGCTCTGGCCCTGGCCACGTGGCTGGCAGGTGAATAGCAAGATGCGGTGTCAGAGGTCATGCTGAGTGCTTAACGTGGGTGGCTGCTTCCAGGATCCCGTCATAGACGTGCTTCGCGGATGAGGGCGTGCCCGACGGCACACGCATCCTGGAGGCTGAGGGCTGGTGACCGCTCCGCCCCCTGCCCCTGGGTTGACACTGCTCGGCCGCATGCCCTTCTCGGGAGCCTGCCACCTGCTGCTCTGTCCCTTGCCCACCCTTTCATGGAGCATCCCACCCGCCCTCCCGCCCACACCGTCCTCGCCTCTTAACAGCTGAGTTTCCCTTCTTCTCTGACGGGGGTCCCGACCCCCCGTTTCTTGGAAGCCAGGTGGGGTTCAGGTTGGGCTCCTCTGGGTGGGCTGGCCCCCTCCCCCATTTCCCCCTTCCCCCCTTCCCTGGGCAGGGCTGAGTGGGTCCCCAGGCTGGTCCTTGCCTAGGAGAGGGCTGCAGGGTGAGAGGTGATATATACGTGTAAGGCGATGATTATTTGTTTGACAGGGACAGCTGCCTGCAGTAAAGAATGTAATCTAGTAATCCTTTTGTGTGAATCAGACCCCATGCTCAGCACGGTGCCTCAAACAGCAGGAGCCTGTTTCCCCTCCCTCCCCCTCTCTCCCCTCCCCCCACCCCTGCACACTTGCTGGCACTCCTGCACCCGTGTGCCCT
The DNA here is from genome assembly GCF_949774975.1 of Lagenorhynchus albirostris. NCBI lineage: Eukaryota > Metazoa > Chordata > Mammalia > Artiodactyla > Delphinidae > Lagenorhynchus > Lagenorhynchus albirostris. The sequence continues at coordinate 100,755,410 of NC_083105.1, read as the reverse complement.
ACGCACACACCGACACCCTTTTTCTTTTGGTTTTTTTGGGTTGTTGTAAACATCTTATGTAACCATAGTGTACTGTGGAAACCGAGAAATTCAGATTGGTATGGTGTTATTAACTCAGCTGCAGGCTTTCTTTGGATTTTCCCACTAGCGTCCTTTTTCTGTTCCAAGCCCCCACCTTGCATTTAGTTGTCCTGTCTCTTTAGGTTCCTCCAACCTGTGAAGATTCCCTGGTTTTTCTTTGCCTTTTGTGGCCTTGACGGTGCTGAGGAGGACAAATCAGTCACTTTGTAGGATGCCAGCATTTCTTTGTGATTGGGGTGAAGTTATGCATTTTTGGCAAGGATGCCACAGATATGGTGCTGCGTCCTCGGCGCTTGTGTCACGGGGTAAATGGCATCAGTATGTCAGCCTCAGTGCTTGGAGAAGGTGATGCTGGCCGGGTATCTCCTCTATGAAGTTACTCTTTTTCTCTTGGTAATGAATAGATGTCTTGTGGGGGGGGGTACTCTGAGACTATACAAATATCCTGTTTTCCTTCAAACTTTTTTTTCTTTTTAAAATAAATTTATTTATTTTTTCGGCTGTGTTGGGTCTTCACTGCTGTGCGCGGGCTTTCTCTAGTTGTGGTGAGCGGGGGCTACTCTTCGTTGCGGTGTACGCGGTGGCTTCTCTTTGTTGCAGAGCACGGGCTCTAGGCGTGCAGGCTGCAGTAGTTGTGGCTCGCGGGCTCAAGAGTGCAGGCTCAGTAGTTGTGGCGCACGGGCTTAGTGGCTCCGCGGCATGTGGGATCTTCCTGGACCAGGGCTCGAACCCGTGTTCCCTGCATTGGCAGGCGGATTCTTAACCACTGCGCCACCAGGGAAGTCCCCCTCAAACATTTACTCACTAATTTTAGCATCCATCAGTGGTTCTTTCCTGCAGTAGTTATTATTGTGGTGTTTGCCTAATGGTCATTTTCTGTTTCCCTCATTTCCTCTACATTTGTTAATTGGAATTCTCTTGGAAGGAAGAGCTGGCCCTTCTCCTTCCTTCCTTCCTTCCTTCCTTCCTTCCTTCCTTTATTTGCTTACTTACTTAGTAATTTTTATCATTGGAGCCACAAATTTTATTTTATAAAATATATAATATATAATAAATGCATGGATATGTGTTATATAATAGAGGTCACGGGTATGTATTCTATCCTGCGGATTAGAGTTATAATTTGACACCATTGTTTTGTTGCTGAAACTGCTCCTCTGGGCTCTTGCAGGTTGGCTCCTGTGCCCTTTTGCGAGGCCCTCCTCTTTGTTTTTTGAGCACTTTCTTACTTTCCGGCACCACAAGATACTCCAGACTCATGTTATATTTTTCCTGTCTCAGCCCTGGACAGGAATCAATCACTTGTCTCAGGAGCTCTGGGTCCCTTGCTGGAGAATGGTGTTTAGAGACCAGGATCTAGGCACTGAGTGTGTTTGTTGCTAGTGGAGTATCACTGCTTCTAAGTCCTTAGAGAGAGCATAGCTGGGAAATCTATGTACCTACATAGCTAGGTTTATTTGTGTCTGATTTTAAAAATCATGAGTTTGTATGGATTTTCATTTGCTTTTAACTTGGCAGTTTGGGGGCTGGAAGGAACCTGGGGAATCACATCCAAATTCTCCCCTCGAGGACAGAGTCTTTGAGAGGGTTGGCATTCCGCTGAGATGACCTGCCTAGTCAGAGGTGGATTTGGGGTTAGAACTCAAGACTGTTAAGTAATGTCTCCAGGTAATGTCTCTCCACTGCGACAAGCATCTCTGTTGATTAGCGCCTCCCCCCAAATGCGTGTCTACCCTAACCTGTGAACGTGACCTTGTTCAGAAATAGGGTCTTTGCACGTGTAATCGTGTTACGATGAGGTCATATTGGATTAGGGTGAGCCCCAATCTGATGATGATATCCTTATGAGAAGGATAAGAAAGAAGGATAAGAAGAGGGAAATTTGGGTATAGAAATATAGGGAGAGCACCACGTGACAACGGGATAGGAGTGAGGCTGCCGCACGCTCAGGAGCTGAGGGCTGCCCGCAGTCGCTGGAACCATGCAGGGGCACGGAAGGATGTTCCCCAGAGCCCTCAGAGGGATCACAGCCCTGCTCGTGCCTTGATTCAGACTTCCAGCCCCCAGGACGTGAGTCGATACACATCTGATGTTTGAAGCCACCAGTTCGTGGTGCTTGGTTGTACCAGCCTCGGGCACTCATGCAGCGGCATTTCCGGTGGGTGTTGCTTTCCAGCCTCTGCTGAGATGTGGATGGCTCCTTGCTTGGTCCTCCTCTCCCACCCCTGGGTGGCCCCTGTCACCCAGGTAAAAAGCGCAGGTTTCATCAGCACGTCAGCCACAGTCAGGGCGCCCTCTTCAGTGAAGTTTGTGTTTTGGCTACATTAAGACCCAAAGCGTTTGGATTTTGAACAATATCTGGTGATGGTACTTGTCCTTTCCCCCTGTACCCAGAGCATTTATGTTACAAGGAGAGTCTGACTGTCAAATTGTGTTTCTTAGCGTCTAATTTGACCTAAAGTCTGTCTTGTCTTCCTTTGCTTCCTCATGTAGCTCAAGGTCACCTCCCAGGAAATGTTCCTCCTTGTTTCCTCACGTCAAGTTCATCCTGAAGGCGCCTTTACTCCCCGTCCCCGGCGTGGGCGCAGTGCACGGCAGTGGCCCTGGGCTGCCGGGGCGGATGGCGTGTGTGTTCACTGCGTGGACAGCAAGGACCTGCAGGACGGACCCCGCTCACACTGGGCTCAGCAACCCCTGTCTCTTGCTTGAGGTCACACCCGTCTTTCAGTCGTGCGGTGTCCCTCCTAACCGTGCCCTTGCCCTGGGGCCTTCACTTGGCAGTGTCTCATTTGGGAACTTACCTTTTTACGTGAACTTCTTTTGACTCACTGATCTTGACTGAGAGCGAACGCAGCCGGAAGGTGCCCGACTCGGGTTTGTCTTGGATTTTCTCCTTCTTTACATCTGGGGGTAGGGGAACTCCCATCTCAACACATCTTGCTGAGGTTGGGGCTGAAGATTCCCCACTGCTTATGGGGAAACTGAGTCCCGGGAAAAGAGAACCACGCCCACCACCCCGCAGCCCCAGGGCACGTGTATAGCGAGGTTAGGAAGGGTAGGGACCAGGTGTCCTTAGCTTCCCATCTGTCCTCTCTGCCAAGATCATCCTGTCCTGCTCTTTCCTCATTGTTGTGTCCAGATGGCTGGGGGGAGGCATGGCTGGCACCAGCCAAAGTGAGGTATGACCACATGGGGCTCAGAGCAGAGAGGGCTTGGACATTAGGGGTGTCAGGCTGGGCAATCGGAAATTAAAGGCCTGGTGCTGCGGCCAGCAACACCTCCCTATGGTGCAGGGTTCTGAAGTCGCCTGCGGTGGGTGTCCTCCACACTGGTACAAGGGGAAGGAAGGCCTCTTGGCAGGCTGGAGGGACAGATGGGCCGCAGGCACCAGGCCTGGCCCCGCAGGCGAGCTGCAGGCCCTCGGGGCTTAGCATGAGCTTCTGTTATCAAGCTCCTGCTGGCATGGGCACGAGGAACCTTCTCTACTCAGAAGCTGTGCCCCCGGGCAGGACAGTTCCCCTGCTTGGGTCTCAGTCTCTTCATCCGTAACATGGGAACAGTGGACCAGATGATCTTTGAGGTCTCTGCGCCCAGAGAGTGGTGACAGGGTTGGGGCTGATGCAGGGGGGCGGACACGGCCCAGGATAGAGGAGGACAGCTTCTCCCCACCCGAAGTCTCAGCCCTCAGAGCTGAGCTGGCCCGGCAGTCAGGAGGACTTCTTGGAGGAAGTGGCCTCTGAAAAGGCAGAAAAGAGGACTTTTCTCTCTCTGTAGCCCCTGGACATTCTGTTTATCATTCCATCCACCCATCTGTCTTTCCTGCAGGTACTTATTGAGCACCTGCTGTGTGCCAGGCTCTGTGCTAGTGCTGGGAATACAGCTGTGAACAAGGTGAGGCCATTGCTCTCAGGACCTGAGGTCTAACTGAGGAAGATAGTCATTAGACAAACAGTCACAGAACTAGTGACACTGGGAATAATTTCAGATGCCTCTGTATGCCGTGCCTCTCTTCCTGACTTGACTTTTCTGTTCCCTCCACTCTCCTCCTTCCCTTCCTTGTCCTGCTCTATGGCTTTCTTCATCTCTCCAAAGCCAAGACCTTCCAGAGATTCTGGGCTCTCTCAGGCCAGAAACTCAAGAAACCCTAGGTCTTGACCTTCGTGCTTATGTGTCTGGGGACTTCCCTGGGGGAGGAGAGTGGCGGGGCCCCCTCCTCCTGCATCTGTTGTCATGGACCCCATAACCTCTGAAGGGTAATAGCTCATAGGCTTTGGAGTCAGACATTCTGGGTTTGTGTTCAGACTGTGACCCTTACAAACTCGCATGAGTTGCTTACCTTCTCTGAGCCTCAGCTTCCTCATCTGGAAAATGGGTTTACCAACGATTACCTTGCAGCAGTTTTGGGGGATCAAATGGGAAAATGCAAGTGAAAGTATCTCAGTGGTACCTTGGGTATAGTAGGTGCTTGATTAAAACTAGCTTTTGCCCCTTCCTTCTCCTCCGTTTGGGTTTGCAGCCAGATATTTTTGAGTCTGGGGTGGAAGCAGAGGGGCCCCAGTCCTCTGCAGGCCATTCTTCAGCTGAAGCTGGGCAGCAGGACGATGGCAGGAGGGTGCCTCTGCTCTGGGACAAGGTGCAGATCTTGAGCTAGGAAGGCCAGGAGTCCGCCAGGGCCTGGAGAGAATGACAGGCATCCCGTGCATCTCCCAAATGAAGCGTGGGTGACAGCTGCCTCTTGCCGGGTGCCGGGGCCAGGGAGACCCTTGCCGAGTTGGTGGGTCTGTTGCAACCCCATCCTGGTGGTGTCTCCAACCGAAGCAGTGGGAAACGGCCCCTCTCCCTCTAGGCTTGCCCTCCCTCGCGCTCCCTGTTTCCTTCAGGTTCAGTCTGAGCCAGCTGGGGCCTGTTCTGCCCGGGAGGGGAGAACATCTTCTAGAGCAGTGCTTTGCCCAGGGCGCACTCACCAGGTACACGCGGCTGCTGAGCGTTTGAAATGCGGCTGGTGCACCCGAGGAACTGAATTTTTACATTTATTTAGTTTTCAGTAGCTGAAATTTAAATTCAAGTGGCCACCATGTTGGACAGGACGGTGCTACACCGACAGTTTCCACTTGCAGTGTTGCCCCCCCCGGGGGGTCGCCTTTGGTGTGTGAGGTGTGCTGTGGGTGGGCGATGTGCTCTTGGTAAGAAGCTCCTGAGCTGTGTGGATGGTCTACACGTGTGGGGGGCACAGCTTGGCAGGTGAAGGGTGGCCCTGGGGAGTCTGATGTGGACACCTGTGGAGATGGAGTTGTAGGGTCTGAAGGGGGGCTTGGAGGGGAACCATCTCAAAGGCCCCATTTATCTGGGAGGCACAGCAGGACTAGGGAAGGTATTCTGAGCAGCCGTTCTCTTTAGAGGAAAGGGACGAAGGAGATACCTCCCAGGGTTATTGGGCAAAGGGCTGAGTGGGTTTCATAGGAGCTGGAGGAGACCCATAGACCATCGAGTCTAGCTTGCTCCTTTCACCCATGTGGAAAGTGAGGCCCAGCATTTATCAGGTGCCTATGATGGGCCACGATATGGTTCCTTTCCATCTAAGGACTACCCTACAGAGTAGATAGTATCATCCTCATTTTGCAGACAGACGACCAGGAATCAGAGTCACGAAGGTTTTTGGTGGAACCGAGATGGACCCCAAGTCTGTCAGGAGTCACATGCTTCGTTTATGACAGAACCCCCGTCCACTGATCGTCAGACCAGCCCTCCGTGCCCCGGGTCATCGTGTCGCCCTCCCGCGTGCTGGGTGCGGTAGGACCCGGGCGTCTTCCTGCGGCACAGTGGCCTGTGGGGCAGCCAGTGGAGGTGGGGCCTCATGTCCCACGCGGGTGGGGCGTGCGGTAGGTTTGTAGGGAGCACGGCTGGGGCAGCGTGGGCCGCCTGACCCAGGGCCCCGGGTGTGCGACCCCACTGCTGAGCAGCTCTGCTCCTGGGGGATCTGGGGACAGCTACCCACCTGGATGGTGGGGGAGGGTTCACGGTGGGAGGGGGCCGAAGGCCCTCGTTCTGCTCCTGGGCGAGGCCCGTCTCTCTCCTCGCTCTCCAGCTCCGGCTGGACTCTGCCCAGGCGGGGGGAGGGCCCTCCCTCTGTCCAGCTGCTGTCCCCCCTGCCCCCCGCACTGCTGCAGCTGCTTCAGCTCCATCAATCTCATCCAGGGCTGGGGGCAGAGGGGGCCCCTTGGGCGTGTCCGGCCGAGGCGGCTCTGCCCCTGCCTCCGAGCAGTGTCCCCAGCTGCTGAGGGAGGGACGGAGGGACCTGGGGGGATCCCCCCCCCCCCGCTCCTGGGTAAGCTGCGGGCTGTGGGTGGCTCAGCTTTCGTCCCTCCAGCAGGCCTCTCTTTAATCGAAAAGAACAGGAAAAGTTAATTCTCGCTTCACGCCCATGGGGACTCGAGCCTTCCTAGCTCTCCTGCTGTGCTCAGCACTGCTTACTTTGCTGTCCTTTTCATGAATGAATCAGTGAACGACCCCATCACCTCCAGGACGGGGAGATGGGTGCACGCCTGAGGTGAAGGGGGCAGGTCTCCTTCCTTCTGGCCTGACGGTTTGATGTTGGTGGGACTCTGTGTTTGGGGTGTGTGAGCCATCAAGAAACAAGGGTGCTTTGTCCTCCAAGTGTGGGCAGGAGGAGGAGAGGTGTCCTTCCTGACATCAGCACCTCCTGCAGCAGCCAAACACGTGCCTGGCCTTGGTCTCTCTCTCTTTTTTTTTTTTTGCGGTACGCGGGCCTCTCATTGTTGTGGCCTCTCCCGTTGTGGAGCACAGGCTCCGGACGCGCAGGCTCAGCGGCCATGGCTCACGGGCCCAACCGCCCCGCGGCATGTGGGATCTTCCCGGACCGGGGCACGAACCCGTGTCCCCTGCATCAGCAGGCGGACTCTCAACCGGTGCGCCACCAGGGCAGCCCTCTCTTTTTTATGAAATTTAGCTGAGTCCCTAATACCGTAATATAGGTCTAATACCCTGCCTTCTTCAGGAGCTAAAGGCAGCGGTGAAAAGCAGAATTAGTACTCTTTCTTGGGCAGACCTCAGTTTGCCAACCTACAGAATGGGGAGAAGAATTGCCACCCTGTTTCATTCCAACAGGTAACAGCATCTTGGCATAAAACGATTTGAGCTCTTTGGAAAAAAGGCTCTAGAGAGAGTCACTTATTTTGTTTTGATTTCTTACCTTCATCTGGTCCCAGCACAGGACCGAACGGGTGTTAGCCAAGTAATATACGTCAGTGATTCTAGACCTGGCCTTGAGTTAGAGACATCTGGGGACCTTTTGAATAATTCAGACTCCTGGGCCCCCAGCCCAGAGCTTCTGGGTCCGACACTCGTCAGTGGGGCAGGAATCTGTATTTTGACAAGCTTTCCAGATGATCTCAATGCAAAGTGAGGTTTGGGAAGGTCCAACTCTTCCGTCTTTGGGGAGAAGTCTGGTGAGCAGATATTCCCAGTGCTTCCTTCCGAAGCGGGCCTGACTTTCAGGACACTTCTTCATGCGTCCATTCACGGAGCCATCCGCTCGGCCCGCCGACACGGCCCCAGTGTCTGCCGTGTGCCAGGGGCTCTGGGCAGAGATGCAGCAGAATCCCATGGAGCTCCCTTAGTCTGGTTGGGTTCTTGGCCAGAGTTAGAGGCTTACCCACCCTTCCTGCACCTATTGAACAGGAAGGGACCTCGGTCGCCCCTGTTCTGAGGCCCCCAGGGACCAAGGGGCTTGACTGAGGCCTCCCAGTGAGCTCGCTTACACGCTGGTTGTTGAAGGTGGCGTCTGGAGTGGGCCAGGTTTCCTTTAGGAGAAACTGCATCGTGCAGCCCCAGGTGGACTGTGGTCTCTCTGGACCCTGGAGATGCATGCAGACGAGGCGTCGGGCTTGGTTCCAGCCACGCGCCGAGGGTCCATCTCCAGGACTCCCAGGTTCTTGCCTGTAGTATGAGAATGACGTACCCACCTACTGCGGGTTCTTAGACCTAGAGGGGCCGTGTGCTTGGTCCATGCCAGGGGCTCAGGAGATGCTGGGGTTTCTTCTCCACCATTTTATTTGGTCTCTTGAGTGAGGACACTGTATTTTTTTGGCCTCAGTTTTCTGAGCCCTCCTTCCAGCGGGGGGGTGGCCTGGAGCAAGTTTCCACTGCAGGGCGGGGTTCAGGGTGCCAAGTTCAGGCACTGCAGGGGAGCACCTGCCACCCCTTCCTCGCCCTGGGCCTGGCCCTGCCCAGGGGAGTCCAGCCCCCGGCCCGGGCCTTTGAACCCAATACTCCCTGCACAGCCCCGTGCAAATTGCTGGAGGTGCTCGTTTCTCAGGAAGGCTCCTGCATCCAAGCCTTTGTCCTTCCGCTCACATTAAACTCGGTCAACATTTTTTCCCAATGAAGTTCTTCCTGCCTGTGCACAGTCTCAGTCTCCAGTCGGCTCCTCTGGCCAGGGACACAGTTGGATTGCAATTGCTAGCATTTCCTGGAGCTCAGGTCCCCGAGGAGCTATAAGCGTCCAGGAGTGTTTCTGGCCCCTCTCGGCGTGGCCCGCGTTTCCCTCCGGGACGCCCTCAGCTGGCGTTGCCTATGTCCCTGGTCTCTGCTGCCAGTTGGAGTTTCTGAAACGGATTTGCTGATTACAGGCGCTGGGGGCCCCCTCTGTACGTCATGGGCTCGGAGCCAAGGAGGGTGGATTTGGGTAACGGCTGGGCTGCATTCCTCCCATTCTTTTCTCACAGGAAAAAGTGCCTGGAAATAACCCCGTGGGGGATTGCTTACAGAAGGGGCGGGCCGCCTGCCACCAGCCTCGCATTTGGTCCTCCGGGCCTCTCCAGTCCATCCTCACCACCTCCCCTCCGGACAGATGCCACCAGCTGGGCAGGCACCAGGGTTGCCAGTGCCCGTCCGTGGGCTCAATGACCTGACCAGCTGGCTGCCCTTTTCCCACCCTCGCTTGTCGGGACTGTGGCCCCATCCCTGGGGACTTGCCCTGCCAACCCCAGGTGCTGGACAGAATAGGGCGGCAGTGAGGGAAGTCTCCTTCCGCCCCTCCCTCCTCCCCTCCCTCCTCCCTTCCTTCCTTCTTTCCTTTCCTTTTTTTTTCCTTTTTTTTTAATTTAAATGAAGCCAGTCTCAGGAATTGAGAAGTAGAAGCCCGACAGTCGAGTTTCAGTGAATTTCCCTGCACGTGGGACGCCCTGCTGGATGCGGGTGTGATTTGGGGCCCGGCTCAGCGGAGGAGGCTCTTTCCTTCTCCGGCTCTCAGTCCCACGGGGAATTCAGAGCAGGAAATCTCTCCCTGGGGAGTGTGATCGTTTGGACCGTGCATGTAAGGAAATGTCTCTGTTTTCCGAGGCCCCGGCTCTCTGTCACAGTTAACAAACGATGAAGCTGCTGCCGCTCCAGCCCGCAGCACCCGCCCCCCGGGCCACTGTGGGCTCAGCTCTTCTGGTGTCCACGCGGCTGGACCCTCAGCCCTGCCCTCGCCTGGCGGCTCCCCGGGGTGTCTGGCCTGTTGCCATGTTAGCCCCACCTTCTAGAAGGTGCTTGGGTGTCTCCCGTCCTCTGACAAGCAGCCCCCTCCCTAGACCTGGTTCCTGAGTCTCCAGAGAGGGACACGATGAAATGTGTATTGGAAAGAAAAGAGTGACTGACGGACAGGTCGCTGGCGTGGCCACGTCCTGCCTGGAGGCCCCAGGGCTTCTCCTTTCCTCATGTGGCATCAGAGACAGACCCTGAAGCCACTGACCAGATGACAGAGCAGCAGAGGGCCAGTCACACAAAGGGCGGGCCCCGAGGTGTCTTCTGGGCCAGGAGAGCTGAACTCCCCTTTACAGTGTGTAGGGGGGGTGGGGGGAGCCTCCTTTGAAGCCCCCAGCTATGCGCACCTGGACCTGGTACCTGACCCCCCCCCCCCGAGGGACTTGCGGGCAAAGGAGCCGTGCCTGCCTGACCTCATCGCTGTCTGGTTGAGTTGCATGCACTTAATTTGGGAACAGGACCGGGCTGGGTATTAAAAAAATACTTACGGAAATAATGCTGTGCAGGAAGAAAGAGTATGAATCAAAGGAATAGCGAAAAAAAGGGCCTCACAGACCCGCCACCACGACAAATCAACTTTCCATTTTCCACGATGCCCTCAGTCTGTACTTCCTTGCAAACATAATTTTTACGTGGTTATAGTCATAATGCAGGTAGACTTTTTTTTTTTTTTTGCGGTACGCGGGCCTCTCACTGTTGTGGCCTCTCCCGTTGCGGAGCACAGGCTCCAGACGCGCAGGCTCAGCGGCCGTGGCTCACGGGCCCAGCCGCTCCGCGGCACGTGGGATCTTCCCGGACCGGGGCACGAACCCGTGTCCCCTGCATTGGCAGGCGGACTCTCAACCACTGCGCCACCAGGGAAGCCCCTGCAGGTAGACTTTTGCATTCTGTTTGCTTTAATATTCTCCCACAAGCTACATAATCATCACAATTAGACTTTTAAATGGCTACATAGTAGTCATTGAGTTTTTATCAATTTTTCCATTGTTGGAAATTTAGTTTGTTCAGGTTTTAACAGATCTAAATAATGATGCATTAATACTACTTCTAAATAAAACTGCATTAATATGCATAGGTATATTAATATTGTATGTGTGTCTATGTGTGTGTGTGTCTGTCCTTCCTTTCTCTCTGTCTTTCTTCTCTCTGTCTCTCCTTTCCTTCTCCCTTTCTTTCTCCGCCTTTTGTATTATTTCTCAGGACGAGTCGCGCAGCCAGGCACTCTTTCCTAGAGTAATGGGGGAGCTCGTTCTGGGTTGTGAAGTGCCGACCCGAAGTCAGGTGCCCGAGGGCAGCCACAGGACTCAGATCTTCGTCTAAGTGTGTGGCCTTGGGCAGTGAGTTAGGAGGCAGAGTCCCTGTTTTAAAGGCTTGTTGTTGGAGCCACTGGCCAGGGTGCATAGGTTCCCACTGTGTGTGTTTAACTGTTTGAGCGATCCGTAAGGGCACTACCTCACCTGACCCCATTCACAGCAAGAGAAGTAGATCCAGGGCTCACCCTCAGGGAGCTCATGGTCTGAAGCGAGCACAGTGCACCTTCGATTATGTCAACCGAACTGGACACAGAGCTGCAGACTCAGGTGCGTGAGACAGGCCACGCCCCGTTTGAGGATGCACCTGCTGTTCAGGGCCTGCCGACTGCCGCCACACCAGAAATAGCCTGGTGTTGCTAGAGCCTCCATTCTCCTGATTTGGGGGTAAAACCTCCTGAGCTTTATCTGTTGGCAACAAGTTTAAAATATTTAAAACATGATGCAGACGGAACGGAATGTATCTGCGGTTAGGGTGCTGGTTTGTGGCCCCTGCTTTCGGTGTTGTGTCTGGGCCATTTGTTACACTGGGCACCTTGCAGGGGTACCAGGAGCATAAAGCTATAACATGACCACAAATCATGGGGAGGGCAGCAACTTGCACACAGAACACAACACAGGAAGCATCTTGGGATCGGTGACACGCGTGAGACAGAGACACGCCGTTCTGAACGTGCCCGGCTGGGACGACAGTCCTGTCCTGAGGGGGTAGGCGGTCGTCCTGAGGAGGCCGCTCCTGGGGTTAGAACTAACCGAGCTGTCTTGAAGGACGTATTCGCTGTACACTGTCTGGTGTGTGATGAGACAGAGATGTCTGTCTGTCTGTCTGTCTGTCTTGAGCAAGAGACCACATCTTCGCTTCCAGGCCCCTGGTCGGCCGCAGAGTGGGCACTGGGGATTGGACCAGGTGGATTCTGGGTGACTCCCCGCCCCTGCATTTCCCAGCTGGGCAGGGAGGACTTGTCAGTGGGTGTTCCCTGCAGGCAGATTGCTGGCCCCAGCCCCGCTGAGAGCCTCAGGGACCACAGAGGGGGTTCTGCGTGAGGTGCTTTGAACTCCTCAGGAAGGAGAAGGGCTTGAAGACGCTGCATCGTCCCTGCTTTCCCCAGATGACAGCCCTGACGTACGAGCCTAGTGATACTTAAGAAATACGACTTGCTGGGGAAATAAACACCCTGTGTTATTTATCATTTATTGAAAAAACAAAGCTTCCCTAGCTGGGAGGTTTCAGATCACTGACAGTGTCAGGTCCAGTTTTCCTGTATTAATAGCAGGTCGGTGTCCTTCCCACTGTGTCGGGAGCTCTCGATGTGTCTGGGTGCTCCTCTGTCGGGGGTGACCCCCAGGAGGACGAGAGTCAGGCTGTGGAGTTGGTGGCTGGGCCCAGAGCCTGCTGTGGACCCAGTGCTTGGCACTGTGCCGGGACTCTGCACCCTCTCACATGATGCCCCCCAGGACGGGGTCGGGGACAGTGGTCAGGAATGGGTGCTGATGGAGATGCCCGCCGTCTCCGGAGAGGACGGACTCCTGGAGTTTGGAATCGGGGTGAGATGGGCTTTGCTTCTAAGAGTCTCGTGGAATCCAGGGACCAAGAGGATGACGGGGACGTGACCGTGGGTCAGCAGAGGAGCGAGGGCTGGACCAGCTGGGAGCGCTTTCTGGAGCCCCAGTTGAGGGGGGTGTAGCTGATTGATGGGTTCCAGGGGATGGGTTCCAGGACCCCCAGAGACACCAAAATCCGCAGATGCTCGAGTCCCTCATACAGAATGGCATAGTATTTGCATATAACCTATGCACATCTTCCCGTATACTTTTTTTCCCCACATACTTTAAATCAGCTCTAGGTTACTTATAATGCTTGATACAATGTCAATGTTATGTAAATCATTGCCGGCGTACGGCAAATTCAAGTTTTGCTTTTTGGAACTCTCTGGAGTTCTTTCTTGAATATTTTTGGCTCGCAGTTGACTGAATCCTGCAGATACTGAAGGCCGATGGTGTTGATAAAGGCTATACGCTGCAGTATTGGTGCGAGTTCTCCCCACTGAGCCTCACAGCAAGCAGGTGAGGGAGGGGAGAGCAGGGTTATTTCCACTCAATTCACATCAGTGTGGTATAGTTTAAGAATGTGGGTTTTGAAGCTGGTCGACTAGTTTTCTGACCTTGATTAACGATTTAACCTCTGGACCTCCGTTTCTCCATCTGTGAAATGAGGAGACTAATACTTCCCTCATAGGGTGCTTTGTAGAGGCTAAACACCTAAACTCGTCCCTGGCACAGAGTAGACTCTGAATAACTAATAGTAGTTGCAGGTGTCATTGGTGTGGACCAAGAAGTGGAGGCCTGGAGAGGTCTTGTCTTCTCAAGGTTGCAGAGCTGGTGAGGGAGCAGCCAGGACTTGAACCAAGGTCTTCCGACCTCTTACGCCGTGTCCTCCGGTTCTCTGAGTCCCCGGCCCTTCCTTCCCCATCCCTAATGAGATGGAGGCTTGGTAGAAGTCGGCAGGCAGGCCCCGCGCCGTCCAGGCTGCCTTGATGCCTGAATTGTAAGTTACGGGCTGTGTCCCTGCGCAGCTCTGATTATAGGGTGCTGATAGAGCAGCACACCCGGATGAAAACGATGAACAGAAACGTACCGGGGCTTTTGTTCACCAAGCAACTCCATTGTGTCTCTCTCCCCTTCCCCTCCCCTCCCTTTACCTCCTAAAAGAATAAAAGAAATGGAAAAGATGAAGGGCTGTCACCACCGGATCACAACACGGGCTCCAGGAGTTGGCGGCTTTTCAGTGCCTGCAGAGAGTCCCCTCAACTTCTTGCTTTCCTGAGTTTAATTAAGATAAATCTGAGAGCGCCCCTAGAAGCAGGAGCGTCCCAGTTCTGGCTCCCCTTGGGTCTTTCCTTCGGCTCTCTTCGAACCCTCCTCCCCCATCCTGTGAATGCCTCATGCAAGGGCTAGTGAGGCGGGCCCCAGCCGTCCTCTGGCCGTGGGTGGGCCCCCTTCCCCTAGCCCGGCTCAGGTGATGTCCCACCCCTGCCCCAGGACCTTCCGCAGCTCTGTCACCAGCTCAGGTCTGTGCTTCTGAGCATAGCGTGCAGGGCTGTCCGGAAGCTGACCTCAGCATACCTTTGCTGGGTGTCCCCGCTGCTCCTGGTACAAAGCACACGCTTCCACCGCTCTGCAGTTGGCTGTTTCCTGAGCAGGTCTGGAAATTACCTGCCTTCGGTCACGCAGTTCCTTTGGCTGGTAAAGCCCTCAGCCCCGTGGAATCAGGGCCATGTTTCAAGGATTAGCTGATGCGCCAACTCTTCTGGAAGCGGCCTCTTTCTCAGGAACATGCCCCGTTTCACCTGGCACACAACAGACATGGAATGAAGGCCGAACTCACTCATGGCCTCCGCAGGGCTCTTCCAGGGCCTCCTCGGAGCTTTGCTGTCTGTCCCCTTTTCCCACAAGCCATGGCCGTGTTTACTCCTTGACTGCACATGATCTAACTTCTTGGGCATTTTCCTTTTTAAGTTTAAAGTTTTCGTACTTTCCCCATCGTTGTTCAATTTGCGAGTCCCGGAGGCTAGGACGGCAGGAGGGTTTGGTGGAACGAGCCCTAGACTTGGGGCAGGAGCCGTGTGTTCTGTTGCCCGCTCGGCCTCTGACCAGCTGGGATTCAGGGCAAGTAGCTCCCCTTCTCTGGGACCCAGTTCCCCATTTGTAAAACAAGGGGTTGGATTAGCCGGTCTCTAGGCTTTGTGGTGGGATTTTTTTTTTTTTTTTTTTTTGCGGTACGCGGGCCTCTCACTGCTGTGGCCTCTCCCGCTGCGGAGCACAGGCTCTGGACGCGCAGGCCCAGCGGCCATGGCTCACCGGCCCGGCCGCTCCGCGGCATGTGGGATCTTCCCGGACCGGGGCACGAACCCGTGTCCCCTGCATTGGCAGGCGGACTCTCAACCACTGCGCCACCAGGGAAGCCCGTGGTGGGATTTTCAAAGATACTTCTGTTGAGATACAATTCACGTACCATAAAACTCTCCCGTTGTTTTGGACTGCGCTGTGGCCCTTCCAAGTTCTTACGTCAAAGTCCTAACCTCTTGGACCTCAAAATGTGACTGTATTTGGAAATAGGATCTTTAAAGAGGTAACTAAGTTTAAGGAGGTCATGAGCCAGTACAGCTGGCGTCCTTTGAAAGGCGATCGGCACACAGACACACACAGAGGAAGGACCATGTGAAGACAGGGAGAAGACGGCCATCTACAAGCCAAGGAGAGGGGCCTCAGAATGAACCTGAGCCTGCCACCACCTTGGTCTTGGATTTCTAGGCTCCAGAATCAGGAGAAAACACATTTCTGTTGTTCAAGCCACCCAGCCTGTAGTACTTGGTTATTGCTGCACGAACAAAGTAACCCAACCGTTTCATGTACAGCTCAGTGGTTTAGTATGTTCACAGTTGTTTAACCATGACCACTATCTATTTTTGAGCATTTTATCACCCCCTAAAGAGGGCCCGTACCCACCAGTGGTCACTCCTCATTCCTCCCCAGCCCTTACTCCACCCCCAGCCCTGGGTGACCACTAATCGATGTTCTAGCTCTGTGGACTTGTCTATTCTGGACATTTCTTATAAGTGGGGTCTTTTGTGACTGGCTTCTTTTGCTTAGCATGATGGTTCAGGGTTCATCCACGTTGCGGCGTGTAGCGGTGCTCTACTCCTCTGTATTGCTCGACAAAGTTTCATGGTATGGGTATGCCACGTTTCGTTTATCCATTCGTCACTTGATGGATATTTGCGTCATTCCATTTTTTGGGCTGTTATGAATAATGCCACAGTGAACATTTGTGTGCGAGCTCCTGTGAGGACATGTTATCATTTCTCGTGGTTATGTACCTTGGAGAGGAATTGCTGGGTCACGTGGTAACTCTAGGTCTAACTTTTTTGCGGAACCACCATACTGTTATCCACAGTGGCTGCACCATTTTACATTCCCACCAGCAGCACACAGAGGATTCTAGTTTCTCCACACCATTGTCAACACTTGTTATTGTCTTTTTGTAGCCCTCCTAGTGGGTGTGAAATGGTATCTCATTGTGGTTTTGGTTTGCATTTCTCTGAGGACTAATAAGGTTGAGCATCTGTTCATGTACTTATTTGCCATTTGTATAGAAATATCTATTAATATACTGTCTTTTTAAAATGAGTTGTCTTTTAATTACTGAGTTGTAGGAGTCCTTTATATATATCCCCTTATCAGATATATGATCTGCAAATATTTTCTCATATTCTAAGCGTTGTCTTTTCATTTTCATTTTCTGGGTGGTGTCATCTGTAGCATAAAAGTTTATAACACTGATGAAGCCCAGGTTATCTAATTGTTCTTGTATTACTTTTGCTTTTGGTGTCATATCTAAGAAACCATTGCCTAACCCAAGGTTTACTCCTGTGTTTTCTTCTAAGAGTTTTATGGTTTTAGCTCTTCCATGTATAGCCATGATGCCTTTTGAGTTAGCTTTTGTACGTGGTGTGAGGTAGGGGTCCAGCTTCATTGTGTGTGTGTGGGTTTGTGGATGTCCAGCACAGTTTGTTGAAATGGATGGGATCTTAAGGTTTATGTGGGGCAGCCTGCCATCTGGGGAGTGTGGAGACCGGCCCAGGGAAAATGCTCTGGGCACCAGCACCCACATGCAGCCTCCAGCCCCTGCTGGACAATCTTTTTTTTTTTTTTTGGCTGTGCTGTGTGGCATGCAGGATCCTAGTTCCCCGACCAGGGATTGAACCCGCACCCCCTGCATTGGAAGCACAGAGTCTTAACCACTGAACTGCCGGGAAAGTCCTGGACAGTCTTTTGTGTTGAGATTTTATCATTCTTTGTGTGTTTAACTTGCTCTTAACAACTTCCAGAATAGTGTTGTGCGCAGCTGGGTGCTAAATCATTGATTCTGTGATGGTGGAGGCTGGGGGCTGCCATCATAGCAAGGTTGTCCTTGCCTCATGAGACCCACTGGAACCAACAGCAGAGGAGTCATCAGCTTGCTTCTACCAGAGTCCAGGTGATGGGACCCTGGCAGGCCCGTCCTCAAGCTGGGGAGGAGATGACAGTGACAACTGAGACCAGAGGTGATGGATGTTTGGTGAAAAAAAGAAAGAGGGCATTTTCAGCTCTTTGGCTCCTTTAATTCAACTCTGCATTCAGGCCAGGCAAGGACCATTTTCTTCCCCCTCAACACTCTTTTCAGCAGCTCTAATAGGTCCCCCGGGTGGATTTAAGGGGAGTTAGTGAGACAAGTTATGGTTATACCAGACTCTAGGCTATGTGTCCCCCTTTTCTCCCCAGGCCTCCTGGGCCAAGGCTCAAAGCTCCATCTCCCCCACCGTGAGAGCTGGGTCAGACGGCCAGGTACTGGGCAGCCTGCTGGGTGGAGGGCAGTGGGGCCCTCAGAGGGCTCAGGGCTTCTCCTTCCTCCCACTGTTGACAGACTGGGACGGGGAGGCGAATCTCTCCAGCAGACCCCCAACTCTCTTTCCCAGGCTCTTCCCATCCTCTTCCATGGTCCCTGCTGGGGTCACGCAGACCCCTCCCGTGCTCGTTTGTCCTGCTCACCTCGCGTCTGCGGCACGGCGAGCTGCCTGGTGCTACAGACAGTCGTTGGATGAGCAGATGGGTGAACGCGTGCTTTTCCACCTGGATCGCAAGCTGTCCTCTCCCTCCTTCCCCATCGCCCTTTGGCGTCTCTGTTGAGAGTCCGGGTTGAAGATCTTGTCCATAAAGCCCTGCCACCCCTTCTTGCCCCCTTGTTGGATACGATGATCTCTTCCCTTCCGAGCCTTCCCTTCTTTATGTTTCTACCTCTGTTTCGCCACTTGCCACACTCTGTCCTGTGGTAAAATATTTGCGTGTACGTCTTCACCCCGGAAGTGGAACACAGGGCGTGGCGTGGGGGCCGTGCTTTCTCATTCTGTATTTTCCCGCGTGTCCGCTCCTTCCCTCTCCGCCACACCCAGCGCGGGGCTTTGCAGAGTTTGCCACTCAACAGCCTGCTCAAGTCACAGTGTCTGGGCCTCGGGTTACTGGGGCTGGGCCTTGCCCCCCAGGCTCCTGTCCTGCCTGCGGATTCATGCTGCCCCGAGGATTTTTCCGGGCCTCACATCCTGGAGGAGGAAGGATTTGCGGAAGACAGACGGCGGCATGCGTGCGTGCGTCGCGCCGTCCGTCCGTTGTGTGTAATTTACATATCTCTGTGTGGAGACCATCCGGGCGGCCGCATTACTGCGGTATTATACTTGACTCCTGGCAGGAAGAATTGGAGCAGATAACACATCAGTGATAATCCTTGCTCTGCCTTGGAGGATACAGAAAACCTCTGAGTGAGCTGCTGCCTTGGATGTTAGGAACTTACCTGCTGCTGCAGGCCTCCTCCCTCCCGTCCATGGGGCTGCCCTCTCTGTTCTCTCGTCTTTGTGGGAACCCCGCCTCCCCCCACAGTCCTCACCTGGAAGGTGGGGTGAGTGGGGCAAGAGGCCGCAGCAGGGATGGAGAAGCCCCTTGGGGCGCTGAGCTGAGGAGGGCCTTAGGGACGCCGGGCTGGATGGGCACCTTGTCCCTAAGAGAGAAAAGGGAGGGAGGGAGCAATCTGACCATCGGTGCTGACGGGCTTTCTGTTTCCTAAGGGACGTCCTTTCACGTGGATTTCCAGGTTTGAGTCTCACAACAATCCTGGGAGCTGTTCTTAGCTCTGTCTTCAGGCCCAGGTCTGCAGAGAGAAGGGGTAGTGGCAGGGTCAGGCGGGCTTCCATGCCTGGGATGTCGGTTGGGTAGGAAGCCGCACCGTTCCTTGCGCACAGTGGGTGTTTCACGCACGTTTGTCCCATAGACAAATAGTGGGCACTTGGTAATGAAGAGTCGATTTGACACACAAGCAGAGTTTTCTGCATTTGGAACACAGCGATGCCTCAGGTCCCTGAAACGCTAGTATTCTGCGGTTCCCTTGCCTGGGGAGGGGGCCCTCGTCACCACGCGGCCTGGCCGTGGAGGGGTCGGATTAACCTCCGGGGTCAGCAGGCTTGCAGAGCTCAGGAAATGCCTCTCTGTGATCCGAATTTGGTCCAGAGACAGGTGGTGGAGCCCAGAGGAGGGGGAGTTCGCCGGCCGCTCCAGGGCCGGGGAAAGGGAGCCCCAGCTCAGCTGCCCTTCCTTCTGATGGACTGAAGGTCTTCAGGCCGGGTCCTCAGTGTGGTTAGATCTTGGCAGAGGAGCTGAACCCCGTGAGTTAAGTACTTGGCCCCCATCCCGTGGTTCACCCTCGGCTGGTGGGGAAGGAGAGCTGACCGTGGTGCGTTGGCTGGGGGTCCAGGTCCACCCGCCCTCTGTTCAGGGGACTTCCTTCAGGTGTAATTCCCTGGGCAGACCTGCCCTTCTGAGTCTCATCGTGGCCCCAGGAAGTGACTTCTTTTGAGCTGTGTTCCCCCTGCTCCCTTGGGTGCTGAGGGAGCCCAGAAACATTCCAAGCGCATCAGTTCCTGTGTCTGCAAAGCAGGGCGAGGGGCACAGAGCGGGTGTCCCCCGTCGTGCGGAGGGAGACACCGAGGCCCTGGGGGGAGGGACCTGCAATGCTGTGGTTGTGCAGGCGGCGGAGGTGGGCAGGAGCCTCGGGCGGAAGCTCTCGAGGCTGTGGACCTTCGTGGATCTGTTCGTGTACTTGCGAGGTGCCCGGGAGATTGGCCACCGTGCAGAGGTTTTATTTATGAGGACGCCTCGAATCCCCGTCCTGCTGCCTGCGTGAATCTGTGACCATCACTGGTGCTGTCCAGCTCCCGGGGGCGTCTTAAGTCTCCCAAGTAGTCCGTGTTTGAAGGCAGCCTGATGCAGAGGACGGTCCTCAAGGAGGGGGTCAGCTCGGGGCTCAGACCGGCTCGGCTTCTCCCAGGTGCGGGAGGGTCTCACGCCAGAAAGCGAAGGGCCGGGCTTGGGAGTCAGTGATGTCTGCACCTGTGTTACCCTCAGGACGCTCTGATTTGGTCACTTGTCTTACAGCAGATGCAGTCATTTGGCATTCATGCCTCCTCTCGATTAAAATGGTTGAAATAAGGATCTCACGTGAGCAAGACACAGAATTTTAATAATATTCAAGTAGTGTTAAGTCTAATGTATATTGCCATTTTTTTCATTAACTTCAATTTAGTGGACATTTACATTTTAATTTGTAATATGCTTAGTTCTTGAAAGCAGTCACCCTGTCGTCTTTAAACAAATGCTGCATATTTTTTACTTTTCATTAATTTGAGAATGATTTCTTATTACTGATTAATGAGGTTTTTTTACTAAGAATAGGATCAAAGCATCATACTGTCTAGAGCTGGAGGGTTCCTTAGAGATCGTCTCAACAGCCTTCATTTTGGAGATGGAAAAACACTAGGTTATTACATGTGCTCGCACACGATCAGCGACTCCTTTTCCACGAGCAGCTTTGTCCTTCCAGTATGAAAGGGCTGCGGGGCTGCATAAGTGGAGAGAAATGGGAAAATTCCTAACTTCTGATTGAAGTATAACTTACATATACAAAGAGGTAGCGTTCAGAGGACCTTTATAAAGTGACCAGAGCCCAGATCAAGAAACCGAACATTACTAGCCCTCCCGAGCCCCCTTTCTGCCCCTCCAGCCGCTACCCTGGTCGGTGTAACCGCTGTCCTGACATCTGATAGCACAGAATAGTTTTGAACTTGGCATCGCTGGGATCGTACAGTATGTGCTCCTTTGTGTCTGACTCCTTTTCGTCAACGTTTTCCCTCCGGATTTTGGTTATTTTTAAGTCGTACTTCTATGCATCTTCTTTTCATCGAAACCCATTTCTATTGGTTTATAGCAAAGATCGGAACTGCTGGGACGTGGAATATGGGTAAATTCCAATTCTGTAGACGTGACCACTTTTCCAAAGTGGTGGCTTTGACCTTTGCTCCCAGCAGCGGTGTGTGAGGGTTCTGGAGGGCCCGTGTCTTGCCAGCGTGGATGCTCCCCGTTGTTTTCGTTTTAGCCTTCTGGTGGGTGTGTAGTGGTGTCTCACTGCAGCTTCTATTTGATTTCTCTGATGACCGGTGACACTGAGCCCTAGAAATGGGGTTTTGAGCACAGACTGGGGTTTTTAGCTCTTCCATCATCAAGGAAGTTACTCTCTGCCAGCCAAGGAGGACCCAGAGAGAAGAAGACATATTTCAGGGATGATAAGTAAACATAGAGCTCCAAGTTTAGAATAGAAACGGCTGCAAGCGCCTTGAGGCTAGGGCTGTGGCTTGTGTCCTTTGGCACCTGCCTCCCCTTTGGTGGTGAGGATATGCTCGGTGAAGACAGGGGACGGCATAGACTCAAGGTTCAGCTGGAGAGGCACGATGGGGGGTTCTGCGGCAGTGTGGGTTACGGAGCCCGGGTTGGGCTGGATTCAGGGTGTGTACAGGCCTCTCAGATGCGGCTCTTGCTCTGCCAGCTGCTGGCTAAGCGCTGTGAGCACAGCCCCCCGTGGTCCCTCTGCAAGCTTGGGATGGCAGGAGCTGGGAGCTGTGGGCGACAGATGTGGACCTTCACCTGGAATGCAGGGGCCAAGGCGGTGGGTCTCCTCCAGGGTGCTTGGCCGGCACAGGGGCTGGGAGTACCTTACGCTGGACCTGCAGAGTCCCTGTCTGGGGCAGTGTGCTTGCTGGGCCCATCCTCTGGCTCCTTTGGGAGCTCTAGGCCTGATTCTGCAGGGTCAGGCTGTGGGCAGATGCCCTGGGAGGGAGTAAAGTCGGCATCGGCTGCAGGTCTTTGTTGATGAAGGCGCGGCCGGGGTGATTCCCAGTGTAGGGCCCTGGGCAGCCCCCGGGCTACAGGGGAAGAGCAGCCCCGGGGCAGCCATCTGTCAGAAATAATGCACCAGAACTTACTGTAGAAGCTCAGATGCCACACACCTTTTAGCTCAGCTCCCTGCGAGGGGCCCTGCAACTGTCCTCAGCAAAAACTGTCCTCTCTTCTTTATCATCAGAAAAATCTCGTCTCTCTCTGCTACACCAACTCCTTCCACATGCTTCAAACCTTCTGGTTGATGAGGCCTTCGTGAACTTGCCTCTCTGCCCTCTCTTCTTTATGCCTCCTTCACTTCAAAACCAAGAGGGGGGGCAGCACGCGTGTGTCCCCAGTGCATGCGCGCCAGGTGCTCTGGGGGCGCCAAGTGCTCGGGGGCGCTGGGTGGGCAAACCTCCGACCCCCCCGAAGTTGCCCAGCGTGTAGCATGAAGAGCAGGGTGTGTGGACACTAGTAATGCGTGCGGGACCGGGTGTGAGAGTAACGAGGACTGGGGGGGGTCCCGGCAGAGGCGTGTACTCACTTCCTGCCTCTTCCCCACCCCCGCCCATCCCCCTGCCTCCCGGTCTCTTTCCGTCTGGGAAGCATTATTACTCACTCATGACGCCTGCATCCCGTCTCTCTGCGGACGGATGTCTCCAGAGAGGTTGGAGGGATCGGGGAAGAACAGGGTGTGGGTGGGGAGGATTGGGTGAATCTCAGCTCCTCTCCCAGGCCCCCCCCCGTCCCTCGGGAAGCCAAGGCAACCTCCCCCCACCGCCCCCACCGTCAGCAAAGCACCCGAGGAGCAAATGACTGGATGGGAGGTGGTGCGTGGCCACCCGCCCGCCCCCTCTCTGGCTCGCACCGGACTGGCGTGCGGATGTATAAGCTCAGGTTTGGACCTGACTCAGGAGGAAGGTAGGAGAAATTCAAGGGGGTGATCTCATGTGGCATTAAATGGAGCCAGGAACACGAGGGGTGGGTACCTGCGTCTTCCATCATTCCCTCCTCGGCCCAGATCCGGTGACAGTACTCTCCACGGAGGCTAGTCAGCGGACGCCGGCTGCCCTGTCACCCACTCATGGGTCTCATGCCCGTTGGAGCATCGGACGGGGGCGCAGGCCCTTCACCCTCGCTGCGTTCTCTCTGTAAAGCGCTCTGCCCTCCCCATAGGGAGCAGAAGGCGCTCCGTCCGTTCCGGGGGTTTGGGATGGGCTGTCGGGAAGGCTTATTGGCCCTGGGGCTCTCTGAGGACGTGGTGGAGGCACGGGGAGGACTCAACTCCAGGGCGTCGGGGCAGACAGAGGGAGTGCGTAGGGTCTGGCTGAAAGACTTCTGGCCTCGAAATGAGCAGCTCTGATTTCTAGATCAGGTTCAGATATTAATTAGTTTGGTGTCCTTGGAAAGGTCCCCTGGCCCCTACGTTTTAGTTTCCGCACACGTCAAATGATGATATGCATGCCTGCCCTCCTACCACCCAGGGTCGTGAGAAGGACCATGTGTGTTAGCCATGTGACCGCCTGGGAGAAGTGCAGTGCAGAAGTCCTGTGACGTCACTGCTGATAACAAGTGCTGTTGTCGTTACACTCAGGCCGCAGGTATCTAGGTATTGATGGGGTCGTGAGCAGTTGCAGCTGGAAGGGCTGTGGATCCTCGGGCCGAGGTCAGGCAGTTCAGAGCTGGGTGTTGGTGAGGTCCTCCCAAGTCCCCGAGCTCATTGGAGGGGCTGGAGCATGGCGGTGAGCCTGGAGCCCTTGACAAAGGGGCAGCTTTGAACAGTATTTGGAGGAGGGAAGAAGACTGGGTCAGGCATCACGGTGGCAGAAGTAACGGTCCTGCAAGATGCCACCTGGGGATGGAGGAGGTGAAGAATGCAGGGAGCCCAGACCCCGGCTCCCCGAGTCAGACGGAGCCATCCCCTTGGGCCTGCGCGGGGGGGCCCTTCTGCCCTCCTTTTGGGGAGCTGCGTAGCAGTGGGAGGGCTCTGATTTAGGAGAGTGTCGTGGGGGGGCGAGGCGTCCCAAATCCCCCGTCTGTCATTTTCTGGCTGCTGTGACCTTGAGCCTGTCCCTTACCTGTCTACGTTCCGCTTCCTTCATCTGGGAATCATCATACCTGTCTTACAGGGTCGCTGTGAGGATTGAGTGAAGCCATACAACAGCCTGGAAATAGAAGGTGCTCAATAAATGTCACTTAAATCTGAATTTCTCTCCCATCCATCTCGTCTGTGGCATTTGCTGAGAATATTCCAGAGCCTTTTGACACATGCACACCGGTCCAGGCCAGGGCTCAGTATTTTCCTTCCTTTCTATGGAGACAGACATTGCAGCTGTGCCAATGTCATACCAATAATCTATATTCTTGTGTCAGACCTGCCTGTCTGTGTCCAGTTCGCCTCCAGATATCAGGGAGCGTGGATTTTGCATGTAATGTATGTTCATAGGAAAGAAATCAGAATTCAAAAGCAACTTTATGAGAAAACTTCTAGAAGCAGAGGTCTTTCCCTTGTCATCAAAATCACATACCTGGAAACAAAATCTAGTTTGTGGATGTGGGCGGCATAGAGAAGGGCTCACCCAGGCGGCCTCTGCTGCCGGCGGGGGTGGCCTCGGCCCCATCACTTGGCTCTACCAGCCTCAGAGTAGCTCACCTGTAGAATGAGGCGGGTGCAGAGACCAGGCCTCTCCGGTGAGCCAAGCAGCAATGCTGGGGATGCTGACATGGACCCCAGAGTGGAGCAGAGCGGCCAGCATGGCCACGGCCCCTGCTGGGAGGGCTGCAGGGGAGGCTTCCAGGGCCACCAGCACGTCACTACCTGTTGGGCGAGGACTCTCAGATTGTCCTCTGTGAAGTGTCTGCTGTTTCTAAAGTTCTCCGGCTCGTAAAGTTGTGGGTTCGCCTCTCTGCTTAGGTGACCGATAGACATCTTAATGTGTTGACAGCCCCCTTGGCTTCCCTACCCTATTTCCTCCTTATAGCACCAGGATCCAGCTTTCCTTACTCCCTCCACTGCTACGGCCCTGATCTGAGCCAACATCCATCATCTCTTGCTTGGATTTTGATAAAACTTCCCAAGGTGTCTCCCTACCGCTGCCCTTGCTCAAAGGTACCACAGAGACCTTCCCTGATCATTATTTATAATAGCTGCCCACTCCGCACCCCGTATATTCATGGTCTCCCCCATCCCTCTTTATTTTCTACTTAGCTTGTCAGACACGTATTTTTTAGTTCTTTCTTAATTGTCTTTCTTTGTCACCCCCTTGCCCTCAAATCAGAATATAAGCCATATGAGGGCAGGGATTTTTGGTGTTTTTTTCCTTCTGGTTTTGTGCAATGCCGTAAACCTAGTAACTAGATTGCACGACTAACCTGTGATCTTTAGAAACTGCTGTCAGTTTGGAAATTACTGTCCACCCTCTTGTCATGTTTTCCTTGATGCCAGCGCCACTCCCTGAGGGTCCCTTGCCCTGGACATTCTGGCCTCCCTGCTGTCCTGTCCCCTCCCCCTGGCAGACACCTGTCTTTCCTGAATGGTTAGTTATCCGGCCCTGTGTTCTGTATGGGTAGATCTGGTAGGTAAGATGATTGAGGACCTGGTCTTACACCCCAGCCCCTTTGCCCAACACAGCCCTAGCGTGTAATAGAAGAGGCTCAATAAATTCATTTTCCATTCCTTTTTTTTTTAAAAAAATTACTTATTTATGGCTGCATTGGGTCTTTGCCGCTGCATGCGGGCTTTCTCTAGTTGTGGCAAGCGGGTGCGTGGGCTTCTCATTGCAGTGGCCTCTCCTGCCGCGGAGCATGGACTCCAGGTGCGCGGGCTTCAGTAGTTGTGGCTTGTGGGCTCCAGAGCGCAGGCTCAATAGCTGTGATGCACGGGCTTAGTTGCTCTGTGGCATGTGGGATCTCCCCAGACCAGGGCTCGAACCCGTGTCCCCTGCATTGGCAGGAGGATTCCCAACCACTGTGCCACCAGGGAAGCCCCCATTTTTCATTCCTTTACTGGCAAATGTTTTAATGAATTGCTGTTGACAGATGATTAAAATTCAACCCTGGAGATGATCTGGGCTTTTAGAAGGTGTGCCTTACGGGCTGGTCAAGGCAGTGGCAGAGGGTGGTCTGCACTGGTTGGTGGGATGTGGAGGGGTGTGGATGGTGCAGCGCTGGGAGAGGTGGCTGAGGGACGGGGCTCCTGTGTCTGCTTTGAGAATGGCCACAGTCGCCAGAGGGTGAGGCGTGCATCTATTCCTTTAAACTTCCATGGAGAGTGGAAGCTGCTCCTTGAGATTTTAAAATACGCTTCACGGTCCCGATGGTGTCAGGTAGCTAGTTTACAGGTCTGTCCTGTTGTGATAACTCAGGCTAAGCTGGATAATAAATGAAAGTGGGACAGAGCCTCTGGATAAATATTGCTACAGAACATCTTGGCCGGCACAAATCACAGGGAAAAAATCTCCGGGCTGCTTTTCATTCCTCCTCTTCCTCCCTGGCCCTCTGGCAGCAGCCGGCAAAGCAGGACCCATCCATCACAGCTCCCCCATCCCCACCTGCTCTCAGCACACTGCTGTGGAAGGAGGGATGCAGACTGGTCCTGGGATGCAGGTGCCGCAGCTCTGCCTTCCTGCCCAGCTCTGCGGGTGGCCCTGGGAAGCCAGCACAGATGGGACCATGGCCGTTCTCTATTCAAAGCCGTGCACCACTGCTTAGCTCTGCAGGCCTGCTTATCTCTAAAACGAGGGGGTTAATAATTGGTGGTTCTTAGTCTGGAGCGAGCGTCTGCGTCACCTGGGAATTTAAAAGCAGCTCGTGAGTCCCGCCCTAGCGCACAGTCAGCATTGCAGGGGGCTAGTCTTGGGTGTTTCCTCTCACCTTCCTGGGCCCCTGCTGGGGCGCTCCTGGTCAGGACCATCGACGGGACACATGAAGAGTGAGATGGGTGATGGGTTAGGTGGTGGGATGGGCCGCTTTGTGTGACCCTCTCTGGCACTAGATCCATCGGCACTGTCACTTAGCCTGGATTCCATCATCTTCGGAGTCGCGCTTGCCTTGTAATCAACGTCTGCCTGCAGGTATTGATTGCGGCCATTGGGAGCACAGAGCTGCCATAGGCGTGTAGGTACCAGAGGTGACTAACCAAAGGCAGGGGAGTCTATCAGCGGAGAAGGATAGTCTCCTGCAGGGCGGCCCTGCCCACCCCACCTCCCCTGCTAGTCGTTTGGGAGTCTTTCTCAGTTTTTCTCCCAACCCCTGCATCCACATTCTGTGATCTCCTTCCTCACTGTCTCTCCATCCCCCTGTCCCAGTGCAGATGCTCCGGGGCTCCTGCCTGAACCCTAGAGTAGCTTCCTATCCAGCCCCCCTCAAGCCGTCTTCACCGAGCTCCGGGGCGGCCGTGCCCGCGGGCCTCGGTGCCTGTGCCTGCCGCCGGGGGAATGTGCACCGTGCCCGGGTGGATTCACTGCAGTGGTCGCCGGTCATCCTGGGGGCAGAGCCGGGCTCTGCGCGGCCTCGCGGGCCCCGAGTGGGGCTGCAGCCCTGCCCTCGAGGCTCCCACAGGCTGCAGCCCTGCCCTCCTGCTCTTCTTGTCCCGCCGTGATCCCGTCACCTTTGTCCAGCCTCTGGGTCTCGCCTGTGCCGTCAGCTCCCCCTGGGACGGGGATGCCCTTCCTCCCCCTCTGCTAGGCCGGCAGGTGCGACTCACCGCTGGGTCGGCCCAGGTGTCCCTGGCGGAGAGGCCTGACCATGGAGTCGAGAGCCCTGGGGTTTGTGTTGCTTCTGTTACTGCCTTGCTGGATGACTCTGGATTCATTCATTCTTCCCTCTGGAAGCTCATTTTTTTTCCGGTGTAAAGCGGGCACACACCCGAGTGATTTCTAGGTCGCCTTCCAGTTCTAACCTCCCTAGTTTTGTGTTAGAGACGCAGAGCGTGTGTCTTGCGTGCCTCGACAAGGGCCTTCCCCAGGTGCCTGGTGACAGGCCCAGCGCACAGTGCTGTGCGGCCGTGTTGTCAACCTGAGCGGGACCTCAGGAGCCTCCTGATTTGGGGGTGCGCACGCTGCTGGGTCTCGAGCGTCCCCCGCCCGGCCCCTCATCTTTCCTTATTTGCTGAGCAGGCCAGGAGTGCTCACAAGGCCCTCCTCGCAGCTTTGTGCCCCGTGTGATGTGCGGTGTGGGACCAGCCTCTGACTTCTCGAGGGCTCTGTGGGTGCAGCCTGCCGAGTGGAGGGTGTCCTCTGTGATGTGCTGGTCCTGAGGGACTTAGGAGCCAGGCGCTGGGACCCAGGGAGCAGGACAGCCCTCAGCCTGAAGCCGGAGTGGGCGGGAGACGCCCCGAGGGTGGCGTCGGGCGCTCCTCCTTGGCCTCGAGCATGAAGACCTCGGGTGTCCAGGCCCCTGGAGGTGTCGGGCCTGGAGAGACAGACAAGGAACCAGGAGGCCACCCCTTGAGCTGCAGCATGGCCGCCCCGGGGAAGGTGTGTGATGGGGTGCAGCGAGTTCAGCAGCCTGGACTCAGGAACCCAGGCTCCCGTGCTCATGTCCCCTTGGGCTCTGTCCCCAGCGCTCAGAGAACTCACTCTGGAAGGCCCGGCCTACCTGGCAGTGGTCGTGGAGGCCCCAGGGAAGGGCAGCGCCTTCCAGCTGGTGAGGGACTTGGGGTCGGGGGAGCCTTTCTCGGGCTGGAACCCGCAGGGCATTCCTGGCGTCTTGTTCTTAGGCCTCAGTTTCTCCTTCGGCCCAGGTTGCCCCACCCTGTGGCCGCTGTGGGACCGGCATTGCACCGCTCTGGGGAGTCGCTTTATAAATAGAAAGATACTTAACACCCGAGCCTGGAATCAGGCAGGGAGGGTGGCTCCAGGCGGAGCGCTGATTTCTGGGGCTCCGCACACTGCATCTTAACCAGACCCACGCGGACGCCCGGCACTCTGCTTGGCCCCGTGCCTGCTCCCTGCCTGCTTGGAACCCCCGCTGCCTATAGCCCCGCCCTCCCAGGGCTTTGGATCTGTCTACCCCACCTCTGTGGACCTTCTCTGCTGGCCGTGCGTCTGTTCGGTGGGTCGTTCATGCATTCGTTCGCTCATTTTCCCCTGTTAGGGGCCGGGCGCTGTGCTAGGTTCTGGGATCCCAGGATGGACAGGAGCCCTCCCCGCTGCCCCTCCTCCCCGTCTGAGCACTGAGACTCGCAGGGTGGCAGGCAGAGCGAGCTTTAGTCCAGTGCTCCGAGTGCAGAAGAGAAGGTCCGGTTTTGCCTGGGATCGGGGAGGCGGGCTTCACGGAGAAAGCCGAGCGTGGCCAAGGGAGGGCGTGCGTGTAAGCGTGGCCAGTGGACAGCCCCAACCAGGTAACGCTCCACTCCTCCCTGCTACCCCCCACGGGTCAGAGGATGCTCTGTCAGTGTCTGCTGCTTGACTAAAGTATTTGGTCCCTTGGCCTGGTCACAATTGAAAAGTTAGTTAAAAGGAGACTAAGCCGTTGACTAAACAGCTTCACCACCACTAGGGCTTCCTTCCTTTTCATCCAGTGACTTGGACCCCTTTCTGGGGCCTGGTCACAGGCGAGAGGGTGTCAGGTCACTGTCAGGGAAAATCCCAAGGAAAATGTACCCCAGGTCCCATCTTCTCATCACACCCCGGCCCACCCTCCCCTACTAGGCCATGAATTGTGCGTGTTTTAGGTCCTACTGAGTCCTGTCCAGTCTGCCCCAAGGTACCCACCAGGGCTGTTCTTCAAACATGCCTTAAAATCGTAGCCATTGAAGTGTTTCAGCAGGTGAGTGAAATGAGCGGGCCTGAGTGTTAGGAGGATGGCCGGCCGCCTCCCGGAGAGGAGGCTGGGAGGGACCGAGGAGGTGCACCCCACTCTGGGCAGCACCGGACGGCCTCGCTTAACCGGATGCATATGTTTTACTAACCTGGGGGGTGAACGGCAATAGCTTGGCTGTTTTAATTTGTATTTCCGTGACTTTTCGTGTTCCAAGTGTTTCTTACAGCCAAGAAACAAAGTAGTGAAATTCCTCATGGCAGAAGTTATTCACACAGAACCCACCTCACCGGTTGGTTACGTGGTTGGTGGGAAGGATGGTACGGGTGCCGCCTGGGGTGTGGGGCTCTGTGAGCTCTGCCCCGGGAAGGGGTCTGGCCCGCTGACTGGCCTCTTATCAGATGGTGGGCTCCTCATGGGCCGCAAGCAAGTCTCGCGTCGTGCTTGACCTCTGCGAGCGGGTTAAGACAGCGGGGTCTTCACCTCGTGCCCCAGGTCATAGGGCAGTGTCATCCTCTCCCCACGGCAGACTCCATCGTTCTTTGTTTCTGCCCGTTTCCCTTCCTCCCCTCCTTTCCGCTTCCCTCCCTGCAGTGCTCAGCGTAATATTTCTTGTGGTCTTTTCCCTCCATTTGCATTTCCGTCTCCATCTGGCGACCCATAGTGATCGGGAGGTTTCTCACCGAGTGCTAAACCCAGTGCCTGAGAGTGAGGCTTTTGGAACAATCAGCAATCTTCTTCCCTTCTCCGAGGGTTTCGTTGCAGTTTTCACAAAGAGCCAGGGAGATAGGTGGTGTAGAGACACGGACACGTCAGAGGCAGCACGTCCGGACCGAGGAGACAGGTGGGGCCCGGGCTGCTCACAGCTGCTCTTGGCTGCTGTGACTGGAGGTGGGTTAGGCCCACGGGCAGGGGCTCTGTGGGAAGGGGCTCCGTGGCAGGGACTCTGTGACAGGGGCTCTGTGGTCTGGGGCTCTGAGGTCAGGGGCTCTGTGGGAAGGGGCTCCATGGTCAAGGGCTCCGAGTCAGGGGCTCCGTGGTCAGGGGCTCCGTGGCAGGGACTCCGTGACAGGGGCTCCGTGGTCAGGGGCTCTGGCAGGTGCTCTGTTGGAAGGGGAGGGTGAGCTTTCTGGGCAGGTCTGCACCCGCTGCGGGGAGCTGATGGGCAGGGGACACCCTGTGGCCGTCTCCCTTTGTTCCCATCACACACAGGGATCTGGTTGCTTGTCCTCTGATGTGGTTTCTCCTGGGAGGTGGAGGAATGAGAGTTATTCAGTAGCTTTTTAAGCAGAGGAATGTGTGATTTGAACAATGCTGGGCCCGGGATGCCCTGGATTCCTCAGTTGATGTTGGCATTAGACAGGAACCATCGGGGGCTGGAAATAGGCCGTGGGGCCCAGGCGGAGGGCCCATTGTTGGTGGCAACGCCATGGTCACCATCGCTTCTCATCCTGGAACCAGGGATGCCGCAGACAGGAAGGCACCTCCCAAAGTCATCTAGGAAGGAAGGGACGGGGCTGATCCCATGCCGGGTGCATTGCATTACATGCCCGACACGACGTGGCCCAGCCGGGCTCCAGGTGGGGTGGGGTTCAGCCTGCCCAGGGTGGTGGTGAGCACCTGCTCCGGTCACCTGTCCCTGTCCTTAACAGCTCTCTTCTGGAGGCTTCCCCTTGTGTTTCAAGACCATTCCTCGCATCCTGCCTTAAGTGAAACGAGACCCTAGCCCACTGTCCTCAGCAAAGAGCCTTCGGATGCACGAGGGCCGATGTTCTCCCTCTGTTTTGGGGAACCCGTGGGAGGTGGTGTTTCCTTCAGCCACATGAGGCAGACAGCTGAGTAGATTTTGTAGCGGATAAAATATTGGCTCGGTTCAGAATTGGTTTTCTCTAGTTTAATGGGTTAGGAAGGTATAATTCTGTGCTGAGCTAACTTCATGCATTTTTTAAACCAACTTTGATTTGTTTCAGCAATCAAAGAGGAATACGCGAATAGAGTCCACGTTATCCATGGTCCGTTTGAGGTTTTGCTTCACTGTGACGTGGGCACTGATCTCCTGTTTTGCAGGCCAGCATCCTGCGTCCACTTTCCCAGCCAGGGTTCTGTCCAGCAGATGATGTTGCTGGATCCCATGACTCAGGGACGCATTTTCCCTAGGATAAGACTGTCTTCTCACGGTACATGTAACTTGTTGGCATCCTTTTTAAGCACATTTCCATCTTGGAGGGTGAATCCAAGTGTACTTCCCGCAGTTGGGGTGGCCCCCTGCAGAAAGTAACTCGCTCTGAATTTCGTGCCTAGAAAGTACATATTTTCATGGGCAGCTGGCCCATGTTCTGAGACTCTCGTGGGCCACACATGTCACCTTGAAAGACCCAGGGCTGTGTTTCTCAAACTTTATGACTCAGTGTGTGCATGTGTGTGTGTATATATACGTGCATGCTAACCCTGAAAAAAATGTTTCGCAAAACTGCTGTGTGAGATACATTCTGATATTTTCTGTTTTGTTTTAATTTTTAAAAAATACTCTTCCTGACCCACTAAACTGATTTTATAACCCACGAATGAGAAATGACCCACCCACAGTATGAAAAGCGCTAATCTGGGAGTTCCTACAGATGACAGCAAATGGAAACAATTAGCAAATTAATTCATTTGGGTCACAGTCACACATCTATGATACCTGTTATAGCTCAGATTCTTTATTTCTCAAAATTGGATTTTTCTACTCTTTATTGTCACTGATGCCTCCAAAGTGAGTGCCTGACAACCAGGAAGCTTGAATTTCGTACATTTTTACAAGGACCCTTGTCAGTCAGTATTTTAACATCATGTTTCTGAAATAAATTTGATCTTAACTCAAGACACAGGTTTTTATTGAACACAAGATTATTTTTTATAATAAAATTATAAACAGAACCCTGCTTTATGAATTTGCTAGTTTACTCAACCATTTTCATTGAGCGTTTTCAAGGTGGAGTAAATTAGCAAATGAGTAAATGAGCATATCCGTGAGTTGGAGCTGGGGATTCAGAAATGCCACCTTCCTGCCCTCAAGGAGCTCACCTCCAAAAGAGAGGGGAGAGACCTGCTGAGGAAACACAGTGAAGAGCAGAGGCATTCACGGAGGCTGAGTCATAACGACTGACTTAGGGAGGTTGGGAGGGCAGGGGCCAGACGAGGAGCAGATGGGGTTTGAGTTGGGTCTTGCAGGATGCATAGGAGTTCAAGTGGAAGGTCTGCCAGGTTGTGCTGAAGGAGCTGGTCTGCTCTTCAAAGAAATTTGGAATAGAACCAGCCAAGTTTTTACGTTGGGACAACGTAAGATCAGCTTATTTTAGAAAGATGATTGTGAGGACAAACGTGAAAAGTGCTCAGGAGATGGAGATGGGGAGAGAGAAACCAGGCAGAGGTGTTGGTGATAGTCTTGTGTAGGTTTCGGAAGGAGGATGAGGTTTTGGAGCCTTGCCAGGGGGATGAATGAGAGGAAGATGGATGGGTTCGAGGCCCTGGGAGCTGGCTTGCATCTGTGGGGTGAAGAGGTAAAGTAATAGAGTCTGAGGAATCTCTCTCTCGGTTTCTAGTTTAAGTGACCACATTGGTGGTGATGCTATTAACAGTAGAAAATACCAAGGGAGGAACAGGTAGGTGTTGGAGAGAGAAGATAACGAATTTAGATTTAGATCTGTGGGTTCGCGTTTCTGTCGGACGTCTGGCTGGAGGTGCTCCGATGCTCAGTGACCTTGGGAGGCGGGGGCGGGTGGGGGGCGCATCTGGAGTAAGATGGAGCAGCCTCTCTTCCTTCTTTGGCCACATGCTCCTGGTCTGTGTGGTCCAGGACCTGAGCTCTCTCATCCGTCAAAGGGGGAAGCAGTGTTTATCTTGCAGGGTCGTAATGAGGATTGGAGAAAACAGATATTAACATCCTGGCACAAGGCAAGCACTCCAAAGTGCTATAGCATCACTCTTAGCGATGTGGGCTGAGAGGAAGGATCCAGGGCTCACATCTCAGTTTTGCCACAAAATTACAGGTGTCCTCGGACAAGTTACATCACTTTTCTGGGCCTCAGTTTCCTCATGTGGATATGGAAGGCATTGAATTTGACCATCTCTTACGTGCATTCTAGGGCAAAAATTCTGTGATCTTCTGAACGTTGAGAGAATTTACCAATATACTGGATGTTAGAACTGGGGCTTTAAATCACTAGTGTCTGTAAGGATGGAGAAAAACTAACAAGATGAAGGATAGTGGGCAGATGTTTACAGTTGCCCCTGTAGCTCAAGTCCTTACTTGGGTTACTTAGATGTAGAAGAGGCAGGAATTTTGATCGGGGAGCTTTGGTTTGAAGCGCTTGAGGTCAGACAGCGGGCAGGCCCCGGTGCCGCTCAGGGCTCTGTCTCCGATGGTCACAGTGTGAGGGGAGGTGGTACCAGGCTGCACTGGTGGGGATGGAGCGTCCACAGCCAGCCAGCCTGTTGCCACTTGCAATGTTCAGATTCCATGGAGCAGAGTGTCCGGCTCATTCATCCAGTGCTTGGTCACCAAACGATTCCGTGTCCCTACTATGTGCCAGGGGCTCAGACGTAGCAGTTCAGGGCACTGCGTTTCAGGGAGGGCAGGAAGGCGAGTTGGGCCGGGTGGCAAAGCCCTGCAGGCTGCTGAGAAGGGGGCGTGTTGCTTGGAGAGGGAGGCTCGCGCGACTTGACACTGTCTCCCTACGTGTGACAGGCTGGCACCTGGGAGAGGAATTCGGCCTCCGCTTTACCGCTCCAGAGGGGAGAACTAAACCTTTTAGCCAGGGTAATGATGATGGTGCTAATGAAAAGAAATATCGTCTACTCTTTATTAAGTGCAGCACATGCTGGGCACTAAACCGGGCACGGTGTGTACGTCACGCATGGGCTCCGTGCACGTACTGTACTCGTGATTCATGGAGCGGTGAGTGACATGTGAAGGGGCAGAGCTCCTGTCACCAGGCTGATTCCATGGCCAAGCCGCCCAGGTAGAAGTTAGAGGTGGGCAGGTGGGGCTCAATTAGGGAACAGCTGCCTGGTGACAGTGTTCAAGCAGCGGGTGAAGGCTGTCTGTGCGGGGGGGGGGTCTCCCCAGGGGGTTTCTGCAGAGGGGAGGAGATTGGAGGTAAGCGAGTAACTCTTCTGGGCTCCCTGGATCCTCAGGGAGCCCTCGGGGGAGGTAGGCTCTGTGTCCATTTTGCAGACAGGCAGACTGCAGGCACCTCAAGGCGTTAAGTGGCTCGCCCAGAGTCACACAGGCCCTGAGAGACGGGACTCGGGCCTGGGTCATCTGATCCCCCCACCCTGTGTGCCCTTCCTGCCGCCCGCTCTGCCCCCCCAAACCCGCCCCGCAGTCCTGCCTTCTGGGCTTCCTTGCGCCTGTTCTCCCCTGCTCCTTTCTGGACCCCACAGACTCCCAGGCTCCAGACGGAGGCCACGGCCAGCACCCTGGCTGGTGGAGAGGTTACCACAGCCAGTGTGTGTGCACGCGTGTGCGTGTCGTGGAGGCCCTGCGGGCGGTGAAGTCTTGGGGCTGTGTGTGATGTGGCGTAGGCAGGCTGGAGTTCCTGGCACTGCGGGGCTGGTGGACAAGGCGGTGGGATCTTGAAGGGCAGGTGCTCTGCCCTGCCCCCTGCAGGCCCCTGCGCTGCCGTCCTTTCTGAAAGGTGGGCCCCGAGGCAGCAGATTAGGGAAGTTAATTGCTCAGTTAATTCACCCAGATCAGACAGGCTCTCTGCTTGGGAGATGCCCTGCCATGGAAGGAGGAAGCTGCTAATTGGCCAGTTCTGGTTCCTGACGGGGCCCTGGGGGGTTGGGGAGTGTCTGAGTGCCTGCTAAGCTCCCTGGGCCTGTGGCCGCCCCCGCCCCCACACACCCCGAGCGATGGCCTTGGTCTTGGCCTGTAGGCGAGCTCTCCTCTTTCCTTTCCTTTTCTCTCTCTCCCTGGGCTTTTCTTCCCTCTCCTCCCCCATTTTTCTGTTGACACGAGATGCCACCAGGAGAGCCAGCTGGGCCAGGTTTCCAGACATCGTTCATTCATTCGACAAGTGCTCATGGGGTCCCTGGCTCGGGACTGGGACATGGTGGAAGCTCTGAGGGGACATGGCGAGAATCCGACTGTGCTCTGCTCTCCCGAGGCCAAGAGTCCGCTGGCCAAGACGTGATCTGACCACGCGGCTGCTGGGCTGAGTCAGCGAGACCACGTGATGGGGGCGGCGGGGCGGGGGGGCCTTGAGAAGGGGGATTGTAACTGGGCCATAGGCCCGAGGAGCCCCCAGGCTGGAGGGGGGAGGCCAACGGAAGCCTGGAACTGGGGCAGCTGGAGAGAGCTGAGCCAGGCCCGCAGGCCTCCCCGAGGCTGGGACAGGGTGGTGGGTTCAGGGTCAGGGTGGGTGGAGGGCGGATCGAAAGCCATCTCTAGGGGGGTGCAGGGAGCCCTGGGTGTCTGTGCTGTGCAGCTGTGTCGGGGTGAGGGCCTGTCTGAGGGTGAACAAAGGCAGAACCTGTAGCATTGACTCTACAGCACGAGGGGGAGGGGCAGCCCTGCAGTGACTTCATCCTATTGTTCTGCCCCCCCCCCCATCCCCCTGCATTAGGCACGTCTGTGAGGATGGGCTCCGGCTGACTGAGTGGTTTTGGCAGATCTGTCCCTGCTGGAGGGGGAGATTTTGGCCAGGGTGCCTCCCCAGCTGGTGTGACTTCAGATTACGGACTGAAATGTCTCAGCGCCACTTTGGTGATCGTGTGCAGATGTCTCTTCAGGAGACGCACCAATCAGGGCCGGGGGGGGGGTCTCATACCCCCCAGATCCTCTGGTTTTGGAAGATTTCCTAGAGGTGGTGGGACTTGAGTTGCTGCTTGGGTAGTGGATCCAGTGAACCACTTTCTCAAGGCGGGGAGGGGGGTCAGTAACAGAGGAGGTCATCGTAGCCCTGGCTTCAGAAGTTCTGACTTTGGTACCCGACGCCTGAGGACTCCGAAGTGGGGGCCTGGGCGGCTCGCTGCGGGAGCGTGGGACTGGATGGCGGTGTGAAGGCCTTGGTGCAGGTCATCTCATTTTCCATACGATGCTCTCTGCACCTACTTTGGGGAGAGTCACTTGTGTGAAATCCCTTTCAACAATGTACCTTTTTATTTTTTTTCTGTAAACGCAGGCTGCTGTCATTGCTTTTACAGTTATAACAGAAATGTTCAGCAGAGTCTGGAATGATGGAAGCCAGGGGAGGGGAAGGGAGGAGAGTGGACTGAATGGTCTCTGAAGACCCTCAGCTTCTGGGATCTTCCTCCAACAGGGAAATTCAAGGAATTTCCCGCTTCCTCCCCCTAATGCAGGTGGTGGGTCTGTTTCTTTAAGGTGTGGGTGGCAGGTTCCCTCTCGAGGTAGACGGGGAGCGAGGGGATAGGTCGCAGAGCTCCCTAATTACAGCACCTTCTGGATCTCCTTCCCTCTTCCCCGGGGTGCTGATGGTGCTTAAACGGAGCAATTAGAGCCAGAGGATGTGGCTGGGAGCCTCAGGCATGTGTGACCTGTCTGCCCTGGGCTTGCTGATGTCCTGCGACAGGAGGCTGGCGGTGGGAATAGCTCACACCCAGGGTTTCTGTTCTGTGCGTTGCTTCTCCAGGCAGCTCCTGGTTGCTGGAGGTCCTACGGAGGAGGGTGGGTTGGAGCAGGGCGTCCGCGTCGCACGACTTCAGGGAACCGTCTTCCCGGAGAACACAGTGTAACCGTCCCCCCGGAGTTGGGGGTGGCAGCCCTCCCGGAAAGGGCTGCAGCTTGGGGCGCCCTTGTTTTGTCACTGAACTCTCTTGATTCCTTGGTTCTATGGTCTCTATCCTCAGGTCTGGTGCCCAGTGGGGTCGGCAGAAATGTCCGTAGTAGTGTTGATACTGATAACAGCCCTTGAGACTGAGTTGTCCCTCTACCGCTTCCGTCACATGTGGTTCAGAACACATTTAGAACAACCATTTGGTCAACAAGGGTTTGTTGAGCGTAGCTGTGAGCCAGCACTGTGCACAGTCGCTGGGGAGACCGAGAGGGGAGAAGGCTGGGGACCCAGTGAGTGAGCCGTTCCCAGGTCTTCTGTCCACATCGTGGCCTGGCTCGAGTTGTCAGGCCCCGGAGGGTGGGTGCAGTGGGAACTCCAGCGTGGTTGGAATGTCTGGGGGTAGGCAGGGCGGGACCAGGACTCATTCTGATGTGGAAACTCAGGGGTCACATTCAGCAGTGGAATCTGGGCGTGCCAGGGCCCTTGACTCACTTTCCCACGGCTGGTGGATCTGAGGGCGTGGACGGGAGTTTCCGGTCCCTCCTAGGAGTGCTGCGGTCACAAAGGATGACCGGCCCCCTTCGGAGCTCCCCAGGTCAGTGCTCCTCTGTGAGCTGGCTGCTCCTGCCTGCACCCTGGGCCACCAGCCCGCTGTGGTGACGAGCTGCAGCTGGGCCCGCAGGGCTTAAAATAGCTGGGTGAGCTGGCCGCTTTGCATGTGGGGCGCCCGCGGGGCGTGATGGGCAGCTGCCTGGAGTTGGGGCGCCAGTGGCCCTGACCCAGGGGTGGACAGTGCTCTTTGGGAGTTTCTCCCGATCTCAGGGCTGGGGGACAGGGGGCGGTGTGGCTGGGGGCTCAGGTGTGGCTGGTGCAGAGGGGACGCGAAGAGCTTGTCTTTCCCAAGACCTTTTAAGGGAAGGCCTCGAACCTGACCTTGGGGCCTCCTGCTGTAGAGTCAGAGGGCTTCAGACCCGGCATCCTTTAGCCATGTAGGGTCCCGTACAGCCTAAATGAGAAGAGAAAATGAGATGCAGAGGTGGGGTGCCAGGTCACGGGCACCTGGAGTCCCAGCCAGGCGGGCACTGACCACTGGGCCCCTCGCTCCCCAGCTGCCTCCTGTTGGGTTGGGCAGAAGCCTTCTCTGGGCTTTCCTTCACTCAACAAGTATTTCCTGACTAATGACCACGTGTAGAGCTGTTCTTGGCTACGGAAACACAGCCAAAATGCTGCCCTCACGAAGCTTAGTTCTGGTGAAGAAGAGAGCTCCTAAACAATCAATGAATAAAAAAGCAAATTACACCGTCCACTGGGGTTAAGTGCTGTGGAAAGAGCGGAGCTGGCTGACACTGGGCGCACTGGGGGAGGTACAGAGTTCAGTGGGGCAGCCCTTGAGGAGGTGGCTTTGGGTGGAGCTGTGAAGGGGTGAGAGCTGGCAGAGCAGACACCTGGGGCAGGGGTGACCCAGAGGAGGGACAAGCCGGCGTAAAGGCTCCCACGTGAGAAACGGCAGGAAGGACCGAGTGGCCGGAGTGGAGGGATGAGTGGGGTGGACGTGTGTGTGTCAACGGTGAAAATGCTGCGAGAGCTTTGTCTCTTACTCTGGGAGAGATGAGGGCTGTTAGAGGGTTTTGTTTTTTTTATTTTTTGGCCGCGCAGCATGTGGGATCTTAGTTCCCCGACCAGGGATCAAACCCGTGCCCCCTGCAATGGAAGCGTGGGATCCTAACCACAGGACCGCCAGGAAGTCCCCCGCTCGAGGGTTTTGAGAAGAGCAGGGACCTGGCCTGACTTACATTGTACGGGAGCTAATGTCAGCGGTCTTTCTCTGGTTATTAGGCCACCTGTGGGGGACCCCGGGAGACCCTCCCCATGACGTGTCCAGCCTCCATTCCTGTCCCCACCCCCAACGTGCGACTTCTCCTGGGAGGACGAGCAGGGTGCTGGGTTCTTCTCCTTGCCTTGGAGTTTCTCCTGGACCGAGGGAGCTGGGCCGTGGCAGTGGTTG
Source organism: Lagenorhynchus albirostris (assembly GCF_949774975.1). NCBI lineage: Eukaryota > Metazoa > Chordata > Mammalia > Artiodactyla > Delphinidae > Lagenorhynchus > Lagenorhynchus albirostris. The sequence continues at coordinate 100,716,132 of NC_083105.1, read as the reverse complement.
GCCGGAGGCTGCTCGTGCTGGCGGTCAAGAGCCTGTTAGTAACGAATCGGGAGATTTGCCATCAGGAGCTAGAAACTGGCCACGGTGGGAGTATTTGCACCGTGGAAAGTGGCGAGCACGACGAGTCACGGCTTTTCCCCGGAGAGCTGGCTGATAAACGTGGACAGCCCACCCCTGGTTGTCATCCCCACTCTCCCGGGGCCGGGGTTTCGGGGGCCGGGGCCTCTGCCTGCTTTCATTGGCACCCACACCAGCGTTCAGGCTCTACGAGGTCGGAGTGCAGCGGACGTGTTGGCTGGGGGGTGACGTGGGGTGGTGCTGGCGTGTTCCCTCGGATTTCCGAAGCACGCCCATGGGCCGGTGACGGGGTGCTTCTCTTTTGTTCCTGGATGCGCGGTCCTGAGGGCCCTCGCACCCCACTTCTTTCCTTCCCTTTGCTCCCTCTGTGTGTGTGGGACGGCTTTGTGCCTCTGTGCATAAGAGCAGCGTCCAGCACCAGGCCCGGGCAGAACCTAGGCGTAAGGAGAGGGCTCTGTTCGGAGGGACGAGCCCCAGCTCCGCCACTAACTAGCTTAGAAGAGCCCTCTGCTCGTCGGGCCCAGTCTCCTCGTGTATGACTGGGATGACTGCCCTGCTTGTGTATCACACATGCGTGCGGTGAGAACCAGCTGAGTCCCCGTGATCACGCCTTTGCACTCGACGTGCAGCACCTGGGGCCCCTCCTCCACCCGCCTCCAGTGGGGGCGACAGCCCAACACGCTCCCACTTCCTCCAAGAAGCCTTCCCGGATAGGCCAGGCCTCCCTGCCCTTGGTTCACACCACCCACTCTGGCTCGTGCTCGAGCTGCCTTTTCAGTTTTCGGCTCTTCCCCTGCGTGGACGCAAGCTCCTCGGTCACAGCCACAGCGGCGAGCCCAGGGCGGCCCACAGTGGGTACTTGCGGAGTCTTATTGACTGGTAATGATTGTCTGTGTCCTTGATCTCTGTATGGAGCCCTTGAATGTGCTGGCTGGTTGTGTGTGTGTAGATGGAAGGTTCTGAGGTGTAGACGGCCCACCTGGTAAAGCCCTTTCCCAGCAGTGCCTCTCTGCTCCCCGGAGTCCTCCCTAACCCCACTCTGCAGACGAGGAAGTGGAAACAGCTCACTCCTTTGTTCATTCATTCAAAAAACGTGCACGCTGCTCCGAGAGCTGTGCGTCTCTGGTCCGGGTCACACAGGTGGCAAGTGTCAGAGCTGGGCCTGGGCCTGATTCCCTGCAGTCTGAGCGTGTGCCCTGTGCTGCGTTAGGACGAGCGGGCGCCCACGGAGGGATGCCGGGTGAGGCGAGGAGGGGCGGCGCCGGCGGTCAGGGCCTGATCCCGCTGTGTCGTCCCCCCGGCCGAGGCTGGCATTTCCTCCGGCCACGGTGTGGGGGAGGGGGAGAGCAGGTGTGCCCTGGCGCCCAGCCCGAATGGGACATGGAAGCACGCCCTGGGGCCGGAGCTTGGGGGATGAGTGACACGCAGTCACCCAGATGCGTCAGGCCTCGCGGAGCCCAGAACATTCTCTGAGCTCCAGGCTGGACATCTGAGACCCCCAGGGTTCAGGAGGGGACCGAGGCTGGCCGGTGACCCTAGAGGGGGCCTCCAGGGTGAGGACAAATCGTGGTGATCTGGCAAGAGGCGCGCCCATCGGCAAGGCTGAGGGCGGTGTTGGGGGGCGTCCAGTGCATGGGCCGAGGTGAGTACACGCAGGGGAGGCAGGGAGGCTTGGGGGCCGTGTGCACTGCGTGAGGTGAGTACACACAGGGAAGGCAGGGAGGCTTGGGGGCTGTGCATTGCGTGAGGTGAGTACACACAGGGAAGGCAGGGAGGCTTGGGGGCCGTGTGCACTGCGTGAGGTGAGTACACACAGGGAAGGCAGGGAGGCTTGGGGGCCGTGTGCACTGCGTGAGGGTTCAGTTAATGGCCCTTCAGATTTTTTATGTGTCTACCACGGATCCTGCGAGAGGAAACTCGGTGGGTTCATCCCCTCAGGGGCTTCCCGTAGGAAGACAGGCAAACAACCTTGATACAGGGCAGAGTGAAATCAGCGCCCCGAAGAGAGGTGGGTTAGGGACAAGAAGAGGGCCTCTCAGTTCAGGGGGTCCTTCGTGGAGGACGTGGCATCTGAGACGCGCCTCAAAGCATCCACTGAAGGCAGAGGTGGCTGGGTGGCGGCGGTGGAGGGCGGCACGAAGCCCCAGACGGAGACAGAGAAGTGGGGAGCTCCGCGTGGTGGGAGCTAGGGCACAGGTCAGGACTGACAGAGCACAGCGCCGGAGGTCACAACCCCACGCTTGAGTACTTGTGTCAAATCCCTGGGGAGCCAGGGAAGGTTTTCAGCTGGTGAGAGGGGCAGCGTGGCACCCCCAGGGCTCTGTCTCAGAATAGTTATGTGGCGACCGGTGGCAAGGTTAATTGTGGAGGGGACTGGAAGCAGGGACCCCGGGAGGGAGAACTGGGCCAGCAGGAGCCTCCGCTTTCAGGGTTGTGTGTGCCGCCTGCATCCTGGGAGGTTTTGAGCAAGGCTGGGTCCCCATCGTGTGTGAGCGGGTTCCACCAGCAACGACCCTCTGCTAGAGCAACCGGAGAGACACTGTGGAAAGAACTTGCCTAAGAGTTTCGGTACCAACAGCAGACTACCTTCAGGTCTGGGGTGGCCCAGACGCTCCTCTGAGGCCCCTCAGTAGGAGGCAGCCTGAATGTCAGCCTCCTGGACGCGGGGCAGCCTGAGTGGGCACAGGGGAGGGAGCCTCACTTTGCAGAGTGGCCAGTGCTTCAGAGACCACAAGGCTTCATGCACTGAGACCGCCGAGTCCTCAGACAGCCCAGTTCTACCCAACAGAGATGCGCCCACCACTCATCCCCACGCCTCTCGTTCCCTTCTGCTGGGGGCCGGGGGGGCCGTATGCAGCCTCCCCTCCCCCATGGCTTCAGAGCAGACGGGGTCCCGGCCACTGTTCTTCTCCGTCGTCTTTGGAGCATCTGCAAATGCTGTGTGCCTGCTCTCCCTGCAGTGGTTCCAGCCTCAGCGAAGAGGCAGGAAGAGGCAGCAGCTCCTGAATCGGCGGGAGGGCCCCGGCCGCATGGGCTGCCCGCACAGGCTGGCCACTGTGTCAGAGAGCGCTGTCCCAGCCGGCGGTCGGTGCCCTGCATGGACTGGCTGAGGAATACTAGATTTGCTGGGTCCGGAAATTCCACTGGTGCATGACAGTTACCTTCGGGCTTCATTACACTTCCCTGGGCCCACTGCCGGGCCTTATCTCATTCTCCGCAAGCTGCCTGCCCTCCTTGATAAGCGCTAATCACGGTGCCTCATTGCTCCTGGGCATCTGGGAGCTGATGGCGTGGATGGAGCGGTGTGTGCCCACCGCACACAGCAGGCCCTTCTGGGGCATCTGACAGGGAGGCTGATTGGGCTTGGGGTGAAAGGTGGGGCTCGTTTGGGTCTTGCCTGGAAAAAAGGGCCTGTGAGCCCAGGGGGTGCCGCTCCCTGGGTGGGCCCCCAGCCTGCGTCCTGCATCCTGTAAACCTGCTCAAATAGGAGGCGTGGCAGCCCTCACTCCCCTCCCAAAGGCAAGGCCCATTCTCCTGAAGAGTGGCTGTCACCTTGCTCGAGGCTCCCACGAGGCCCGCTGTCTGCACGCGTGTGTGTTCGGTGGTGATCTCACAGCTCCTGTGCGCTGGGCACTGGCTCTGAGCCAAGCGCTGGGATACAAAGATGACGGACGCAGCCCTTGCCCTGAAGGGGCTCACAGTCTGGGGCCAGGATGTTGGCGAGCAGGTAGCTCCGTGGTGGGATGGACTCAGGTGCGTTGGCGCTCCAAGCAGAGGCCCGAGCCCGGCTGTGGACGCTGGCATTCAGGGTGCGGGGAGGGAGGTCCAGGCAGAGGAAGCGGCAAGTGCTACGGCTGGGGGCGAGGCAGACGTGGGAGGTCTGTTCTGGTGGGAGGTTAGCCAGGTAAGGGCGGGGGTGGGAGAGCACCTGGCGTCCAGGGTCATGTGTGCTTCACCCCCGCCTCCCTTCCCAGTCCCCTTGCCGCGAAACCTCACTTTGGCTGGGTGTGTGGACGTGTCCTCCCCAGCCGTCCTGGGCACTCGTCTCCCTCTGGCTTCGCCCAGCCTTCTCCCACCAGCATGCTCTTCCTTCTGCTGCCCTGATCGGCCCTGCCCATCTCCCAAGAAACAAGGTAGGTCCCATTTCACTGGGAGGGAATTTCAGGGCTGGAAGGGGCCTTAGAGAAGCAGCCAGTAGAAACTTCCTGTTCTGTAGTCGAGGAGGTGGAGGTAATCGGCGTCCTGAGGCTTCGTCCCTCAGGCGACTCAGGAAACCCTTCTTTGGCGGTGCTGCCATCCCAGCCCCCGTGCCCCCCCTCCTTTGAGCCCCTCCTCTCTTGTTCACCCAGCATTCTCTGGTCCCGCTGCTGGTCACGCATTGTCCTGGGTTCAGCCCCTGCTGCCCTGGGGTTTATGGTCCGGTAGGAGAGCCAGACAGCAAACTGTCACTCAAGTAAGCATGTGCTTCCAAACGGACAAGTGCTGCAGGAGAAGTGGAGCTCTGAGAATTTAGGCTTTAATTTAGACGGGGTGGGAGGGGAGCCACAAAACCAGAAGAGACTGTTGTGAAGCACTCATAAGAACTCAGGGGTGAGAAGAAGTACGTCAGGTGGTGGGTCGAGGAAGAGCATTCCAGGCAGAGGGAACAGCATGGGCAAAGGCTCCGAGGAGGGCAAGCTCCGCAGGTTCACTGGTTGGAGCACAGTGGGCTGGAGAGGTGGGCAGGGGCCAGTCCTTCCAGACCTCCAGGGTGGCTTAAGGAATTTGAATTGTAATAGAAAAGTAGAACAGCAAATACCACACACACACACACACACACACACACACACACACACACACACGCATGCACGCACACAGACACACACATACACATGACCATAATCTCAGCAGAATGGAAGCCACTGAGGGCGGTAAGAGAGCAGTGTGGGTGAGAAGATGGGCCTCAGGCGGGGGTGGGAAGGAGAGCCCTGGCCGAGATGCTGCAGGAGCTGGACCAGGGCCGTGCCCGTGAGCCGGTGAGGAGAAGGAAGCTCATTGGGTGGGATTTGTGTTTGAGAGGAGGTGGGGGCCCGTGACCACAGGGAGTCAGGATGAATCTTGGGTCTCTGGCATGAGCAATGGGGTGGGTGTTTAGGCCGTTTATTGAGGAGGGGGTCGCTGCCAGGGGAGCAGGGCATGGGCAAGGTCAGTCCCTCTGGGGCACGGGAAGCGGGAGCTGCTGCGAGACAGCCGCGTGGGGATGCCAAGCAGGGGTTGGGTGTGCGTGCCTGGGGCTCAGAAGACAGGTCAGGCGCAGGTAAACCTCTAGGTGTCGTCAGCACGTGGACGGCCCTGGAACAGATGGGGTGGCGAATGCAGGAGTGTTGGCAGAGGGGAGGAGGGCCCCCGAAGGAGGACCTGCCAGCACTTGCCCTCAGAATTTGAGCCACAGGACATTTTGCATCAATTATGTGTTGTCTTGTATCTTTCTCTGTTCAATCACCCTATGATTAGATGGGCACTGGAACCATATTTACTATAATAGCGCTTGTTGGTAGTGATGACCGTGCCTCAATTCACTGAACACTCTGTGTCCAACACTGTGCTTTGTGCATCGCATTCCTAACCTCCAGTCTCTGTCTTTCTGCACACTGCTTGGGTGTGTATTATCATCTCCATCTCACGGTTGGGGAAGCTGAGATACAGAGCAGGCAGGGGGTCATTCCAGGTTACCCGGCACGTGGGTAGCTCACTGCAGGTGGGATCTGGACACAGATCCGTCCAGTCCCAAAGCCTGGAGTTTGCAGGACATTGCTCTCTGTGGTCGGGGCGGGTCGTGGGTACGGACGGCAGTCACTACAGGCGTCTGAGCGTATGCTGTCCTTTCTCCCAGACCTGGGCCCCTCTGGCCCACAGTTAGGGGAGTGTGCCGAGTAGGTTGGCTTTGGGATGGACCCTCCTCACCTCACCTGGTTCCTCGATCCAGAAGCCTCCCTGAGAGTGGGTCAGGAGTGGTACGGCTGGTCTGGAGCTGTGACTGCGATTCCTTGGAGCTAAGCTAAGCGTCCGCAGTATCAGCAGCTCGTGCTCTGACGTGCGTGCCCACCCGTCCCTCAGGGGTGTGAACACAAAGCTGAGGTCTCTTCACGGGCGTGCTCCCTCCGTAGGCAGGAGTGGCCACCACCTCTTGGGCCTGGAGATGTGATGGAATGAGGGAGTCTGCATGGGCCCACCGGGGACTCGGGGCTGGACGTGGGTGTCTCCACCAGGTTGGCTCCCCAGGGCGGGGAGGGCCTGGAGGGGTTCTGTCCTCTCCTTTTCCCACCTCCTACCTTTTCCGACTCTTCCTCTCTGCTCAGTAAGTTTGTGTGTTTACCTGCCTGTCCGTTTGTCCATCCGTCTCAGGCTGGACCACATGCTGGGGATGTGGCTGTGAGCGGCAGCTGACCACATGGTCCTCACACCAGGTCCCGATGCCCTCGATAGCCTGCTTCCCAGGAGTGGCCCCATACACGTCTGGTTTGGGTCCCTCCCTCTGGTTAGTGAACCTGGGCCCCCGGGTGGTCCATGGGGAGAACTCAGGGCCTAGGCCTGGTGGGCTTCCTGGCCCTCCACCTGCCCTGACTGAGGTGGTCACAGGGGCAGGCACCGGGGCTGAGGAAATGGTTAAGACACAGCCCCTGCCTCCTTTGAGAAGCCCAGTGACTAGAGCAGAGGCAGGTGGACAAACTAATATGTCTGGACGAAGATCTGGGGGCCTGAAGGAGGAGGGGCAAACCTCTTCCCAGGGAAGGAGGTGCCGCCCTTGGTAGAAGGTCCTGAGCAACACATCCCTCCTTCTAAGGGCGCCCCTCCCACTGCAGCCAAACCCAGTTCTTTGTTTGTTTTCCTTACTGGTCTCAGAAACTAAACAAATAACAAACACAATGACCTTTAGTTCCTTTCTGCCCCAGCCCTTTTACTATCATCACCGTCCTTCGTGAATCCTGGCCAAGTCTGGTGGCTCGTGGCCCTGGAGCTGTTTAATTTCCACCCCTGCCCCCTGCCCCAGACCCTCCTCATCTCCCCCTGCAGAGTGAACCTTCATGCCAACATCCTGGGGTGTGGCCCGTTAGGCACCGCTCCATCCTTCTCCCCCTGCCCTCTTTCTTTTTAAAATTTATTGAGGTGACATTGGTCTATAACATCATGTACGTCTCACATGTACAACATCGTATCTTGACTTTTGTGTACTCTACAGCGTGCTCACCACCAAGGGTGTGGTTTCCAGCCACCACCCTGCAGCTGCCTCCCTCCCCTCTGATAACCACTGCTCTGTTCTCTGTATCCACGGATTCGGTTTGGTTTGGTTTGGCTTGTTTATGTATTTAATATCTGACATATGAGTGAAATCATACGGTATTTGCCTTTCTCTGTCTGACTTATTTCACTTAACCCGGGAGGTCCATCCATGTTGTCACTAATGGCAGGGTTTTGTCTATTTCGTGGCTGAGTCGTGTTCCATCATATATACACCACGTCTTCTTTATCTATATTCATCCATCGTCCATCCTTGTTCCCTTTTGGCACCATCGGTAAATGGTTTGCTTAGCAATCAAAGCATTTTCTATATTGCTGAAGAGGATCCCAATTTGGGAGTTTAAGAATTAAGCTGAGGTGAGTAAGGCTCCCTTCTGCAATGGTGGCCCCTCTGGATGGCGAGGGCCCCTCTGTCTCACCTGAATTCTGGTGGGGCCGCCCTGCCTGAGCCTCGGAGGTCCAGGATGCCTCACGAGCTACACACGTTGTCAGATACAGAGATACTCAGTGTGGGACCGGAAGGGGATCTGTGTGGCCCGTGACCTGTGTGCAGGTTAGCGAGAGCCCAAAGGCCTGAGAGACGCAGGGAGAGGCCAAGGGCTTGGCATTACTCTGAAGCTGCAACATGCAGCATCTCCCCAGCTGCCAGGCAGCAGAGATGCTGCATGTTGATTTCACGTATTCGCATCTCCTCCTCCCCTCTGGGAATTCTGTACCTGCTTACTTTTTTTGTTGTCTGAAGAAAAAAAAGGGAAAGAAAAAGGCAGCTCTGCCTTGTTCACATGCTCTGAGATCCTCAAGGGCAGTCTGTACCTTCCGGCTCCCCTGAGCCCGGCGAGTAGATGCGGACCATCACGGGGGAGAGATGGTGTCTCACATCACCATCTCTCTCTGATGGTTCCTTCTGCGCCCAAAGTCTAAGAAATTGAGGCAGCACAGCAGCTGACCTTGCCTCTCCACCCTGCTGCCAGGCCTGGCTTCCTAGGGCCCCGATTCTGTCACGTGCCCCACTGCTTGGGAAGCCCCGGGATGAAGCTCAGACTCCTAGTGTCACTCGAGGCCTCGCAGGTAGCTCACTGTGGCCCCCCAGGCCCCGTCTCCTCACTGCCCCCGAAGTTCCCCTAGCCGTGCTCTCCCCCCTCCTCTGTCCCTGCCACGCCCGCTCCAGCCAGCCCTTCTCCAAGGGGAGGCCAAACTCCAGCTCCGTGCCGTCCTGTCGTGGCACGTGTGCGCTCTGTCATTCTGCTGTGGGCTTCTCCAGGGATGGTCTGTCCACTGCATCTCGAGCCCCTTGGGGCCACGGCCGTGTCTCACTCACCTTTGTCTCTCCCGGTGCCCCCGCCCATTGTCCGCCGCGATGAACTGTCTATGACGCATGAGTGGTCTCTTCATGGTGGCAGCGGAGGACGACGTTCTGGCTGAAACCGCTTTGCCCCTGGCTGGTCCCCGGCTTTGCCTGAGCTGCCTCCTATCGGGGACTCAGTTCCTGTCTTGCAAACTACCTTCTCCCCTCACCCTTCCTTCTTCCAGCCCGCTGTACGATAATGTAGGGCCATCTCCTGGGGGACTCCCCTTTGCTGACCACAGGTCCAGCGGCACTGCCCTGACCACCCCTCTCCCCTTTGCCCCTTACTCAGCTCCTCCTGCTAATGACCTCATCAGGCTCCCTGTTGTGCTTTTAGATTCTGTCTGTTAGACTGGCAGATTCCCAAGGGCAGGAACTAGGTTTAGAGCCCAAGAGAGTAAAGAACATGGGCTTTGAAATCACAGTTTCCTTATCTGTAAAATGGGAATAATAACCATACCTATCTTGTGGGGCTGCCCTGAGGATTCTGTGAGTTACTGCGGGTGATGCTTGGTGCCTGGGATACACTGGGGACTTGCAAATAGGAGTTGCTCTTATGCTTCTGATCATTGACTAAGCTGGGAGCGAGCCCTCACGGGAGTGGGACCTCAGTGCCCTTTTGATGAGCGTGGCCAGGAGGGAGCAGAGCAGAGCGCTTACACTGGGCGGCCCCTCTTCCTCTCCTACCTGCCTGTTGTCCTGCACCCCCGGCCCCCCAGGGCTTCAGCTGCTGAGGAAATAGCTATTGGCACAAATCCATGTGTAGTCAGAAATGAGGGTGGAACGATCGAGGACAGTGGGGAGGCTGTTCTCACAGAACAAGGTGTGAGCTGGCGAGAAGAGAGAGATGAAAAGAAAGGAGAAGGCGGGGTGGGGAGTGGGGGCCAGCCTGGGAGGTGCTGGCTGACTGCAAGTCCACGTCGGAGACTAGTAGTGACAGCCCCTGGTACTGGCTCAGCTCTTAGGGGCCTCAGACGGTTCTCACACAGGCCGGCTCCTCTGGGGCTGGGCTCTGTGAACCCCATTTTAAAGAGGAGGAGATAGCACCTCACAAAGGCGGACCACCTAGCCCTGATCACAGACCTCAGATCGAGCTCAGAGTGAAAAACAGGTCTCTTGACTCTCAGTCCAGCTGGTATGATCTCTCCCGCATCAGAGAAGGGATGTGGCAGCCGCGAGCCCTCAGGAGCCGGTCCAGGCTGAAGAGGACAAGAGGCATTCCAGTCGGGTGGCCGTGGGATCTGCCAGGAGCCAGCCGGACATCTGCCCCTCATGTGTGCACAGCACCCACGGGACCGCTGTGCCCAACCAGGAGACAGCAAGGTGCCCTGTCTGTGACACACACTGGCTTTCGTTGCTGGGCTGCCATCTGAGTGGGGGAGGGGCTCAGAATAGTAGCGCCGCTGTTGGTCCTTTTAAAGGAGCTGGGCTGCCCTCAGAAAGAGCGCCCGCACCCCTGGAATGCAGGCCTGCCTCCGGCCCCGAGGTGCAGACTCAGCAGCTTAGGGCCCCGCAGAAGATCTGTGACAAGGGTCTGGTCGGAATGAGTGTCCCCCTCGGCCAGAGCGGATGTGGTAGCTCTGTTCCTGCCCATGGCCTTGGTGATTAATGTCCTTCTGTCTTCCTGGCTAGATCTTGTGTATCTGAATCTGAAGGGCAGGGAGCAGCACACCTCATACCTGTTTCCCCAGGTCCTGGTGCGCTCAGCACAGAGCAGGTGTGGAGTAAACGTCTGATGGGATCCCGGGAGGACATTTTCACACTCACACCATCCAGCCGCCCTGCCCAGCGCCTCCCGGCGGCCGAGCGCGCTGTTAGGTGTGGGATGCAGGGCCAGGGGAGACGTGGCGCTGCTCTGGGGCTCTCAGCACCCTCTTGCTGGTGGCAGAGGTGCCGCCCCCCACCTGTCTTCTGGTCTTCTTTATTTGCCAACTGGGCAGCGCAGACCTCTGCACAAGCCCGGGACGCAGGTGGTGTTTCATGGTAGGATGAAGGGCTCCTTCTGGATGCCCCCAAGCTCCTAGCGAGAGCATTCTTGGTGCTGTGCCCTGACCAGCCCTGCCGGAGCGCCGGTATCCCAGCGCGCTCCGACACCACCCTTGGCAAGGCAGGATTCGCGGGGGCAAGGCAGGACCTTACCTGGGCCACCTACTCTTCTCAGCCGGGTGGGGGGGTCCCGACCGGAACGCAGGTCAGGAGTTGGGGGGGGGGGGCTTGCGCAGCTGCAGGAGCCTCCGGAGCCGCGTGCGCGCGTGCGCGGAGGGGGCGGGGCGGGCGGCGCGGGTCGCGAGGGCCTTTCCCACACCTCGCGCCTCCCCTGCGGTCCCAGCTCCCCGTGTGCCCTAGCCTGACCCACGTGTGCAGACACGCGCGCCTGTGTGTGTGTAGCCGGCAGACCTTGTGCCCGGGTCGGACAGGCCCCGTGGGCACAGGGGGCGGCGGCCAGCTGGACAGCGGCCGCGCTTCTTTCCCCTCCAGTCTTCCCCAGCACTTTCCTCTGGGGAGGTTTCCTTGGGTCGTGGTACCTCCAGCCATTCCCCTCCTCTCCCGCCCCCTTCTCTCCCCGGAAAGAGGCCAGCACCTTGCGATGAAGGTTCTGGTTCACCCCGGCTCCGGAGCCCTTGACATTTAGCGAGGCTCGCGGCGCACTGGTGTAGGCACCAGGCAGAACGCTAATCCCATTAAAGCTGTGGTGTCATCCGGGAGGGAGGCTGCCCCCCGCAGTCCTCGCGTTCATTGGCCGAATGCAAACCAGGGGGCGGGGCCGAGGGCCGGGGAGGGGGCTCCGGAGATTTCGGAGTCGGGAGTCGGGCCGGGATTTCGCAGGGGTAGCCCAGCGGTTGAAGCTGCGGCGGATCCCTTGGCACTGCCCGCCGCGCGGCCGGGCAGCCCAGGGCCGGGGGCAGCTCCGCAAAGTCGCGGGGCGAGAGGAGGCGGGCGCCCGCAAAGTGGCCGGGCCGGGCCGGGCTGGGACGGGGAGAGGGGTGCCGGGGAGCCCGGAGCCGGGCGCCCGGGTGCCTCGCGTGGAGCTGCGGTGCGCCCGGGAGGCGAGCCGACGCTCGGGAGCGAGCAAGCAAATCGCTGCCTCCCCAAAGACTCTAAGTTACGCAGGCCAGCCGGTTCCCGGGGAGCGCGCGTGGAGCCGCGCCGCGCCGCGCCGCAGAGCCCTCCCGGGCCGGCCGGCGAGAAGCGGGGCGCCGGCACCCCCAGCGCGGGGTCCGGCCGGCAGTGCGCCCCGGGACTGAGCGACGGCGTGCGAGGCTCCTCCGACTCGCCCGCAGCCCGCGCCCGACTCGGGCGCCCCCTCCGTGCCACTCCGGGAGCGATGCCCCCCGCCCCCCGCGCCCCCCGGGAGCGACGCGAGCATGGAGAAGTCGAGTAGCGAGGATTCTTCGATCCACCGGAGTCCATCTTTGGACAGCAAGGACTCGGACTTTGCCAAGCCGTCCACCTCGGGTCGCCCGTTCGGCCGCGGCTTCACGGCCGGCGCCTTCTACGGCACCGCGGGCTCCCGCGGCCAGAGCCGCGCCGAGGCTGGCGTGAAGACCGACAAGTACAATGCGCCCAAAGGCAGCAAGTACGTGGTGTTTTACCTGGACCTGTCCTTTGTTCTCCTCCTAGAATTTAAGAAGTGCAACATGGCCAGAGGCTGCCTCTGCTGCTTGAAGTACACGATGTTCCTCTTCAATCTGATATTCTGGGTAAGTCCTTCCCAGTGTCTCTCCTTGGTCTCCTCTCTTCTTTGCTTAAGCACGATACCCTCTTTCCCTTCAGAGCTGCATTGCTCTGCTCTCTGCACAGCGGTAAGTGGGTTTTAAAAAACCGTTCCCCCGGCCCCCGCCCCCCCGCCCCCACTTTCATTCATCTTTCTCTTCCCTTCTCTCTCCTCGGTGGCTGAGTGGAGGCTGCAACTTGCCTGTCTTCCAGGAGAGACTTGTTCTACTCCTGGGAGGCTGCTGAAGTTTGCCACCACCTTCTCCCCCTGTAAGAAACCCGTGCCCCCAACTGGGAAATGTGCAGAAATAGGTGTGGTGTCGGAATTTTTAGCAGCTGTGACCTTGAGTTGAATTCAAGCAGAAGTGCGGACGGTTTTCCGAGTTTCTTCTTGTATTCCTCCTGAACATGCACGAACACAGTCTGCGGCACTTTATGGGCGTGAGGTGGGGGGAGTGGTAGAGGTCACGCCCTCCTGATCCTTTCCGTGAATCCCAGGAAAAGGAGAAGGAGCCCCTATCCCAGGCCGAGGGGCCCGCTCGCCGGCCTGCAGCTCTGCCCCCGAGTTAGGGCTTGTGTGGAGAGGGGGGTGTGGGAGGGATGCTGCCATCGGGTGGCCGCAGCCGCTTTTGAGGGATTGCAGTGGGCTGGGCGGGGGCGGGCCGGCCATGCGCTCCCGCCGTGGGACCCAGAGCCTGGAGGGGACAAAGGGAGTGCCCCATCCTTGGTGAGAGAGGAGGTTCTAGAGAAGGGGCCAGTGGGTGGGGCAGCTCGGAACTGTGCTCAGTCCCCTGTTATTCTGCCCCTGTGCACGAGAAATACTAGGCGAATTTGAAAACTTCTTAAATGCGTGTCTAACTCTTCCGTCATCCCAACTTCTGCCTCTGCCTTTCTTCTCTGGAGCCCAGACGCAGTCAGCACAGATGTTTGGCCCTGCCCCAGGGCTGTCCTCCTCCCTTGTGGAGGCTGTCCACTGCCCATGGTCCAGGAGGAGCATGGGGCAGGAGAGTCACCCAGTGCGGGGGGCTGCGTGCGGCGTGCTTTGGTGTTCAGGGCTTGTGTGAACTGACCCACTTTAACTGAGAAACGTTCATGGGTGTGTATGGGTGGGTGACTTTTCCCTAGGAAGGGGAGAGCTCAGGCCTGGGCTGGAGGGAGACGGGGCTCTGGCCTTGGCTCCGCATCAGCTCTTTGTGTGACCTTGGGCAAATCACTTTATCCCTAAGGACTGGGTTTCCTTTCCAGTCCAATGTGGGGGGCGGTCGTGATGGTCCCCCTCACAGCCTCGCCTCCTTAGTTAGGGACGTCCTGCCTCCTTACCTTCTCTCTGGGGAGGGAGCCCCCTTCCCTTTTCTTCCGAGGAGCCTGGTCTGAGATCTTTTGAGTAGGATTTCCCCAGGTCTGGGTCTGAGCCACTGCTGGTAAGATGTTACCTGTCCTGTGGGGAGGGTTTTGTGGAAATTGGGGCAGATCCGCTGGAATGTCAAGAACGATCTTGTGGCTGCCTCTGGGCAAGTCCTCCTGGCCCTCTGGCTCGTTTGCCAGCATCCGCGTCAGCCAAGCACTGGTGTGTGTTTGTCTGGGGCCTGCGGATTTCCATGAATGCTGCCCATTCATTGTGCACGGCTTCCCTCTCTGTCCTTGTTCACAGTCTCCGCCTACCTTTCTGCCTTTCTGCCTCGCCCCACTCTTACTAGACAGACCCTCCTGGGATGCTCGGTGCCCTGGCCAGTACCTCCTCCCCGCCCCCACCCCGCCACCTGCTGGCCAGAGTAGGTATAACTGCGTGTGCCGCCTCTTTTTTTCTCCGGGCGTTTGGGGACCTCCCCACGCGCTAGCTGGTGCTGTGGTCTGTGCCCTGCACATGGAAGGCACTGGTTGTGTGTTTGTGAGTGAATGAAGGGAGGGTCAGCGCAGTAAACCCACACATGTGGTAGGGATTCCCAATCCCACCTGACAGGAAAGAGAAGTTAGTTCTCAAACTTGCCAGCGATGAAGGCTGTCCTGGCGCCTTAGCTGTGGGTGATGAGCGACTTTCTCTCTTCCGGTGGTTAATGAACCGGTCAGTGGAATGGCCTTCCTTTTTGGTTATAGTGAGAGAACTTACTCTTCCTAATAAGAAAGTACCTACCCCCTCTCTCCTACCCGGCAAGGATTCGATTTCTTCTAGCCTCTGACTTTGCTGGCTACGTAATATTTTCAGAATTCCCACAACATGCTATGAGCTGGGAAAAATTCTGAGTCTCAAAGACCCAGTTCTTTCATGCTTGTAGCGTATGGGATGATGAAATGAGGCCTAGACCTTAGGAGAGATGGAAAATTCAGCACAAGAGAGACGGATGCTTGTGTGTGTGAGAGTGTTGGACGCTGCGTTTCTTGGCAGGTAGACGAGCAGGTGTAGCCAGGACTTGGGCTTGCGCGTCCCTGTACCCCAGTCCAGCAAAGGCTTCCTGCGGGAGGTGCTTGGGCCTGAAATAGAAGGAGCAGTGGAGGGAAGAGCCAACTCGGAAGAGAAGGAGCGAAGGCGGGTGGTGGTGTTGGTGAGGCAGGACCTCTGGAGACCCCTGCTGCTTCCCAGGGCACCAGGGAGGCAAGGACAGACGTGAGTGAGAGGGTGGGTGCGAGGAGGGTCAGCGCCAAGCCCTCTGGGACCCAGAGCAATTGTTAGGAATTATGTAGCCATGACTTTCTAGTGTCATGGCTCAGAGCCCCAAAGGAGGCTTTTCTGAGGCATTGGAGCTGAACCTGCGGCCTGTAATCAGTAGGTTGAGATCTCCCCATAGATCCTGACGCCTACCTGGGCGTTCTCCAAACCCACCACTGCGGCCACACCGCCTGCCTCCCGGGAGCCCGCTGGGAGGAGTCCCGCTGCCAGGAGAGGCGCAGCTGTCTCACACTGCAGCCCCTCGCAGGCCTGAGCGGGCCTGGCTCCTTGCCACTGGGTGGAGCTTCTAGGGTACTGGTGTTGGCGGGGGCCCGGGTGACATCACCGGGGGCAGGATGGAGGCGGAGCTGTGCGCTGGCCTCCCCCCCACCCCCTTCCAAAGGAAAGGGCAGGTGCCTTGCAGGCTGCTGGGCGCCTAACTGTGGGGGGGAGGGGACGGCGTCCAGGTCTGCCCCCGGCACTGCTGCCTAGAGCCAGCTGGTGCTAGCCAGGTTGGCGCCCAGGGCAGCGTTTCTGAGGGCCTGACGTAGACGGTGGGGTGGAGGTCAGCCTGCCTGAATGGGCCCCCCCCCCTCCGTGCCCATGCGCGCCCCACCCGGATCCTCACAGAGAATGCCGGCTTTCCAGGTGGTGCGGAATGGGCCGGCACAGGAGTTCCGCATGCTGAGGGGCCTCCACCCGCAATCCAGCCGCCCCAGCTCTCTCTCCTCGTCTCAGCCCCATCTCTCAGTCCTCCCGGGACCATCTGGTGGAATACTCCAGGCAGAGATTAAGCGAAGCTAAGCCCCTCAAGGAGGGCACAGAAGGCTCAGAGCTTTCAACTCTGAGTATCGGGGCGAGCTCGGAGTGCTGGGGGCCTTTGTCCCTTTCTCGGGACGGCAAATCGTGATCCCATCCCACCGCCTCCCAACCCAAATTGGGCTCCTATCTGATGGGGGCAGTGGTTGGGAGTAGGGCTGGTGTGGCTAGTGTAATTGCCACTCAGAATAATGGTCACTTTGCATGTTCACCAGCAGAGCTGTCCCATCACTTTAAATCATGGCTGGCAGAGCAGCGACATTCTGGCCTCACCTGGAAGTCTATTCCTTGTGGATTGGTCTCTTAAGAAAGGCCAGTTAGCCAAGGAGGCAGCGTTCAGGGTGCCTGCTGGGGCAGGAGAAGGGCTGGCGCGGGCTGCGTGCGCCGGGTGTCGGGCGGGCACCCTGATTAACTTCCCCTACGTGGGGGCAGGCATGCGCGGCCTGGCCCCTCTCGGGCCGCTCACTCTGCCTCTGGGTGCGGGCAGCATGGTCACGGCTCTCCAGCCACCTTGGAGGCACGCGTTTGGTACTGGCTTGGCCGCCAGTGGATGCCATAGCCGCCCTGTGTCCGTGAAGCCCAGGATAGGGTCTGGTACAATCTGGGCTGGGCGGCCTGGGGTGTCCTGAGTCTGTGGGCTGCCTTCTGTCTGGGAACGGAAGTCGTGAGTGGGCTGAGGGGTCAGAACAGAGTCCCAACAGGAGATACAGGCCAAGCTGGGCAGCAAGAGGCACGTACGTAGAGGCTTCCCAAAGGCTCCGGCCGGCTCCCAGAGGGCAGCTACACGTGGGGCCTGATCCTTGGGGTGGGTCAGGCCTGGCTCTGCTCGGGGAGGGGGGCTGATGCCCCGAGACCTGGGAATGTGGCCGTGAGGGAATGCCGGCTCTGTGTTCGCTTCCTTTCCAAAGCATTAAAAATTAAACTTCCTTGTCTTGATATCTATTTTTAAATCATGTCAGAGCCAGCATTGGTGTCAGTCAAGAGGGGGTGGGGAGGAGGAGGGCAGGGAAGAGAGAGTTCTGCTGAAATGGGGGGGAGTGCTGTCACCCCTGTGGGGAAGGGGCCGCAGGCCTGCCCCCCCTCCCGCTGTCCTGAGGAGCACAGAAAAAGCCCCAGGCCTCCTCCCCCGGCCTCCGCGGAGGATGGGGCCTCGCCCTCCCCTGCCTCCGTGTGCCTGGCTGCCCTTGGCCGAACTTGGCGGCGGGCTGTGGGCCTCACTGGGCTGCAGGGTCCCAATCGAGCCGCTTCACTCATGCCACAAGTATTTCCTGAATGCCCGCTGCGTGCGCAGGAGCCTGCAGCGCTGAGGACCGGCTGACTGGGCTCGCACAGGGCAGATCAGCTTTCCCGGGCCAGGAAGTCGTGGATGGGGAGGTCACCTGGCCCGTCCTCCCCCAGGCACCAGAACACGGAGCCCCCCTCCCCCTCCGCAGCACCCTGGGCCGGGGCAGCGGCAGGCCTGGACTCAGCGTCCGTCCTGGGGCCCTGACTTGACCTGTCCTTCCCTTCCCCCACGCCGTGTGATGGCTGTCTCGATCCCTCTAAAATGTTTGCGTCCATCAGAAATAAAGGGGAGGAAAAACAGCCTGTTTCTTTTAGGAGCATCTGAGTTTGGGAAAAAGAATTCGTGAGTTGTGTCTTTTCTGTTTCTTCTTACGGAAAGGGCTGAGTGGGCGCTCTGTGGCTAGTGTGCGCTAGGTGCATTTATCGAGCACCTGCTGTTAGCCAGGTCCCTGGGAGCAGTCAGGTGCATAAACAGATAATGACACTTCCGGGCAGTAAGTGCTCAGTCGAGCTTCTAAGTAGAGTAATTAATGCTGCTTAATAGAGACGAGATACAGAGATGACAGTGACAGCTGGACTTGGAAGGATGGATAGGAGTTTGCTGGATAGATGCGGATGGGGTTCCAGGCCGGGGAGAAGGGTGATCCAGACTGAGCCTCCTGCGTGTGTGCAATGAGCCGAACATAGGAAACAAAGGGCGGTGTGAGCCTGGTGGTGCCAGCCGAGGGCGGCTTCCTGGTGACTGCGGCCTGGGTTCCGAGGACGAGGTGCTGGGGCTGCCGCTAGGTTTGTCACCGGGGCTCTGCACAACGGGATGCTTTGCTTTTCGGGCGGTGACCCCCGAGACAGGTCTTGCGGTGCCGCTCGGGCTGCAAGCTGTCGCTGTCGCTGATGCAGCTTACGGAGACGCCCGGCCGCTCCCCTTCGGCTGCCATGTACCTGCGTCCGTGGTTCCAGTTAGCAAGCTCTGAGGCTGAGGCAAACCCGTCGGGCAGAGTTAAGTCTTCTGAGCCAGCTTTGTCGCTGCTCGCGTGTGAAAGCTAGTCTGCCAGCAGGAGTCGGGGCGGGGGGGGAGGGGGGCATTGGGGCAGGGACATTACAAGTGGCACGTGGAGGGGTGAGCAGCTCGGGGTGGAGAAGGGGCTCTCACCCCCCACCCCTCGCTCTTCCTCCCCCAGCCCCGGGACCTCAGGGGGCCTGAAATCTCTTTTAACGTGGTCGGTCCGTGCTTCCATTTGGTTGGGTTCTGCCGTCTCCTCCCTCGGGCCCTGGCAGGCCTCCTGAGAGGCTGCAGGAAGGCCCTGGAAGGGAAGGCCACAGGGTTTCAAATCCTCTTCCGAGTGTGGGCAGCTCAGTACCACGCAGGAGGCCGGGTTAGGTGGCTGGTGCGGGGGTGACTGCCTTCAGGGAGCTTCCCATCCGTTCCGGGGCTCTTCCCTAGGGTGTAGGTTCGAATCACCCAGGCAGCTGTGTACACGGGCAGAGGCCACCGTGCCCCTTGACCTACGACCTACTGACTCGGAGCGCGCAGGAATGAGGCCTGTGTTGTGAAGCGTTCCTACCCCTCCTGGTGCCTGGGCTTCCTCACGTGTGACAGTATCACCTGTCCTGCAGGGCTGTTGCCAGGGGCCCAGGTGAGGCGGTGTGTGCATGACACAGGTCCGCTTCTCAGCAGGATGCTGGCGCGCCGGACTCAGTGACCAGTGGTTGCAGGTGTTGTCACCGCCCTCCTGCAGTGACAGCATGGACCCCCAGGGAGCCCCCCACAGTGAGTCAGGTGCCCAGGGCTGGCGTGACAGTGCTGGGCGGGGCTTTGGAGCCTGGACAGAGCTCCAGATGTCTTGTTAGGCTGGGGTGAGTACCACGTCCTCTGGTCTCAGGGATACGTGGTAGAAATGGGGAGGCGGCTCTGTGGGAACAGAGGATGGGGTGGAAGGCAGTGAGGGAGGGCCGGGGTCTCGGACGCTGGGGCCTGCAGCTGCCCTGCCACACTGCACTCTTCTCGGTTGGGCCACGCCCTCCCCTGCCTCCCTTTGTTCCTGGTGCCATGAATCGGGCCGGCTGGGCCTGTGGTCACATGGCAGGGTCCCATGGTCCTCTGCCCTGGGCGCTCCAAGGGCAGGTCACGGCACACACTCCGGGTTGGGCTCTGCTGGGCAGCTTGGCTGTGACCTGAGCTGACAAAAGACAGGCAACTAGGGCCTCCGGGTCACTTTACTAACCAGAAAAATGGTCGCTTAAAACTTTTTTCAAATAGCAGAATATATCATATTTAAATTCATATAAAGATGTATATAATGAACATGTGCCCACCATGTAGTTTAAGGAATGAAACGTCATCTGCACCTGCGAAGCCTCTGTGTGGTCCTCCCTGGTCCCGCCCCCGCATCCTGCCTGGAGAGAACCATTCTCCTTACGTCTTGTGTTCAGTGTGTTTCTTTACGGCTTTCCCGCATGTGTGTGCATCCTTAAACGCCACATCGTTTGGCTTGGCTTGTTTTTAAGCTTTCGGTAGTTGGAAGCCTTCTGAATCTTTAAAATTCAGCGTTACGTTTATTGATTCATCCGTGTTGATATGTGTGATGATAGTGCGTTTATTTTTGCTGCTCCATGGGATTCCGTTACGTGTGTGTGCAGCAGTGTATTCTTCTGGTGATGACATTTGGGTTATTTCCTTCTTTGCAAACATGCTTCTGGAGATGTTCTTGAATAAGCCTCCTGGTGCACATATGCCAGAGCGTCTCTAGGGCCTCGCTTCTGAACGTGTCTCTGGAGGAGCAGCTCTTTCCTTCCAGTCTTTGGACAGGGCTCTGCTGTGCGTGACCGGTACCCAGCTCCAGCCGGAGGTGACCCCACTGCATCCCCGAGCTTGTTGATCGTGCACTTGAATGTTCTGGCCATGTCAAACTGCTATAAAGTTCCTCAGCGTTGAGCCGGTCCGTGGGCCACACGTGGAGAGCTGCTTTAGGAGACAGCAAGGATTGGCATTGATGAGTTTCAGAATACTTGCATTTCCACTTTATTGGAGAATGACAGATTATTTTCCAGACTGGAAACATCAGTTGACACTTCCCCCAGTGGATTGGCAATTGAAAATGGAAAGTTTGGGGCATTCTCCGACACGGTGGGTGTAAAATGCTGTGTTATGTTTTCAATTTGCATTTCTCTGATTATTAGTCAACCTCTTTTCATAGGTTTATCAGCCATTCTTTTCTCTTCTGTGAATGCCGCTTGATGTTTTCGTCCATCTTCCTGTAGAGTTGTTTGCTTTTTCTTCCTAATTTTTAGGAGTTTTATCTCTGTTCTGGGTACTCATCCGTTGTCCACTAAGTGTACCACAAACACCCTTGACAGCTTCCGGTTTGTAGCTTGTCTTTTCACTTTCTTCAGAGGTCTTTTAATAAACAACTTCTTTAAATGAATGTAGTCAAACTTATCAGTCTCTTTTCTTTGTGAGATGGTACTTTTTATGTATTATTTGACATAACATCTCAGGGACATCTTTATGTCCCTGGTAATAGGACATTGCTTCTGTCACAACATAATAGACGCTCATATTCATGATGGTCTGAATGAACGAACGCATGATCAAAGACGAGTCCCTGTATTTATTTCTGAAGGCTTCACTTTTCATATTTAAGTGCTTCGTAGCTCTGGGATGTATATCTGCGTGCGATGTGAGTGGGGCCCCGACTCCTCTCTCCCCTTGTCACAGCAGCTGCCTGAGCCCCCCCAGCTGGCCAGGCCCCTTCTCCCCCACTGGTGGGCACCTTGCACCTTTCCCTGTGCTACACTGTCTGAATTACGGCCACTTTATAACAAGTCTCCAGAAGTGGTAAGGCAAGTCCGTTCATCTCATGCTTTTCAAGAATGCTTGGGCTATTCTCAGCCCTTTGTTCTTTTGTGTAAGTTTTGGAATCAGTTTGTCTAGTTTCACCAAAAATCAATCCATCAACCCCACCCCCCAGCCCTGGTGGTATTTTGATTGTCCTTTCATTGAATCTCTTGATCAACTTGGGGAGAATCGCCATCTTTGTGTTTGCATTCATGAATATAAATTGTATTCTCAACGTGCATTTCTGTTCACGGACGTGGTTTACTCCACGTATTAGGCCTCTAATGTTCTCCGTGAGGGTCTTACGCGTTTTCCGCCGAGTGCAGACTTTTGATCCTTCATCCTTTGCCACGGGTGGCTCTGGTGTGAGGGATGACAGGGCGGCGGCTATGAAAGGAACAGTGAAAGAGGGAAGGTAGGGTTAGAGTCTCCTCTGGGAGAAGAGGAGCTGAGGGAACCCCAAAACCAAACACCACTCGGTCCCTGGTGCCTGTCCAGGGGCTCCACGTGGCCCGTGCTTGAGTCAGGCGGGGGTGTGCGTGCCTCCCTCCAGCTGCTGTCCTCCCCCCGGGCAGGGAGGCCCTTTCAGAAGTCTCAGAGCGCAGGACCCTGTGGTCCAGAGTAGAAGCAGAAGGGGTGGGGGCAGGGGGCAGCTGGTGTGTGTCTGTCTCTGTGTGAAGATGCTGTGATAGCACAGAGGGCGGGGCAAGTTCCTGAGAGTTTTTACAATGGCCCCACTGCATGGCATGCGGTTCCCCGAGCAGGGATTGAACCCACGCCCCCGGCAGTGGAAGCATGGAGTCTTAACCACCGGACCGCCAGGGAGGTTCCCCTGAGGGTTTTTAAAATGTCCTCGTGTTCCACTGGACTGGTTCTGCGCCTGCATCTTCCCCAAGGTACCCAAATTGTAGGTTCTCAGAGCTTCCGCCCATACGCACACATACACAGTTATGTATGCATGTATGTGCGCACGTGTGTATACAAACCTAATGCGGTATTTATGTACAAACGTGTGTGTATGCCGCGTGACTATGTAAGCAGGCAAAACACATTTGTAGCGTAAGTATGTGCGTATATATTTATACATACATGAACATGTGTATTTAGAGAGATTCCCTCCAAGTGTGTGTGACCTTGGGTATAAGCTGGCATCTTCATCTAAGCAGCTCACGTTCTAGATGGATTCTGTGCAAGCTGAGGCTCCCAGATTGCAAGCACCACACACCAGGCGGGCTAACTCAGAAGCACAGACTGTATCTCCCCGTTCAGCTCTCTGTCTGTGAGCAGTTCCTAGCAGTGTCGTTGGCATCTGGGGGCAAATCACTTGAGCAGACGTCTCTTACTTTTGCCGGCCCAGCTTTCTTTTCCCTTCTCTGGGTACCCGCACCCCTGTTTTTCTCTCCGTGCGTCTTTCAGTATCTATGAAGGATACCAGGTGAGCGCACAGGCTAGGAGGGAAGGCTGAGCCGCAGGCCACACATGGGCCAGGGACCAGGGTGCTCCGGGGGTCCGGTACCAGGACGATGGTGAGCTTGACCCCGTGGACTCCGTCAGGATGCGTCAGCTCCTGCCGCTTTGGCCCGTGGATCTCACTCGTCGAATCCAAGAGACTCAAGATCTGGGAGGGAGTCTGGCTGGTCATGAGCCCAGCCCTTGGGCAGGGGTGAGCAGAGCACCCTGCTTGACGGGACAGGGCCATCTGCACTGGGGAGGAGGAGAATATCCTCAAGAAAAACGGGTGCTGATACCAAACGAAGGGGAGGGCAAAATGGTGGATGAAGTGTTTGCCCCCCAATGCCAGATGCTGCTGCTGCTAGGACTTGCTCATCCCCTGAGATGTACCTGCCCCACTTCCTGGAGAGAGAGGGCGGGAGCAGGTGGGGAAGCGAGACCCAGGGCGGTGGAGCAGCTGCTGCCCCGTCCAGCAGCCCTGGTTCTGTTCACATGGCCACGCCAACTGCCTCTGCTGGTGAGATGGGCAGCCTGGGTGCTCCTCTGGTGCCCAGAGCCTGGCTGTGCCACCCAGGTGTGTGTGAGTCGCTCAGGGGTAGGTGCTCTGGGTTCCCCAGAGGTGGGCCACTCTTCGGGGCATCTCCCAGCAAAGCACACTGCTGGATCCTAGCCAGTCAGCCCCTTTCCACACCCCTCCCCGGTGACCACCACTGGGCAGAGGCCTGGCCAGCCGATGCTCTGGGGTGTGCCTGCCAGGCCGTGCTGTTCCTTTAGCCCTGCCCTGGGTTGTCCTGACCTTCCTTGGTGCTGAGTCCCTGGATTCCCCAAAATGTGTCCTCAGTGATGGGCCCTGGTTCGCTAACCCTCAGGCTGGTCTGGACGAGGGGGAGGCACGTGAGAAGGGGGGCCCGAGCCAGCAGGGTGCAAACCTGGAGCAGGACCCTGGGAAGGAGGGGAGCATGGAGGAGGAGGAGGTCCTCCACAGGGTGCCTGCCTGCGGGCACCCCTCGTGGGGGAGGGGACCCTGCGTTGAGTGCCTGCCGTGTCTGGGGACGGAGCTGGGTGCTCTCCTGACCCTGGTGGGTGGTGTCAGCGTGTCCGTGTCCAGCCCCTGCCGTCTGTCTTCTGAGCACAGCAGGCTTGGCGGAGAAAGCAGGTCTCGGAGTAGATGAGGGCCAGAAAGGACAGGGCTCCAGGACCCGGAGGATGGGAGGTGTACTGCTAGGGAGAAGGCAGGGCAGGAGGACAGTCAGGAGAAGGTTCTGGACGAGAGGGGGCGGGGGGAGCATGGAGGACGAGGGGGCAGGAAAAAGAAGGTGGTATGGGGCTTCCCTGGTGGTGCAGTGGTTGAGAGTCCGCCTGCCAATGCAGGGGATGCGGGTTTGTGCCCCGGTCCGGGAAGATCCCACATGCCGCGGAGCGGCTGGGCCCGTGAGCCATGGCCGCTGAGCCTGCGCATCCAGAGCCTGTGCTCCGCAACGGGAGAGGCCCCAGCAGTGAGAGGCTCGTGTACTGCAAAAAAAAAAAAAAAAAAAACAAGGTGGTATGGAAGACGGAGAAGAGGCTAAAGCATAGGGCTTGAAGCAGAGTGTGATGGGCAAGGACTTGCTCCCTGGCACCGTCCATGGTAGCCAGCGGACGGTAGAGACTGCAGGTGGCAGGTTTGGAGAACAGGTGAATGTGGCCTGGCCCACAGACTCCAACGCCCCTTTGCAGGGGGCTCTGAGGAAAGGGCGGCTGCTGGCAGGACCTTCCCGAGCCTTCTGTGCTGGAGCGGCGGCCCCAGGGTTCTCTCTGGGGGCGGTCATGTGTGTTCCCAGGCCCAACTGTGCTCCCCGCCTGTGGGCAAGAGCGAGTGACAGCTTGTCAGGCCGATGAGCCTGGGCCCTGGGCAAGGGATCTTTGATGTCTGAGTCATTTAGGACACGAGTCCTGACTGGGCCCTGAGGCCTGGGGACCCTCGGGGGGCCGGGGGAAGGAACGTGGATGCAGTCAGAAGAGCTGAGCGCACAAGGTGCTTGATTCGTTACCATTTATGGCAGCTGAAGAGAGCGGTGCAGGCCCGCCCCCTCCCCTCCGCCTCGAGCCCCCCTCTGCCTGCCCCTTTCTCAGCCTGCCTGATGGGAGGAGGGGCGTCTGTGTGGAAAGCGCACGCGGAGCTGAGAGCTGTGGGAGGACTGGCAGGATCCTCGCCTCCCTCGTGGGTGGAGGCGCCTCACATCTTACTGCGGCTGGGTGGGCGGGGCGGGGCAGCCCCTCCAGCAGCCTGCGAGATCCTAGTGGGCCCGGCCACCAAGCCTGCGTTTCCTCCCCGTTCTACAACAGAAGCGCCGAGTTCCACTTCTCACGGAAGACGTGCACCAGTTAGCTCTTCACGTTGCACCTGGGATCCAGGTGGGAGCGTGGGAAAGAGCAGCGCGTGGTCACAGAGCCCTGGGTTCTAGCCCCAGCAGTTGCTAACTGGCTGTGTGACCCTCTCTGGGCCTGAGTTTCCACATCTGCACGATGGTAGACTGGGACCAGCTCACCTGGGAGCCCCTTGCGGGCTGTGACATCTGTGGTTTTTCTTCATTTCTTTTGCTCCCTTTGTGTTTTCAGAGAGCTGGTCATTCTTCAGATGCTCTATCTTCCTCTTCCCCTTGGGTGGAGTGAGGGACCAGGGATGGAGCTCTTTACATCTCACAAGTGGGGACACTGAGGCCACAGTGAGGGAGGACCCATCAGGCAGGACTGTGCTGGAACTTGCTCTCTGAGTCTCATCAAACTGCCCCAGGTTCTGCTCCGCCTCGGGTCTCCCGGCCGCGAGCTGGGCCCAGGCACAGGGGCTCTGGCTTCCATGGCCCACCTGAGGGCAGGAAGAGTTGGGAGTCTGGCTGGGCATTGAGCCACAGCAGCCCCCGCTTCCCTGCCTGGGAGGGCTGTCCCCACCAAGCAGGTAACGAGGGGCGGGCTGCTTTATTCAGCGCCCCCAGTGCCGCGTCTGACACCCAGCGCGCTGTGCGGCTCCCTTCCTGTTGTTAGAAAGACTGCACCCGCCAGCACTAGGAAGGGCTTTCTTTTCCCTCGTGCTTCCCCAGCCCCTTCTCCTCCAGGCCTCCGCCTCCAGCCTCCGTCTCTCCCTCTGCCCGCTTCCATAGCCCCGGCACCTCCCCGTCCAGCTGTACTTGCAGCCGCTGCCTTTGAGAAAACAAACAAACATCCCCCCACCAACTCATGGCTCCAGGCTGTGATGCTGTCCCTTCCTTGTGAACACAGGGACTGTCCCGCTCCCCCACTGGAAAGGACACATGCAGTTTCACTTCCCGCCGTCCACCACCGCTGGCGGCGTCTCCCCTTCCTCTCAGCCCCTCCTCTGTCCTTCCGACTTTGTCGTGAGGGATGCGGGCTCGCGTGGAAAGAGGCTTGACGGGAGTGCGGGTTCCCCTCGCAGCCCTGCCTTGGCTTTCCTGCGGGGACTTCAGCTTCTCATCTGCAAGATGGGGATAAACCTTGACTCTTGGCTGGCCAGCCGGGGAGAGTTGTCCGGAGGACACACTGAGGTGTTTGGGAAGGTCTCTGAAGTCTGTAAAGGGAGATGCTGATGTAAACTGGGATGACTGTCGTGTTCTTTCTGTAACTTCCCGTGGTGCTGTGTCCGTGTTTCCATTTCAGGGTGGGCCCGAAGGCCTGCAGTGGGTGTTCCCTGAGGCATTTCACCCTCCAGGCAGCCTCACTGTGTGGTCCTGGTTCCCGCAGGCCGCCTGCCCAGGTGCCCACGGAGGCTGACACCTCAGCAGAGCCCGCTCGAGGCTACCCGCGAAGTGACCTCCCCGAGGCTCTGCGCTGGGTCAGAGGGGAGAAGGTGGGCCGGACCGGGAGCAGCTGCAAGCGCCGGAGAGAGCTGCTCTGTCGCGCTGGTTCAGGCTCCTGGCTGCTGTCAGGGGTCCTAAGAGCACAGTGGGATACCCTGTGTGTCCCAGGATCACAGAGCATGGACCCTGTGACCCAGGGCTGCTGGAGGAGCCTCCCGGGCAGGCCCTCTTCTGGCGGCCCTGAGTCTGCACTGGGACTGGCGGGAGTTTGGGTGCATTTGCTTCTTGGCTTTAACTGCCCCTTGGGGCTGTGCAACCCGGGCTCTGTCCTCTGCTGGACAGAGCCACTGGCTTGTGCTTCAACCGTGGGTAGTGGAGGTGGGTTTCGGGGGCAGGATGCTCGCCCACATCGCTGTGGACCCACACGAGGGGACCAGGACCCTTTCCCTCCCACCCCGGGCACTCACACCAGGGCAGGTGGGTCTGGGGGCGGGGCGGGGGCAGCTTCTCCAAGCTCGTCCTCCCGTTTTGTAGTGTCTTGGAGGCACCCGAAGCACGTCTTCCCCTTAGAGCATCAGAGGCCTTAGTTTGCTTTTAGGGAGGCTGCGTCGTAGGGGAGGTGTCGCGGCAGGGGCCCAGGCCACACCAGGAATCAGTGAAGCCCGCCTGGCTGCGCTGGGGCGGCTGGCACCACACCCGGGTAGGCACGGAACCCGAGTGTGTCAGGTGGGTCAGGAGGCGGCCTGGCTTCCAGGGTGGGTGGGTCCCTGAGGGGTCAGCTGCTGCCCCTTGCCTGCTTCCACCGAAGTCCACTGTGGGCCGGTCTCTCCGGGGAGCTGCGGGCGTCCTGGGGGAACGTGGACCTCCGTTGCCAAGGCGCTGACCTCCAGCCTTTAGACAGACACCCATGGCCCCTTGCTTCAGGGGGCTCTGAGGATCATTCTGGATCCTTGTGAGATTCCAGGCCAGGCCGCTACCCCAGGGGCCCACTGTCCTGGGGGGTGGCTAGGCTGCCAGAATGCGCCTCTGAACCAGGGTTGGAGGAAGGGGAAGGGGCAGAGGGCATCCTCTTGCCTTGCCGCTTAACTTGCTGGAGTTATTTTTCTGTGTCTTTCTCTGTCTGGTGTTGCCAAACTTCTATTCGTGCCTTTCTCCCTCTGGGTTTTTTTTTTTTTTTTTTTTGCGGTACGCGGGCCTCTCACTGCTGTGGCCCCTCCCGCTGCGGAGCACAGGCTCCGGACGCGCAGGCTCAGCGGCCATGGCTCACGGGCCCAGCCGCTCCGCGGCATGTGGGATCTTCCCGGACCGGGGCACGAACCCGTGTGCCCTGCATCGGCAGGCGGACTCTCAACCACTGCGCCACCAGGGAAGCCCTCCCTCTGGGTTCTTATCACCTGGATGTTAGGAGGGATTGGGAGGTGAGCCTCCACGCTCCCCTGGTGCCACCCCTGAGCTGGAATTCCGGGACCGAGATGAAGGCAGACCTGGAGCCTTCTGGGAAGGCATCTTGGGTCCCCTGATGGAGATGCCCACTGCCCAGCTTGGGGACGACTTAGGTCTTGCATTCCCGGTGATGGAGAAGGCAGTGACCCCACCACATCCAGACACCATCCAGACACCACATTCTCTGGTGTCTCCCCCATCACCGAGGCAGCGGTGAGGGGCCCCATTTGGGTGGGTGGCCTGGTCTTTGGGAGGGGTGAAGGGTGACCGCCGCTCCAGACCTCACGCGCCCTTGCAGACACTTTTCTCTCCCTTTCCCTTGCCCCAGGGAATTGGGGGTGGGGAGAAAAAAGTCAGAACACACAGAGGGGGACTTGTTCTGGCCTCAGCTGTCTCCTGCCTGCATCCCTGTGCCCACCCTTCTCGCCTGCCGCCCACTTATCCCCCTCCCCTCCTTCCAGGCCTCCCTAGCTGCCCAGGTGGAGGTAAAAGGTACCATGGTGGGAAGGGCACCGGCTTCAGAGACACACAGGTGGGTTTGATTCCTGGCATCACCGCCACCTGTTTACACGAACCTGACCTCCTCATCTGTCACATGGCTCGGGAGTAACCGAAACACTGTCTGAAGAGTGCTCAGCCCGTTGTCCCGCACACGATGGGCGTGTTGGGTCCAGGTGGGGTGTGTGTGGGCAGCTGGCCGACGTGGGGAGCGTATGTTCAGAACTGGTTTGGGGGGCCCGGTCGCTGTTCTCGGCCACCTTCCCCAGCTGGGCCCTCCTTAACTCTAGGCTTTGCTTTGGCGCTCTCTCCAGCTGCATGAGGGGCGTCATTCTGTGCCTCCCACCCCTCCCCCAGCTCCTTCAGGGCGGGAGGACGAGGCTAGGTGAGGAGTGAGTCCAGCCGCCCAGGGCTCTGAGAGGCGGAGGAAATCGAAGGTGGGGTTCTGGGCTTTTAGGATGCTCTCCAGGGACTCAGTGTTTAAACTGGAGTTGAAACCTCTCGGAGCTCTTGAGAGGGGGGCCGGGAGGAGGCCCTGGGGCCTGCATCAGCGGAGCAGCCGGGACCTGGGTGGGCAGGGGAGGGTCTGGGATGGGCAGCGGCTTGCCCACCTGGCCTTGACGGCGGGGCTGAAGCCTGCCTGTGGGGAGACAGGGCGCCCCACCGAGGGTCTCAGCAGAGACCGAGCGAAAGAGGAGAGCAGGGCCTGGGAAGGGAGAAGGAGAGGAAAGGGAAGAAGGGCAGGACGGAGCAGGCCCGGGCCAGCCAGGGTGGGGCGGGGGAGGGGGCTGGTGGGAGGGGCCACCCGGTGGGCGGGGCCTGCGGGCGGGCTGGGCGGGCGGACGCGGCCAAGCCCGCAGGTAGGATCGCCGGGGGCCATGTCTGCTGCCCCTTCCTCTGCGCGGTGGTGAACACGTCTTCGTCACCAGCTGCCTGTGCTCAGCGGCGCTCGCTCTCCGCTGCCAGTAACAAACGCGGGTGGCTGGATCTGGGTCGTCAAAAAAACAACCTGGCCTTCCTTGTCTTCCTTTACCTCTGGGCAGCCCGTGCACTGGAGTGGAGGTGGGACCCCAAGGAGGGGCCGGAGGCACCGGCGCCACGGTGGACGTGTTGGCTGTCAGGGCCACTCAGCCAGCCTGGCAGCCTCTGTGCTGACTGTCCGAGTTGTGTGGTTGTGAAGCGAAGGCCCCAAACGGAGAGGGATGTGCTGGAGATGAGGGGTTTCCCCTCCCACTGGCGGCCGTGGTGGCGGCCGCGAGCGTGGGCTCAGGGTCAGACGCTGTGATCCAGCGAGGCGGCTCGGCCGACTCGGGGGCTGTCGGCTGGGTCTGCAGGGGGTGTCTTGGCACCGCACGAGGAACGGAGCTGCTGCGTGGTTGGTTGTCGCTATTTTGTTGTGTCTGATGAGGAGCCGCTCTGTTTGCTCAGCCTCAGGCCCTGAGCTGGGCTGAGCGCCTGACCAGGACTGAGCTCCCGGAGGCGGGCGTCGGGAGAGACGTCCTGACTTCTGCCGGGCGGGAGCAAAGGAGCAGCCAGGCCGGCAGCCTCTTAAACGGAGACCCCTCTTAAGGCTGTAGAGGCTGGTTAGTACATCTCGCTCTGGGATCTAGGATTACGGCCCAGAAGGGGGAGGTGGCAGGGACGAATTCGAGGTACCCACAGCAGCTGTCACTTCTGGGAGCTCCCACCACGCTGGACCCTGGTCTGAGCACCCACCTGTGTTGAACCTTGTCTGGCTGATTCCAGAGCCTTCCATGCTCCTGACCACTGTGTTGCCCTTTACTGTCCCAGGCTGGTGACGGACCAGGGCATGTGACTTAGCGTGAAGCTCTCAGGGCTGGCAAGACCCTGGGCCCCTCCAGGGGTCTGGGTGGGCGGGCGGCCCCTGGCCGACAGGCGGCAAGTCCCACCGCCGCATACCCTCCTGGTGGGCGCTCAGGGGCTGGGCCTGGCGGCCTGTGCACGGCACAGAGCAGCTCAGCAGATGTGGGCAGAGGTGCCTCTTTGGAGCAGGCAGAGGTGGTCAGGCTGAACCTGGCCGTTTGCTGGGAGTGGGGAGCGTGGGGGGGCAGTCTGTGGAGGAATCTGATGCTGGTGTTTTCCTGGGACTGACATAGCCCCGCTGTCCTGGCCTGTGGGGTCACTGCCTCCCTGTGATGTGGGACCACTCCCTGCCCCCTGGGGACGAGCACACCAGGCTGCTGGCGGAGGGGCCCGGGGGGGAAGGGTTTTGTCCCTCAGAGGACAGGCCGTGCTCATCATAGATCTTGGATAAGGAACGTGCTGGCCTCTGCCCGTGGCTCCCGGCTCTGGAGCCATCCTTCACCTGTTGCTTTTTTCCTAATTTTTTCCTAAGATGCAGAGAGATATTTCAAGTTGCCTTTTATGGCTCTGGGACAGGAGAGCCCTGGGACTGGTCAGCGGGCTGACCTTTTGCAAGTTTGCTGGCTGTTGGTGGGAGGAGGGGAGACAACATGGGTCATGGGGCTGCTTCACTGCGAGCACAGGTGGGGCTTCCCAGGGCTCCCTGGTGGCAGGCCTTGGGGTGGGGGGAAGGCCTCTCATCAGGACCACTCGCTAGGTCTCTCACCCCATCCATTACTCCTCCTTCCCTCGTTCATTCGTTCATTCACGCCTTCATTCAAATACCTACTTATGCAGGGATGAGACACAGACCTTGTCTCGTCATGACCAGACTGCCTTGACACCCGGAGACATTGTTTTGTATTAAAGGGAAATATTAAAGAAGGCTGAGCAACTGATCGAAGCTTTCCCTTTTTTTTTTTAGTTTTTTAAAGAATATTTATTTATTTGGTTGCGCCGGGCCTTAGTTACAGCAGGCGGGCTCCTTAGTTGTGGCATGCAGGTGGGATCTAGTTCCCTGACCAGGGATCGAACCCAGACCCCCTGCATTGGGAGCACGGAGTCTTAACCACTGTGCCACCAGGGACGTCCCTTTTTTTTTTAGTTTTGATAAAACTTAATTTAATAACATTATCACTAGGACATTCAATGCACTTATTATTACATTTCCTTTAAAATTTTTATTGGAGTATAGTTGCTTTACAATGTGGTGTTCGTTTCTGTTGTACAGCAAATGAATCAGCTATAGGTATACGTATATCCCCTCTTTTTTGGATTTCCTTCCCATTTAGGTCACCACAGAACATTGAGTAGAGTTCCCTGTGCTATACAGTCAGTTCTCATTAGTTATCTATTTTATATATAGTATCAATAGTATATATATGTCGATCCCAATCTCCCAATTCATCCCACTCCCCCACTTTCCCCCCTTGGTGTCCATACATTTGTTCTCTACGTCTTTGTCTCTATTTCTGCTTTGCAAATAGGTTCGTCTGTACCATTTTTCCACATTCCACATATAAGCGATATTAAACGATATTTGTTTTTCTCTTTCTGACTTACTTCACCCTGTATGACAGTCTCCAGGTCCATCCATGTCTCTACAAATAACCCAATTTTGTTCCTTTTTACGGTTGAGTAATATTCCATTGTATACATGTACCACATCTTTATCCATTCATTCCTCTGTCGATGGACATTTAGACATTGTTTAGAGCAGTTTTAGGTTCGCAGCAAAACTGAGTGGAAGGTTAAAGACGGTTCTCACATACCTTCTGCCCCCAACCCTATGAAGTCTCCCCACTATCAGTGTCCCAGAGCAGTACACTTATTACAATCAATGAACTTACTTTGACACACCTTTGTCACCCAAAGTCCATCATTTACACTGGAGTTCACCCTTGTTGTTGTACATTCTGTAGGTCTGACAGCTGTACCATGAAAGGTATCCACTGTTACAGTGTGACACAGAATAGCTTCACTGCCCTAAAACTCCCCTGTGTTCCACCTATACACGCGAAGCTTTCCTTCGGACGTGGTAAAACGCGTTGTTTAAGGACATCACACACCGAATGAGAGTGTGTTGGAAAGAAAGCAGCAGCGTCTCCGGTGCTCTGTTTCCTTAGAGCTGCCCAGGGCCCTTTGCCATCTTCTCCTGACAGTTCTTCCAATAAACGGCTATCGAACTTCTAGGCTGTCCCAGACACGGCTCTGGGCTGTGCCCCGCTGGGATGCAGGGGGCGGGGCACAGCCCTGGGAAGAGGAGGTGCGAACGGGATCCCCACTTCCTGCACACAGGGTGCTGGCTCCGGCCCAGGTGAAGCTTGCTTGGCCTTGGGCGGAACTGGTACTTCCAGAGTCAGGAACGGCCGCAGCTGGCGGGCTCGGGGGCCCTGCTGGGTTGGCCTGTGACGGCAGCAGAGGGAAGGGAGCCAGGTCCCGCACACGCCTACCGGCCTGGGCCTTGCCCTTGCCAGGTGAAGAGGCCCTCCCAGCACCGTGGAGCCACGTCTGGATGAGTCACAGGGGTCTTGGCTCTTGGCAGTCTTTCCCGAGCCTGATGCCGCCCAGAGGTGATCCTGGTCAGCTCGTGTGGGGCCTTGTTTGCTTTATGGCTCACTTCGTGTTCTGGCTCTGTCACCCATGTTCCTGCCAAGAGCGTGCCGAGTCCAGGGCCCTTTCTCCGGTGGGCCCTCAGGAAATAGTAATTGGCAGTTGAGGACCAGAGACTCTGGTTCACCGGTGCTGGCCTCCGGGTCCTTGTTCTCCCACGATTTATAGCTCTCTTCTTTTTTTTTTTTAAATGTATTTATTTTATTTATTTATTTTTGTCTGCGTTGGTTCTTCGTTGCTGCACGCGGGCTTTCTCTAGTTGCGGTGAGCCGGGGCTACTCTTCATTGTGGTGTGCGGGCTTCACATTGTGGTGGCTTCTCTTGTTGCGGAGCACGGGCTCTAGGTGCACGGGCTTCAGTAGCTGTGGCTCGTGGGCTGTAGAGCGCAGGCTCAGTAGTTGTGGCGCACGGGCTTAGTTGCTTCGCAGCTTGTGGGATTTTCCTGGACCGTGGCTCGAACCCGTGTCCCCTGCATCGGCAGGCGGATTCTTAACCACTGCGCCACCAGGGAAGCCCTATAGCTCTCTTCTTAAATCATCCCCCAGGCCTCATGCGGGACCTCTCCTCCTCACTGCGGGTTTTGTCCTACACTGTGGGTTTCATCACAGCTCTGACCATCCAGATTCGGAGAACCGCCACCGGAAATGCACGTGGAGGCCAACATGGACAGATGGGTGGAGCGTGGGCAGGGAGGCCCGGCCCCAGGGGTGGGGGTTGGCCCTTCCCGGCCCGTCTATTAACTCTGCATTAGCATGCGCTGTGGCGTTATCTCTAACAGTTTGATATATGCCACCTCGGTTTTGCTTACAAATTAGAAGCCGCTATTGTGCTAAATCGGCTTTAAAATCAATGTGGAGTAATTGCAGTACACGGGTAGCTGGATGACATTAACATGAGAAATGTGCCGTTGTCGTCATCCTTGGAACAAACACGACCAATTACAGTGAAATTGCACGCCCTTTCCCCGGCTAATGGGAACACAGCTCTCCACCAAGGCCTCCCTGGCACGGCCAGCCCTGAACAGAGATGTGTCTCAAATGGATTTGTCAGGAGTTGGGCTAGAAACCATCACGTTGACGTCCCTTGGAGGTGTCGGGCCAGACCGAGTTTGTTTCACTGCCTGTTCCAGACCCCTGGCTTTTGAAGTGTGGTTTGCTGTCGCGGACACTTTGGGCCTGGTGTGACGGCCCTGAGAGCCTCAGAGTGTGGTGCTCTGTGTGAGTGCCCGTGTGTGCGTGTCTGTGTGCACACCCACGTGTGTGTGTCCCTCTTGCCTTAGAGTAAAAACAGTACCCCTGAGGCCAGGCCATCCTCGTGCGTCTTGCCCTTCCCCAGCAGTTCCTGTCGTCAGCTCCCCCGTTTCCTCGCTGCTCACCCTCTGGTGTAAGTGCTGGGCAGGGCACGGGAGTCCAGGAGGCAGCAGCAGCAGGAGACTGTTAGGAGAGCGATCAGCCCAGGGCCGACAGGCGGCCAGGCAGCAGGACAGCTGTCACTCTTCTCTGCACAGTGGGGTCGCAGTAGATTTAAGACAAAATCCTGATGCTGGGCTCCATCCTTCGAAATCCTGCTTTAATTGGTCTGGGGAGTGTCCTGGGCATCTGGATGTTAAAAGCCCCCTGCCTGCCCCCCTGGGCCAGGGATTCACATACACGTGTTACCAGGGCTAAGAACTGCCATCTGGTCCATTTCTCTGACTTCAGATGGGTCTGTGCTTCTCTAGGTGGGACCCATACTAACTGATGTTAAAGATCTCTGGAAAAAAAAAAAGGCGGGACCTGATAGGCCTCCATCTAACCAGACTCCCTGCTGCTTTAAATCCTCCCCTGGCTGGACGTGAGTGGCTGGCCCCGTCTCTCTGTATGGAAGGCGGCAGGCAGCATGTCATCACTGGGAGCACGGAGGCCTTGCCGACTCATAAACGGGACAGTAAGGCTTTCGTTGGAGAGCAGCGCAGCCCCCCGGGGATTGTGCTACGTGCTGCACGGCCTGCCGGCACCTTCCCCGGCCGCTGCAGTGGAGTTGAGGGCCCTCGGGGATCTGCAGGTTGTTGGGGGGAGGGGCACAAGGGGTCCGGCCCTCTCTTTTTATACAGGAGGGACCCCACGTAGGAGAGGACTCTGCCAGCAAATCACAGTGATTTGGTGGCAGAGGTCAGGCTGGAAGGCCAGGCCTGGTCCCATCAGGGCCGTTAACCACACGTGGCAGCCCCAGCTGGGAGAAGTGGGCCCTGGACCCCGTCTCTGGCGAGGCTGAGCCTGGGGGCAGGACCCCCGCGAGCGAGGACCCTGAGCCGCCCGCGTCTCGGCGAGGCTCCCAGACGCACGCATTGCGCCAGGCTGGCCGCCTGCCGGGCTGGGGGAACGACAGCTGTCAGGTCTGCTTTGACACCAGTGCAGGCCCCTGACAGATCCCCCAGTTCTGTCAGCTCGGCTGCCGCAGCTGCATACTTCTTGCTGTGGGAAAGCAGGTCTGCCTCCGATGGATCAGCCCCCCGGGGAGGGGGAGCAGAGCGAGGGTCGGGGTGACCAGGCAGCCATGGGGCCGGTGCCCGTCCCCATGCGGTGGTCAGACCATCACTCGGCCACTGCACCGGGAGCGTTACCTTTGACCTGGCTCTGGGCGGGGCACAGAGGGGCTCTGGTGGGGCACAGCCCCCTGCTCGGAGAGCTCCGTTCTGGTGAAGAGATGGGCTCCATGTCATCCCGGCACGCTAAGAGCTGTGGTGGGGTGAACACAGAAGCTGTGCGCACGCCTGAAGCCAGGGCCTGGGGAAGGCTTTCTTCTGCACCCACAGTGAGCGGAGGTGAGGGGCTTCAGGCCAGGCAGGCCTTTGCCTCCTGGTGTCCCGCCGCCTGCCCCCAGCCCGCAGGCCTGTCCACCAGGAGCCCAGCAGGGAGGCCGGTAACAGTTTCTGCACCTCCCGCGGAAGGGGGCACGGTGCTGGGGAGGCTTCATGCCCGGGGCCGGGTGGGAGGCGCAGGGCTCTTGGGGGGGCGGGTGTCCGAGCACAGCAGGAGCCATGTGCACGCCGGTGCTGCTCGGGGGCAGTTCGCAGGCAGCTGCAAGCAGGCAGGTCCCCGTGGGATGCTGGCCCGCTGTCGCAGCCTCACGGGAAGATGAGCAATGCATCCCTGCGCACTGCCTGACTCATGCCTGCTTCCGGAGCCTAGGAAGGTGGGAGAGCAGCTCGCCCCGCCACACTGACAGGAAGAAGGGGCAGAGTCATTGGCTTAATCTGGGGAGCAGAAGGGACTCTTTCCAAATAGATCATGCTCATCAGAGGGGCATGACCATGGCCACCCCGTAGCCCCGAGCCTCCAGGCTGATTCCCAAGAAAGCTGGACGGGGTCTTTCTTAGCTGGAAGAACGGGCTTGTGTCAGGAGGACCCAGAGGGACCGTTCTTTTGCGCTCACTCTGCCTGCTGGGCCAAGCTGGGACCCACTTGGAGACCGTTTTGCCTTTCTTCTGACCACAGTCGAGCTCACAGGGCCCATCAACGTCCCAGGCCTGGCACGAGGTGGGAGAGGGGTCAGGGCCACTGTTCTGCCGCCTCTCCCACAGGTCAGGATTGCGGGGGGACAGAGTGGAGACTGGGGGGATGGAGGCCCGGGAGGTTGCCCTGGCTGAGCGCTGGAGCTGGGGAGTGCGTGTGTGATGAGGGGAGCAGGGGAGGGGGAGAGCAGGGCTGGAAAGGAAGGTTATTTCTTTCTTTCTTTTTTTTTTTTTAATGTTGAGCCTTCTTTTTATTTATTTTTATTTTTGGCTGTGTTGGGTCTTCGTTTCTGTGCGTGGGCTTTCTCTAGTTATGGCAAGCGGGGGCCACTCTTCATTGCGGTGCGCGGGCCTCTCACTGTTGTGGCCTCTCTTGTTGCGGAGCACAGGCTCCAGACGCGCAGGCTCAGTAGTTGTGGCTCACGGGCCTAGTTACTCCGCGGCATGTGGGATCTTCCCAGACCAGGGCTCGAACCCGTGTCCCCTGCATTAGCAGGCAGATTCTCAACCACTGCACCACCAGGGAAGCCCGGAAGGTTATTTCTTATTCTCAGAATTGCACATAGCGGGAGAAGCTTCTTTCAAGACCAGAGAAGATAACCTTCCATTCTTGGTTTTGGGGCTTTGAAAGGAGAAACATTCGTAATTGGCCCACAAGTTCAAGAAGACTGGCTGGAATATTTCCTAGGGGATGTTCAGCTCCGGAAGGGCCAGATGACATCTCAGCAGCCTTAAGAGGGCCCGTCCCCAAATCCTCTGGCCGTGAGGATCCTAGGGGCCGTCTAGTCTCTTTCCCTCTGTCTGGGTGGAACACTAACTCTTTTCCTAGGGATGGAGAGTCCAGGCCTCCCCAGGGGTGTTCAGATTTCAGGGCTCCCTCCTCACACGTGACCCGAGTCCTTTCCATGCAGTAGCCTTGACGGCAGAGAGGGCCCGAGCCCATTGCTTGGTGAGATACTGAGGTGCAGACGGGAGACCCAAGTGCTAACCAGGCATGTCTGGAGGGGGGCGCGGAGGCCAGAACGGAGCCCTTGTCCCCATGCCTCTGCCTGTGGATGCACCGAGTCCTGTAGCATCTTCTGTCCGTGCACCAGTGACAAGCATCTCAGTGGGCAAATCCAAACAAGTGTTTAGTGGTGAAGACTTAAATGCAAGAGCTGAAGCCAGCAGTCATTTCAACCAGCACAGGGAGACCGAGAGCCCCAGAGCAGCCTTGGGAGCTGTCTGCCCCACATGGGCCCGGTTTTCTCGGGGCCTGAGTGTGTCCCCCGGGGTTGTGCAGTCTGGCGTGTTGGTGCTGCTGCCACAGGCTTCAGAGAGCTGCTGTGGCCTCCTGACGAGGGCTGGCCTCTGTGGGGAGCTCTGGGCAGCCCATCTTGTGGGTGGTTCCGTGGCCTGTACACCCCTGGACTCCGTCAGCCGCCAAGGTCAGATGCCCGGAGGGACAGAGCTGTTTCTGGTGGGCAGGGAGGAAGGGTGTGGTGAGAGACTGTGCAACTACCCCAGGTCCCCTCCTCGCCCCCTCGCACGGCTGCTCTGATCGCCCCTTTGCCCCGCTGGGCAGGGCCCTCCCTGCCCAGACCTGTGTGAGGCGGGGGGCCTGGTGCCCTTGGGGGCCTTGTAAGGGGAGGTGGGGAGATGCTTCATAAACAGGGGTGATCGGTCCCCCTCACGTGGGCTGGGGTGACGAAAATCTTGACTTCTGTGAGTTATAATGACTAAGGACCACTGACACCTGTGTGATGCTGCACTGTTTAGCCAGTGCGTTCATAAACATTTCTAGTCTGCTCCCCATGGCCCCTTTCAAGGACGTAACAACAGCAGCTAATATTTGTTGAGCAATTACTATGTGCCAGGCACTGCACTAAATGCTTTATGTGCGTTTAAAAAATTTTTCTCCTGAAGGGAACCCTCCTACACTGTTGGTGGGAAAGTAGGTTGGTGCAGCCACTATGGAGAACAGCATGGAGGTTCCTTAAAAAACGAAAAATAGAATTACCATATGACCCAGCAATCCCACTCCTGGACGTATATCTGGAGAAAACCATACTTTGAAAAGATATGTGCACCCCAGTGTTCATTGCGTCTCTATTTACGCTAGCCAGGACATGGAAACAACCTAAGTGTCCATCAACAGATGAATGGGTAAAGCAGATGTGGTGCATATATACAATGGAATGTTACTCAGCCATAAAAAAAATGAACAGCAGAAACAGACTCCCAGACTTAGAAAACAAACTTATGGTCACCAAAGGGGAAAGGTGCGGGGGAGCGATAAATTAGGAGGTTGGGATTAACGTGAACACACTACTATATATAAAATAGGTAACCAACAAGGACCTGCTGTATAGCACAGGGAATACTCAGTATTCTGAAATAGTCTATATGGGAAGAGAGTCTGAAAGATAATAGATACATGTATACGTATAACTGAATCACTGTGCTGTACACCTGAAACTAACACAATATTGTAAATCAACTAGACGCCAGGATAAGATAAAAATTAAAAAAAGAATGCTCTCCTCACCATCACCTTGGGACACAGTACCAACGTGATCTCATTTTCCCCATCATGAGACTGCAGCTCGGAGAGGTTGGCTAGCAAGGTCACAAAGGTGCTGCCCAAGCAGATGGGTTCCAGAGGCCAAGCTCTCACCCCAACCCTCCGGGCCCCCCATCGGCAGCAGGCCCGGAAGGGTGCGGCTCTGTCCCAGCACCAGCTCTGGCTGTCAGCAGAGCAACGCCCCGTCCCCAGCCCGGGGCACGAGCTGATGCCCAAGCGGGTTCCTCGGTGGGGATTCACTGCAGCTCACTTCCAGGCTGTTTCGTGTCCAGTGGCTGCTCTACCGAATCACCACGACTTTGGTGGCTTAAAGAACAGGACTGTATTCTCCATAGTTGGCAGTCAGGAGTCCAACACCAGGGTGTCGGCAGGGCTGTGCTCCCTCCGGAGGCTCTGCAGGAGGATCCTTCCTGCCTCTTCCAGATCCCGGTGGCTGCCAGCGCTCCTCGGCTGCTGGCCCCTTCACTCCCATCTCTGCATCGCCTTCGGTCACACTCTGCTCCGTGTCTGCCTCTCTCTTATAAGGACACTCGTCATGGCATTTAGGGCTAATCCAAGAGACCCTTAACTTAATCACACACGCATATAAGGTCACACTCACAGGTTCCAGGGATTAGGGTGTGGGTGGGCACGTCAGCCCACGACGCCAGGCGTCCTCTTCAGGCGGCAGGAGTCGGTCCCAGTTCAGACCCGGGGGCGGTGGGGGCCAGGGATGTATGCCAGCCCTCGCAGCAAGGGGCAGCCGGCGGAGCCAGCATGGTGCCGCCCCGCCTTGGGCCTTTCTCCCCTCTCCTCTGTCTGTAGCCTCTGAGCCTCGGGACGGGGAGGCACCTTGCGTTGTTTTGCTCTTCTCTTGGCCTCCTGCCTCGCCTTCTCCTGACAAATCCCCCGGGCGCCCCCTGCTTCCTCTCTGCTGATCACACACTTTCTCCTGACTTCTGACCACAGTGCCTCTGCAGCGCTCCCGCCTGGAGCTTGCTGGCAAGGGCCTCTCACCAGGACCTGTCTACGCAGGGAGGGCTGCTGCCAGCCCGAAAGCCCGGTGCGCTGTGCTGGATGGGGGTGGGCGCTTCGGGGGACTGCCCAGAGGTGGAGCTGTGGGCTGTCTCCCTGCTGGGTTTTGCTGAACTCGAGAGAGAGGGGAAGTGGGCCTGTGCTGGCATCGCCGTCCTGCCAGGTACCACCTGGGCTGAATGCAGATGGAGCCCCTTGCGGCCTCACAGGTCCGGCCGGCAGCCTCCTCCCTGGCGGGCAGGCGGGCACTGCTGCCCCAGCCTCTATTGCGAAGACATTTCAGGAACCTGCTGCTGTGTGGGCTGCACGAGCGGGAGACAAGGGTCTCCTGTCCTTTCAGCTCATTCCCCACATTTCCCACCCCTCCCACACATCCCAGCACTGCCCTTGGGGCCCTGCATCCCCTTACAGAAGCCACCCCACCTGCCCCCCACATTGCCCGAGCCTCCCTGGGCTGTGCTTGGAGCTGCCTGGGACCTGGGCAGAGGTGGTGGGCGTCATGGATTATCCGAGGGGATGAAG
Source organism: Lagenorhynchus albirostris (assembly GCF_949774975.1). Taxonomy (NCBI): domain Eukaryota; kingdom Metazoa; phylum Chordata; class Mammalia; order Artiodactyla; family Delphinidae; genus Lagenorhynchus; species Lagenorhynchus albirostris. Next base: position 100,675,883 of record NC_083105.1, on the reverse strand, counting down.
GGTCGTGAAGGTCAGGAGGCAGGGTCGGTTCCAGAAGACATCTGCTTCAGGTGGGCAAGCAAATGTCTTCCCTGGTGCCTGGTCCTGGGCCCCAGCTTTTTTCTCCCCATCCTTGTCTCACCATCTCCCCCCATCCCCACCCCGAGCCCTTGTCCCTCCACCGACCAGGTGGTCTCCTCTGTTGCAGAGCAGTGCCCACCGGGGACTTGCCCTCCCTGCCCTGGGACTGAGCGTTTCCAGAGATGAGTAAAGCACTCACTTTGCAGCCACCTCTGCAAACAGGTGGTGCCTACTGAATGTTCTTCAACACTGTGGGGCATAGCCTTCTAAAATAAGGGTGGGACAGAGGCTTCTCAGCCCTTGGAGACTGCCTCACACCCCAGGGGTTTTCCCGGCTCCTTTGGGGACCAGCAGGGGCATGTCCTCCTGGCTGTTTCCGACTCTCCCCCCGTGTCCCGAGCTCCCCGGTCAGCCGCTACCCCTGGTCCCCTGCTCCCTGAGGAAGTGCCGATTTGTTGGAGGCGTGTCCAATCCTCAGTCACCCTGGAGGCCCCTTAAGGATGCCACGGGGCTTCCCTGACCCCCGTCTGGAGCCCCAGCCAGTAGGATCTCTGTGCAGCCCTCCCCGCCTGGAGTGATGGCGTGGGCAGGGGGGCTGGCTGCTCTCAGGGCCCACCATGACCTACATTAGCCTGCTGCCCGGGAGGGAAGGACGCCACACACTGGGGACAGTGCTTGGTCAAGAGAGTGCGTGCCTGGGTGTGCAAGGACTGTGGGCTTTTAAAAGTGATTTTAACTTCTTGCCAAGAATGCCACACATTCTTTCTCTCTCTGCCCTCTTATCCTGCAGGAGGCAGGGGGATAGCAGGTGCAGCCGTGAGAGAGGCAGGCGGGGGTAGAGGGGCAGGAATGTCCCAGGTCCCCCGGCTCCTTGACCAGGGCTGGGCACCTCCCCCATCTGGACCTTAGGATTCCTGTCGGCGCACTGACCCTCCGGGTCCCTTCAGGTGGAAGATCCCGGTTCTGCTGCCCCGACCGCGGGCACCAGCGGGCTCTGAGATGGGGACACAGGATGGCGCTCCCAGGCCGGGCCTCGCGCTGGCCTCGGCTGGGACTAGGACCCTGGCCTCGCCCCACTTCCCCAGGGAGAGGTGCTGTGGGCAAGGGCTTGGGGGGAGCTCTCTAGATCCACGCATGACGACCTGCCCTGCCTGTGCCCGTGCTAGGCCCACCCTAAGGAGGTCAGCAAAGAGTGGAGCTGGCAGGGGCGGGGCGGGTGGAAATTCACGTGGAATTGGCCGGCCTGGGTGCCAGGGCAACACATGTTGGCTTTGGAGCCTGGATGGGGTTTGCTCCAGGCCGTGGGCGGGCGGCAGCTTCAGATGAGCTCCCGGGTCGGGTTTCTCGTTGGCTCTGGGCAGGGCCTTTCACTTTCCTCCCATCTTTTCACCTGCTCTCGCAGGCGGGCCCAGCCAGTGTCGGCTGCTCCGCCCGGTGCTGCGAGCTCCCTGAGCCCGGGGCTGGCTCTCCGACGGCCGGGTCGGCCAGGGTAGCTTCTCCCCTCTCCCTGGGAGCATCTTGCGCGTCTCGGGTGCAGCCGCCAAGTTGCACGCGCCCCTGCAGGGAACCGGGGGCCTGCGGGACCTCAGCCCCTGCTTCTCCCGAAGTCGCTTCTGTCCTGTCGTGGGGTGCACCCCTGGATCTTCTTTTTGGTACAATTGTTATGGGACAGAGGAAGGTGAGCCTTGGAAGTGAGGCGGGCACAGGCTTCCCAGCTACCAGGGTTCCCTGTGTCAACAGGTACGCCCCCCCCACGGCACACGTGACAGCAAATCAAATCCTGGGAAATGCGTGCAGTCTCCTCCCAGAACATTTTCTCTCCCGAGTTCCAGCTTCCTTGGTCAGCTCGTTTCTCTTTTTACTGTGAGCTTTACTTATTTATTTACTTTTAAATCCTTCCGATAAGCAGAGGGTGTGAAGTCACTTTAAGTTTTTTTCAATAAGAGATGAGGGAGAGGAAGTGGGGTGAGAACTTGGCTAACAGGATCTAGGCTGGGTCTTCAGAGCCCTGGGAACCCGAAGCCCGTCCCCTGCCCTCATGTGTTCCCTCTCGCACCTCCTCTCCCTGCCTTTGGTGCCCGGAATCTTGAACTCAGAGAACACTCAGAGGACATTAAATCTGGCGGTTTGAGCCTGGCTGTGCATCAAAGTCACTGGGAAGCGTGTAGTTCCCACCCCGGGGCAGGAGCGGGGATTGGGGTTCGGTTTGGTTAATAAGCTCCCGGGTGATGCTGACACGTCCAGCTCCTGCGCCCCCGGTCCTGTGTCTGGTGTTTGGTCCATGTGCCCTAGTGTGGCGCCGGCCCTCTCCCCTCTCAGCTGAGGCCACCGAGCTCCTGCTTCTCCAGGTGGCCATCTGAAGTGGCTACTCACGCCTCCTGGGCTGCCCGCTCCGCTGGGGGTGCTTAACTGTGGGAAGTTCCTTCTCGTGGGCCCTTGTCTGTCCCCCGGAGCTGTACAGAAGGCTTGTGCTTGCCCTTCTCCGGGGTCCCGCCCGTCCTGTCCTCCCCGGTCTACGCACCCCTGCCCCTTCTCAGGCTTGTTAGCTGCCTTCCCCTTGCTGCAGAGCATGAGGGGGGCAGGGGGGAGGGGCCAGGAGTGGGGCGGGGCACCCCAAGCTCGCTGGCTGGGCCAGGGGTGAGCTCTTCCCCTGACGGCACTGCCGCCTCATCCCTTTCAGTCTCTTCCAATAACCCTCAGCAGATGGTCCTCATGGAGTGCTTCAGCGCCCTCAGCCATGCCTAATTACTGATTATTAATAATTAATTTAGCAAGCACCTTAAATTGTTTCATTAAGTAGTATTTGATAGGTACGGAAGATACATGCAAGGTATCAAGGATAATACAAGGGACCCCACTGAACCCACCGCCCACCCTGAGGCTGGCCCTCCCCAGCACGTTGCCTGTGGCCATCCCTGTGCACCCCGGCCTCCTCCGGCAGAGGGGCCCCCCTCCTGGTTGTGTTCTGTCCCTCTTTCCCCTTGGTTTTGCGATGCTGCCGCTCATACGTGGCCCTCAACTGCGTGCTCTGGAGCTGTGCCTGCTTTGAGCCACATGCAGTGGCGTGTGCTCTGTGTAGCTTTCCGTAGTTTGCATTTCTCTGACGTTCATCCGTGTCATGTTTGTAGCTGTGGTTCATTCATCTTCCCTACTTTATAATCTTCCATTGTGTGAGTACAGTGCACGCATCTGCCCTTTGTTGCCCATTTTTGCCTGTCCTGGACAAATCCTCTGTGGGCGTCTGGACCATCTTGTCCCTCCAGGGCATTTCCCAGGGTGGAATTGCTGGGCCGTGGGGCAAGGGCGGTTTCATCTTTTGAGAAATACATCAGATCTCAGAGCGAGAAGAGCCGTGCTCCTGGCCCGGCCGGGGCCGGTGTGTGGTTTCCTCTGACTGGCCCGGGGAGCAGCCAGGTCTCTGCAGGGGGAGATTCTCAAGCTGAGCGGCAGCCCCAGGCCTGAGCCCACGCGGGCTGTGGAGAGAGGCGGGGCCACCTCACGGCAGAGGAAGGATGAGTGGAGGATGTGAGCAGGCATCTGGGGCTGAGATGCGCTCACAGATCTAATTTACTGCCCTGCTTTTCCGTCCTGGAGCCTCTGCCGTGTGCCTATAAAAAAGATGAATATTTAGCTAAGATCAGGGAAGAAAGGACCAAAAGGCAGGCTTTTGTGTTAGCCGTGGTCCCCGTCCCGGATTTAAGCCTGGCCACATCTGCCCCACTTCCCACAGTCGGGATGAGATCTCTCCTCCCCGGAGCAGGTACCTTGCCTTCCTCTGAGTTTCTCGGCAGCATTTAGGGTCTGTGCGGTAGCCGAGACGCGGTGCTTCCTGCCTGCCCAGACAGTTCTCTTTCCGGATGTGTCTCTTCCCCTCAACCAGACCGGCAGCCCCTTGAGGGCAGGGCCTGTGTTCGTCCTCCACAGTGCCCCCTGCGGCCCCAGGCCTGGTAGAGGCCACTCAGTCAGTACTGTCGTTAACCGACTACTTAATTGGCTGGGTCCACGCCAGCCACGTGCCCCTGCAGGTGAGCTGGGGGACAGGCTGCTTTGTCCTTCCCATTCCTAACCGCGTGTCCCCTCCAAAAAGGACATTCCCAGAACCGTATTCCTGGGCGGTTCAGACGTTTTCTACGAGGATTTTAGCTTCATTGTGCAGTGGAGGGGCAATTCTAGGCCAGGGCTGCATTCCGGGCAGGAGTGTGGCATGTGCTGTGCTCTGGGATCTGCTGCTGGTCACCGTGTCCACTCTGCTGGGAGGGCCTGGAGAGGTGCTCTCCCGGCAGTCCTGCAGGAAAGAAAAATGCCGTCCTGGTCTCCCAGGCTTTCTTGGGCAGCAGGAGGCAAGCGACCCAGAGGGCAGTGAATTATAGCTGTTTAGGAAAAAAATGTAGTGAGTGGATGAAGAGATGAGTGGAGGGTGAATGAATGAATGGATGAATGAGAGGGCAAACAGCCAGTGGCTGCACCAGAGAGAACCCTGGCCGGGAGCCCCAAGGCGTGGGGTTTGCAGCGAGCATTTTCCTATTTGTATGACGTTGGAAAAATTGCCTAATGTTTTCTTAGGTCCCTCATCTGTAAAATGGGGCAGAAGCATGTCCTTCCCCAGGGTGGCCAAGGAGGCCAAAGGAGATGACGTTTGGGAAGGTGCCTGCTCCCCTCACGTCTGATGTAACTGATCTCAGTGGATGGAAGACTGGCTGTGATGGGCACGTGTGTGTTTCCCCATCGAGTGGGTTATGATTTGAAAAGTGCCCACGGATCCTCTCTGCCAGCCTTGGTGACTGCTGGCTGTTTGCTGAAGGAGAAGGCGGTTCCCCTGCAAGCTGGGTTTGCACTGCAGCCAGAACGTCGCAAATGGTTGCTTTCCCATCGCGCTAGAGCGTGTGAGGCCTGCCGGCTGCTTCCAGCCAGTGGCACCTTCCCGGTTTGCCTGCGCGGGGAGAGCAGGTGCCGGTCCGATTAGCTTTGGGGGCGGGAGTTGCCTTGCTGCTGCAACAGCACTTAATTTGGGGACACCAGCCAGTCCTCTCAGACAGAGACTTGCTAAGGCCATGCCTCACCTTCCAGATTCCCGGGGAGCTGCTGACGTCGAGGAGCGGGGCAGTCATCTGACCCAGGGTCCCACAGCTCCTTGGTCCTCGTGACTTGAGGCTTCCCCAGGGTTGAGGGCACACCCTGCTGCCTCTATCCTTTTACGTCCTCTGCAAGCCCCTGTTGTAAGAACAGTGCCCCTAAGGTCAGAAGACCTGGGCTCCAATCCCCATCTCTGTCTCCTTAGCAGCAGCTGTGTGACTCTGAACCAGTTGCCTGACGTCTCTGAGCTTCACCTCCTGCGTGGTAGCGAGAAGACAGTGATACTTTACCTTGAGGGCTTGATGCAGTCATGTGACACTAATGACCGTTTACTGAGTGCTTTCCAAGAGTGTCAACACATTACAGATATCATTTCAGCAACACCCCCGAGAAAGAGGTGGTGTGGACCTCCGTTTTATGGAGGGGCAGCTGCAGATCAGAGAGGTTAGGTAACTTGCCCAGGTCGCACAGCTGGTGGTCGCAGGGCCGGTTGGCACCCGGTGGGCGCCTGTGCTCTCCACCACCGCCGTGCTGCTCCTCTTGGTAAATGAGATGACTCGTGAAGAGCATCTGGCACGTGGTTGGCTGGATCCGAGTCTGACGCGGCCTGTGGTATTCCTGAGAGATTAGCTGGGGCTTTCTGGGGACCGGAGAGAATGGGGGTGGGGGTAGGGACTGGTAAGCTGGGTCTGTGCTCCCCACCTTCGTCGCGAGCCCTCTGAGAGCGCAGGCGTTGTCGTATTTTTGGCGGCAGCCTGATGACTCTCCTCCGAGCTCAGCAGGAGGCGTAGGACGGGTCACGATGCAGGGGACTCAGCTCGTTCCGCGGGTTTGTGGAAGTTCTGCGGGCCCAGGCCCAGTCGTGAACGTCGTCTTGGGGTGCCCTCTGCGTCCCTGGGACGGCGGGGGACACCTGAGAACTGTCATGCAGATGGGCCTGCCCCGAGGGAGCACCTGGCCATCCCGCAGCCTCAGGGCACGCACGGGGGTGTGGGTGTAACGGGAGCAGGTGCCGAGGCACGTGTGCTGCACTGCGGAGGGGCTGCTCCCTCAGATGTGATGTGATGGGGGTGACTCAGCAGGGGGGCTTCCTGGAGCGGAGGGGCTGCTGAAGCAGGGGCAGAGTGTGGCCAGGAGGGGGAAGGGCATCCTGACCTGGCCACGAGCTCAGTGTATTATCCTGATCAGTGTTGTCCCCTTCGTCGCGTTATTAGAGCATCCTATGTGGGCTGCCCTGCTGGGAGCTGATGACACGCCCGGTCCTGGACCTGTCTCCTGGCGGCTCGCTGGCAAAGGCAGGTGGCCGATGCCACTTGGGTGAACGTGACCTACAGGCTGTGCGGGGCCGTGAGCGGCAGAGAAGGCTCCAGTTCCTGCGTTTCCCACCTTGTCTCCTGATACCAGGGAGAGACCTCAGATCTGCTGACTCTTTCTCCTCCCTCACCAAGGACACTCCAGGGCTGGTCCCCCACAAGGCAGGCTCAGCCCACTCCTCTCTCTCTGGGTCTGGCCTGCCCTCCTGGTGGGGCTGAAATCGAAAACCTGATCGATCGACGTCTCTGGAACGAATGGCTGTTTTATGGCTCAGGGTCTCCCTGTCCCCAGTCGCAGAGAGGGCAGGTCGGCATGGCCCTCGGGCTCCCCTGCAGCGGCCCTGAGTCCACACGGCCAGCTGTCCCTGCTGTGGAGGGCACCGCCGCCAGCATCTGTAGCTCATGCCACTGTATGAATTTTGCAAACAGCCTTCTGCATCATGTTTATGAGCTCGGCGTACGTTGGCTGCAGGTCAGCGTTCCTGTGATGATGGAGGGCTTGCCTGGAAAGCCAGCAGGTTGCATTTCAGAATCTCAGCCTCTTTGGGGATGCTCCCTCCTACCTCCTCTGCCTTCCCACCTCCCGTCCCCTCCCTTCCCCTCTCGTCCTCCAGAGGAAGCCTAGAATGTTCCCTCGTTTCTGCGTGCTGCTTGCAGGTCACACAGCACTTTTCCTCTCCTGTAGAGAAGATGCGTTATTCGCACTTTACAGGTGAGGAATGGAGGGTCAGAGAGACCCAGGCCAGAGGTTGATGGTTCCAGGCCGCTGAGCTGAGCCCTGGTCCCTAGTCCTGACTCTGTGTCCTTTGCTGTTCTCAACTGGCTTTGCTCCCTCGATCTGGCTGGCATGACACATGCCTTCCCTGGGCCCCGAGCAGAGTCCCCGCCGGCCCCACTGGGGATGTGGGGTTGAGCAGAGTCTGAAGCTGCCAGGGGCCAGCCTGCCTTGTGCTGAATGTGGTTTGTGGCTTTTGTTCGTTCCCACGGTGCCCTTCGTGAATGTCATTGAGTTACGACGGGGCTGGCCTCTTCTGAGCTGGCAGCAAAGCCCAACTCCCCGAAGTCCTCTTCCCCAGAAAACTGTGTCAACCCTGCCATGTCTCGTGGGAGAGCCCTGGCTGGGAGGGGGACTCCTGGGTCTATTAGACCCCAAAGACAGCTGTCCCTTCCCCCTGCTCTGGGCCAAGTCGAATGCCCTCATTTGCCCGCTCAGGAGATGGGGCGAAGATTGCTACCGCTTCAAACCCCCGTCCCTAGTGGAGCACTGGGTGGACCAGTTAGTGTTCAGCTGCTGGCCAGCTTGGGCCGCTGACGGCCACTGGCCCCGGGCGTGCGGGCTGCCCTGTGCCAGGGGCACTTTCATCCCCAGGGAGTTTCCTGCTGCGTTTTCTCCTGGTTCCCCAGAGAGGGTTAGGTAGCCGCTGCTGTGCCCTGAGTGGCGGTTTCTCCACAGTCACTGCAGGGTAGGGCAGGGCTGGAGTCAGACGGGGGCTCAACGATTCGTCCCTGCATCTTAGGAGCCCACTGCCAGCCCTTCGAGAAGGGAAGGGAGAGGCCGTGTTTTGGGGGTTCTTTGATGATTTTCCTCTCTCAGCAGCTGTGGCTGGAGCCAGCCCCAGCCCACCACAGCCCTGGCCTTTCCCCTGGCGGGCGGTTGAGGCCCCCCTCCCCAGGCATGTCTCCTGCCTGCTGCTCTGTCCCAGAGGACTGAACCCTCCACACCGGGGCTGGAACCCCCTCGGCAGGAGAGAGCTTACCTGTTTCACGTCCTGCCGCCTTTTGAAGCTTATGGTGACTCTGAACTCTTCTCTTGTCTCCTGGGGAGGAAAGCCAGGGTCATGGAGTCCGTTCCCACAATGATGTCATAGCAATGCTCCCACCTCTCAGGACCGGGGCTTTGCCTAGCAGCCGTTTGGTAGCATCCGCGTGGTCATCGTTGCTTCTTGTTGAGCTCCACAGGGGTGTGGCCCTACACTGAGTGCCTCACCTGGTTCACATGGGGGCCCTGCAATGCAGTTACTGTCGTTCCATTTTATAATTAATTCCACGGCAGGTGAAGCTGAGGCTAAGAGAGGTTAAGTAACTTCCCCACCAACACACAGCTGATACGTGAGGGTGTAAGCCCAGGGCTGCCAGGATTCAAACCTGGTGCTCCTCACAATACCCCTGCCAAAGCGCTGTGCTGCTGTGTTAAACACGAGCGTACTATTAACTCCTGTGGGTTCACGTGTATTCGACATATTATAACAGTAACACTATAATGGCACAGACGTTTGAGGGTTGTGGCTTGCCAGCTGTTGTGCTAACTAGATTTGTGTAAGAAGAAATATCAGTGATCAACAAACATGAGAAGGAATGCATAACATTACTAGTAATAAAAGTAACCCAAGTTATGACGATAATAGTGTGCTGTCTTCTAGCCTCACAATGTGCACAGATTTTTAAGCTGTTAATTGCCAAGACGATGGAGTCCTCTGATACAGCTCTGGGGGGAAGGAAACAGTGTCACAACCTTCGCACTAAACAACTTTGCACAGGGTATTGAGAGCCCTAAAAACGGCCTTGTCCTCTGACCTGGGACGGCCCTTGCAAGAATCCATCCTGAGAAAATAACCTGAAATGCTGTCCAGTGTGTTATCTGTCAGGGTGCTCACCAAAGAGCAGTTTGTAACAGAGGAGAATTAAGAACAACTTGCATGTCCTCCAGGAGGGGAAGCGTTAAATAACGTGCGATACGTCTGTGGGTGAGTGAGTTTGGGAAATTATTACATGACATGGGGGAAAATGTTGGCAATAGAGTCTACTTTACATACAAGAGTAAAATTTACTCTTTTTGCTGTGCAGTTCTGAGTTTTGACAAATACAGGCAGTCACATAACTACCACTACCGTATAATTTTAAGAGAAAAAAAATAGTTTACCGCGGTGTGTACACGGTCAGTTCCTAAATTTAAAACATATGTATGCATATGTGTATGACTGCGTATGACAGGAGGGACATCCCAAAAAGGCGAACCAAGGAAGTGGCTCAGGAGAAATGGGCTGCGTGAGTTCTGAACAATTTTTTTTTAAATTTTTTATTTTTGGCTGTGTTGGGTCTTCGTTGCAGTGAACAGGCTTCTCACTGCGGTGGCTGCTCTTGTTGCGGAGCATTGGCTCTAGGCGTGCAGGCTTCAGTAGCTGTGGCACGCGGGCTCAGCAGTTGTGGCTCGTGGGCTCTAGAGCGCAGGCTCAGTAGTTGCGGCGCACGGGCTTAGTTGCTCCGCACGGGCTTAGTTGCTCCGCACGGGCTTAGTTGCTCCGCAGTGTGTGGGATCTTCCTGGACCAGGGCTCGAACCTGTGTCCCCTGCATTGGCAGGTGGATTCTTAACCACTGCGCCATCAGGGCCTGGGTTTCTTCCTTGTAGCTGGGAGGCCGGGCGCCGGGGCTCTGACCTTACACCAGTGATCTCACCCGGTCCTGGCCCGCGTGGAAGGGCTGGCCCGGCCAGTGTGCTCAGCAGGGCTGGGAGGCAGTTGGCACTGCCAGGCTGGGGCCCTGCTGTGTCACTCACTCAGGATAGAATGGAATGCTGCTGGCCGGGCTGTGGAGGGCAGAGTCCCGTCCCCTGCCCCCTCCTCACCGTGGCCACCGCGCAGCTGCTGAGTCGGGGCCCTGGCAGGCTGGGGGCTGTGCCTGGGGCAGGAGGGGCTCTCCATTCTAGACCCGGACACCTCCCTCTTCCTCTGGGCAGGGAGTAGCCCTGATCCAGGCAGAGAGTGTTTTGCTGTCCTGCCCTCTTGCCTCCCTGCCCCTCTGGTGTCCCCAGGCCAGCTTCAGGGGTCTCCCTCTCAGGCCTCCTTGGTCCCCTGGGGATGGGACCGCTTGGGAGCAGGCAGGGAGGGGCCCCATCAAGAGCCCCTCTTACCCAGCCCTGAGCCAGGGTGGGCGGCAGCCTGGGAGGGGCTCTTCCCCGTGGCCTGGTTGGGGCGGGTGTGGCCGAGGCCCGAGGCCTGGGTGTGCCTCCTGCCTGGTGGCCTGGCACTCCGGGGTTGCCGCCCCCCTGCCCCTCTGCGCTGAGCCCCCTGCCCACCCCCTGCACCGTGCATTCCCAGCCCCCAGAACGGGGACATGGCTGCTCGGCTCCCACGGTCAGCTCTGGGCGGAGCCTGGACGGCCAGGTGTCTTCTCCTTTGCCCACCAGGTCCCAAGGACGGGGCTGTCCCTGCCCTTCTCTGTGCTCAGCTGACGGCACAGGACAAACAAGGGGCTCTAGTGGTCAGCAGGGTTGAGGGGCAGGCTGCGGCGGGGGTGCCCTGGTCACCCTGAAGGTGCCTCAAGGGCACGGGGGCCCTCGTTGAGTGTACGTGTGATCTCCTGCGCTGGTCCTTCGCGCTGCTTCTTCCCTCCCAGAATATCCAGCAGCACTGACAGCTGGGCAGCCCGTGTCCCTCCGCGGTGGCTGCTCCCTGAACCCTGCCCGCGTTCCTGGGGCAGTGGGAGGGTGTCCTTAGAGGCGGGACCATGGCAGGAACAGTGCAGGGGGCAGAGTCCCTGGGCTCCGGGCCCCACCTCCGAGTCAGCCAGAGGGCGCTGGGCTGTGGGTGGACCGGTGTGCTGGGGGATGAGGGCTCAGGATGGGCCTTAAAACCCAAAGTAGAGAAGATCACCCAATACAGAGTCATCCCTCAAGCCTGTCCTAGGGATGCTCTAGTTTTCCATGAGTTTTTCCACCTTTTTCCTGCCTACGTTACTGCATAGCGGCTGAGCTCTGCACCTCGTTTTCTGCTGGTCTAACCCGCGGTGCTTCCACGCCACCGTCACGGGCCCCTGCGTGGAGGTCTCCTGTGGGCCGGGCACGGAGCTGGCCTCGCTCCTATGGCCCCACCGAATCCCCGTCACACCCAGGAGGCAGGGCTGCCCTTGTCCTTCTTCAGGAGGCTCAGAGGAGCTGAGGGACCAGCTTGGCTTCACTGATGGCCGCACCGGCTCTGTCTGGCTGAGGCCGCCCTGCTCCCGCATCCCTAGACGCCAGTCCTGAGCTGAGGAGATAGGGCCCTCGGCTAAGCCGCTTAGCGCCGCACTGGGTCACAGCCAGCCGGGGCTGGGGGGCACGGCGGTGAGGGGAGCACCAGGCTTCAGGCCCTGCCTCTGCCACCCTCCTCCACTCCCTCCCCTTGGCCACCTTGCCCAGGCCTGGCTGAGGAGGGACACGAAGGCCCCACTGATTTCCTGTCTCCTCTGATACAGGCTCTCAGGCCCCGTGGCCTCTAACGGGCGGTAGGGCAGCAGGAGGTGACTGAGCTCGAGACCGCTGCCTCTGGGAAGCCTTCTGTGGCTGAGCTACCCTCGTCGGCTGTCCTGGGGCCCCGCTGTCCCCGCATGCCCTCTGGTTCCGCCCTCCCGGGAGCCGAAGCCTGGCCGGCCAGGCCTGGCTGGCCGGTCATAAGCGCCTGGCGACGTCCACTTTGGGGGACCTGCTCTCGTGCCGCACCAGCCCTGCTGCCCCCGGTGCAGCAGGGACACAGCATCGGCCCCACCAGATGGTGAGCCCCCGCTGCTCCCTGAAGGGGACCATCTGGCTGATGGGCTCTTTAGTCATGGGTGTGAGAGCCTGGGTAATGGAGGGGAAAGGGGTAGCAGGAGCCAAGTCTTGCTGTTGGACAGCAGAGAAGGCTCTGGAACCTTCTCCCTGTGTGTGTGGCTGGGCTCTTCCTCCCTTCCCCCTCCTGAGGTCAGCCGACCCAGCTCCGTCTCTCGGCATCCGGCCACACTCCTGGGGCCAGGCCTCCCCCTCCCTGGGCTTCGCTTCCCAACTGCATGGGCATCCAGTCTTTCCAGGCTTCTGGAGAAGACAGGTCTGTGCACAGCAGCCCAGCTCACCTGGGTGTGAGTTCCTGGGATGGAGGGAGAACAGACCCCCCCGAGTCCCCCTCCAGCCGGGCAGGCTCTGCTCCTCTGCCTTTCGCTGGCAGCGCCCGGTTCTGGAACTCGGCACCGCCCTGACCGGACCATCCCGGGGCGGCCAAGCCAGCGAGCAGGTGCCTGGACCAAGGCACGTTTCTCGCACCTGCCAGCCAGCGGGACAGCCCCGGAAGGTGCCAGGCCCGTTTCTCGTTCTCGGGACACTGCCCGAGGGAGGCGCCCAGAGATGCAGCAAAGACAGACGGATGTTCTCAAAGCTGCCCCACCCTGAAAACAGGGAGGCAAGGTGGACTCCTGCCAAGAGAGAGAAACGCTTTCCAGTTTCCTTTCTCTCAAACCTCTTTTGAATGTCCCTAAGGAGGGAAGCACGTAGAGCGCGAGCCTAGCTGTGTGGGAGGCGAAGGGAGTAAGGTGAGGCCCGGTGACCGTGGACCACCTGTAACCGGGAGGGAAGAGCTGGCTGTCGCCTGTCCTCTCCACGTTTCTTCCTTGCGCTGTGTTGTGGAACCTGCGCTCCTGGAACAGTCGTAAGGGGTGATGGGGGCCTAGGCTGCTTCTCCCAACCCCCAAACATCCTTTGGTCACGGTGCAGGGGATGGGGCCGTGGCGTGCAGCCGGCATGGGCAGTTCTGTGTCTGTGGGTGCACTCCTGTGATGGGGGAGGCCACCGGGTTGTGGGCTGCAGTCCCTGTTGGGCAGACCGGGGCAGTCTCCTCAAAGTCCAGGGAGGACCAGGGCTGCTCACCCTGCCCTGACGTCCCCTCCTTCTCCCAGCTCCAGTGCCTCCCTCCCTAGGGCCCTTGGGGCAGGGGGACTGCAGCTCTTCTGGCAGAAGGGCTTGAGCCCCGTTTACTCCGAGGACGCGCCTTGCAGGGGAGAGGAAAGGCAGATGGACATCTGGCAGAATTTCCCACCTGAGAAGTCTGGGGTTCCAAGCCCGTGCCTTTCTCGGCGCCAGGGAACAGTAGCCCAATTGTTCCAGACCCACGTTATCTTGGTCACGGCACCCGCATACTTCTGGACCGCCACCCTCCAATTCCTGGGCCTAATAATGGCCTTGTTCCGGGCAGGGTTGAGCAAAAGCCCTGTTGGTGGCTGTTCAGAGCAGCCCCGGCGACGCTCCCAGCTCCCCCTCCGTGCGCCGCCTGGCCGTCCTGGCAGCCCAGCCCTCAGGGAGGCTCACAAAGGTGGCGCTGGGCTGGCGGTGAGTGGGGCTCTGCTCCTGGGGGCACAGGGAGGCTGAGCACGGTCAGTGGGCAGTGGAGGCCTGGGTGAAGTGCGGGCAGTCTCCAGTCTGTGGTGTGTTTATAGCTCCTGGACTGAGGGTGGAGCGCGGTCCCAGGTGGATGGAAGGAAGGGGTGGGTGGACAGGCTGTGGGTTTGTCCAGGGCAGAGAGGAGGAGTGTCTTGCATGCTGGACTCATGGAAGTTGATTGTAAACGTACCGTGTTGAAGCCGTGAGGTCGTAGGGAAAGTGTCTTGGGACGCCCGTGAGCCTCTCCGAGGCCTGGCAGGAGCGATCAAAGTTACAGCAGAGGTGACTTGACAGAGACCCGTGAAATGTGCTCAGGGCAGAGTCGGAGAGGAGGTTTGCTGACTCTGGCTACGGCTGATGGAATTTGCTGGCCTGGAAAGAAAAGAGTTGTGGTCGCCAGGCGTCTGTGATGCCGGAGTGTGGCCCGCGTGGAGCGGGGGGACGGCACAGAAGCCCTTGGCAGGCCTTCCTGCTTCGGTGTCTCTGTCTGCAGAGCAGGACAAAGCACAGGAAGGCCTGAGAGGTGTCAGGCCAAAATGACAGCGAGGTCTGGGAGCCTCCCCAGGGCAGGCAGGCTGGGGAAGACCCCTTGGGGGGGCTGCGTGTTCCGCCCACAGAGAGACACCCCAGAGGGCACCCGCTGAGCGGCCGTGGCCAGCTTCCGCCTCTACCCCACTGTGCTGGTGTCTGCCCTGGCCCCCTCCACGGCTCTCCCTCTGGGCTCTTCCTACTGATGGGCTCGCCCCACCCTCCGACCCCCGCCCTCGGCCTCTGCTGCCAGAACAGGGCGGCGTGCCCTGCAGCACGTGCCAGTGGGCAGGCGTGGTGGGCCCGGAGCGGGCGGGTTAGAAGACTGCCTCTTGGTCTCACGGTGGTCGGCCTGTCTTCCTGCCCGTCTCCCCTGGATCTGCTCAACCTCCGCATGTCAGAGCAACAGGCTCTTCGTTTTTAAAAATTTTTTATTTATTTATTTAGCCTGCGCCGTGCGGCTTGCGGGATCTTAGTTCCCCGACCTGTACCCTCGGCAGTGAAAGCCCCACGTCCTAACCGCTGGACCAGGGGAGTCCCTAACAGGCTCTTCATTTTCATCAGGGCGCAAATGGCTCCTGAACGCCTCCTTCCTGGCCAGGTCTGCCCCCGAGGACTTGGATGAGTCCCCCGCACAGGGATGCTCACAGCCCCTGGTTACTTCTGCAATAGTTACTTCCTTACCTTTGAAACTGTCCTCCTCTTCGGGGAGAGGAAGAGGAGTCATCCCTGTGGGACGCCGGGCGGTGTTGGCCGGGCTGGCAGCCTGGGGCGAGAGTGTGCGCTGCAGAGGACTCCGTGCAGCTCCTCTCTGAAGGCACCGCTCTCTGCCTTTGACTTTGGAGGTGGCGTGCTCTCCTAGTCTGTCCTTCTGCTTCTCTGCTTTCTCCACGGCTGCTTCTCGCCTTGAGCTGATGGCCTTGGAAGTGACACCTCTGGTCCTTCCCCCTCTCTCCTCCTCCTCTCTCTCCCTTGGCAAACCTGTCCAGCCTCTTGGTTTCAGCTGCGAGCTCTGATCACAGCATCTCAGGTGTATCAGGTGCCTTTGTAGTTTGCAGGGCGTCTTTATGAGCAATCGGCCTGCGAAGTGGAAGAGTTCGTCCACTTTTTGGATGACACAGCTCAGGCACGGAAGGACTGAGCCACAGCTGGGTTACCTCTCGCTCCCCAAATGCACGTCCGACACGCCTGTGGGCAAACCACGTCTGAGTCACCCCCGCGGTGAACGCGGGCCCTCGTGAGGGACCCCTGGTGCACCTCCCTCACACCAGGCCCTGTCCTCGGGGTTCACGCGTTACTTGCTTTAGTCCTCATGTCGTTCCTCACGGGAGATATCCTGATCTGTGTTTTACAAATGAAGGAATGGCCAGTGAGGGGTGTTATTTACTCAAAGCCTCCGAGTGAGTGACGGAGCTGGGATCTGACAGCAGACCTTGCGTGCTTTCTGCTCACCCACACCGGTTGACGAGGCACGTGACCACCACCCGTGCTGGCCACAGGGCTGGCCGTCGGTGAGGGCCACGCCCCCAACACCCCTGCTTCCTGAACGGCCCCCTGTGGTTCTGTCATCGTGAGGTTCTCTGAGCTGTTCTGTCTCGGGCTCTGTTGGGCTGGTCTGTGCTGTTTTCTCGTTGCCCTTCGTGATTTTGCAAACTTTGGTCTAATCCCCCTCGACTTTGTTTTTCCAGAATGAGGAGGTCTCAGCTTCATAGGAATCTCCCCTCATGTCTCAAGTTCTCACTTGCTTCCTGTCTATCTGGTGTGTTTATGTGGGGACGAGTCTCCCCCTTGGAGTAGGGCCACCCCCTCCCCAGATCCTCCCACAGCTGGCATGCACAAGACACCTCCCCGCTGCACAGACACACCACGAGAAGCCCCGTCTCTACTCCCACTCCAGGCCCAGCCGCCCATGCTGAGGTCAGCTGAGCAGCGGCCGCAGATACAGCCCGTCCCAGGCCTGCTGGCTCACTGCATCGTGTCCGTGACAGGAGAGCCTTTCCTGGTGCTGTGACAGAGTGCCGGAGGCATGCAGAGCTGGGCTCCTGGCCTCCTGTGCTAATCACGGGTGCCAGGCCTGGGGACGGCCAGGTTAGTGGCAATGATGGGCATGACCTGCTGGGAGGAGGGGCTCGGGGCCGGGAGGGGTCACAGGCGGACCGAGGTGGACTTGGTGGCACTGTGCTCTGGCCCAGGCACTCTCTCATCTCCTTGTGGCCTCCCCTTCCTGGTCAGCTCCCTTTCTTCCTCATTTTCCTTCCCCCCTATGTTTTGGGAGTCACCACGGGGATGGGCGTGGGTGGTACCATTCCAGCGCGAGATCAGAGCTCTGAAGATCTCCTGCTTTGGGCCTTCATGCCAGCCTGGGTTTCTTAAAGAGGTCGCAGGCATATTAAAGATCCAAGGCCGGGGCTTCCCTGGTGGCGCAGTGGTTGAGAGTCCGCCTGCCGATGCAGGGGACGCGGGCTTGTGCCCCGGTCCGGGAGGATCCCACGTGCCGCGGAGCGGCTGGGCCCGTGAGCCATGGCCGCTGAGCCTGCGCGTCCGGAGCCCGTGCTCCGCAATGGGAGAGGCCACAGCGGTGAGAGGCCCGCGCACCGCAAAAAAAAAAAAAAAAAAAAAAAAGATCCAAGGCCGTCTTCGGAGGTGGTGAGGGAGCCTTGGGAACAGCAGAGACCACTTCCGCGACAGGAAGGAAAATCGCACCCCGCGTGCACCTGCTGGGTACGCCTGCTGTCACACAGGCGCCTAGCACCTGAAAAGCAGGGAGGTCGAGCGCTGTGACCTTCCCAGCAATGAGTTGCCCTAGAAACGAGATCCACTGCATGTGACCCTGTCCCCTGGTGTGCGTGAACGTGCCAGAGGGTGCGGGAAAGAGGAGGACAGAGTTTTCCAGGTGGTCCAGCTTCGCTGCTGATGGGGGTGTCTGAGGGGAGAAGGAAGTGGGTTCTTCTTTAAAACAAGTTTGTTGCTGATGATAAAATTTGTATGTGGTCATTGGAGAGTATTGGAAAGAATAGAGAGGTAGAAAAGTAGCATAAATTAAAGTTTTAGCTTCATCGTGCTGCCATGCCGAGCTAACCTCTGCTCACCTTTGATGAGTTTCCAGGTGTGTACGTGGGAGGAGAGACTTTTGTTGCCAAGGATGCCTTGAGTGGATAGTGGGCTCCCAGCCCTCCTACCCTGGGCTGCCTGGGGCCTCCCACTTTGGCCGTCAGCCCTAGCTGGCTGACCCTGGGAACCGGGCAGCCACTCTGCCCAGGCTTGGGTGCCCCCCGGAAGGAGGACCCTGCTCCTGGGACTTCCTGCAGAGTGGCTGGGACCCCAGTAGCTCGTGGGACAGCCCCTGCACCAAAGCAGAGGCTCCTGGCAGGTGGGCGTGGGGTCTGGTCCCAGACTTCTAGTGGCAGCTGCCGTGTTGGTGAGCTCCGGGTCTCTGGGCGAGTGAGGCTGTCGGATCGTTTTTCACCTGTAGGTTCCGACCCTGGTCCCCGCTCTGCCCTCCAGAGCCTCGTGGGATAAGTCCAGACACCGTGAGCCACGGCAGGGCTGCCCGTACTTCAAACCTGCAGCCGTGCACCTCCCCGCTCCCCCCCCCTCCCCTGCCCCCAGCCCCCTCTAGTTCCCACCCGTTCCTCATGGGCAGCGTGGAGGGAGGCAGAGCCTCTGGCTAGGCTTCCGGGAGCAGGTGAGAGGGGATGGTGATGGCAGCGGGATGGGGAAGCCCATTCCAGGCCAGGGAATGGCACGCAGGAATGTTTATCCGCGGCAGGTGTGTGCACAGGCCCGCGTGAGTGTGAGCTGCTGCCGGGGCCAGAGGACTCCCCGCCCCCTGGGCTCCCTTATATAGCCGCCGCCCTGCTCCCAGAGCTCGGGTGGGGATGACCCCCCCGCTGGACACACTTGGGGAGCCTCTGCTGGCTGGGCCCCAGCCAACTCTCAGGATCGTCTTATCATCACAGCCCGAGTCAGCTGTTGGTTTGGGAAGCCTTCCCTGGTGTTTCACGGTGCACAGCCAGAAATATAACCCTCCTGTTTGCCAGGAGCGCACTGGGTCTTGGCAGGCGTCCTCACGGCCTATTTTAAACTGGAGGGAGCAGTGAGAAGTGCCTCTTGCGCTGAGCCTGGGACCCTTCCCTTCCCTCGTGGGGCTGCTGGGGGCTGGTTGCTTTTCCCTCCTTGGGCCCATGGACACGTGTCCTGGGGGGAGGACACGGGGGTGGGAGGCGGGGCTGTTTCAGGGCCATCTGGAAGAGGGTTTGCACGATTACACGGTGGGTGAGCCCCGGGCCGGCAGCGGGAGTCTGCTTTTTCCGTCCTCCCTCCCTCGGTGGTGCTGGCGCCGTGTTCGAGCAGGCGGCTTGGCCACCCTGTTTTCCTTGCCACCTGGAAAATGGGGACCACGTGGCTCTGCCCTGCCTCTCAAAGCGTTCTCGTGACCTCAGAGAATTGTTATGAGCTCCTCTGGGATCTGCCGACCCCTGTCCTCCCGCTTCATTTGCCAAAGTCAGTCTCCCCACCAGGCAAAGCCTCTCTCAGTAGACACACGTTTCCAAGAAAACCAAATAAAGAGATGATGGAAACAGGCAGCAAAGGCTGTTCAGCTCCGTAGAAGGCTGCTGGCGGCCCAGTGAATGAAATAATCACCGGCACCTCGTGCAGGACCCAGCGTGGCCTGTGCTTCACGTCCTGGGTTCTGGGTCTGGCTTGCCGAGCCTGTCACAGGGCAATTCCTCAGCCTCTCTGAGCCTCGGTTTCTCATCGGTAAAGGGGTGATGATGATGTCCACCTCGTAGGTGTAGTGGACATGCACCAAGATGATGGTCTGTAGGGCGGGTGCGTGCTGCAAGTCAGTGCTGAATGGCTCGGCCGCTGCAGTGGTCGCTGCTGTGACCTTCCCAGAGCCCCATCACAGACAGAGGGTGCCTGCCGTGACGCCGATCGGCCCAGGACCAGCCTCGGTGGAAAACTAGTCCCTCCCCATCAGGGTCCACGGCGTGCTAGGCAGGGGTCGGGTGGAGTCTGGTGACTGCCCCCAGGAGCCCTGCCTTAGGGGGTGGGATGCCAGGGTGGTGGTGACAGGGTGTTCATTCTCCAGGGGATGTGGGGAGGGGTCGCAGCATGTCTGGCCTCAAGGGGCAGCATGTCCCTGGGGATATTTCTTTCTTTTTTTTACAAAATAAATTCATTTATTTATTTTTTTTTTTTTGGCTGCGTTGGGCCTTCGTTGCTGCGCGCAGGCTTTCTCTAGTTGCAGTGAGTGGGGGCTACTCTTCGTTGCAGTGCGCGGGCTTCTCATTGCAGTGGCTTCTCTTGTTGCAGAGCACAGGCTCTAGGCACGCGGGCTTCAGTAGTTGTGGCGCGTGGGCTCAGTAGTTGTGGCTCGCGGGCTCTAGAGTGCAGGCTCAGTAGTTGTGGCCCACGGGCATTGTTGCTCCGCAGCATGTGGGATCTTCCCGGACCAGGGCTCGAACCCGTGTCCCCTGCATTGGCAGGCGGATTCTTAACCACTGTGCCACCAGGGAAGTCCCTCCCCGGGGATATTTATGTCCGCTGGGCCTCAGCCCAGCGGAGCCCACTCCTGGCTGGGAAGCTGGCTGGTTACAGCTCCGGAGATTCTGATGCTCAGCAGATCTGGGGTGGGGGCCTGGGCAGCTGCAATGCCAAAGTCCTCCCCGGTGATTCTGACACCCAGCAGGGGAGTGGGGTAAGGGCTGTGGAGGCAGACAGAGCTGGGCACTCAGCCTGGCCCTGCTGCTTAGTCTCGGACAACAGTGCCCACCTTCTTGGACTGGTGTGAGGTTACATGGAACAGTGGGTCTGGAACACCCGGCCCAGAGCCTAGTGCAC
Source organism: Lagenorhynchus albirostris (assembly GCF_949774975.1). Classification (NCBI taxonomy): domain Eukaryota; kingdom Metazoa; phylum Chordata; class Mammalia; order Artiodactyla; family Delphinidae; genus Lagenorhynchus; species Lagenorhynchus albirostris. The sequence goes on along the minus strand of NC_083105.1, from coordinate 100,655,902 downwards.
AGGCCCCACTCCCTGCGTGGTGGCAGTGACAGTGAACTTGGAAACACCGGCTGGGCGGGGGCCCCTCCTCTGTTGGGCCAGGGGCTGGCTGCCTTCAGGGTCTCAAGCTTCTTCTCCAGGCCTTTTCCGGGCTTGAGGGCCGTCTTCCTTGCCCTCACCCCTCCCCTCCCCACATCCCCAGATTGGAGGCCTAAATGCAGGAGTGGTGGTTCCCGTTTTAGAGGCTGCGGGGAGAACCGTCTGCAGGTCCGTGGAGAACTGGACATTGGTGCTTGGCTTGGGCTGCCCCTGGGTCAGGTTCGCAGGCGCCTCCTAACCCAGCCTGGGCCCGAGTTCCAGGCCCCAGACCAGTGCTCAGGGCATTTCTCCATAAAGAGGACGAAGGTGAAGGACTTGGGTCTGTCTTGTCCATCCTGATGATGGTGGTGGCACTGTCCAGCGCCTGTAGAACACTTACTCAGTGCCAGGCACTGTTTCAGGCGCTTTTCGTACTTGAACTTATTTTAGCTTCATGACAGCTCCGAAGGAGGTACTATTCGTAAACCCATTTCACGGATATGGAAGATGAGGCACAGATGGACCACGTGTTGCTAAGCGCTGTGTTTTCAGGCATGCCGTCCCCTAATCCTGTCCTTTTAATATTGATTCCGAATCGATTTCCATTAATAGCTCATCAATGGCGACAAGCACGTAGCGCACATTTTCCCGTGGACACTTCCCTCTGTGGTCTGTAGCTGCCGTGCAGGGTGGATGCTCCGTGCACACGTGTGTTGACTGTCGGGTGTATTTATTTGTTGGTTTCCAGGGGACGGGAGAGGCTGGACAGAGGGCAGCAGATGCACCATTGCCGGGAGAGCTGCTCTGACGCCAGCCTGCCCGCCATGTGGGCTTCCTGCTGCGGTCACCAGCTCCCCTCTGCCCCCCAGAGCCCAGAATAGCAGTCTGTGGTCAAGAGGGGCAATGGGGAGCAGGGTGCATGGCTGGGCTGCAGGGCTGGTGGGTGCAGGATGGTCAACCTTGAGGCTCGCGGCCTGGCCCTGTCTGTCCCGCCAGCTCCAGGCTTTATATAGCGAAGCTGCACTAGGTGAGCCCTGCAAGTGTGTGTGTGGCCCTCATCTGACTGAGGCATGTGGACCCTTCACCGGGGTGGCCTGAGGAGACGTGGCCCCCGGGCTGACCTGGGTTTGAGTCTCAGCAGCAGCTGACGGGCTCTGCCCGCAGCCACGTCGCGTAATGGGAGCAGTCCGCCAGGGAGCTGAAAAAGGAAACGGGCCGTGCCCAACCCAGCTATTATTAAACTTTTCTCTAGCACTTTCTCCCCACTCAGCCCTTTGCCACCGTACTTGAGAGATTGTCCCTGTGCCACCCCAAAGGGACGTGGCCGCTGTGACCTGTATAGGGAGGATGGCAGGGGGGCCTGTTTTAGTGGCGTGGAGCTGCCAGCGGGATTCCTACCACCTTCAGTGGTAGAAGAATGCCTGGCTTTCAGAAAGGACTTCTTGGGACATCTCACCTGTAGCCCAGAAGCCAGAGAGCCTTTCTCTTTGGGTGACCCTTAGAATGAAGCAGCATCTTTTAGATGAAGTCCTTGTGCAAACAAGTAAACGGACTCTCGACCGTATGGCAGTGCTGGGAAGGGTTGGCATCTCTCAGGTCCGGAGATGAGCCTGTGGTTCAGGCCTCTCCTTTGTGGGAACAAAGCCGGACCCCCTTCGTGTCTCTGAGGGACAGGCACCTGCTTTTGTTAGCATCCTTGAGTGGAAGAGCCTTTCTTTTGCTAGTTACATCCTTGTAGGGCTGTTTGCTGTCACCTACCATTTTTTTTTCTTTAAAAGAGTTTTTTTTTTTTTCCTTAAGAGCACTTTTAGGTTTACAACAAAATTGAGAGGAAGGTACAGGAGATGTCCCGTGCACCCCACACATGGACAGCCTCCCCCATTATCAGCATCCCCACCAGATGCAACACTGGTTACCAAGGATGAACCTACATCGACAAGTCGTGGTCACCCAAAGTCTGTAGTTTACGTGAGGTTCACTCTTGGTGGTGTACATCCTATGGATTTGGCAAACGTATAAGGATCTGTTCCCACCACTATAGTATCATACAGGGTATTTTCACTGCCCTAAAAATCCTCCGGGCTCTACCTTTTTACCTCCACAAACCCGGGCACCCAGTGATTAATGTTCTGTCTCCATCGTTTTGCCTTTTTTGGAATGTTATATCGTTGGAATCCTACAGCGTGTCGCCTTTTCAGGTGGGTTTCTTTCACTTAGTAATATGCGTGGAAGGTCCGTCCGTGTCTTTTCATGGCGTGACGGCTCATTTCTGTTCAGCACAGAATACTGTTCCGCCGTCTGGATGGACCACAGAATGATGAAGGGATGAGGAAGAGGGAGGGGCCCCGGGGGAGCCAGCAGCTGGAGGGGCCTGGGCGGTGAGCTGGGGAGAGCCGCATCTGGTGCTCAGCCTGGAGTCTGCACAAGGGAGTGCAGGGCCCTGGCAGAGGTGCACTGGGCCCGTGCAGCAGAGGAGACGGGGCAGGGCGGCTGGGGCCTGGGAGGAGCGCCTCCTGCAGGGCCCCGGGCGGCAGCGGCCTGGGGGCCGAGTCTCGGTGCCTCGCCGTGACGGGAGGTGTCTGGTTCCTCCCAGAAGGCGAGCGGGTTATAAATAGCAGATGACAGGCTGTGGGGAGAGCTGCCTCTAGCGTAATCGCCGATTTTGAGAGTGCCCTGGCGAGGGTGGGAGGATGGCTGAGGTCAAGTTTGGCCCTGCTGGCCGATTGGCATTTCTTGAGCTGGGTGCTAATCCCTTCAGGAGGTCAGATAAGCTCCACGGCGGCGCCTGCTTAAGGCGCCAGGTTTGAGGCCAGGTTAACTCTTTTGGGGGGACTGCAGGAGACCCCCAAAGTTGTGGCGGCTCCACATTGTCCAAAAGAGAGCCGGAGCCGTCGTGGAGCTGGACTTCAAGAGGGTCCATCCAGGGGAGGGCCGGCGCCGGAAGTGCAAAGCGACTCTGCCGCGCGACTGTCTTTCTGGCGAGGCCGTCCCGTGGGAGGAGGTCCTGGGGCAGCCCTGTGGCACAGAGACGGTGCCCCTCCCCCGGGAAGTAGCTCAGGCCCAGGGACCTGCCTTGCTGAGTATCGGGGTGAGTGGGTAGCACCACTGAAGGTCAGGGGTTCCCCCTCCTGGTCCTGTCACCTCCCCCCACGGCCTGATGTGTTAGGACCCACTTTCCAACGCCTCGCATAAGAGCAGGAAGCTCTCCCACTACAGTTCTAGGCTTTGGGGGTTTCCTGCTCCCGCCCCGTCTGCTGCAGGCGTTAACCCTCACCCTTGCAGAGAGAGGGTAGGTTTGTAGCCTGCCTGCCCCTCCGGGGTCTGTGGGGGCGGCGGGTGGGCAGTTCTCGGCCGCCAGCCTCGTGGGAGGTGCGCACTGCTTCCCCCGCAAGTGCCGCTTCCAGCCTGGATTTCTCCTCCAGCCTGACCCCTTCCTCCCGGGGCTGGGGGTCCCGCTCCGTCTCCTGCTGCTGTGGATGGGCCGTGCTTCTGAGCTTCTCAGAACCTCCTCTTTCCAGGACCGTGAAACTGGTCCCCGTGGAGTGTCGCACCCCCCATGGGCCGGCCTCTGCTTCATGGCCCCTGTCGCTCTGCGCTCACCCCCGTCACAGCCGAGGCGTCCGAGAACAACGGCGCTCGCTGCTCGTTCCCTCTCAGCTCACCCAGCCGAAGCCTGCAGAGGCGCCACGGGAATAGATCACCCCAGCGAGCTCTCCGGGCCCCTCTGCTGTGGCCCCGGCGCCCCTGTCGCCAGCATCTCAGCGGGGGATCTGGAACCTCCCGCCTCTGTCGTCCTCCACATGTCCTTCCGCCTGGGGCGACATCTCTCTAACTGGCCGCTGCGTGTACCAGGTCGGGAACTTCGCGCAGAGCGCCGATGCCGCAGGGGCGCAGACGTGCAGAGGACAGGCCTTCAGCCCTCGATTCTTCATGCTCTTCGTCAGAGAACCATGCCCTGTGGGAGGAGCCCTCAGCTGCCCTTGCAGGGCGAGCTAGGAGAAGGAGGGCCCTCCCTTCACGAACAGGCGTATTTGGATGACGACGGAGCTGGCCTCTCCGTTTCGCCGGAGTCAGATGGTTCCCAGCAGGCACGCTGGGCGGGGAGCCGCGGCCGGCTCCTGAGGAACTTGACCGCCAGGCCAGGGGGCGTGGGCTCCTCGCAGGGCAGGGAGGAGAGGGGTGCTGGGGTGCTGCTGGCTAGCTGAGTGTTGATTCCCCCGCAGGCAGGCTTGCTCTGTCCCGGGCTGAGTCTGCACCCTGGTGGTCCAGCCCACGGGCTTTGGGGGTTCAGCAAAGGAGAGCCTCGCAAGGTTCGTTTTGGGTCTGAGTGCTATGGGCCTGGGACGTGTTCTCCCATCCATGGGGATATGCCGGGGCTCGAAATCTCCCTGGTGTCCTGTCCGCTGGGATGGGGAGGAGAGCACAGGCCCTTGACTTCTGAAGGAGGGACTCCACTGTGAGCATCTCTGGCCTGGGCCGTGTGGCTTGTCTCCTTCAGGGAGCAGCTAAAGGCAGAGGGAGCCTTCCCCCCCTTCCCTGGGTTTGGAGCTGCTCTTTGGCATTTGATACCAAGACGTCAGGTGAGCTGGTTCTTTTTCTCGTCTCCCCCTCCCATCAAGGCTGCAAGGAGCTGGGGGTGAACCAAGCGGTACTGAACGGCACCGTGCCATGTCCCCCCCCCCCCCCCCCCCGCCCAGCCCCACCACTGTACCTGCTCCCAGGGTCTTGGCCCCAAGCCACGGTCAAAAATGACGGCTTGGTTGGGAGCAGACGTTCCTTGCTGACGCCCAACAGAGATTCACGGGACTTGATGCACATGCCAGCGTGTCCGTGATCTTAGCAGACAGCATGGTGTACGCCCAGCTTCACCGTGTCCCCCCTCACTGCCCCTTGTCCCTTAGGTGAGACCCTGAGATGAGGTGGCTGATACATGAGTGGTGGTGACACCAGGCAGCCTGGCATCCGGGAAGCAGGAGGACGACCTCATTTAATTAGAAAGAGTGTGTGGCCTGAGCCCCCAGCATCCTTGGAAAAAAAGACTTTTTTCTGTGAGCATCACTCTGTACCAGGCACCGTGCTTATGCAACCTTGTGAGTTTGGTGGTGTTGTCTCCGTCTTGTAAATGAGGAATTAAGGCCCAGAGAGGTCAAGTTGCTTTTCTAACGTTGCACAGCAGGGGCAGGGAATTGAACTCCCTCGAGTCCATGAACTTCATAGCCCGTGCTCCTTCTTGTTCTTTTTCACCAGAGCTTTTCACATCCTGCAGCATTTTCTCTGTGCTGAGCTCAACCACCCTTCTGCCACTCCCAGGCTCTCGGTGACGCCCGAGAAGTTTACTCCACGTATGCTGAAGGCGTACGTTCCCCAGGACAGGAGGTTCCCGAGTCCTGGTCTCCCCCCTCTCTCTGCTCCTCCCTCCACAGAGATTCATTGAGTCTTTACCATGAACCTGGCACCCGAGGGACACACAAGGGACAAGTCGGGGATCTCTGACCTCATGGAGCTCACATTCTAGCAGGGAAGATGGACAAGAGTAAATAAACACTTAAAGTCATAATAGGTTTTCATACAAGATGGGGAGCAAAGGAAGCTTAAAGGAGAAGAATGAAACCACGAGTCTCTAAGGAAGAACATTCTGGACAAGGGACACCCGAGTGCGGAATAACATGGTGTGCCTGGGAGCTAGCAGAGGCCGGTGAACGGGACCAGGGCACGGAGGAGGTGGGCAAGGCAGAGGCTGGATCGTGTAGGGTCCCGGAGAACACGGGAGGGGATTTGGGATTTGTTCTGCATACGAGGGGAACCTCTGCAAATTTGCCGCTCTGTGGAGAGTGAGGAGTGGAGGGGCAGGTGTGGCAGCTGGGAAAACAGAAAATGATCGCAGAAGTTCCAGGAGGAGGCTGGGGTAGCAGTGGAGTCGGGGAGAGGTGGGTGGGCTGGGGTCGAAAATCGGAGGTAGAACCGGCAGGAGTTGCTGGTGACGGGTTCCCCGTGGCTTGCGCATCAAGCTTCCCGTGTGACCCTGTTAAGCTTGAGTTGCCTGTAGGACGTCCGAGGGGAGGTCACGGTCGGCACGTGGGTGCGCAGGTCTGAGCCCAGGGAGGGGCCGCTCACTTCTGCCTGGCAGTAGTCAGGTGGAGCAGTCCCTCGGGACACTTTGAGAGCCTGTGGGGGGCCCAGCTCTGTGGGGTGTGGTTCCTGGCGTAGTGTGTGCTTAATAATGGTCTTTGGAAACGAAGCAAGTTGGCGGCATGACCGAGTCACACAGAGGAGGCGGGGATGGGGATGCAGCTGCATCAGACACAACAGCATCTCTGTGCCACCGAGGGGTTTGGTATCCTTGGCATTCGTGGAAAGGCTTGACCCTCGTGGTCTTCGACAGTGTGAGGGCAGGTACCCTTTCCCCCAGGGGGCCAGCTGGGGGCTGCACAGTTGTACCTTCCCAGTCCCATGCTGCCGGGAGCTTGCCTTTGTGAAAACTTGAAAAATACCTCTTGGGAGCCTACTATATGCGAGGCACCGTAGGAGATGCCAAATAAGAGTCGACTTTGGCAAAACCAACAAGGAATGAACCTTGTAGGGCGAAGGGTGTTGGGTGCTGGGAGGGAAGTGGGAGGTGCTTCTAGCGCACAGAGGGGGCATGGGGAGGGTGGAGCTCATGGGCCCTTCCCGGGAAGGATGGCACTGCTGACTGGTTGGGGTGCAGGAGGGGCAGGGCTGGCGGGGAAGAGCCGGCAGGGAGGCGCACAGGCAAAGGCTTGGGGTGCATCACAGAGGGACCAGTGCCCTGGACTGTGGGGATACTGGCAGGCTAATAACGAAAAGATGAGCCTGCAGGAGGTCTCAAATGGACGCCGTGCTGAGAAGCGTCAGCCACATCCTGCAGGCTGCCGGAGCCCTCCGGGGCCTGGAAGATGAGGCGTGATGTACCCCAGGTGGAGTGTTCAGATGGCGGTGGTGACGGCGGGGGGAGGTGGGGTGACCAACAGGGGTGCTTCTCAGCGTTCTGGCCGAAGGGATGAGACCAGGACCTGGGCCGTGGGAGTGGAGAGGACCAGGTGGATGCAGGAGAGTTGCAGGGGTGTGGCTGGAGGATTTGGAATGGGCGAGATGCAGAAGGGTAACAGAGGTGGTGCCCATCGTTTATGATATTACGCCGTGTTCTTGCTCTCAGGGCTTTAGAAGTTTTCTCCTTTTTTGGGGGGGGGGGTACACGGGCCTCTCACTGTTGTGGCCTCTCCCGTTGTGGAGCACAGGCTCCGGACGCGCAGGTTCAGCGGCCGTGGCTCACGGGCCCAGCCGCTCCGTGGCATGTGGGATCTTCCCGGACCGGGGCACGAACCTGTGTCCTCTGCATCAGCAGGCGGACTCTCAACCACTGCGCCACCAGGGAAGCCCAGTTTTCTCCTTTTTAATCTCCACAACAAACCTTGTAGGTACTACATGTAGTTTGGGGAGTTAGCATTATTATCCCCATTTTACAGATGAGGAATCAGAGTCACAGAGGTCAACTGGCATGAGGCGACATTGGGGAAGCGGCAGAGCTGGGATTCAGAACCCAGGCGTTCACTCCAGAGCCTGTGCTCTTAACTGCTGGCCCCAGATCCAAGTTTTGATTCCTGGATGGAGGAAGAGATGGGGACACGGGTGGAGGGGCATGTTTTCCAGAGACTGGGACAGACACCCTGATTCAGAAGACGTCATTCAGAGAGCATACGACACCACGGAGATGAAATACTGACGGTCGGGTCAAGCAAAGGGCCCCGGGCCCTTTGGGACCCGAGAGGCAGTGTGGTGCCTGCAGGGTCAGTGTGACCCCCATCCTGATGCAGGCGGCAGGGTCCTCCCCCAAGTCCTGTGTGTCCAGTGTCCGTAGCATCAGGCCCACAGGCGGATGACACGTGGTTCTGCAGGCCTGTCGTGCCCCTTCCCCAGCACTCGTCCCCGCCTTTCTGGGCCTCGGTGACCCGCTTTCTGTAGGACTGCCTTAGGTTTTCTTGTGCAAAAGAAGTCAGAGTTTTCCTGAGATGAAGCCAGGCTCTGGCTCCCCTGAGCAGCTGGTACCATGAACCTGGAAGCTTCCATCTCCAAGGAAAATCTTTTTTTTTTTTTTTTCTTTTTGGTAACGTCTACTTCCCGAGATGCAAACCTGCCACGTGGACAGGAGCGGCCCCTCTCCGTGGTAATTTGACGGTGTCTGTTTAGTGGGTGCCCTGGAGGCAGCACCCTAAAATCTCCCCACTTACAATGTTATTTCTTCTATTTCTTCTGACTCCCGGGTCAGCCTGCATCTCAAAAAACACTCTTGAGAGCTTCGGGGAAACGTGGAGCCACAAAATGCAAGCGTCTGCATTGTGCTGGGTCCTCATCCGTCTCCGGCTACTGCTCGTTTTTTTCTGTCGAATAAGCAAAAGCCAGAGCACATTTATTCCCGGGGATGGGATCTCGTGTGAAAATGCGTGGTAATTGTTTCCTTTTGCTATTGTCAATATGTTTCTGTTCCGTTCATTGAACTTTGTGCTCGGCTCCCACCATCTCACATGTCAACATCTAAGTTATTTTTCTGTTTGCTGTTTATGAAGTGACATCCTTTCCCCTCCAGGTCTTGATGTGGGGAGCGTTTGTGCGCCCGCTCTTGCGTGCACGCGCGCCTGTGTGTGTGTGTGTATGTGCGCGCGCGCTGCAGAAGAGGGGGCTGGGAGGAGAGAGGGAGGGCCATTTGGGATCTGCTTGGAGGGAGGCCTCCCCGCTGCCTGGACTTGGTCAAAGAACTCACACTCCTCTACTTCCGCTTTTGGGAAGTGCCCGGACTCAGAAGTGATCGATTCTAGTGTACATCCAGGGTGGGGTATAATTAGCCGTCTTGATTTCACGTCGTTATGGCCTGAAGCCCTGCCAGCCCCTCCTGCTGTGTGTGTATGTTTGAGTGGTCAGTTCCTGTCTTGGCGTCAGCCTGGGCCCTTGACCATGGGGCCCTGAGCAAGTCTCAACTCCAAGCATCCGTCTCCTTACCTGGGGGATTTGGGTCACGGGGGCGGTAAGTCACACAGCACTTCTCAGGTCCGGTGCAGTGCTGACACTTTTCCTTCCTGCTGCCTTCCCCGAGGGACAGGGGCTCACCCTGGGGAGGCAGGGGGGGGGGGTGTTCCAGCCTCCCAGCTCCGGGGCAGATCATTCAACCTCAGAGACGTCACCTCCTCACCTAACAGTGGATGTAGCCATCTTCCTTGTTGCTCAGCCAGGCTGAGGGGAGAGCAGAGGTGAGAGCCCAGGACCTCAGGGCTGAGGAGTTGGGATGTTGTGAGGTTCGGCCTTTTCTCTGGAAGGTGGGGGCCGAGGCTCAGACGAGGGAGAGGTTTGCCGGGGGTTGCAGCCGCTGGCGGCGCGTGGCCAGTGCGCTGTGCCGTTTGGGGTTCACCCTGCCGCCCTGCCCGAGGGCTCCCCTGTCCGTTAGGTCCTGAACATATGTGGTGCCGCGCCTCCCCACGTGTGGTGCTGGATGGACAGGTGGCCCTTCTCCTGCCATATGCTCTGGCCTGTTTCAGTGTCATGGCGCCAGGGCCAGGGAGGCGCTCTGTTGCGGAGCTGGGCACTCGCCTTGCTTCCACGTCCCCGCACTCCTCCCTCCCTGTGCTTGCTCCGTCCATACCTGGCCCAACGCTCAGCTTGATGCCGGGGATGCACACAGAGAGGTATGAGGGGAGGCGCCCCGCCCCGCCCCGCCCCGCCCCGGGCGGCCATTGCGCTGGAGCATCACCGGCCAGGGCAGCGCTGGCGGGTGGGAGAAGGGTCCAGGGCTGGTGAGTGGTCAGACGGTCAGAGCCGCTGCAGAGTGTTGGGTGGGGGTCAGGGCGGGGCTGGCCAGCCTGGAGGAGGAGGTGGGCGTCAGCGGGGACCCGAGGGCCCTGGGTGGGACTGAGAATGGTGCAAAGGGGGAAGAGGAAGGTTTCTTGGGTGGGTGGGGTGCTGTGAGACAGGCATGGAGACGGTGGTGTGGAAGGTGCAGTGAGGGACCCGAGGGCTCCCGCCGAGGAGTGGGGAGGCTCTGGCCAAACACGTTTTATTTTCAGGGCTGGGTCTCAGTGTCAGTGATCGGGCGGCACGTGTCTGATTAGATTTAGCTCATCTGACACAGCGATCGCGATCATTATTTTGGCTCAGAGCATTGCTGAGAACCTGACTCTACCTGTCACTGCCGCTTGCTCACCTGCCGGAGGATGGAAGGGACCGGAGGGAGGCGGGGGACTTCCCGAGGCTCCCGTCGCCAGGAGCCCGGTGGAAGGGGGCCCTTGGGATCCAAGGACAGGAGGCAGGGAGCCCAGTCCTGCTTTGGATTCACTCCGACCCCTTCTGGGTCACAGAGCCACTTCCCGCCCGCCGCCGCCTGCCTGCCTCGGCCCACCTCCTCTCGAGCTGGCTTTCCGCTTATCTTAATTTATTGATGAAAACTTGTTTTACGGTCCAGAGCACAGACGGCAGGCAGCAGCTCCCTGCCAAAAGAAAGCATGCTCGCCAATCGGGAAAGCGAGCTGCCTCCGGGAGATGGGTGGCTGGGGAAGGGAGGGTGGGGCGGCAGAGTGAGGGACGCGCATCTGGCCTGACTGTGCGGCGGCCTGGAGGGGTGGGGGGGCCCCGCGGGGCTGGGGGCTGGGAGCTGGGGGCGCGGGGCTGCCGCCTCGGCGGGAACCCTGGCTAACAGCCGCTCTGCCCGGTCTTAGCAGTCAGGATGAATGAGGACCGCAGGCCATAAGTACTAATGATGACCCTCGTTTATAGCTTTGTAAAGGCGCTACGCTGGGAAGTTTATTTTCGTGCTTCTCATTCAGTCCCAACTACAGCTCTGTGTGGTAGGAACCATGAATTCCCCATTTAAAAAACAAGCCCTGGAAAGTCGTTTTCTGAGATTCCCGCCCCCCCGCTGGTACATGAGGGCTCCGTGAACTTGAACCAAGGCCAGAGCCGTCTGTAGCCCCGACCCAGACCTCCCACTGGCCCTGTGCTCTTCCGCGTCGTGGCTGCCTGTCTGGCTGGTCTTGCTGGTCCAGCTGGGTGTCCTGCTCCTGGGTGGCCGTGGTCAGCAGGGTGCCCGGCTCAGGGCAGGTACTGAGGCCCCTGCGGAGGGACTGGGCTGAGGGGCGTCAGGAGTGGGGATCAGGCCTCCCTGTCGCTCCTTTCTAAAGACAGGAAGTTCTCCGAGTCACTTCTGAGCGTTCCTCTGAAGCTCCGTTTCCTGGTGGGTCAGAAGTGGATGTCCCCATGAGGCTGCTGACCACGCCGGGCGGGGACGGGCCTTCGAAAGATGGGGCCTGGGCCCCCGCGAGCTGCAGCGGCCTCATCTGTAACGTGGGGTAGTGAGTCCAGGGGTCTGTGGGGAGCGTGTGGAGTGGCGCGTGTGAAAGCCCCCTCCAGAAGAACGCAGCACGGGGGTGGGAGGGCGGGGAATCGTTTCCACCAGCTCCTCTGGTTGTGGAAATGGAGGCACAGTAAGAAGGTCCACCGAGCCCCAAAGTATTTATTTTGTTCCTTCTTGCTTCTTCATGCAGAGGTATGGCCAACAATTTTCACAACTCTGGTGAAATCAGCAAAGTGGGCAGTGCAGGTTGGCTGGACGTCTGCCCCCCACACATGTGCACTCCGTGCACCCCTCCCTGCGGGGGGCACCCCTAACGATTGTTCCTCGCCTCTACCCGCCCAGCCGGCACGCAGGACAGACCACCTGCCGCTCCGTCCAGCTGCGCCTGCTGGGGTGTGTCCCGGACCCCTGCACTTCTCCCCGCCTCCCTTGACTCAGACTGGGCTACAGTGGAGAATGTTAATAAAATGAAGTTTGGGGTTTTTGTTTGTTTGTTTGTTTGTCTGAGGCATACAGAGGCTTCAGTCAAAGGATTGGAGTCGCATCAGACTGGATTAAAATCCAGCTCAGATGAGATACTTAACCTCTGATCCTTGGTTTTCTCATTTGCAAAGTTGGGGGAAACAGTAGGAACTACCTTGTCTGTTTTTTTTAAATTATTAAAAAAAATTTTATTGTAGTATAGTTGCTTTACAATGTTGTGTTAGTTTCTACTGTACAGCAAAGTGAATCAGTTATACGAGTATATATATGTAGACCCCCTCTTTTTTGGATTTCCTTCCCATTTAGGTCACACAGAGCACTGAGTGGAGTTCCCTGTGCTCTACAGTAGGTTCTCATTAGTTATCTATTTTATACATAGTATCAATAGTGTGTATATATCAATCCCAATCTCCCAGTTTATCCCACCTTAGTATCCATAAGTTTGTTCTCTACATCTGTGTCTCTATTTCTGCTTTGCAAATAAGTTCATCTGTACCATTTTTCTAGATTCCACATATAAGCGATATTATACGATATTTGTTTTTCTCTTTCTGACTTACTTCACTCTGTATGACAGTCTCTGGGTCTATCCACGTCTCTGCAAATGGCACTATTTCATTCCTTTTTATGTCTGAGTAATATTCCATTGTAAATATGTACCACATCTTCTTTATCCATTCATCTGTTGATGGACGTTTAGCTTGCTTCCATGTCCTGGCTCTTGTAAATAGTGCTGCAATGAACACTGGGGTGCATGTGTCTTTTGGAGTTATGGTTTTCTCCGGGTATATGCCCAGGAGTGGATTGCTGGGTCGTATGGTCGTTCTGTTTTTAGTTTTTTAAGGAACTTCCATACTGTTCTCCATAGTGGCTGTACTGATTTACATTCCCACCCACAGTAGGAGGGTTCCCTTTTCTCCACACCCTCTCCAGCTTTTACTGTCTGTAGATACCTTGTCTGGCTTTTGTGGAAAGGGGTTGACACAGTTCCTGGCGTGGATCAGCGGTCAGGAGATGCTAGCTTCCTCATCCGTGTTCTCAGTATCATCATTGTCATCGTCACCACCCTTGTCACCACATCACTGTCACCATCCCTGCATTTTCCCCCACCCTCTTAGTCTACAGGTGGGTCCCAGGCACGCTGTACGCAGCGGCTGGCCTTCCCCTCTCCAAGCATGGACATGTCCAGGGACTCCTTTCTGATGTATTTGGGACGCCCTAGGTCTAAGCGGTGGGGTCTGGTGCGTCAGAACATGGTTTCCAGAGGCAGATTTCCTGGGTTCCTTCACCACCTAACCTCTCTGTGCCCTCACCCTTCCAGGTATAGAACGGGAGGACGAATGACCTCCCCCTGTCCCCACCATTGGGTTGGGAGGATTAAGTGAGGCAGATGCGGCCAAGCACTCAGAACCACGGGCACATGGTTGGGGTCCCTGGCAACACAGCTTCGGGGGGGCAGTGAAGCCGGGTGGGTGAGGACAAGGCATGAAGCTCCTCCCTGAATGAGCTCCGTGACCTTGGGCGCGCTCGCCTGCCCAGCTGTGGCCCGGCTGCTTTCAGCGAGTAACCTGATGGCAGTGGGCACCTCAAGGAGTAGAAGGCGGGCCAGGGTCTCCCGTTCTGCCAGATGACAGCGTCGGCCCAGGGCCGGGGCGAGGAGGGGGTCTCAGGCTGACACGTGAAGTTGGTGCAGAGACCATCTCTGGCAGAGGAACCTGAACTTAACCAGCCCGTGTCCCCCACAGAACATGTCAGAAATGTCAGATCCCAACGTGGGTGGACACGGCTCCCGGCTGGCAGTGTAAATAATCTGGCTCTGAGCAGAGCATCCCTGGAGAGAGGACCAATCGTGTTGGCCGCGTCCGAGGCTTATAGCCGAAGTGTGTGTGGGCGGCTGTCCTGGGGCCAGAGCTGGAGCTGGTTGTCCACCACGATCCTTCCCAATATCTACACATGTAATCAGGGAGTGTTATTTGCTGAGCTCAAGCCAGGGAAGACTGTGCCCTTTACATTATGAAAGGGCCTCCGTTCTGTGACAGGCTGAATGGAGGCAGCCCTGACGAATGAGGGGCACCCAGAAGTGGACGTATTTTCATGGCGTGACTCTTCTTCCTCTCTAGGGGGGCTGGGGGCACCTTTCCTCAAACAGGGAGAATGATCCCCACCCCCTCCCCATTCTGCAAGGTGAGTTATAGTCTCCCAGATCATTTGAGCTCTTTGCCAGAAAGATGTGATGTGAATTCAAGGTATCCCCTGCATTTTCCAAGGAGTCTGAATAATAGCACAGTGCCTTGTACCATATTTATATTCCGAGGAACACAAAGGGCTCGGCAGGCATAAGCCTATCCATCCTCTGTGTCCCCGAGTGCTGGGGAGGTGTTTTTTTCTCCCTCGGTCTTTCAGCGGACAGACGTCCCAGAAAGGCGGCTGGACCATTACTGTCCCCTGGGGCTCCATGTCCAGAGATGCGGGCTGTGGACGGTTCTGCTTTCTCGGGGAAGCCCGGGTAGCCGCAGTTTCAACATGAGCCTTGAAGATAGGTTTCTGAAACCCATCCCTGACTCCCAAGGCAGCCCCAGCTTCATGTTTTACTCTGTGCTTCGATGCCGTCAAGAGTGACTTTCTCCCCAGAGGCACAAAGTAAAACAAATGCAGGAAGGGAAAAAATACGCCTGTGGTGGGAAAATCCTTTCTCCAGACTCCTCTGACAAGTATTCTGAGTCCTTGGCGCTTTTCCCTCCCAGCTTACCGTGACCTTGGGAGTCCAGACAGTGCCTCTTGCTGTGGCCCAGGCTGTCTCCCCGTGGCTCCCTCCCGGCTCCAGAGCCGTGGCGCTTGGGGCGCAGGTGATGAGGGCTCCGTGCACACCCCTGCCCCAGCACAGGGCATCCATTCTTGCACTAGCACCTGCCCAAGAGTTGCTGGTCTTGGGTGGCCCGATGCGCCAAGCTGTGTCCTGTTGAGTGCTGACAAGTTCTGGAGTTTGGGGTCACCTTCCCCGACTCTCCCAGCGAAGGGCAGTCCTCCCACTGGCTCAGGGAACAGAAGCGTCCAGTGGAGCCGGGACAACCGACAGTCTCCTCCATCTGAGAAGCTCTTCCCGAGCCTGCCCCCTGCTGTTTTAGCCCATCTCCTCTCCTTTATAGAGCAGGGGTGGAAAACAGCTGTGTGCTCTCCCGAAGGGAGCAGAACCCCGCCATCCAGGGGCTCCGTCCTCGTGGGGCGAGCTTGGGAACCCTGGGTTACAATGCTCCCCTCGTGTCCCTTCTCCCCTGCAGCCACCCCACCCCACCCCAGCTTGAACAGGAAGCACGTGCAGCTCTGCCAGCCTGGTGGGCCCGCCCTGGAAGGGCGGCCACTTAGCCTGGGTCAGTGTGGACAGACTGATGAGTGGTCACGCCCCCTTTACAAGGCTGGCAGGGGCTTTGTAGCACGCGCTGCTCCTTGGCGTCCTGACCACACATCAGCCTGTGGTCCATCTGGGCCTGTTCCTTGGGCCCCCTTGGGGGCTCTGAGCTGCTTCCCACCTCCTTTTCTTTCCATCTCCCCACCGAGTGAGCAGGCCTGTGGTCAGTCCGAGACTGAGGTGCCGTGGCTGGCACCCGAGGAGGTCAATTTGGGCCCCGCTGTCCGATTTGAGCCCAGATGGCCCGGGAACTGGGGTGCGGGTGCACGTAGGGGAGGTGAGCCCTGTTGCCCTGCAAGCCTTCCTCCCAGACATTAAAGGGGCCGTGTTGGGAGAGCCCAAGGTAGACCCCCTTCCCCAGTTCTAGTCCTTGCCCTTTGCTCCCTGGACATCAGCTGTCGTGGAGACTGGGCCTGCTGTTGGCACCCCTGCCCTGGCCTTTGAGGCCCAGGGACAGACACGGGGCTTGCCACCCTGCAGTCCCACAGATGCCTTGGCTGGTGTGAGCACCTAGGCAGGGCAGGTGCCCTCCATACTGAGGCCAGGCCAGGAAGCCCAAACAGGTGGGCAGTGCTTCAGCAAAGCCAGTCTCCTCCCTTGCCTCCAGTGGGGTCAGAGGAGGCCAGGCCCTTTGTGCAGCCAGCTTGGGGCCAAGGCTGCGGTACCTGCATTTACCCCTACCCAGGACCCTAACTGACTGGAGGGAGGAAGGGCTGGCCTCAGGGTCTCAAGAGGGGTCTCCCCCCGTCTCAGCTCTTTCATCCCCAGCACTTTTAAGAGTCTTCGGTAGCAAGAGGTATCGTAGCAGGAGCCCCTCTCAACCGATGGGGTATGCCAGTGAATTGGGCGCGTGGTTCCCCTGTTCCCGATGTCCCTGCAAAGCTCGCTGGAGAGAACTGGGCTCGGGAAGCATGTAACTTAAGAGCTTTGTGAACGTCAGAGACTCGACAGCTCCCAAATACAGCATCCCCGAAGTCTGGCCGCATTGAAACGCTCTCCCCTAGAACCATCTTAGATAGACAAATAACCACATTCTGCAATAATCAAAATGTGACTGGGTTTAAGGTATGCAAATGCTTTATGTCGTGTTTATTAGGAGGAAAATTCGGCTCGGAAATATGGGTGTGATCTCCCTATCACCTCTGCAAGCTGGTGATATTGGAGGCTGTGAAGTTGTGAAGAAATTGGAGGCTTTGAGAGAGAAAGTGTGGGGTTAAAAATAGAATGGCCGAGGAACCATGCTGTTTGGCTTTGAGTCATGTGCAAACTCAATGTGAACCACACCTGTGCTGTGGCTCCCAGCCCAGCCAGGGGCGGCACAGGCTGGATTACTAGAGGTATAGAGCTCAGAGTGCGGGAGGGGAGAGTGGTGCCTTGCACTCTGCACTGGTCCCTCTGGAGCTGGAACCTAACTTTTGGTAGTGGAGGGTGACTCAGAGGTGAGAGCCATAAAAGCCCTTTTATAGGCCAGGAGAAGGTTGGGAAAGGATTTTGTTAGATACAGGCCTTCAAGAACCTCAGGTCCTGCCACACTGGATCTCGGTGGGCTTCGCGGGCAAAACTAGGACTGACGCACGTTAGCCCTGGGGAAGCGGATTCCTGAGTTAATAAGGAAGAATTCTTGACCAATTAGAGCTGTGCAAAAAAGGAACAGAGTGTGTTATTGGCTGGTGAGCACTGGGACCCCGGGGTGCTCAAGCGGAGGCTGGACCCCTGGGGCTAGGCACAGAGGAGCCCTCTCACGGGCGCCCACCCCTTTCCGTGCCCTGGTCCTTCTGTCTCTGGGTGGCTTTGGCAAAGGTGTCCCTGTGACGTTGTCCCTTCTGTGTAGAATTGGAAGCTCTGTCTGGAGGCCCCCATCTCCCTTTATGGCCGTGACATTGAATGAGCTGCAGCCCACCTCCCCGCCAAGAGGCAAGGGTGGCTGAAACACGATGTAGCCGCCCCCTCAGTCCTCGCGCTGACACCTTTCCCCCTTCTCTGCGTGATGAAGTTCCTAGCAGCCGGCTTCTCCCAGGGCCAGGCAGGATCATTACCAGCCAGCGCACTGGCTGTGAAATTATAGTCGTTTCTGTTTGCTGTTTTATTCTCCACATCCACTAATTTATTAAATGCTGTTAAACGTTGCACTTGGCCCCGACTCATAGAGAACACGGGGGCATGCTGAGGCCAAGGATTTGAGGGGCTCCTGCAAAGCAAAGAGAGCGTGGGGGGCAGGGGCGCTGCAGAGACACAGAGGCCTCGGGGATGAAAGTAGCCAAAGGGTGTGCTGAGCTCTGAGGGGATGGGGCAGGTAGAGAAGGCGACTTAAACAGGTGAACAGGGGCTGCAGGGGAGTTGCGGGGGAACTTGGCACGGGGGTGGTGAAGAGGGTGCAAAGGGGGCCTTCTTTTTCAGGTGGGTTTTTGTGTCTGGCTATGGTCCTGTTCCCAACCCCTCCCACCCCTCCCTCCCTCCCTCCGTCCCTCCCTCCCTCCCTCCCTCCGTCCCTCCATCCCTCCCTCCATCCATCCCTCCATCCCTCCCTCCCTCCCTCCCTCCATCCCTCCCTCCATCTCTCCATCCATCCCTCCCTCCATCCATCCCTCCCTCCATCTCTCCCTCCCTCCCTCCATCTCTCCATCCCTCCATCCATCCATGCATCCCTCCCTCCCTCCCTCCCTCCCTCCCTCCCTCCCTCTCTCCCTCCATCCCTCCCTCCCTCCATCCATCCATGCATCCCTCCCTCCCTCTATCCCTCCATCCATCCCTCCCTCCCTCCCTCCATCCTTCCCTCCACCCATCCCTCCATCCATCCATCCATGGAACAAATATTTCTGCAGTATCCAGGCGTGTTCTGGGCCCCACGGTGGTAGAGAAGGGGCTGAGACGTGAACCTGGCCTGGGAGCATTGGTGTTTCTGTGGAGATGGGCAGCGCGTCTACACAGAGGGCCAGGTAGGGATGTCCAGCCCTGGCACAGGAGGTCACCCCAGGGAGGGCCTCCCTACACGTTGGGGAGATGGTGGCAGCTGTGGGGGACACAGGCAGTGGCTGCCCTTTGGCTCTAAGCAAGTGAGGGAGGAAGCTCAGGGGGGAGGTTTGTTCAGGGGAGGCTATGGTTTCCCTCCCGGAGAACTGGGGTGCTGTGTGAAAAATACATAAGGACACATGGCAGGAACATGAATTAAAACCACAGATCAGTGTGGTTGCAGCCGAAGATGGGGAAAGGCCATGGGGGTGTTGGCTAATTACAGCAGACTTGATAAATGAGGCCATAGCCTGCGGGCCTCAGTCTGCACGCTGTGCATCTGTTGGATGGGCCCAGGGTGATGAGGAAGATGCTGAGACCCTGAAGGGTCCTGCACCTTCTCCCTTCTGAAGAGAGAGCCTGGAGGAGGGAGACCCATGGGCATTGCCAAGGGGAGGCGCTGTTCTAGGCCCTGGGGATTTAGTAACGGACAATACAGACCAGGTCCTGGTCCCTGTAGAGAGCAGGGAACGGACAAATGCCAAGGGTTTGCTCACCTTTGGATGGGGGTTCATGTGGAGCCCGAGTGGAAAATACTTGGAAGTGCCCTTGGTTGGGGGAGGGGCAAGGGGCAGGGAGGCTCGGTGGTCAGGGTGGCCCCTGGGCCTGCCTCTGCCCAGCCAGGCCCGGACCGCAGCAGGGTGGCTGGGGCCTTTGGGTCGGTCAGTTGGCTGGGTCCTGGTGCTTGAGTCACCCCGCCTCGCCCCGGGGTTTCTTCCTGCCGGGGGGCTTGAATCTAGCTGGTTGTGTCTGAGACAACCCTCTGCTTTGGGAAGCCAGTTTCCCCGAATGCCACCAGCTGAGCTCTCCAGCGCTGAGCTCTGGCTGTGCCCCTGCAGGCCCCGCCTCCTTCCTGTGCCGGGCGCCCCCCCCCACCCCGTGTGGGATGGTTTCCCCCTGTCCCTCCCATCCCTCCCTTGCCCTCCCTGCCCCTTCTGTGGCTTCAGAGGTGGCTTCCTGTCCTCTTGCCCTCCCGCCCAACAAACCCCGTCTGCTGCCATTGCCCCCCCCCCCCAGACATCAGCCCCTCTCCGGCCCTCACCAGCACTGTCCTCCCGTGCATGTCCCTCTCAGAGCTAGGACGCACCCCACCCTGGAGGGACACACCAATTCTTCCTCGGGTGTCTGTCTGCTCTGTGAGTTGGTAGCTGGGGGGTGGACACCTGGCTTGGGCAGGGGGCTAGGGCAGCGGTTCTCCATCTCTATTGGCATTTGGGGCCAGATGTCTCTTTGTTGCGTGAGGGCTGCCCTGTGCCCTGTAGGACAGTTAGCAGCGTCCCTGGCCTCTGCCCTCTCAGGTACCAGTAGCACCCTCGCCCCAAGCTGTGACAACAAAAAAGACTCGACATTGCCGGATGTCCCCTGGGAGTAAAGTTGCTCTGGTGGGACCACCGGACTGGGGTGAGAACAGCGTGTCTCAGGCTGGGAGATTCTCTAGTCCAGATGCCACATCTTAAAGGGCTTTGGGCCGCAGAGAGGGAAAGAACCTTAGGGTCACACGGGAGCAGCGTAATGAAGGAGGCATTTTAGGGAAAGGATTCAGGCAGGTCTTTGCAGGCTGGGCTGAAAAACGGAGGCCAGAGGAAGGCAGGGGCGCGTGGCCGGGACCTGGCGCCTCTCACCCGTCGGGGCTCAGCGGGGGTGGCGCCGGGGCTCTGCGTCAAATGCCGGGCAGCCAGGTCCCGGGCTGGGCCTGGCAGTGTGATGTCCTAGTCTGTGAACTTAGGGTCTGGGGGCTCTGCTGGTCTGGGGTCAGAGACGGGAGCAGAGGGTCCCTCCATCTCAGCAGGAGGCCGAGGATGTGGGGTGAGCAGGGCCTCTCGTTGCCTGCAGGGCCTCATTCATTCAGCAGTGGCCTTTTGGGGACGGGGACGCGTGTGTGGCTCTGAGAGGAAGGTGCGGGACCTGGGTCCAGGCTGCCGGTGGAGGCTGCCCTGCTGTCCGCAGCAGGCCTTACCTGAGACTTACCCGGGGCGGGTGGCCTCAGACCGGAGATGCGAGGCCAGCAGAGGTGTGGGAGCAGCTCGTCCTCCCCGGCGGGCTGTGGGGGGTGGCACAGCAGGTCAGAGGTTGGGGGGCCTGAGGTCACCGAGGTGACTGGCTCCTGGAGGTTCTGAGCTGTTGGGGTTTCCCACGTGGGGGCCCCTGTCCACGAGGCACACGGGGAGGGGAGGCACAACGGGACCCTCCCGGGCCCACTCCCGGTGGGAACCGGCTGCTGGGAGGGAGCCCGACAGTCGTCCCTTGGTATCCGTGCATGCTGAGGTCCCTTATATAAAGTGGTGCGAGTACCCTGAGGACTTTCCCGGGCCCGGGGATGGTCCCGAGGGGCCCGATGTCTCCAGCGCAGGGTGCGAGGGCGTCCTGCGGCTCCAGGGCCCCAAGGCCAGGCTCCCTACCTGTAGCGAGCGACCTAGCCTGTAGCAAGTGACCTGGCAGCAGCGGGGTCTCCTCTTTTACTTTTCTTTTTGCGGTACGCGGGCCTCTCGCTGTTGCGGCCTCTCCCGTTGCGGAGCACAGGCTCCGGACGCGCAGGCTCAGCGGCCATGGCTCACGGGCCCAGCCGCTCCGCGGCACGTGGCATCTTCCCGGACCGGGACACGAACCCGCGTCCCCTGCATCGGCAGGCGGACTCTCAACCACTGTGCCACCAGGGAAGCCCGGGGTCTCCTCTTTTTCATTCCAGGGTCTGGCTTTTAGAGCCATAAATCTTCAGCATGGAGAGCATGAATTTCCATGGTGTGATTGATGAAAGAAAAATTGAGCCGGCAGCACAGAAAATGACCGGATTGAGCAGAGTCAGTGACAGGTCGGATAAGTCTCTGCGCCTCCCTGCAAACCCAGAGCTCTGACCCGGCTGGGGGCGCCACCTGGTGGTTGCGGGTGTGGGTGGCACCCAGTCCCTGGCTGAGCTGGGTGGATGCCCCGTTGCGTGGGGGGCCGCTCTGGGCCTGGTGTGCCCGCACCGCGGACTCGGCCCCGTTCCAGCGGGGCTGCCGCAGGGCACGGGGCGAGGGCGGCTGTCCACGGCGTGGGGCCCCAGCAGCTGCTCCGCTCGGCCGGCTCCATCTGCAGCCCTGGGAGCTGTCTCCGGTTTAGTGCCGCGCGGGAATAGCCCCGCTTCTTTCGGCATGCCCCGTCTGGACTGCCTTTCCGTCTCCTCATTTATCAAAATCCTACTCATGCGTCGAAGCCGAGCAAGCCCTTCCAAATACATCTCGAATTGGACTGTCTCTCGGCACTCCTGCACAGCCTCCCGCTGGAGGTCCCTCCAGCCCCGCCTGGTCCCCTGGTCACGGCAGTGGCGTCCTGATGGCTCGCCCATCGCACTTTGCCCTCCGATGCCCTAATCTCCACACAGCAGCCAGAGTGACCTACTGAAACCACAGATCACGTCCCTGACCTGCTTCCGGGCTTCCCATCCCATCAAGAACACCACCATTTTCGTTCCCGATGCCTGCGAGCTCCCACCCGCCGGTCCCCCACCACTGTCACTCTGTCACCTCTGGTCCCCGGCTGGCCAGGCTCCCCCCCCCAGGGCTTTGCACTGCTGTTTCCTCTAGAACATTCTTCCCCCGCTTATTTGCCTGCTTATTTACTTCCCCTCTTGTGGGTTCCTCCTCAAGTGCCACCTTCCCGAGGGGCCTTCCCTGCCCCCTGCCCCACACTCCCTCTCATCCTGTTTTTCTTCACGGCACCTGGAAGCCTGTCGTGTGCTTGCTTGTGTGTCCCCTCTTCCCCAGGGCGGGTCTCTGCCGGCGCCGTTGCCACCGCTGCCCCGTGCTTAGCGCAGGGCCCGGCTTTAACGAGTACGAGCTCCATTCCGGTTCGTGGAGCAGATGAGAGAGGAAGTCGTCTCCTGGGCAGCCTCTGCCGGTGCCCGGCCTTCCCGCTGTCCGCCTGCGTGCGGCCGCCTGGCCCTCGCTGCCACGTGTCCGCTCCCCGGAGTGGGGGCAGCTCGAGAGCAGAGACGGGCTTGCATCCTGGGGGCCGCAGCATGGCGCCCGGCTCGGGACCTGTCTCCCGGAGGCCGGCGCCCGGCCCTGCTCACCCTCTTCACGGGCCTTCTTTCTTTCCAAGTCCCACAACGGTCCAGAAGGGGAGTGGTAGTGTCTCATTCCCCACCTGCCCCGTGCACGTGCCTGAGGGGCTGCCCCCTCCCCCTGCCACCTGAACTCTGTGCCACTTACTTGGCCCCCGTGCGTACGGCCTGGGGTGGATGCTGCCCTCCCCTGGCTCCCGTCTGGTCCGAGCCGAGGCCCTGGGAAGGCAGGTCCCTAACGTGGCTGTGGCTCCTCTGTGCTGTAGGTTCTCGGTAAATACCTGTCGGCCGACTGACTAGCTCCCGAGACCCCGCAGACATCCTTGAGCCCCTGGAGGGAGCGGGGGGGTGTCAGCTTATGGAGTGTAAAACAAGGCTGCTGTGCAGACCTGCAGCCCGGGGAGTGGGAAACTGCAGCCGCAGGCATCGCAGCCCCAGGGGTGCCGTGGAGCGGAGTGGGTTCCAGCCGGCGGCGGCTGCTGCTCCCTGGGATGGGTGGTGAGGTCATGGTGGACCCATGCCCTGCACGTCGGCCAGCCCCTCAGCCAGGCCAGGGAGCCCCTTCCTGTTTCCATATGCGTGAAATTTGTTCTTCCAGCTCCTGAGGACCATGGACAGGTGGCCCTTCCGGTCAGGGCAGCGGGACCCAGTCACCGCAGGGTCTGGCTCTGAGAAACTGGCTCGGCGGTTCCCTCCCAAACTCCTCACTTGCTTCCATGACCATGTGGCCCCTCCCCGCCTCCTTCCGGAGCGCCAGGCCCTCCTCTGCTGAGTGGGACCCCCATGGCCACGCACGTGCAGCTAGGACCTTCCGTACTTGTTACGTGCTTTCCCTGCGCCTTGTTTAATTTGTCCTCATTGACGTGACCCTCTGAGCTTCGAGAAGCTAGTTCCATCCCGTTTGACGCGGAGAGGCTGGGGGCTTCGTGCAGGTCACACCACCCAGCTGCACCCTGTCCGTGTCTCACGGTTGGGGCCGGGGGAAGTGGGGGCAGTGGAGGGACACGCAGTCCTGTGAGTCTTGTGGAGACGGATACCAGAGCAGTGCCGGGCTAACAGGCTTCCCTTTCTCTCCAGCTCTGTGGCTGTGGACTGCTTGGAGTGGGCATTTGGCTCTCCGTGTCCCAAGGCAATTTTGCCACCTTCTCCCCCAGCTTCCCATCGCTGTCTGCAGCCAACCTCGTCATTGCCATAGGCACCGTCGTCATGGTGACGGGCTTCCTCGGCTGCCTGGGCGCCGTCAAGGAGAACAGGTGCCTCCTTCTGAGTGTAAGTTGGACCCCAGACCCCCCAGCCCTCCGAACGCTGGATCGCCCTGCATCTGAGCCCCTGAGCCCCCTGGGTGCCCAGCCTGAGCCCGGAGAAGTAGCTCCTAGAATGGTCTTTGCCTGACCCCACCCCTCTTCCTCATGATCGGCTGCCCCTGCCCTAGGTGGCCCTCCCACTCCTTGACTGGTGTCTGCCTCCTCTCCCTGCCCTCCCCATCTGGGAGTCCTCAGGAGCCGTGGCCTCTCCCGTACCTGGGAAGTCCTGTCTAGGTGTTACCTGTCCCCGGCCACCCCGTTTGCACCCCGTCCCCGGCCGGGACCGCTGCCACGTGCCCACGCCTGCACCTTCTCTTTGCAGTTTTTCATCGTCTTGTTGATCACCCTCCTGGCGGAGCTGATCTTAATTATCCTCTTCTTTGTCTACACGGACAAGGTAAGCCTTCCAGGAGGGGAGGGGGCGTATGGAACTTCCTTGCCCCTGGGGTTGGGTCTGGGAAGCCGGAGGGAAAGCAGTGACAGTTCATACTTGTGAGGAGAGGAGAGCTAAGAAGGGCCTGGAGGAGAGGTTTTGGTGGGGGCTCATTACCTAGTGTAGTCTTAGGAAGTGGCGTCCTCCAATGACCACGGGATGCCACGGACGGCCTCTGGCAGTGAGCTCCCCGTCACTGGGAGTATTCAAACACAGTTGTGGGGAAGGGATGCAGAGCTCACTAGGTGCCTGGGCTGGGTGATACGAGGGTAACCTATTGGTAACACAGGGGAAACTTCCAGGTGACAGTGCGTAGGGCTCACAGTGGAGGCAGCTGTGATTCCACGTCCAGAGACCTTTGGGGACAGACAGCTGCTCCCAGGCTGCCCCGGGGGGTCAGGAGGGTGGAGCGGGGACCCCTGGCGACCCCGCCAGGCTGGACGGTTCCCTGCAAAGTTGGGGAACTTCTTCTGGGACCACCAGGAACGATTGGCCAAGCGCGGGCTTTGGGCTCGGTGGGCCCTTTGGGTGCGTTGTACCCAGAACCGTGTTACCATCTTCTCCTTGGGTCCTGAAGGAGGCGCCCGGGCCACGCTGAGAGGGAGAGGCACTCTCAGGATTTGTAACAGTAGTTCCTTTGCATCTCTGAAAAGGAGGCACGAATAATACTGCGAGATCCCTGCGGGCCAGCCTTGTTCCCAGCTCTTTTTGGGAGTCTTTCCTTTAGCTCTCACAACCCCAGAGATAGAGGCTATTTTCCAGCTTCACAGACACAGCAGAGGTGGCCCACGCTCGGGACGGCTGATCCGCACCCTGCCGTTCCCAGGGTGTGTCCCGACAGGGGCAGCGTTGGGGGGTGTCATGGCCTGGAGGCAGGTGGCCTGTGCGGGGCTGGTCCTGGGACCAGGGCAGCTGAGGGGCTTGGGCTGTCCCCGCCTCCGTGTCACAGCTCTGGCCCGAAGAGCTCGGCTCTCCAGGGTCACCGCCCGGCCCCCGGCGGGCCTCCCCCGCCCGGGAGAGCTGTGGCCAGCTGTCCTGGCTGACCTGGGAGAGCTGGGGAGCGGGGCGGCCTCCTGCTCTCGCCCGACCTGTCTGCCCTCACCTGCCAGGTGAATGAGAACGCCAGGAAGGACCTGAAGGAAGGCCTGCTGCTGTACAACTCGGAGAACAACGTGGGGCTTAAGAACGCCTGGAACATCATTCAGGCCGAGGTGCGGGGTCGTGCTGGGTGGGGGGGCGGGGCCTGGCCTCAGACTCTGGGACCCGGCTGGGCACCCTGGCCTTCTGGGTCAGACACCGTGTGGCAGCCGCAGAGGGGTGAGGGGGTCGGGGAGGACGGCAAGCAGGGCCTGGACGTGGCCTGCAGCTGCGGGGCCCAGGGAGCTGGGAAGGACGGATGATCGAGAGGGCACCTCGTCCAAGCCCTTCCTTTCTGAAGCTTTGGCACGAACGACAACTTATTTTAGCAGCAGGGTTGCCTCCCTTGTCATGACTCAAGAGGTTCTGTTCTAAGAGGAAAGGAGTTAGCACAGCGCGAGGGGGCAGGGTGCTACAGCCAGCTTGGGCGATCCACAGAGCCAAGAGCCAGGGGGCTGGTGGGCGAGCGGAGGGCTGAGCGGCCTGCCCAGCGCCCAGCGCCCAGCGCCCAGCTCAGAGGGCAGGTGACATTGCCTTCTCCCCATCCAGCCTCCAGGAAGGAGCGATCACTTCCTCCCCTGGGCCCGGCTGAGGCCCAAAGAAGGGACAAGAAGGCTGTCACCCCTGGGCCGGGTGACAGGGGAAGCCCAACGGGGAAGCCGGGTGTGGCCCGTCTGACCCTGGGCCCCTCCCCCTGCAGATGCGGTGCTGTGGTGTCACCGACTACACAGACTGGTACCCGGTGCTGGGGGAGAACACGGTTCCCGACCGCTGCTGCATGGAGAACTCCCAGGGCTGTGGGCGCAACAGCAGCGCCCCCGTGTGGAGGACGGTGAGGCTGCACCCCCACCCCACCCCAGGGGTCCGTGCGGTGGACAGCCTGGGGACGGTGGCCCGGGCCACCAAGGAGGTGGCTTAATGTGGGACGGGCGGGGATGCACAGGCCTGAAGCCAGAAGGCAGGTGGGCAGTGGGGGATCTGGGCCCACATCTGGGGGCGTTGGAGGTCGGAGGGAATGGGGTCTGGGGCTGTGCGGCGGGGCCTTGTAGGCGGAACCCCTGGGGGAGATGCTCGAAGGCAAGAGGACCGGGGCCGGGGGCAGGGGCAGAGGCGCAGAGAGGGTCACGCCGGCGCCTGAAGCTCTGGTCCTCGCTCCCCAGGGCTGCTACGAGAAGGTGAAGATGTGGTTTGATGACAATAAACACGTGCTCGGCACGGTGGGGATGTGCATCCTGATCGTGCAGGTAAGGGGGCCGTCCAGCCTCGCGCAGCCCAGCCCCAAAGCCCGAGGTAGAGAGGACCGACCTGCCCCTCCCCGCCCGGGCTGCGCCCCCGGGGCCTGTGCGAGCCTGTAGGAAGCCCCCATGGGTTTGCCTGTGACGTGCCTGTCCCCACAGCACGGGGACGTTTACCCTGTGACTGAACTGAACGGCGGTGAGTCCTCAGGCGTCAGCTGTGAGCAAGGCCTACAGGTGCCTCCGTGGGGTCTGCCCCATCCCGTGGGATACGTGCGACCTGGCAGGTGGCTGAGCCGCTGTGCCTTCGTTTACACATCCGCGTAGTGGGCGTGATCGTGGGCCGCTTCTCAGCGTTATGTGAGTTTAATAGCCGACACGTCGCACAGGGGAGGTGCTCGGGAAGGGCTCGCTGCCCTCAGCCAGCGTTTCGCGGGCGGTCATGCTGTGCAAGGCCCAGCGTGGGTGACGGAGGGGGACTCGCAGGGGCCCCCGGCTCCCTCCTTGAAGAGAAGGCTGACGTGGTGAGAGCAGGAGCCCCCGGCCTTTCTGGGGGGGCATTATGGGCTCCCCCTTGCCCACTTGTGTGTAACTCCTACCCTTGGTGACCACCTGACCCTGACTGGTCCATCCACGGGGAGATGAGCTCCTGCACGAGGTCCCTTTTCTTCCCTAAACCCCGCGGGCCGGACCATGTCTGGTCATCTGCGAGCCTCCGAGCTTAGCAGACAAGCCACTGTCCCTGCTCAGGGCTCTGACGGAAGACGGGCTCATGGGAGCAAGAGTGGGGCTCGGCTCGGGGCTGCCTGCAGCCCGGCCTGGACCAGGACGCCGGGGCCAGGCTGGGCCCCTCGGTCTCCAAGGTCACGGGCAGACCTTGAGTGTGAGTGCCACGGGAAGTACGGTGTCCTTGGCCGCGCGATTCGCGGCGAGTGCCGGTGCCCGGGAGGCCGCAGGCTGGCTTCCTGCACATTCTGCTCCGCTCGGGATGGGGGGGCTGAGGGGACCCAGATGAGTGGTAACTTCCTCCCAGCGGAGCAGCGGTCAGACGCCACGCCATGTACCCCAGGACCCCGCGGAAGTGAGGCGGGGGGCTGTCCACGTCCTGCCGCTACCCCCACGCCCCCAGCTCCCCGTCGGCTGCCACTTAGGGTCAGGTCCTGCCCTCACCGCAGCGCTCTGAGACGGCAGGTTTCTGGGCCTCGAAGCTCGGTGACGTCCCGCACGGACAGTCCAAGCGGCCGAGGTCCCCACGTGCGGCCTCCCCTTTTCTGCATCGTTCTCACTCCGCCAGCATCTGCATCCTGCAGGGGGCTGCCTCACGCACTCTGGGTGCCCGTGGCCCCCATCTGAGGCCTTCCCCGTGTCTTTCAGATTCTGGGCATGGCCTTCTCCATGACCCTCTTCCAGCACATCCACCGGACTGGGAAAAAATATGACGCCTGAGCGGGCCGGCCGAACGCCCCGGCCCCGCGGACACTGCGCCAGGGAAGAGGCCTTCAGCTTGTGTCGCCTGCCCGCACCCTCCAGACTGCTGACCCCTGCGCCCGCCGCCCCGGCCCGCCTTCCCCGCCGCCCGCTGCAGCCTTCTCGGCGGGCGGAGGCCAGGGAGGAGGAGGTGCAGAGACCTCGGGGTGCCGGGGTGCCCGGATTCCTGTGTATTTGCCAAAGAAGACGGGGTGGGCAGGGGCTGTGCTCCGGGGGCCCCCCGGCACCAGTGCGCTTCTGCCCTGTCCTTCCTCCGCTGACACTTTGTCCCCGCGTGGCGTGGGGCGGGAGGCGCAGGGCTCCCTCCCGGTGGAGAGACTTCGCGGCGGAGGCCCCGGTGCCCCTGGCCACCCGGAGAGCGGGTGCGCGGACGCGGGCGGGGCTGACCGTCTCCCGGCCGGGCCCCTGGAAACATCTCGCCCAGGCTTTTTATACCTTACAGTGTAACTTTTCTATTTTATTTTACTCTGATTACGATTATTCAGGAATACTATCTCTTGGATACGTTTAGGGTTAGCTTTCTGATTTATAACTTTTTACTGCGTTGATTTCTGTAACGGTTTGATTTTCTTTCTGAGGGTGGGGACAGGCAGGGACAGGGCGTGTCCGCCCGGTTTCTGTCAGGACAGACCGCTGTGCACACTCAGGAGGCTCTCGCCAGGATGCACTGAGGGTGGGGGAGCAGGGAGCCCGGGAGGGGCAGGGGAGACGGAGGCACAGGAGGCCGTGCGGGGGCGAGGCCTGCAGGGTGCAGCGTTTGCCGAGGCCCAGGCCGCGTGAGAGGCCCGGGCCGGAGGTCCTCTGGGGGCTGCGGGTGCTTTGCTTGGGAACGAGGCCGAGCGGTCGTGGGTCCTTATGCGTCACTGATGAGCAGTTCCTTTTCCCTTCTTCCTCCCTCCTGCCCTCTGTGGGCCCGGGAGGCTCCCCTTCCACCCCTGCGGGCATTCCCGCGACAGGTTCTGCAAACACGTTATTTCACAGACATTCCTGCTAGAAACTCTTGGACAAATACCTCTGTAGTTCAGACGCTGCTTACTCTCTCACATTGCTTCTGGAAGGGGAAGCGGTCCTTCCGTGGAGCTGCTCAGACAGCGGCAGAGGACCCACGACCACCAGAGGGGAGGGCGGAGCCGTGGTCGCTCCAGCCAGAGTCACTCAGCTGCTGACTCCCTGCTGGAGGGAGGGAGAGACGTCCACCGGGTCCCAGGACCTCATCTCCTTCCCTGGGGTTCATCGATGCGGAGGTGACTGGTGATCACGTCCTCTGCGACCCCAAGGCAGAGTACCGAGACCCAAGAGGGGTCAGACGGGATCCTGTTACGGTAGCCCCAGGACAGAGCAGCCTGAGTCAGGGCCTGGAGATGGACAGTTGGGGGGCATCTGACTGCAGCGGGGTGCCCCGACTAGGGTTCATGCTGGTCTAAGCAAGTTGTGCAGTTAAAAAAATAAGAGTCCATGGGGCTGAGATTGGAAAGGTTTCCCCACCAGCTGGTGCTTCCCCAGGTGGGCCTCACCTGGGCGCTGCCTTTGTTCTGCACTGTTGGATGGGTGCCCTGACCTCCTGGGGGGCCCTATCTCCTCCCCAGCCTCCACCTGTCTGTTCCGAGAGCTGAGACCTGGCCACCCAGCCAGCAGCCCCCTTCTCCCTTAAGTACAAGACGGTTGGGACCAGTACAGAGCTTTTGGTGCGCTCGGGAGTCGAGCTTCTGGGTGCGGGGCAGCAGAGAGTAGGGCGCGCTCAGCGGGTTGGGCAGAGCAGAGACCACCTCCTGAGACGGGAGTGGGTGCTCATGGGAAAGCCTGTGGGCAGGGCCGTGGGCGGAGGCCACAGGGGACAGGCCTTCCCCGCCCTCTGGCCCTGCCTTCCCGGGAGCCCAGGTCTGCAGAGCCCAGAGAGGACGCACCACCATTCCGCCGCGAGGGACCCTCCACAAACGAGCATTTGGGTGGCGCAGCGGCACTGCTGCGTAGTGGGTTTATCCTGGGGGGGGGGGTTTACGCCTATCAATGCAACGTAAAATTTTTGTTAAAATCAGCAGCGAAAGCCTAGCACCTTGGTGGTGTATGGCCTCGCTGGCATCTTCTGTTTCTGGGGCTTCAAGGGGCGTCCTCCGGCCCCCTCCTCCCGCCAGCCCCTGCCCCATCCGTCTGTCCACAGAGCCTTGTCCACAGTTCCCCAAACTGCCTTCTCGCCTGACCCTGTGCTTGGCTGTTCCGTGATTCGGCCGAGTCCGCGCACGGGGGCGGGGGGGGGGCTCCTTCCAGGCCCTCTCCCATCATGCAGAGCGGTCCCCACCGCGCCGTGTGACGTCAGTGATGGGGCCCAGCACCTGCTCGGTTTCTCCCGACCCTGCTGTCGAGCGCAGCACTACCTGAGGGAAACCCCTCCTTGGCGACTCCCCTGCCAAGGTCACAGTTAGCTCAGTGGGGTCTGATGCAGGCGGTTTACAGAGTTGACTCCCAAGGCCAAGGTCCTGCAGACGTCAGGGGAGTGCCTGTCTCCACTCGGCCTCTCTCTGCAGCCGTCTCGCAAGGGAGGTGAGCCAGCAGGGCTGAGCACGGCCCTTGGGGACCCCATCAGGTGCCGACCCCTGTTCCCCCGCTGGAGGCCCTCTCCTCTGTCCCCTCCAGCGTGGGCCTGCGTCGTGGCCCCTCACCCTGGAAAGGTTGCTGGCCCACCCCAGGCCCTCGTGCAGGTGTTCTGGTTTCACTTGGACCAGATGGCCGTCCGTCCTTGCTCTGGTGGCCAAAGAGTGGTCCAGGTGGATGGAAAGGATGTCCCGCCTCTCCGGCCCCTGCCCACCGCTGGTGGAGGTGCTAACAGCAGCGACCCAGCCAGGACGGAGCGGGAGCCGGGTGCCTGAGGTCCCCCCGCCCCTCGGCCCTTCAGGGCCGGCCTCTTGCGTTCCTGTTCTCCCATCCCCCCGCTCCGCCGCCACGAGGCCAAGTCCAGGCCGTGTCCTTGCCTCGCCACGCTGACCGGGCCCCTCGAGGGCCAGGCCT
This sequence comes from Lagenorhynchus albirostris, assembly GCF_949774975.1. NCBI lineage: Eukaryota > Metazoa > Chordata > Mammalia > Artiodactyla > Delphinidae > Lagenorhynchus > Lagenorhynchus albirostris. Next base: position 100,624,952 of record NC_083105.1, on the reverse strand, counting down.
GGGGCTTGTGCCCACACGCTGCCCGCTGGGGCAGCATGGCCGAGCGGGGGGGCACGCGTGCTGTTTTCAATGCACTTTTCTGCTTGCGATGCCGTATCTGTGCGCTTCCTTCCTCCTGGTCCTGGCTTACGGAACGCCATGTTTTTAGCATGTTTTTAAATAAAAACTGATAACGTGTCAAAAGCACGCGCAGCCTGTCTCTGTGGTGTTTGTGTCCACGGAGCCACGACTGTGGCTTTTCCACGAGGTGTTGCTGTGGGGACCAGCCTGCCTTGTCCACGCACAGCCCACAGCAAGGGCCTCTCGCCACCTCCTCGGGCCCAGCTACAGATCTGCTGGGTGGGGAGGGCTCTCTGGGGTCAGGGGCCTGTCCCGGCGGCCTGGCCGCGCGAGAGGCCAGCTCCCGCCTCGGTGTCTGCCACCCGCCACAGATGGCCAGTCCTGGGGTCCTGTAAGCGTGTGAGGGCGGGGCCAGGAACAAGTTCTCAGAGGCCCCCAGTGGGGCGGGGCTGTCAGCTCTAGGTACAGCCTCTCCCCGGTCCCTGCGAGGTTCCTGGGTTCGTGTGGGCCTGGCGTCTCTCCCAGGACTGAGGGGGCCGCACCCGCTGAGGGTGGCCCTGGGACGGCCTTCAGAGGGCGGGAAGCACCCGTCAGCAAGAGATGGTCGGCGGGGACGGAGGGCGGCATTGGAGCACGAGAGCCCTGATCTGCCGGCCAGCGGCAGCGGGAGGCTCCCAGCTCCCTCAGCTGGGGTTCTGGCTTGGGGGTTTTCCTCTGCTGTCATCGTCACAGTGACAAGGAACAGGAGAGGGCTGGGTGGACGGGCTGGGCGGGAAGGAAGGGTGGGTACAGCACGGGGTCTCCCTGGGTCCCTCCACACGTGGAGATCTGCCCCCTCCTCGGGGAGGCCAGGCTGGCATGAATTGTCCTGAGCACCCGCCTTGGCACCCCTTCCCACGGCTGCTGTGCCCCGAAGCCCCCGGGGGTTCGCTGAGGACTGAGGAGTCTGAGGCGACCCTCTCGAAGGTCCAGTGGAGTGGGGTCCCTGGGAGCCTCCCCAAGGACAGTTACCGGGGGACCTTGGGGCCGAGGGCAGGTGACCCTCCGTCATCTGCTGAGGACCAACCAAGTCAGAGGAGCGCCGGTGGGGCCGCTCCCCCTGCCATCCTGCTCTTACTCCTGCCCCAGCCCGTGGGCGCCCCACGGCGATGCCACCTGGCCCCTGTGCTGTCTGCTCCTGGAGCATCCCGGCTGCACTGTGAGCGCTGGGTTCCTGCCAGGTGTGCTGTGAGAGGCAGCTGCCCTGGCTGGGCAGGGGTCACAGCCTGTGAGCCGGTGGGTGAGTTTGAACTTTAAGCTAAGAGCAGTGGGCGCCCGCTGAGAGGCTTGAAGCCCGTGGGACCGGCTCAGCTCTGCCCTTGCGTGCCATGCCTCTGGCTACAGCGTGAGAACGAAGGGAGTTACCAGCGGGATGGGGGAACATCCAGGGCTTCCCTGGTGGCGCAGTGGTTAAGAATCCACCTGCCAATACAGGGGACACGGGTTCGAGCCCTGGTCCGGGAAGATCCCACATGCCATGGAGCAGCTAAGCCCATGGGCCACAACTACTGAGCCTGTGCTCTAGAGCCCACGAGCCACAACTACTGAGCCTGCAAGCCACAACTACTGAGCCTGCAAGCCACAACTACTGAACCCACATGCTGCAACTACTGAAGCCCATGCGCCTAGAGTTCGTGCTCCGCAACAAGAGAAGCCACCGCAATGAGAAGCCCACACACTGCAACAAAGAGTAGCCCCCGCTCGCCAGAACTAGAGAAAGCCTGCGCGCAGCAACAAAGACCCAACACAGCCAAAAATAAATAAATTAAAATAAATAAATTTTAAAAAAAAGAAGACATCCAGCTTGTTCTGAACCAGAGTAGGTGCTTGGCAAGACACTGGTCAAATCTGGGGCCTCAGGAGCCCCCAAACAAGAGGTGGGACCCTAAGGAAGAGCATCCCCCTGGCTGAAAACTGGAGTTGGAAGAGAGTGATCTGGGGGGCGGAGCTGGATGGAGTGTGGAGCCGGGATAGAGCTCGGGAGATGTGCGGGCTCGGTGGGCAAGCTTCCCCCCCTCCCCCAGGGGGCTTGTTCTGCTCTGCTGGTCCAGTAGCAGCATTCAACAAATCCACACAAGTCAGATTAAGTCAATGTCATTTTGGACACAAACGTATTGGCATTGCAATGGTTCCTTCTTAAAGTGTTCGGCAAAGATTGGAGGCTATTGATTTAGCCATCTTGTTTTTGCTGAGTGTAACGCAGCCATGGAGACGGACTAGTGTGTCTCCTTAAACTAACAAAAAGCGTAACAACCCTCCACAGGGCGTGCCCGGGCCAGGCTCTCCGGTTGAAGCTGCTGCTGGGCTCTCCCTGTCGAGGCGCTTGGATGGCAGCTGGGGCACCCCTGAGCACTGCCCAGCTGCCCTCAGTGCCCCTTGGTGCTGAGCAGAGGGGGGACTGTGTAACCAGGCCCCAGTGTGCTCTGGGGGTCTGGTGGGTAGAGCCTGATGCCACCCAGAGATTTTTCTTCGGGTGGCTGCAGAGCTCAGGGAACCAGCCTCGCCCGACGTCTGCAGCAAGGCTGATCCAGCGTGTGGACAGGTGAGGCCATCTCACTGGTCTATGGCCTCAGGAAGCTCCTGGTCTTTTGCCTTCCTCTCCCTGCACTGAATTCCTGCAGGGCCAATATAGTCTCAATAGATATCTTCTCTGGGTCAACAGACCCGGTTCCAAAGGACTCAGCCTTCTCACTTACTGGTTGGCAACTCAGGGAAAGCATGTGAAATTTGATCTGTGGTCCCCAACCTGGGGTTCCCTAAACACCAGATAAGGACTTTCAGGGACACTTACAGCTTTTGAAGGGTCTGGTGGAAACCGTTCCCACCTTGTGAAACGGCGCCAATGGGACCATCAGCCCTCTTGGCTCCGGCTGGCCTGGCTGACGACAAAGCGCAAGGACAGAGTCTGGACCTTGCTGACGGACAGGGCTGGGTTCGTGCTTTACTGACCGCCCTCTTCACCCCCTGGCCTGACCCAGAGGCTCCCCCAGGCCCCGCTGCCGGCCGTCAGTCACTGTGTCACCATCTTCAGCCACTGCGTCATCTTCAGCCAGCGATGGATGCAGGGGGAGAGCGGGAGCGGGGCTTCCTGTGCCCCCACTGACAGCCTGTCCATTCTCAGCTGGGGGACGGAGGGAAGCAGGGCCCAGCTCGCGGCAGCCCAGCCACTGCAGCCTGACAGCCCGGCCCTCAGAGCTGGCATGGAGCGGCAGGCGACGGGCCCGCCGGCGGGCACCGAGGCGGACAGCTTCGCAAAGGTTTCGTGCTGCCCACCCACCTGACCGGGGCCCCGCTGACTGCCAGCCTGTGTAGACAGCAGTGTGCTTGTGTGCAGCGGGGAGGGGCCTGCAGGTGTGCCGGCCCCCCGGGCACACTTGAGCGTTTGCGCAGACACGCGTGCATACTCACGCTCACGGTGATGGTGCAGGTGAGCAGACATGCCGGCCCAACAAGACAGATGTGCTCAGACGTGCCTAGACCGGGTCCAGCCCCTGCCTGATACCCAGGCCATCGGAGGGCGGCCCCGTGGTTGTTCAGAGAATAATCTCGACCAAGATGCGGGCGTGACACAGGAGGAGGGCAGGGCTGTGGACTCCCCTGCAAGGTGGGCTCCCCCCAGGGACATCCCTGGTGGATGGAGGGCTCAGATAGTGAACGGGACTGTCGGGTTCACACCAGGCGAGGGGCTCGCGCCCAGCCTGCAGACCCCCGCACCACCCCGTACCCCCGTCTTGGGGCCACCCAAGCCCCGCTGGCCCAGGTGCTCCCACGGACCCCAGCCCCGCCCACCTCAAGCAAGTTTTCTAGACAGAAGAGTGAATGAAGTAGAACGAGCGCGTTCTGTCACAAAAGACGAAGCATTTACTTCCTTCTGGCTTCACACTGGGCAACCTGGGTCCCCCAGCTTCTCTGAATTACGATGGAAGCCGCTTTGCTTTGGGGTGAAAAGTGCCCCCCCCCGCATCTGGGGACAGGGACAAATGAACTGGTCCCCGTGGAGAAATGCTGCCACTCTGGAGTGAGGTGGCCCGGGGTCCCGGTACCGGCGGGAGAGTGTGACATCAGCCTGGCCTCTAGCCCTGCAGAGAACTTGGGACTTATGGTTATTTTTCGATTATATGCACGAATCCCAGGAAGTTGGAGGGCAGCAAAGGTAATCGCAGCACCATGTTTTTTGGCTTTGGTGCAATCTGGGATTGCTGGAAAGCTGGCCTCCCTTTTAATGAACTGGCATCGGTGACCCTGAGATTCAAGCCATGGACAGGAGACTGCCGAGGGGCATATGGCCAGAGACGGGGCTTGGGGACCTCTCCCGGGGAGGGGCCCAAGGCAGGACCCTGCTCCCGGCCCTGGCGGCTCCACCCCGCCTGTGCCGCCCAACCCCGGCCCTGCAGGAAGGAACCGGGCCACCTGACACTCCTTTCCAGGTGAGAAGGTGTGGTGGTGGGCAGAAGGCTAGGTCTTCTGGGGGCAGAGCCAACCCTACCTGCCCACCTGATGCATTTCCTGGGCCGGGGGGGAGAAAAGCACACCTAGCGGAGGCACGAGGAAGGATGCTGAGCACAGATGGGAGGGTCACGGGCCCAACGTAAGCATCGCAGAGGGGCCAAGGTTTCTAGCCCTGGTTCAGGGTTCAGGAGCAGGGAGGGGGCACAGCCTGAGCCCAGCCCCCTGCGGTCCTCGGGAGCCCATGCCTGGAGAGGCTCTGGCTGTGGTCTCCCAGCAGGCTCCGTCCCCGGCCTGGGGGTTCTGGCGGTGAGCCCACAGAAGTGCAGGGAGGGGGCTGAGGGTCCCCGGCCCGGGTGGGGGCTGCAGGAGCCATGGTCTCAGGCACTTGTGGGTCCCAAGGGGCTGGGCACAGAGTGGGGGTTGTTTCCGGGAGCTTCTAGGCCAGCTGATACTGATGTCGCAGGCCTGGCCGATGGGATTTGGGCCCCTGAGCTTGCGAGGGGCAGTGGGACGGGGACAAGGTTGGCCGTTAGTATAAATGCAGCTGGACTCTCCGGTGCAAACAGCAGGCGAGAATCATTCCGCAGACCTGCCGGGTGGAAAGAGCAGAGGGACAGAGCAATCAGAGCCCGCCCGTGTGCCGGCCAAGGGCGCCCTGGAGCTGGGCTTCCCACCCCCAAGTGCCCCCTGGGGACCTGATCAGGGGCAGATTCCGACTCAGGGGGCCTGGGACTCTGCATTTCTAACAAGCTCCCACGTGATGCTGGGGGTGGAGGTGGGGACCACGTTGAGAACCACACCCAAGAGCGGTATTTCTCACACTTGAATGGTCACGGATCCCCGGGGACCCTGTTAGCTGCAGATTGCAATTCTGTGGCCTGGGTGAGGGCCTGCACGTCGAACCAGCTTCCCGTCCACACGGCGGCTCTGTGGTCCCAGATCTTCTCTGGAGATGGCCTGGTTTTATTAGATTCCGAACGGTGACACCGCCACTCCCTCGTTGCTGGCTGAAGCCGTCTTTCCTGAGGAAAGTCTGTCTACATCTTGCTGCTCTCAGATACCAGAGAAAAACAAGGCCCCGGAGTCGATTCTCTGGCCGACGTGCAGGAGGGGAAACTGAAGTCCTCAGTGGAGCGCCCAGGACCGTCACCAGCTCATCTTGTAAATCAGCTCGGGACGCGGCCCCAGCCCCAGGCCCGGGGAGCCTGCCTGCCAGCCCCTCTGTCCCATCTCCGAGCTGCCCAGAGCCGGGCAGTGCTGGGCAGTCGCCTCCCACGTCTCACTTGCCCGTCTCTAAACGCAGAGGATGAGGACCTTTGTTCCCCACCCTGTTCTTTGTTTGCTTCTTCCTCTTCCTCTCCTCCCTCACCCGCGAGGACGCACTGAGAACGCGGAGGTGAGGCCGCATCAGACCGAGGAGGCCCAGGGCTGGGGCCGTGGCCCTGATGAAGGTGGCGCTGCTGGCTTCCGGCTCCTGGCCCGCAGGAGGGGACACTGGGAGGGCAGCCCGTGACTGTGCCGCGGACAGGGGTCCAGGTGGGTTTCCCAAATATAGGAAACAGTACCCCATCTTTCCCAGTGGCTGCTGCTGACCTGATCTTTCCAGGGTACCTCCGGATGCACACGGAGGAGGACAGGCTGATGAGGGCGGCGTGGGGCTGGCAGACCCTAGTTTCTCTTTGAGAGACTCAAGGAGGGAGCAGAGGTCGAGCCCTTCTGTGCCCCCCTCCTCCCTCCCCTCTGTCCCCACGCGGGAGTTTCACGCCCTGGGAACACAGCTTTCAGCTTTCAGACTTGGTGCTAAGAGCAGCGCTAATCCACCTCTGGGATTCAGAGCCATGGGCTCAAAGGTGGCTTAAGAGGTTATCTCATCTCCCGCTGGCTTTAAGCGGGTGGCGGTCACAGTCATTCCAGCCAGGTGGCGTGCAGGCCCTCTGCCCTGTCCCACCTCATGGTTTGATGACTTGTCCTGGAGGATCATCTTGTCAGGGGGAGGCCAGATGGGGGCAGCTGGACCAGCACAGACTTGTGGCTGCATCCCCTACGGCACACCTCTCATGCCGGGGAGGGCCCGGAGGGCTGAGCGTCCAGCACGCGCACTCTGTACATGACATGTGTCCCAAGGGTGCCCCTGGGGAGGGCACGGCGAGGTGGACGTCAGCGCATGTCCAAACACACACACACACACACACACACACACACACACACACACCCCACCCTGATGCATGCAGAGGGGCAGACGATGTGCTCATCAACACGTGGGCACATGTACACACACGTGTATACACACACATGTGCACATGCACACACACACCACTTTGATGCATGCAGAGGGGCCGAGGATGTGCACATTCACACACGCACGCACGCACGGACGCACACACACACCACCCTGATTCCCATAGGGGAATGGGCCCAAACTATCCAGTCCCTGAGGGACCCCCAGTGTCCCGTTCCTGACAGAGGACATGGGGGACTCAGCACAGACGGCTGTGAGCAGGGAACACACAGGCCAAAGGGGCTGCAGGAGCAGGAGATGGCAGAGGGTGGGCTGGACAGGCTGCTGGGCTCAGCCTGTGTGGGGCACGGGTGAGAGGTGCCCTCTCCTGGTAGCCTGCCTGGAGGCGGTGTTTGCCGCGTGCGGGCTTTTTAACAGGGAGGCCGGCATGCTTTTAGCCTCTTGTGAGGTTTTTGGGACGGCAGCCGGCTGTCATTACAAGCATCAAGGATGGGCCAGGGAGGTCCAAGAAGCCGTTCCGATAAGATCTTTCAGTTCCCCTTTAAATGACCTGCAGACCCCAATCTCGCTGTCCTGTATGTTTCTGGGCTCAGGTTTCCATCCTACGTTGTGGGAATGTCAGGGTGGGAGTGGGTTAGCTTCTATCTGGGGCTCTGTGACCTTGGGTTCAGTCATAACCTCTGAGCCCCAAGTTCCCCTCTATCAATAGGAAAACATCCAGACCGTACATAGGTCCAGAGCCTTCCCAGTGAGATTCTTTGAAACTCAGTATGACAAGACCAACACCACGGCACCCAGCCCCTTCTGCACCCTGAGCCTGTGAGAGGCTCCCCAGGGCCCTCAGGATAAACCTCCCCCATCACCCAGCCATCCAGGGCTTTGCACGTGTAGTCCCCTCATCCTGGCATGCTTCCCCCTTCTGCTTCTGTCAAACTCCTTCAAGGCTTAATTATATATCACTTCCTCCAGGAAGCCTTCCCTGATTGCCCATGATGGTTCAGGTCTCCTATGTGCTCCCCAAACCCCAGGGCTCACACTGTGTGCGTGGCTCCTGTGTTCTCTGTGTCTCCTCCCCTAGAGTGAGAGCCCCTAGCGGAGGGGACCACGTGCTGCTGGCTGGTGTGGCCTGGCACTGGGCAGGGCGCCTGGCACACAGCAGCTCCCGTTACAAAGCTGACAAAGAGTGCTCACCCTCCCCCTCCTCTGCCCACCCTGCCCCTGAGACGGAGGCTCCCGGATTCTGTGTGTGAAGAGGACGGTCGGAAAAGGGGCTGAGCCACTGTGTCCTTTTTAGATAGAAGCTTCCTGGCCAGAATACGCTGACAATTAGCTTCCAAAGTGACCTCAGCGTGGACAGGCTCCAAAGCGCACCCACGGAAGGGGCCGCGAGGGTGGAGCTGGGTCCTGGCCTGGGGCCCCAGAGGGACGTGAATAGGTGGGGCCGTGTTCTCAGCCCCGAGCACACACGGGGATCACCTGGAGGGATTTAGAAAACACCCGTGCGCAGGTCTCGCCCCAGACCAACAGCCAGGATGTGTGCGGATGGAGCCTGAGCAGGGGTAGTTTTTAAACCTGATTCTACTGCGTGTCCAGGGTTGACACACCCGCCTAGAGAATCTTCGAGTTTTTCCCGGACTACAAGCCTACGATTTGGGGCACCTTGCGGGTCTGGAAATCCAGTGTACGGAGTCACACAAGACGGGAGGGTGGGGGGGCCCTGCCAGCTCTTGCTGAAAGCGACAGGTGCACAGCCTGGCAGGTGCGGGACCTCTGTCCTTCAGTGTCCCCACCAGCCCCCAACCGCTGTCCCAAGCTACAGCCAGGAGCGCTCTGCGCTCTTCAGGGACGCTGCCGGCTGGCTCCAGTTCTTTGAAAGTTCTCCAGTCGGGCTCCCTGTAAATTCCCCTTCCCGTTTCTGTCTGTCCTCCGGCCCCTGCCCGCCCCCCTCAGGACTGTCTGGGGGGTTAAGGACCGTGAGGGTGCGGCCCTGTCCCCCAGCTCCTGATCTCTCCCACTGCTGACTTCAGGCCCCCAGGGCTCCTTCTCACGTGTCTCCTCCCGGCTGCACGCTGGACCCACCAGGGAGCTTTGCAAGCACACAGCTGCCCAGCTGCCAGCCCCAGATGGCGTTATTTAATTGCTCTGGGGGTGCAGCCTAGGCCCGGGGCGTTTTAAAGCTTGCCAGGTGACCTCAACGTGCAGCCCTCAGAGGCTCCAGGAGGCCCGTCCCCCCTCGCACCCTGGCCATCCAGCCTGCCAGCATCTCTGCAGGCAGACCAGTGCCTGGTCCACGCGCCCTGGAGGCGCACGCGACGTCTGGCTGGAATCAGCTTTGCTACGTTCGTCGTTTGTCGTTGCTTCCTGCTTGGTCTTCAGAGTATTCATGAGACATCTACCTAACGTCCCAAGAAGCGGCAGCACCTCCGTCTCACTGAGGCGGGAGCCTTCCCAGAAAGTTGGAAAATCGCGGGGGGGCCAAGTGCTTCCTGAGGGCTCTCACGCCAGGCCTCATCTCCCGACTCCTCCATCGCATCAGCTCTGGCTTCACGTTGAATAACTGGGTTCCTGTGCAAGACTTCCAGGATGAGAGATCGCTGCTGCTTAAAAAAGGCTTGCAGACATCAGACTCCTCCATTTTCCAGGTAAAGAAACTGAGGCTCAGGAGGGAGGGTGGCTCCCCAGATCACACAGAAGGGGGGCTCCGTCTACCACGGGGGCCTCTGACTCCAGGCAAGACTTCCCCTGTTCCTGAGGACAGGGGGGCATGACATCTTGGCCTTGTATCTCCAGGGCCTGGGGGTCTCCGAAGCGCCAGGCTGGGCGGGTGTGGGGAAGGTGCTAGGTGCCTGGTGGAGGATGGCAGCCCGGGGGGGGGGGGGGGGGGGGCTGGCCTGGTTTGAGCCCCTCCTCGAGGCTGGGTGGTAGCTCCAGAGCCAGCCGGCAGGGGGCGCTGGAGCCCCGAGGCTCGGCCGCCGCAGCAGAACGGACGGAGAAAATGGGCTGGGGAGGTGGCCCGGTGACACTCTCTCCGGCGCATAAGCACTGTCCCACAGGGCGCTGTGGAGGATGAGCCGCCCTTGGTGGGGGTCAACGGGGGGCTGCGGGCACCTGCCCTCGACCTGGTGACCCGGCCTCCTCAGCGTTACTCCTACAGCTGGACGTGTCCCACCCTGACCTCAGGCTCAGCGGTCAGCCCGCTCCCTGCCCTTGGCCTCACTGCTTCATCTTCAGCTTCACGCTTTTGAGAACAGAGGTCAGGAGGAAAAGGACGGAGAGTGCGGCCCAGGTCCGGTCAGCGTCCGCAGAGCAGGCCCCCAACACCTGAAGTCGGCAACAGGTGTCCGGGAAGCTCGGCAGAGTAGGAGCCGCAGTGCAGAGCATCCCTCCCCCGGCTCCGGCTTGCGGCCCCCCGGGGGTCAGCGCACCGAGCGGAAGGCCTGCCTGGGCGGTGCGAAAGGGCCGTGTGAGTGCCCCCCACCTGCCGCCCCCGGCTCGCTGCGCCTGCACCTGAGTGTGGGTGAGGGGGGCAGGAGACAACTCGGCTCTTTTGAGAGACGCTGTGCTCACGTAGAAACAATGAAACGGTGGTGGGTACCATTTTCTGAGTGTCTGCTGTCTGCCCAGCGATGAGCTGAGTGATGTATGTGCTCGATGCCCATCCCCTCTAGTCACCCATCAGCTCCTTTTTACAAACGAGGAACTGCGGCTGCACCCGCAACTAGACTCCTGGGTGGTGGCCGGGGGAGGGGTGTGGAGTGGTGAAACGGAGCAAAAGGCATCGCGCATCCTCAGAGCACAGAGCCGGGTGTACATACCTCCAGGGCACGCACACGTGCATCACACACACGCGCACACGCACACACAGAGGAATGAGCGCGTGTCCATGCATGAGAATATACACGTATGCACAGCCCGCCTAAACACATATGTGCATCCGGCCCCGACCACGTACACCCAGGTTCATGCAGACACACCGATGGACCCACTCGGACCCCAGCAGGCTGTGCACACACACCCCCGCGTGCACACACAGAGTGCATGCACATACCTGAGCCCACACTCCCACTCCTCCCAGGTCTCTGTGCCTGACAAGTTCAAGGTGGCCCCAAGGCCCGGGTATTTTCCTTCATGTTTTCTCGGCTGCAGAGGGAAGAGGAGGGGATGGGGGAGGAGGGGGCAGGCGGGGCAAGGGTGGGCAGAGGGCCAGGATCTGCGACCTCAGCTAGCGAGAGAGGGCTTCAGAGTTCCAGACACTGCCCCCCGCACCCGAATCCCTGCTCCAGCTCACCTGCAGGCAGGCCACCCCGATGCCCACCGCCCCCATGAGCAGCAGGTGGTCGGCCAGGAACTGCTCCAGCTTGGTGATACAGCCTCCCTGGAAGGTAGTAAGGCAGGTCACACACCCAGAGGTGTGTGAGGATGGGGAGGGAGGGCTGGCTGGGGGGCTACGCCCACCCAGCTCAGGGAGGCCAGACACTTAAAGGGCCGGGTCCAGCCTTTCAAGTGCCCGTGGGCTTCTCAGGTGGCCCAGGGGCGTGCCACGATGTCCCCGAACCTCCCAGGAGCGGCTGCCACCCCCAGGCTTCGTGGGGACCTTGGAAGGCCCACCGCCGTGTCGTGGCCGGTGAGTATGATCTCCACCCGGCCCATCTCGAGCCTTTCCGGGCCGCCCGCCTGCCCCGGCAGGACGGGCACTTACCTCCACCTTGTAGATGTTGGAGGGGTGTGCCCGCTGGCCGCAGCGCGCCACCACGGTCTTGCAGCAGCTGTCGGGCACCCGGCGGCCCTCGGCCTCTGGAGACAGAATGTACGTGCTGTGCTGCCAGTCGGCTGAGCTGTTGCTTCCGCAGCATCTGAACTGGAGCGAGAGACGGGGCTGCAGGTGAGGACCCGCCCGGGGGAGGGGCGGGGCCCTCCAGCCCCTCGCCTACGGGGCCGCAGGACAGTCTTCAATCTTAATCCAATCCCTCCTTGCTTCCGAGATTTCTTCCCTTCCCCTCTTTGGAGCGGGAGGCTGGCTCTGCGGGGCCCTCCTCTTCGGGCGGGTGGAGAGCCGGTGGCAGGAACACCGATCACCACCTTTTTTGTTCATCCACGTCCTTTAAGGAGATTGCGCTGGGTGTCCCTGGGGCAGGGAGGGTCTGGGAGAAGATGTGGGGAGATGGATGCCAGTGGGTCCCCCAGGGAGTGGGGCCGTGTACCACTGCATGCAGGCCCAGGGCAGCACCAAACCACCAGGGGGTGCTTTCCTGGTCATCCAGGGAGGTAGGACAACCCCCCACCGGCACAGGGTCGCAGCCTTCCCAGAGGCTCAGATGCCCCCCATCCAGGCCTCGAAGCCTCAGATCCCCTAGACCTGCAGGACACAGAGGTGTCCCAGAGGCCACACACAGCCAGCTCAGTGCCGGGCAGAGGGGCTGAACAAGACCAGGGTCTTCCACACGGCTCTGGGGCGTGGGGAGCACCAGCCCGGGCCTCAGGGGAGCCGGACAGCTGGACACGGTTTATTTCCTGCACCCCGAGTTAGGGGACTGAGACTCAAGTCCCTGTAGGAGCCACAGAACACGGCTGTTGTGAGGCTCTCTGGTGTGTGGGGTGGAGGTACATTTAGTCCAGTTAAGAAGCATTTATTAGGCACCTGCTGTGTGCCAAGAGTGAAGCTAGGCCCTGGGCCTGAACTTGAGTAAGAAGCTCCTGGCTTTCCCAAGCTTGTCACTGACTATCACTTAGTAGGAGGGACAGAGGTGCTCACGTGGGCAAAGGGCCAAGGAGGCCCCGTAGGGCAGCAGAGGAGCCCGAGGACAGGCGGCAGGGAACAGCACAGACAGCAGGGAACAGCATGGCGTGTGCTGGGAATCCCGCGGGACTGTCCTCGTATGCCACCTGCACAGGTCGCTTAGCCCCCCTGGCTTCAGTTTTGCCCCCGGTAACATGGGGATGGCCAGGTACCTCCACGAGGGCTGCTGTGAGGCCTGAAAGCGGCGGGTCACGTAAAGCACTTGGCCACGAGCCCAGTACAGAGGAGGCAGTTAGCGAGGGGCCCCCTGTGGTCACCATACGTGCGTGAACACAGGCCTGTGGTGCGGCCCGGAGCCCAGACGCTGCCTCTCAGGGTTCAGTGTCCTTAGGCCCAAGATGCGGGCCGGGCCCCATGTCCCTCGGGTCCCTGTGAGGGTGTTCTAGGTGTTCCTGGCATGTGTGGGAACCCGAGTCCATGTGCTCTGGTGCCCGCGGGGCGGCACTGCAGAGCTGGCCCCCTCTGCTTAGACTGTGCCCTCCTGTCCTCTCCCCCCGGCAAGCCCAGCTGGCCTCCCCGGCCCCGCTCTCCATGTCAGGGTCCCCCAGCCTCACCTGCGCCGCGGTGGCCTGTGGGGTGTCGGGCTTCCTGAGAGAGGCCCCAGGGCAGCGACCCAGCACACTTCCTATGTGGGAGGCCTGCCAAGTGCAGACGGAGCTGGACGGGGCTGCCCAGCCGGGTGTGTGTGCACCTTGGGGACAGGGCTGCCCTTCGCCACTACATTGGAGGACAAGAGAGCCCCTGGGAGCTGGGCCAGTCTCGGGGAAATGGGGCAGGTGCCTCGCCCTACTGAACTAAGACACAGCCGGAGCTCAGGGTCCCCCAGTCTCTTCCCCCTCTACTTGCCTGGGGTCCCGGCAAAAAGGCCACGGCCCCAGGCCCAGGGTGGGACTGCAGACGCAGGATGGCACAGGGCCCACAGGGTGAGGGTGGCATGGATGGCAGGGAGCAGGGGCACCAGGGCAGGCGGGGAGCATTGTCTCAAATTCTCCAACACGAAACCCCCAAGATTGCAAGCTGCAGCATCCAACAGAGTTTTCTGGAACGTGGAAATGCCCTGTACCTGTGCGGTCCACCTTGGTGGCCACTAGACACGCGTGGCCACCGGGCAGTGAGATGTGGTGAGTGTGAGCGAGGGCCTGAGGTTTACGTTTAGGTGTAAGGAGCCACGTGTGGCCAGTGGCTGCCATATCGGTCTGAGGTCCACTTGCCCCGCCCAACCTCTGGCAGGACTGTGGGCCTCACTGCGGGGATCTGCTGGGCCTCTTCTTGGAAAGGAGAGACCGCTCTTCTGTGCCCCTAGTTCTGCCCGATGGCTTGCAACTGGGTAATTCTTACAGCGGCTTTGCTCAGACGCCTCTGCCTGTCACAGTTCACCCTTCTGGGGCCTCAGCCGAATCCTGGTACCGCCAGCTTCCTGCCCACCAGGCACCCAGAGGGGAGGGCAGAGGAGGAGGAAAGAAGGAACCAGGATTCAGGAAGTAATTTCGTGGTGGGAGGGACTTCTACCTATGGGCGTAGTTAATGCTCCCACGCCCTGTGAGGCTCAGAGAAGCTGAGTGACTCGCCCAGGGTCACACAGACGGGAAGGGACAGAGTCAGGATGGGAACCCATGTCTGCGTGGCCTTTGGGCCCGCAGGGCAGGTGCTTACGTCCTGCTGTAGACGGTCTACGGAGGCTGTGATCTCCGCAGCGCCGGGCTGCCTGTAGTTCTGGGCCAGGGTCCGGGTCAAGTGCTGCCTCAGCTCCTCGCTCAGCTAAGGAGGGTGGAGAGGAAAGGTACGTCAGCAGAACCACCCACGGACCCGCCCCCACTACTCTAGAGCTCCTTGAACTTGAATGTTGCTATGGCCGAGGCCTCCCACACAGTGAACTGGGACCCCGGGCGGGAGGCGGGGTCCCTAGAGATGGTGTTGCGAAGGCTGGGGGCCTGCGTTAGGTGGAGTGTGATGGGCTGAGCTGGGAGACAGGTGGGGCCCCAGAGCTCAAGGCTGGTGGGGGCACGGGGGAGGCTAGGCACTGGGTGCCTTTAAATACAGTCGTCCCTCGGTACCTGGGGGGTGGTTCCAGGACTAGCACTGATCTTCTGCAGAAGCTCAAGTCCCCTGTGTATGATAAGATGGCGCAGTATTTGCATATAACCTACGCGCATCCTTCCGTATACTTTAAGTCACCTCTAGATTACTGATAACACCTAATGCAATGTAAACGCTGGCTGCGTAAATAGTAAATAGTTGTAAATACAGCGTAAAGGTTACGTAAATAGTTGTGCACGGTGCTTTCACTGCCGTGGGCCAGGGCTCAATGCCTGGTCGGGCGGGGAACTAAGATCCCGCAAGCCACGCAGCACAGCCCCCCTCCCACCACCCCCGCCCCCCCCCCCAAAAAAAAAGTTGTGCACAGCAGATTCAAGTTTTTCCTTTTAGAACTTTCTGGAATTTTTTTCCAAATATGTTTGATCTATGATTGGTTGAATCTGTGCACCCGGAACCCCTGAATATGGAGGGCTGTATCTGTTGATTTTCATTTTGAGGTGATATTAAAAATATTTACAATCGTTATCTTGAGGACATCCATCAGTCGTATGGGCGCTGGCGTGAAAGGACAGTGCAGTCATCTGTCTCTACCAGCCGAATATCACCCTTGAGTCACTGAGCACCCAGTGGGAGGGTACCTGACAGTGGCATCCTTGGCCAAGGCAGGCGGGTGAGGCCCAGGACCACCTGCATGTCGCTGCTTCCCCAGCCCCATGCACCCCTCCCCGTGCTGTCCCTCCTTGGAGAGCCGACGGGGAAAGTACGAGGAGGACGCTTCACTCACCCTCTGGTAGTACACGTGGGCCAGGACCCCCGCCACCAGCTCAACAAGGAAGATCGCCAGCAACAGGCAGAAATACTAGGAGCGAGGAGAGAAGGTGGTCACGGCCGGGTCAAGCCTGGGCAGGCAGCCGGCCCTTCAGGACCTCTGACAAATGCTTCCCCAAAGCTGAGGGGGGCTCCCATCACTCACAGCTTCTTCCTACTCTTCCCAGCAGCCCTGGACGGGGGTCTGGACACCCGCCTCTCCCGGCTGCTGGCCTGGAGTTCCCCCCTCCACCCTTCATGCACCGGTCTGCTGTCAGTTCATTAATCCGTCCACCCACCCAATGTTTATTAAACACCTACTGTATGCCAGGTATCGTTGAGTAAGGCAATTATTGGCCTCAATTATTGGTGGAAGGGACAGATAAGTAAGTGACTACAACGTTGTGTTATAAATGCTATTATGGGGCAGGCCCTAGAAACTATAGGAGGCCCCAGGTTGGGGAGGGCAGTCAGAGAGGGCTTCCTGGAGGAGGTGGCACCTGAGTGGCATGTCTGAGGATGAGATGCCAGGTGAAGGAAGTGGGAAGCACATGCCAGGTGGAGGGGAGAGCATGGGAAGCCTGGAGGGTGCAGAGAGCTCCGGGGGTGGGGGGGCTGCAGTTCAGGGAGTGGGGAGAGCCGGTGAGGCTTAGCGTGTTGATGCTGGCTGGGCAGCTACAGCCAAGCCTGGGGAACAGCAAAGCACAGATCCTGGGAAAGGCACAGCCTTCAAAGCCCTGCAGGGGCTCTAAATTCCCCTCACCACCGCTCCGCACATGTGTCACAGCCCTGCTGGCTGGCTTCCAGGCTGTGCACCCGGCTGTGACCGGCAGGAGGATGGGCCTGCATCCCTCTCCCACTCCCACCTGGTGTCACTGCTTGGTCCTGGGATGCTCTTACAGGAGCCAAGGGTCGGAGATGCATGCCAGGCCCACGTGGCTGGGAGGGGACAGGGAGAGGGAGCTGAGGGAGGATGGAGATGAGGGCGGGGGAGAGGAAGAAGGGGAGGAAGAGGAGGGAGGTACTGTTGGCTGCAAGCGGGCCCTCTGGGGCCGCTCAGCCCCTCCCCCTGAGCACTGGCTGGTGCCGCCTCCTTCCCCCCAGGGCCGCCCACCTGGCTGGCCACGCCAGGGCCTGGCTGGCCACGCCAGGGCCGCAGCCCCTGGTCACTGGATCACTGGGTTCCAGGGAAGGCTGAGGCTGGGGGCGAGCTCTGAAACTTCAGGGCCTGTCAGGTAGGGAAAGGAAGGAGGGCAGGAGCGGATACAGATGGAAGGAGACAGTGGCAGGGCGGGGATTGTGGGGCCAGTTCCCAGGGATGCCTGTCCATGGGTCTGCAGGCTTGGCCTGGACACCTCCCAGCCCACGGGGGAGCCGGCACAGAGAAGGAACTTTCCACCCAAGAGCCAGGCTTCCTCTCAAGTTAAGTGAATCCCGTGCCCCCGCCCCCATCTTACTGGGCCCCATCCCTCCCAGCATCAGAGCTGCTAGTGGTGGGGAAGCGGGGATGTGGGGAAGCGTTCCCAGTCTCTGCAGGAGTGGCGACCGCTGGCCCTAATCATCTGTCGGGCCTGAGGCAAGAGCACAGTGGAGGTCCCTGGTCCCCTTCCCTCCAAGCCCAGGCTCAGCGCTGCACCAGGAGAGCCTGCGTGCCCGAGCTCTGTCCGTCCCCATCCAGGGGCACATGCCCGGCCTGCAGCTCCTCTGACACGGCGGCCCCTCCACTTCCCCTGCCCGCCCGGCACCGAAGCCGCTCTCCTCCCTACGCGCAGTGACCGCCAGTTGCTCCCCTGGCTTCCTGGGTGCGCGCCGCACGCCCATGCCGGCCGCGCCGGGGTAGGGCAGCGGGGGCCGAGGCTCCTCTCCATCACCCCTCCAGCTGCGGGTCACGTGGGAGGGTGGTCCTGGAGACGTGGCAGTGTCACGCTGCTCTGGGGACGACGTTGCTGCCACAGGTGCTGTCGAAGCCAGGCTGGGGAAGAGGGTGGATGGGAACGGAGGGCGACCCAGCCACATCCTGACATGATGGCAGGCTAAATGAATACCTGCCAGCCCCTCAAAACTGTTCTGACGCATCAGCAGGCATCAAACAGACTACCCGACCTGCCGGAGTCGTCAGGAGGAGAAGGGCGGTCCCGAGAGGCTGTGACGCTCCCTCCCACCCAGGAGCTCCGGCCGGCCGTAAAGATGCCTCTGTGAGGGGGGTCAGGGCCGGGCTGGGCTCTGCAGGACGGAGGGCGGGTGCCAGGGACAGGACGGCTGGGTGGTCGGTGGGCACGGGCACTGGTTCCAGGCAGTAGCTCCAGCGGCAGGAGGGCTGCAGGTGTGTGACTCACCTGCGCGGGGGAGGCCCTGACTCATAGCTCGGGGTGACAGTCCCCACTCCCTGGGATCCTGGCAGCCTGGCTTCTGGAGCTGGCCGGCTGGAGCCTGGGCACCGGGGCCGGGCTGGAGGGCTCTGCCATGTGGCGCCCTGAGCTCTGACACGCCTCGCCTCTGCCCTCCGCCTTGCCCTCCACCAAGCCTCCCCTGATGCCCCGGGTCCAGCCAAATCATCTCGCCCCACGGTGCAGGGGGCTGTCTGAATGCAGGCCCAGCCCCCCAGCCTCCGCGCCTCTGCCCTGTGCCCCTGCCTGGAGTTCCTCACGCAGCTCCGCCACGGCCTCCACGAGCCCGCCCTCGGGTCCCAGCCACATGCCTGCAGCGCTTCACCCGCCTCGTGTCCCGACAAGAACTCCAGCTCTTCTCCTCCCCTGGGCTAGACCCCGGGCCCACCCTGCCTGCCTTCCGCCCCTCATCCCAGCCCCGGGCGTGGGCGTGGCCTCCGCGGGGTGAGGGACGTAACTCCACCCACTGCTCCCAGGAGCCTGCTTCTGGTGCTACTGCGCCGTCTCTCCAGGATGACCGTGAGCTTCTGGGGAACAGGCACCCTGTCTCAGCCTCCTCCGGCTCTTCCGCAGGGCCTGGTGCCCAGCTGGGTCTAGATGCTCGGACAGCAGCCCTGGATTAAGATCTGCAAGTGCGCTTCTTACTAAGCGTGCCTGTGAGACGGGGGACTGGCCGGAGCTCGCAGCCCACGCCTGGGGGCAGCAGCTTAATCCTCTGCTGACCCGTGGGTGGCGCGGAATTGTTACTTCCATTTAATTTATACCAGTGGTTCTCCGCCTGGCACGATTTTGCCCCCAGGGCACGTCTGGCAACGTCTGGAGCCATTTTTTGTTGTCATAAGTCGGGGAAGGAGTGCTACCGGCACCTAGTGGGTGCAGGCCGTGGGGACACGGCCAAGCCTCCCACCGTCACAGGGCAGGCCCCGTGGCAAAGACGATCCGGCCCAAATGTCAAGGCCAGTGCCAAGGCCGCCGAGAAACTCTGACTTACACATTTACCTTCAGGTTCTAAGGCGGACGCTGGGGCTTGATTTGTATATGTGCCCGTATGCACTATTGGAGACATGACAGAAAAGGTCTCAGGAAGGTTCTGCGGTTCCTGAGAAGCCTGAAACAACACGGACAGAAGCAGGGGAGGGGCTTTACCCCGTACCTGCCTTGGAGGGCAACTTTGGGGCAGGAAGTTGCTCCCCCCGACTCGAGGAAGGATCAGGGAGGCCCACGAGGCTTCAGCTGCGGGCATGCCAGCACCCGGGGTGCAGAGAGGAAGCTGCTAGCCTGGCTGTGCCTGGGGTCCCCGGGCGGGCCCCTGGGCGGAGGCAGGCTGTTGAGGTCTGTGGATAACGCTTGATTCTGGGAAGCCTGCAGAGGCTCTGGAGCTGCAGTCCAGCCCCTTTCAACTCGGTCTGGTGTGGGTTGGGAATGATTGAACAAAAGTCAATAGAAAGTTCTCAGATCCCCTGTGAGTAATGTGGAGAAGTCATGTTTCAGTATAAGTCTGGACGTACTGGACCCTGAGCCCACCATTCCCAAGAGACCACCAGAATTCCTGGCCTGTGGCTTAGCAGGTGATAACCCAACGCAGGGGGTGCTGCCTTCTCAGGCACAGAGGAAAGGCAGGTCTTCTACAGTGGGGGCAGTGGACAGCATCCCCTCCACCGAAATACTCCTGAAAGCCCCAGATCAGCCCTCCTGGGAGAACCAGTGCCTTATCCACCCGGGTGCTCCCTGCACGGCCCTTCTCATCACAGTGCTCTGCGGGCGCCAGCACCACACACGTGTGTGGCGAGGCCACAGCCTGGCCGAGGCCACGTGGCCGGCACGTGGTTGAGTCTGGAACTGGACCCAGGGATTCTGGCTGCAGGGCTGTGTGCTCACACGCTGGATCACCCTGATGGCTGACGGGCGGGCTGGCTGAGCTCACAGCGTGGCTGGGGGGCAGGTTAGGTGGATGCCGGGTGTCAGGTGGTGACAAGAGACAGAGGGGAAACCCAGGCGCAGGAGGGTCTCTCTCCGGCCCCCATGCAGCCTCCAGCCCTCAGCACCAACCAGGCAGCTTCCCTGGCCCCCAGCAAAGGGCCCTGTGCCTTCACGCCTGTGCTGGGCTCACCGCCGCAGCTCTAACGCCCACGTCTGTCCCCTTCGCTTTACTCAGCCCGGCCTGACCGTTTGAGAGTCTGGGGGCCGCACAGCTGGGCTACACCCCGAGAGGGCACACAGGGCTGCACCTTGGTCTCTGCGGGCCCCCCCGGTGTTCGCTGCTCCGAGCACGTCTGTGCTGTGCAGCCGACAGCCGTCAAGTGTGAGCTTGGTCAAGGCCTCCACAAAGCGCTCCTGGAGCCAAGAGGTCCTCCACGAGCTCCCCTGGCTTCCTGGGTGCGCGCCGCACGCCCAGGTCCTGACTGCGACCCTGCGGCCCTCACCCTTCCTTCTGACCCCTGTCTGACTCACGGGCCTCACGCCTGTCCTGCTCCCGGGAGTGTATTGGCTTTGATCCCCGTGTGCCCACCTGCTCTGCCCTGCCCCTGTGTACCGCGGGGTGAAAGGAGCCCACCCCACGCCTACACCCCCCTGACCCTCAAGCCCCCCTGAGCTTTGCGAGCAGCCGGCCTCACACTCGGCCCCATCCCCAGTCCTTCCAGAATCGACCACCGGAATCCTGGTCGGATAGAAACCAGCAGTGAGAATTCCAAAGAAACCTCTTGTAGCCTCTGCCCCCAGAGCCCTCCATAAGGACACGCCACTTCCAAACACACCAGACTGGACCCCAGACACAGAAGGGACCAGCCTGGTAAGCACAGAACGGGACCCAAACATTCACCTCCACCCCGGTACCACCTACCAAAGTTGTTTTTTTTTTCCCCTTTCATTCTCTAATGGAACAGTTTGAACTGGAAGCAAACTTGGATATTTTCTAAAGCTACAGATCCCAAACGAAGCTGAGACAGCACAGGACTCTCTGAACCAAACCGATACTTTCTTTAATAAGAGGCTGCGCAGGACGCATGCGGAAATATTCCTCATCGTGACATTACGGTGATTAATTAGAAGGTGAGTCTTCAGGTGGATTGACCCTGCACGGGGCCAAGCCGGGACATGGTTCCTGGGACCCACGAGACCAGACAGCCTGGCCCAGCTGGCGCCTTCCTTGACGTAACTTTTAAGAACTTTACACCACTGGACTTCCGGAATTTCTCCACGGGATTGATTCTACCACAAAGAAGGGAGCTTGGCCGAAGCTCTTCTCTGTCCGCTCTGCATTCTGCATGATTAGCGATGGAAACCAGGCTGTGTCCAGGCAGGCGGGGCTGGGGCGGGGGGACGCCGGCCTACTCTCAGGGAGGTAGTGAGACAGGAGAGTCAGGCTGCAGCCGAGACAGAGTCACGGGGAGAAGACCAGCCTGCCCGCCCTGGCTGTGTGAGCTGATCACAGCCGTGGGAGGGTCCGGGAGCTCAGAGCAGCCAGAGAGGCCGGACCGGAAAAGGCGGGGCCAGATGCTTAAACGGCAGTGAGGGGCCAGATGCTTAAACGGCAGTGACCTCAGGGCGCGTGATTTTCTGGTAATTAACCGCCGGCTGGAGGCTGTCAG
Organism: Lagenorhynchus albirostris; assembly: GCF_949774975.1. Classification (NCBI taxonomy): domain Eukaryota; kingdom Metazoa; phylum Chordata; class Mammalia; order Artiodactyla; family Delphinidae; genus Lagenorhynchus; species Lagenorhynchus albirostris. The sequence goes on along the minus strand of NC_083105.1, from coordinate 100,603,547 downwards.
GGCTCAGGGCGCAGCTGCCTGCCCGTTCGTGCAGAAAAGAGCCTTGGAGCCTTGAGCCATTCCAGTAACAAGATGTCACTGCTGGAAGGATGAAGGTGACCTCTATCCTCCTGGCCCAGCCCAGGGCTCCCGGCCCAGGCCGTCCAGCCACGGCGACTTCAGCTCTGGGCTGCTCTAAAGGATGCCAGGGTGTGCTCTGGCCCGTGTCTGATGCTGATACAGTATTGTGTGCTGGCCCAAGGGGCTGGGAGCGGAGAAGACGACCAGGGCTGGGGAGAGGAGAGCCGGTCCACAGAGGGAGGGGCAGTTGGAAGAGGGCAGAGGAGGGAGCAGATTGGCCGTGCGGAGGCAGGAGGCTTTCGAGGGACACATCTAGAGGATGCAGCTGAGGCCATCCAATGCCCGAGCCAAAATGTTGGGGGTCCCAAGGTCATACTGTGGGGGTCGCAGGAGGAGAACACATTTCCAGAACCACAAGCCAAAGCCAGGCATCCACTGGACTTCAGGCTAGGACTGCTAGGAGTTCGGCTGTGTGGGGGGAGAGAGCAGGGTCAGGAGGGATGGCAGCGCCTGGCTGGGGGGACAGGAGCGGGCTCCCCTGGACGTAAGGGGCCCAGGGACTTGGGGGATGCCACCGCCTGATGGATTTGGGCTCGGGAGGGGGGAGGTCACCCACTGCTGCCTCCTGCGAGTCCCCTGAAAGGGCCTGGGTGTTCCTTGGGGCTGACTGCTCACGGGCCCTGGAGAGATGTCATATAGCCTGCGGGCACCTGTGCTCACGCCGGCACAGATGAGATTGTGCAAAGGGCTGGGGTAGCACGAAGCAGGTGGCAGGTACCCCAGGGTGGGATGGGTGCCGGTGTCCCCAGCAGTGGTCGTTCTAGGACAGAGTTGGCTACTGGGGGAAAGGGAGGCTGAGTAGCGTTCCTGCCGAGCCTGGAGGTTAGGAAAAGTCTGGGGGCTCAGAGAGGCCGGGGGCTCTGATCAAGCCAAACGGGAATGTCACCCACCCACACGGTCCTCTGTCCTTTCATACAGGCGTCTCGTATTCCCCACCAGCCTCCAAGCCAAGACGGGGTTTTAGTCCCTCCGCGTCCTCTCCCCTGCCCACCCTGCCCGCCCTGCCTTGTGCCCAGAAGGGCAGGAAGTCTGGAATGTGCTGGAAATGCTTGTTGAGGCGGATGAATTAGGCAGGCCCATCACTGTAACTTGGAGCGTGAGCTGCGGAAGACTGGAGAGAAGGTGGCGGAAGGTAGCTGGCTGTAAAAACTGCCCTTGTAGAAGATTTGCTCCTACAAGCAGGCGGGGATCAGTTACATCTGCTGCAGCCCAGGAAAAGGTGGGTCTTGAGCCGTGAAGGGTGCTGGTCAGAGAAGAGAGTGATGTCACACGAGGCGCCCTGGCCTGGGAGTCTGGCCTCTGGGACAGGATGCTGTGTGACCCTGGGGGAGTCCCTCACCCTCTCTGGGCCGTCTGCATAAAATGTGGGGCTAAGATGGGAAGAATGTCTTGGTGCCACAGCTGCATCGGTCTGTGCAGTCAGGGCCAAGCCTCCTCTGTCCTGGCCTCCCGCCTCCCTGCAGGGACATCTAGAAGGACACCCGGATTCTCCCCCCATCCTTACTCACGGCTACTCCAATCTGCTTGGCTAGCGGGCCTGCCTCCCTCCCCTTGGGGCCAGTCTGTCCTCCGGATGCCACATTCTCTGCTCGCCACCACACGGTGGGTTGAGTGATACCCTTCTTAGGCATGTACGCATGTCTCCCCAGAGCTGGAGTTGCTAAGGCTTCTGGACACAGGTGTGAAGACACACACTCCCATCAGCTTCACTAGGAATAAAGATGACATTTGACTGCCATCTCTCTGTTTCCTGCTCTTATGCTCCATTGATTTTAAGCACCTCTAAAGCCTCCGTGTGAAGTACGGTGAGATGGAAGAGGGCACCCCGTGCCCCAAGGCCAGTGCCGGGGCCCGACATGAGGGCAGCATGTCCAGACAGCTGCCCAGCCGCCACTCCCGTCCTGCCCCAGTGGCGGAGGGGGCCTGCAGCCCAAGTCTGTGATGCACTGCCACCACTGCCGAGAGCCTGCACCCCTGGCTCATGCTGGCGGACAGGAGCTGAGGCCGGCTCTGCAGGGCCAAAGCAAAGCGGGGGAGGTGCCCACCTGCCCCCGCCAGCCACGTCCTTCCAGGAGTCTCGTCAGAGTAGAGCGGCGACACTCACTGCTCTCAACCACCTTGCCAGCTGCCTACACGGGGGCCGGGAGGGGAGCCTCTCCTCTCCGGGTCAGCCCTCCCCAGCTGCCAGCCCTCGCCAGGCCTTCCTTGCTGGGCACGTGCCTGTGGCATAGGGTTTGTTTTAACGTTAACGTAAAAAGGAGTGAAATGATACTGGGAAGGAAAAACGTCTGCATACACCCGGGGCCTCTAAACGTTTGTTGAAGGACTATCTGCTGTCCAGATCACCTGCTCTGAGGATCTCCTCGGTTGAAGGGCTCAGTGATCAGGGCGATGACTGTGCCCAGCTAGGTGACAGGGACCAGAGCACGTCCCCTCCCGGGGACGTGGTTAAACCCAGACTCTGCTGAGGAAAGGAAGCAGGAAGCCGAATGATGGAAAGGCAGAGGATACTCCCTCAATCAACTCCGGGGTTTGGGACGCAAATAGATGCCGTTTACCAACCATCCCTGCCCTCCTGCAACGCACCGTACAGACACAGGCACCCACACACACGCTGCCTCTCCGAGGTCAGTCTGCTCCGACACCTGCTCGGCCCCCACTGCGGGGTGGTCACCCACTCACACATAGCTGAGTTAGACTCATCTCCAACCCAGCCGAAGCACTTCCTTGGTGCACAGCCGACCCCTGCACCCCGCAGCGCCCTGCAGCCTGCCCTCCACTTCCCAGTGGACCAGGTGGCAGGCAGCTGGGTAACTTGTCCCCAGTTCTCACCTCCCTGCTTCCCTTTACATCTGGGATGCCAACGACGGGCCCCGAGTCACGAGAAGGTGCGTGCCCACTCCCTGCGTTGGAGGCGTCCAGGAAAAGGGGACCATGCCAGCTGGGACAGCGGAAGGGCCTGGACCGAGCCGGGGTGAGGGCCACATGACCTCAGGCAAGTCTGTTTCTCTGTGGCTGAGGAGAGGGTGGGGAGTTCACTCATCAGCCGCCTGGCAGCCCTTTCTGCACAGCCCCTGACCCAAGTAAGGCCAGCAAGAAGGAGGCTGAGGGGAAGGATCTGCGGGGCCTTGAGAGGAAGGGGCCACATCTACAAGGCAGCCACGTGCAGCCCAGGGCCCCTCCCGCCTAGGTGCGCCAGGCGCCTGCTGGGAGAGGGGCTGCGTGACCGCGGGGCTCTCGTGCAGCGTCTCCAGGATGGCTCTTGAGGTTATCTGTACCTGCTTCCCCAGGAGCCTGGCGAGGATCCTCCTGCCCACGCCAAGCGGATGAGGAGAGGTCCTCTCCTCCGACGGGGCGGAGCTGGGGCTCCCCAGGCCTTGGCTGCAGGACCCATTCCTTTGACGCACGTGGGCAGTGACTCAAAGGTCAGAGTAGGCTGTGACCAGCTGGCTGGGTGGCTGGTAGGGCCCCGGCAAAGTAACATGTGGGTGAGGAACCAGCCCGGGGAGGACATGGTCCAAGGCCTGGGCGAGGGGACCCAGGCACCCTCCACGCCGCCTGCATCCCCTGCCTCTACACAGTGTCCCGCAAGCTGTGAGGACCCTGGGAGTCACGGCCTAAGAATAACTCCATTTATTTAGGCTTCTTCTCAAAGGAGCTGGTGATGGTGATGCAAGTGATAATTATAGCCACACTTTATGATCTTTATATAATGTGGTGACTCGTTTCCTTAGAGCTAAAATACTGCCTCGTTCCCCTCCTCACTCCTCACCCCTGAATGGGGATGGGGATGGGGATACCACGGTGGCCGGGAGTGGCCGGGTGACGTCCCAGAGGTCCCGGAGCAGGCCAGGCAGGATGCACTACGAACTGCTTTTTCAGCCGCAGTCCTTCCTCCTTTGGTTATCCAAGTCTGGATGTATCTGATGCAAGTGTTGCAACTCGGGGGCCCCTCATTTTCAGAAACTGTTTCTACAACTCCCTCCTTTGAGTCCATCCCCTAAATAGAAAAGAACCCCTGACAAAGACCAGTCGAGCCTGAACCTTCTATCCTAACCTTCATTTGGCTGAAGATACAAAAGTGTTCAGAGCCCATATTCCAAACGCTACAAATATCCCTTTCTTTGGATCAGGGTGACATCTGTGCTGGTCATCGGCCTCGGGCTGAGATGGCCTGAATTATCTGGCTCTCTCATGCAGCCTGCTAAAAAAGAAGATCTGGTGTGAATAATTTAAACCCTGTTCCCTTTCCCCCTTGCAGATTTCTGGCTCCGCGCTGGTCATCATTTCAGCACCGGCGAAGATGTGCTATTCCTATCCCCGATGAACATTTGCTTCTTGAGAAAGTGAGTCTGAGGGACTGCAGATGTGCTGGGGGAGGGGCTTGGGCCAGGACGGACGCCAGCCCCGGGGGCCCAAGGGAGCTGGACCGCCCTCACCAGGCAGCTCTCAGGGAACTTTTGATGTCAAGCCCCTCCCTCGTCCTAATGCAAGGTGGACGCCCATCATTCAGATGCCTGGTCTTTCATCGTCCCTTTTCCTCTTTAGGGAGCGCTTTGTATAGAGCTACCCTCACTGCATTTGTCCATTTAGCTGATGAAAGATTTCAAAAGGAAGTTAGACACGAAGGGGGAAGAAAGAAGCGAGACCAGGAAGGAAGAAGCTCCAGGAACCACAGAACACTTTTAGACTGACTTAAGTATCCCTCGTGCCTCTAAACGGGAGCATGGGTTTTAAAATTCCTACTTTGCGTTAACCCAAGAGAAGTCTTCCAGCCGTCCTCCTGGCTTAAACATTCAAATGCTCAGTAATTCAGAGGCCCATGGGCCAGGATGTGGGTTTCTCAGGATCCGCCCCCTCACCTGTGCTCTGTCCTCGGACCTGGTCTGTCTTTGGTTCTTTCAGGGGTCGGGCGGGGAAAAGCAAAGGAAGAAGATGCGAGGCTTCGAGCTTTGCTGTCTGTCAGCCCTTATCCCCACGCTGCTGGCGGCGGGTGGCTGTGTGTGTGTGTCCACACACGCGCTTTCTCCTGACCTCACTTTCAAGTTAGCGCCTCTCTGATGTGTCTGGTTAGTGATGTCGGGGCAGAGAACTCATCAGTTCTGGGCGGGATAGAAGTGAACACGGGCAGGAGGGTCAAGTGGGGCTGGGAGGAAGGACGGCATCTCACACCTGCCTGTCCAGCAGCCCCTGCGCCCCCCAGCCCCGCCTCCAGGCCCAGGGAGACAAGCAGGCCCACCTGTTTGTCGACCCTCTGAAGTTCAGAAGCCTGGAGCAAGAGGTGTGCTCCCGGCCCACAGGCCAGACCGAGCCCCTGGGCTTCCTAGGTCTTCGCACGGTCTCTGCCCGGCCCCGGGCACAGGGGTGGTCCCCAGGCCAAGTGACGGTCAGGCTGCGACTGCGGAGGCTGGAGACGTGTTTTCATAATGGCTCGGCCTGGATGGCGGGACACGTCTCGTGGATGGATCGTGTAGGAAGGGGAGGCTGGGCGGGCAGACAGCGGCCAATTACAGACCCCTCGGCTCCCCTCTGGCCTCCGAGACGCCAAGGGGAAAAGAGCTTATGGTTTGACAGCCTCCAAAATGGCCACTGACGCTGAGTGCCCCCATTAACATCTGGGTGACCCCCACTCTCCCCGGGGTCCTGCAGCCCCTTGGATGGAGTGTTGGACTCGATGGCCCTTGGGTTCCCTTCTAGCCTGGATGAGTTCTGACCGTGCACAGTTATTTCTGCACTATAATGAGGGCAAGGGCTTCTAGGGTTCCACCCCACCCCGTCTCCTGCCCTGGGGCCTAGCTGGGCCCCGCGGGAGTCACTCTTGCACCCCCAGACTTCTGAGGGCAGCTGCTCTGCGCAGGTGTCCACAGACTCGGGAGACGGTGTCTCTGCACTCGCTGTCCCGCTCGGCTTCCCTCCAGCACGCTTGGGCTCCCCAGGTGACGCGGAGGTGATTCTAACAGAGCAGCAACACAAGGCAGCCCCGGCCCGCGCTGGCCCCATGTCTCCCAGGCCAGCTTTCTCACCTGGGGGTGAACGGCACCTTCTAGAGGCTGTGCTGAGCGGCGGGCGGGAGCAGGGGCCCGGGGACGGCCACCCGCCAGCAGTGTGACCCAGACCTGATGGCTTAACCTCTCTAACCCCCCCTTCCTCGCCTCCAAAACGTGGGGCTGGCATGAGGATCAAAGGAACTAACACGCCTGAGCGTTTAGAATGGCCTGGCACAGAGGTTACGACGCTTGTGACTCTGCAGGGCTGCTTTTAGAGGAAGGGGGCGCTCCGTGAACCAAGCCCATTGTGTTATAATCGCACCCTGGTGGAAAGCAGGGGGCTGTTTCCCAGGCTGCAGGGGACCACGGGCCACAGGACTCCTTTAGAACCAAGAGGGAGGGCTCTGGGTGGGAAGGAGGGCCGGCAGCTTGCCTCCCAGGCCAGAGGGCTCAGGCCGAGACCAGAGGCCAAGGCGAAGGCCCTGCTTCCCGCAGGACCAGGGCTGAGCAGGGCAAAGGGGGTCACGGATGATGCAGGGGACGGGCCCTCTCCGGGCCCAGGAGCCCCGGTCCCTGTAAGCTTCAGTCCCAGAGGGCTGGACCCCCCTGCCCCTCACCACCCGCTACACCACAGGCCCGGTCCCTCAGTCATGTCTCGTGTCCTCATCCAGCTCACACGGGTCCAATCGAGGGTGTCAGCAGGCTCACCAGGACTCAGGAGTTGGGGACGGTTGGCAGGGACAGGCTGGCTCAGGGCACCCCTGTCCCACGGCTGGAAGGACAGCTCAAGTCAAAGCCACGGTCCGGTGGCTGGTCCCCGTGGGCCTTCACCCCCCCACCGTCCACGCGGCCCGCACCCTGCTCTGGGCGACCCTCAGCAGAGCTAAGGACTTTTGCTAGGCAGGGGAGGGCTGTCCCGCTGAGCCTGGGCGCAGGTGCTGCTGCCTTCAGAGCGAAAAGCTAGGTCACGGCTGGCGCAAGAGGCAGCGGGGCTCGGCCCCTCCGGCCCCTCCTCTCTCTGGTCAGACGCGGGGGGCCGAGGCTGCCACGTCAGTGATGGGCACGGGAAGCGGGGCAGGGAGGGCGTAGCCCTCAAGGCTTCTTCCTGCAGCCTTTCCAGGCTCAGCCTGATTGACTCCAGCCCCGGCCCTTCCTTTCTGAGTCCAGATGTTTCGTAGCCTACCCTGCCCGCACTGGGCTTGTCACTGGGGAGAGGAAGGGGGAGATGCCACCCGGGCCCCAGGGAGCCTGCCCTGGCAGCAGGTGCCCAGGAGGGAGGGAGGGTCTGGGAGTCCTGAGCGGGACTCCGGCTTCCGCCCCCTCGAGTGCAGCCCTTCCTTTCCTGACACTTGGAGCCAGAGGTGGGGTGCGGGTGTCCTCTCAGCTTTCCAGGGGGGCATCCGACGCGGAGCCTGTGCTGCCCACCTCACCCATGAAACACCTGCCCAAACCATCACACCTGAGTCTGATCGAGCTTCTACACCCAACTACGAGAACATCACCAGCAAGGCATCAGAAAGCCCAGACTGGGAGAGAGCAAAGCACAAATGACCTGGTTCCTTCAACAGGTAAATTGCAAGGAAAAAAACAGACAGAGATTGATGGGGAGCCTAGAGACCAGAAGTGACTTGGGAGACACATCGACCAACTCTAATACGCAGACCTTACAAATTTAGATTCTGATTCAGATAAACTGCAAAAAAAAAAAAAAAAAAGAACAGCTCATGGGTCAATAGGGGACATTTGGAATTGCCTGGTTATTTCATGATATCAAGGAATGACTGTTAATTGTTTTTAGGTGTGATAATGGTCTTGTCATTACCTCTTCTAATAAAAGGATCCTTACGTCTTTGAGGTACACCCTGAAATTTTTACAGGTGACGTGATATCTGGGGCCTTGGGTGGGGCGGGGAGCGGGGGAGGGGGCAGATGGACAGGATTGGCTCTGAGATGGTGGCAGTGAGTCTGGATGATGACCTGGACCTTCATTGTAACATTCTTTTCATTTTTGCCTATTTTTGAAAATCACCATGGTAAAATCTGGACAGAGGAAGAGGAGGAGCGGGGGAGGAGGAGAAAAAAGGGGAGGAGCAGTGCTGCCGCCACCTCCAAGGTGCCCTCCTGGCTTAGGTCCCAAGCACCTGGAGACCATGGCAGCCTTCCCGAGGCCTCCAAGACCAAGGCCAGCGTCACTGGGTGGGGCTCTCAGAGCGGAGCCTGGTCAGGGGGCCAGGCTCTCAGAAGCCCGGGGCAGGTGGCCCTCCCTCTGCCCACGGCGCTGGGCAGGGCCGGGCAGACACTCACCGCAGAGAGGCAGCTCCTGTCCTCGCGGATGATGGCACCGAAGCCCAGGAAGCCGGTCACCATGACGAGCGTGCCCGCGAAGATGAGGATGTAGGCAGACGCGGCAAAGGTGCTGGAGGCCAGGACGCCGAGGTAGCCGCTCTTCTCCACCAGGGTCCAGACGCCCACGGCCATGACCGCGGCACCCCCCATCTGCGGGACACCGGGTCTGAGCACCCACCGCCTACGAGGCTCTTCTCGGGCATCATCTCATTTGGTCCTTTGAGAAGCCCGTGGGAAGCGTCTGGCTGCCCATTTTGTAGATGGGGAAACAGAGGCTTACCCGTGGTCGAGGGGAGAGGCAGGGACAGAGTTTGGGTCCAGGTCTGACTCCCGGTCCCGTGCTTCCCACCACGATGTCCGTGCGTCCCCGTCATGAGGCAGGGACGCTCCAGTTGTGGGGACCCCCTCCCGCCGTCCCCGCCCCCAACCCCAAGCGCTCCTCCCCGGCTTGCATCCCTGGCAGGCCACTTTCACAAGCCCCCTTCTCATCGCCTGGGGGGGGAGCGCGACTGGGCTTCTCATCTCTGCTCTACAGACAGAGGACAAGGCCAACAGAGGAAGGGGAGCTGCCCGAGGGCCGCCTCTGTGGGGCGACACAGGGCAGGGCCAGCCCCAGCCCGGAGCCCGGGTCTGCAGCTCAGCCGAGCTGCCCCCCCAAAGGAAGGGACACACGCTCCACAGGCTGGAGTCGCTCTGGGACGGCAGGACACTGAGCGGGGGGGAGGTGTCCTCTTTGCTGACCGTCTGATCCCTTTCGGCCCTGATCCCAGGAAGGGACCCTGGGAAATACAGCTGCCCTGTTCCTTCTGCAGTGAGGCTGAACGACCCTTTCTGTGGCTGTGATCCTGGGCAAAGTATGTGTGTGTGTCCCCGAGGTGCGAGATGGTGAACAGCAGGGGTGTCGGCCCAGGGTTTGCGGCGGGGCAGGACCCCGGCACCTGTGACCAGATCTGCCACCTGCTCCTGGGAAGGCAGGAGCATGGCCCCCAGCTTCCCTGCCTCATCTGAGGATGAGTTCTTCTCAGATGGGGGCTGCTGCTCCCTCAGGGGGTCCTGAGTGTGGCTGAAGGTGGGCAGCCCCAGTGGGCTTGGTCCCACTGCCCCGATGACTCTGTATAACCCGCCTGCCGTTCGCAGACCTCAGCGGGGCAGACGGAAGCTCCTTAGCAACGAGGCTGCACCAGGCGCCTCTTCGAGCTTCACAGTAGTTCGGGAGGCTTAGGGCTGGCAGGTGGGAGCAGGCGTTTTCTCTTTTGCATATGAAGAAATGGAGGCTGGAGAGAATAGAGCATGCTCGAGAGGACACCCTCCTGCACACGCCCCCCCGCCCCCCCAGAAACCCACCCAGAGTTTCGAGATTGAGATGCAAACCCAGGTCTGCAGAGGGCCAGTGTGGGACTCTGTCCTGGGATCGCACACACTGGGCTGGGCCTGCTCCCCTACTCACTCCTGCTTTTTAGATACATCTGTTTTCTTTTAAGGGGCGTTTCATCCCCCTTAGCACCTCTAGCGGGTAAGAGAACCAGGTGGAAGGACGTCGCACGGCTCCAAATGGAATCCACCTCCTTTGATTCCACGGCACATATTTTTCCTCCCGTTTTAACATCTCCAAAACCAGACACATCTTATGGTTGATGGCATCTTACAACCACGCTTGGCCACACTCTTGCCTTGCGGTACAGAAAACAATGGTGTATCTTACAAGTGATGGTATCTTAGGCTGGATGAAATCCTGGACTACAACAGGCTTTCTAATTCTCAGGAGCGTGGGCTACCTCTGGCCACATAACCTCCAGGACCAGTGAGGAATTTCCTCCGTCTGGGTCAACTACAGCAGGCTTTCTAATTCTCAGGAGCGTGGGCTACCTCTGGCCACATAACCTCCAGGACCAGTGAGGAATTTCCTCCGTCTGGGTCGACAGGACTGTGTCAAGTGAGGGTTTCCAGCAAAATATTCTGCACATAATCTTTCTGCCCCTACAGCATGCCCGGGAGGCTTGAGAGAGGTTCTCAACTGGGCATAACTGGCTGTGTGACCTAAAGAGGGTCCCTTAACCTCTCTGGGCCTCAGTTTCTTCATCTCTCAAACAAGGTGGACGTGTTAGGCCAGTGGGTCCCAACCTATAACCATCAAGGGCCCCTTTGATTACTTCTTCCCACGGGTCTTATGTTTTGAAGGGTTTCTGCCTATCAAACGCAGTGCATGAAGTAATAGTTCATTTCTCATTCTTGATTAATCAAAGGCACGTGGTAGTACCAAGCAGAGATTCTGAGCAGCATGGAATAGTCCACGTGACCACACGGAGTGGATCTCACTGTTGACGCGTGTAGCGTCTTCATAGAAACAGGCGCGTCATCCATTAGGCTTGTCAACCCCACAGGCTTAGCATCGCATCTGGAACCACCCAAAGGGGTGCGTGTGACAGCACTGGGGACACCTAATCTGCTGGGGGACATGGAACCCCCTGAGAAGCTGATGAAAGGCCTGGGACGCTTTGCCCAGAGGAACGTCATCCACGGAAAATAATGCACTTGGCTCGGGGGCTGAGGCCTCATCTTGCATCTCACAATGACCCCGGCGCAGACGTCTCTGGGCCCCCCCACCTTGCACCCTCTAAGGCAGTGCTTCTCAGCTGGGCCGCACCACCACCCAGAGACCTCCGCACATCACCAAGCTGCCTGGATTTCGGGGGGTGGGACCAGGCCTGGATCCTTGACTAAGTCCCCAGGTGGTGCCAGTTGAGAACCACCGCGTAGTTTCCTAGTCAACAGGGGTCAGTCCTGTCCCCTCCCCCAGCAGGGTCCCAAGAACATCTTCCCCTGAGGCCGCGGCCTGGAGGCCCTTGGCCCAGCTCAGGACTGCCCCTCCCGCCACTTCCCTGTCTGCATCAAGGTGTTTGCTTTTTTTTTCTTTGCCGTACGCGGGCCCCTCACTGCTGTGGCCTCTCCCGCTGCGGAGCACAGGCTCCGGACGCGCAGGCTCAGCGGCCATGGCTCACGGGCCCAGCCGCTCCGCGGCATGTGGGATCTTCCCGGACCGGGGCACGCACCCGTGTCCCCTGCATCGGCAGGCGGACTCTCAACCACTGCGCCACCAGGGAAGCCCTATTTTTATTTTTTGTAACTTTTATATACATGTGAAATGATTTCCAAATAAAAAGTTTAAAAAATTCTCTGGAATGTTTAAGGGTGGTTTTGCCAAAAGAGCTGGTAAGGAATAAATTTTTTTTTTTTTTTTTTTTTTTTTTTTTGCGGTACGCGGGCCTCTCACTGCTGTGGCCTCTCCCGTTGTGGAGCACAGGCTCCGGACGCGCAGGCTCAGCGGCCATGGCTCACGGGCCCAGCCGCTCCGCGGCATGTGGGATCTTCCCGGACCGGGGCACGAACCCGTGTCCCCTGCATCGGCAGGCGGACTCTCAACGACTGCGCCACCAGGGAAGCCCAGGGTGTTTGCTTTGACAGGAGCTTTGGGGGAGAAGGGGGGTGACAAGGAGCAGTATTTTCAGTCCAAATGGAGGAAAGTTAAATTACGCAAGAAAGGAAGAAACTATGTGCTCCCAGGGGAGGGAGGGGTGCTGTGAGCAATGCAGCCGCAGCACACTGACCCCCTAAGAGAGGAGCATGTCCCGGTCACAGGAACGGCTGGGATCTGCAAAGCAGGCAGGGCTGCAGCTCAGCCAGGGCGGCAGCAGGGCCCTCGCCCACAGGGGAGGGTCTGGGCGGACACGCTGTCCTGATTAAGGTCTGGACAGCAACAAATTCACACTGGCCCTGACGTGCAGAAGAAATCAGGAGGCGAGTCCAAGTCGGTGGGGCCCCCAGGCCTCCCCTGGGGTGTCACATAGTGTCTGCTGGGGACACCCAATGGGATTTGCCATCCGGGGCAAGAGAGTTTCAAGTCCTTCAGGGGGTGTCCTGCTTGGGACCCGGTTGGCTCTTTAGGAAACGATCTTTCCTGTGGACAGGAGAAGTCAAAGCTGCCCAACGTCGGGACGGATCGCCAGAGGGCGTCTTGGGAGGGAAGGGGTCAGTGGGCTTCAGTCCCAGCCCTGGCCGTGCCCCTGACTAAGTGTGTGACTGTGCAGACATTTCGCCTCTGGAAGCCTCAGTTTCTTCATCTGTAAAATGGCCGGATGACAAGCTCAGAGGTCTTCCGCGTGGGTGACATGTCCCCACGACCATCTGCCAGTACACCTCCAGCAAGATGCTCGTGGCTTTCGTCAAGCGGTTCAGAGATGCCGGGTCAGCAGAAAGAGCGGTGGAAGAGGCCCTGCGGAAGACCGACTGGGGCCGGAGCCAAATGGCCCTGCTGAGCTGTGCACCGGCTATTTGCATAGAGTTGATTCAACAGTATCTGGCTCCCTACAGAGACTGGGTTGGATTTCTTTGGAATATTAAGTACATTTTTCAAAACCATAGCCTGTAGCCAATAGGGCAGAAAGCCCTGCAGAGGGTGAAGCTGGCCTTCTTACCAACCAGGACACGGGCAGGCCGGGAGGGGCGGGCAGGTCACCCAGGCCGTGTAATTTTAGGAACAGCCCATTTATAGAGAAGAAACATGGCCAGAAAGTTGCCTGTCAGACCCAGGGGAAAGCAGGCGGGGTGCAAAGGTCATTGCAGGGTTTTCCTCTCCTCGACAGCAGCTGAATGGCTTCTGGGCTGGGGTCGGGGAGGGGACCAGCCGGTGCAGCAGGCCCAGGACGCTGGGGCTCCCAACACGGGAGGACCCCGGGGCAGGAGTGCTCTCTGCCCGCAGTGCCGGGGCGCCCGTGGCACGGGGAGGGGGCGGAGGTCGCACAGGTGGTGGTGCAGTCCACTCCCCTAAGTGTTTGCTGGGGGTCTCCAGGTGCCAAGCACCACCTGGACTGGGAAGGACCAGGGGCTGGATGAGTGTTCACCCAGTTAGAGCTACCTCTGTCCTCCGCGCCCCCCCTCCCCCAGTCTCATCAACGGCACCACCACGGCCCAGACCAGGACCCCCGTGGTCGCCACTCTGGACTCCTCACTCTCTTGCAGGGACAGCAAGGGCCAGTCTCCTCGTCACACGGGCACATCTCATGGGACTTACTGCGGGTCGGGGCTGGGAGGGGACTCACATCACCTGTTCTCTTCCACACGCAGCTCAGAACCCGGAGGGATGCTGCCTGGCGCTGTCCCCGCCCCCCTCCCAGCAAATCAGCCTGTCCGCCCTACTCGTCCCCGCCCGCACGGGTTTCTGCAGTTACAGGCGTCACGGCGTGTTTGCTGCATTCGGTACTTCGTCTGCCTCCCCCTCTAGATTCTTGGTTAAACCTCACTCATCTTAGCATCTGCAGCAGAGCCCTCCACGTATGACAGATGCCCCGTAACTCCCCATGGAAGCAGGAGGGACAGAGGAAGGGGGCAGAGGAAAGAGTCAGGTCTAACCCTTTTATATTCCGGATGAAGAAACTGAGGCCCAGAGAACAGTGACTTTTCCAAGGACCCGTGACCGGCCGGGGGCCTAGAACTCAAGAAACCTGACGTCCACTTCATGCCCTCTTCACCCACTGGGCTGCGGACACTCCCAAGCAAGCTGAGGGGTGTCTGGGCTGCAGCGGCGACGGCTCAGAGTGGCCACCACAGGCTTCCTCCTGGACCGGTCTCCCCACCGCGGCCCTGGGCAGACCAGATGTGCATTTCCCCCGCGTAGGGGCCTGTCCCCCAGCAGAAGCTGAAGCACAGAGAGGCAGGATGCCCGGACACCACGGGGTCCTGCGACATCCCAGCACCTTAAGAAGGGACCCAGCAGAAACGCCAGCCACGGGGCCCCTCAGCTGTTCTTCCTCAGATGACCTGTCCCAGGAGGTGGGCAGAGGCCACCATCAGTGGGATGATGGTGAACAGAGTGAAGGCTTCTCCCCTCGGCAGGGGGGTGAGCAGAGGCTATTCCCTACCAGGCCCTCCCCCGGGACCCTGGAGGGATGCTCTCAAGCCACTTCACTGCCCTGGTCGGGCGAGTCCTCCATCACCACTGCCTCCTGTCTTGGTCCGTGTCCCCCTAAGGGACCCCAGGGATCCCCTGGAGTCTGAGCCCCACTGGCCCCTGAGGGAGGTGCTGACACTGCAGCCAGCGCCCCGGGCAGGACAGAGCTTCCGGAGGCAAGGCAACCCCAGGCAAGGGAGCCGCTGCTTCCCTGGCTCTCCCACAGCCTGCGTAGCTCCTGGGAGGTTGGAAAAGTTTTGATTATTAACACTGCCAAGGAGCTAATTAAAATAATACATTAGAGAACAACGTTGCAGGGGTGATGGGAGCTGTAGGGACCCGTGTAGGAAATGGGAGGGGGAGGTAAAGCATTTCCTAGGCGGCTGCGTAGGAAGCTTGGGTCACGCTTTCTCTTTTAGGGTCATGAAAGCTTTGGCATTTTTGGTTCCTGACTCAGAGCTGTATCCAAGGGAGCCGCCCCTGCCCAGTGAGATGGTCATGTTCAACTCTGCATTAGTCGAACTGCATGGTGGGGGTGGGGTGGGAGTCAGGGGCAGGGCAATGGTGAAGGATGGGGGGCAGGCATGGGTTGAGTAGCGGGTAGGGGTCCAGAGGTGGGGCAGAGCTTAGATACAGGATGCGGGTGTGTATTGCGATGCTGTACTTCAGTTCTGCTTATAATCTTCATGCGCTGCGTGTCTGAACTGTCCACACCATCAAAACGTCCTAATCCAGGTTCAACCCTGACTCCTGGAGACATTTTGGAGTCCAAGTAGGCATCAGAGTGGTGGGTCTAAGGCTGTGGTTACGAGTCAGTGGTCTATGGAGATGGGAAGGGCAGCAGACGCAGAGTCAGAAAGCCCAGACTTGACCTAGAACTCTGCCAGGCATCTCAGCTGAAGTTTTATCATCTACAGAATGGGAGTGAAGATAATGACAGAGTGCTTGTAGAATCATTTTGGAGTGTAAGGTGGTTTATAACCCTCACACTGTGCTACGGTGGCAGCTGGCGGAGACTTTGGTTTAAAGTCTCACCAAGACCTTGCACTGCATGACCGGCACCTGAATCCTGCCCACCTGGGGGTGGAGGGGGTGCTGTTTCCCCCCATCTCACTGCTCTGGGTGTTTCAAACTTTGGGATGTAAACATTTAGGGCTGTGAGCTACACTTGGTGGGTGGTAACCTGTGCTAAACAACAAAACCAAACCAAGCCACCACGCTATAGAGGAGAAAGCATCGGAGTGCACCGCACACGGTAAGGGTAAGCTTAGCTTCGTGAATGCTGCTTCACGTGAGCAATTCTTATGCTTCCATGAACTTCTTATATGGGTCACATGATCCCCGAAGCCGCCAAGCCAGAGCTGTGGATGTAGGAAGCGGTTAGAGACGAGGCGTGCCCCTTAGTCTAATAGCGTAGCTATTAGCGTAGCTATTAATCATAATAGCGTAGCTACGCGTAACAGCTAAGCACCAGGTAGGCATGCGCCAGACACCGCGCGAAATGTTTTCCTAAATATTCGTCTTTAATTCTTACAGGTACTGATGTTCCCGTTTAACGTATGCAAAACGTGACGCTCAGTGAGATGGAGTGATCTGCCTAATGTGTTAGACTGCTCAAGGTTGCCCTAATAAAACGCCATAGAGCAGCTTAAACAACAGAAATTTATCTCTATTTCTCACGGTTCTGGAGACTGGAAGTCCTCCAAATAAGGTGCTGGCTGATTCAGTTTTGGTGAGGACCTTCTTTGCTTACAGAGACGGCTGTCTCCTCACTGTGTCCTCACGGCCTTTCCTCTGGGCAGGCTTAGAGAGACAGCTCTCTTCCTCTACCTGTAAAGCCAGTCCCATCGGATTAGGACCTCACCCTTGTGACTTCATTTAACCTTAATCACCTTCTAAATGCCCTGTCTCCAAATACAGTCACATTGAGGGTTAGGGCTTCAGTCCCTAGGGGTCACAGTTCAGTCCGCAGCACCTAATCTTCCACGGCAAATAGACAATGGGGTCTCAATTTGAGCCTGAACTTGAGCCCAAGTTTTCCCGGCACCCGGGACACTGGGAAAACGCGGAACTCAGAGCTGGAGGCAGCAGGTGACGTCAGAGCTGACGGCCAGGCACACCGGCTTAGGGGTCAGAGAGAGGGGCCCCCAGCTCCGGGGCTTCGGGCAGACTGCTTCTACCTTGCTAACGCAGGGCTCTCGCAGAGCCGCTCACAGCCTCGGGGCGCTGGGAGGATGCGCGCGGACGCACAGCCCAGGGAAGGCCTACAACAGAAGCTCCGTGGATGCTGGGAGCTTTGTCCACGGACGGATTCCAAGCGTCCGCAACGGGGCTTGGCACTTAGCACGTGCTTAATAAATGCCATGGAATAGATTTTCCATCATCACTGACCAGAGTACCTGGACGTTAGCACCAGCTCTCCTTAGCACCACGACAAGACCTCGGGCAGGATTCCGAACTGGGTGTACCTGCTCCCTGTCTGTAACATGAGGATAACAGGGATACAGCCGCCAGGGTTGACCTGCGGATCACAGGGGATGGTCTACGGAAGGTCGTTATCCAGCAGTACCTCTCAGATGCTAGGCATCGTAACCCCGGTCTCTCCTGGTTTAGACAGGGCAAACGGGGACACTGTGGACCCTGGACGCACCCCTGATATCTGGGACTCCCACATCTCTCTCTTGCCTGAATTCTCAGCCCCCATGCTCTCCCTGGGATTCTCACCCAGTCCCGTGGCTGCAACCACCATGGGGGTGGAGACGATGCCCATCTGAGACCCAGACCCCTGAGCTGACTTCTCTCGCTGGGCATCTCTGTTCAGATGGTCTCCTGGCAACTCAAACGCACCACGCCAATGTCTGACGTCGCCATCGGACCCCACGCTGCTTGCCTTCCTGGGCTCCCGCTGTGGGGATGGACTTACATATCCTAGACACCTCTGCCCTCTCGACAGCATCTGATTAATGACCAAATCTTGTCAATTTTGCTTCCTAAAACCCTTGACTCTCCCCAAGTATTTGATGCTCGCTGTCACCCCCTCAATGCAGGTCACCACCATCTGTTGTCCTGATCAGGGAAAAGCCTAGAAGGAATGTCCACAGTGGTCATTTCTGGGTAGACAGTATTATGGGTTGAACTGTGTCCCCAGGAAGATTTGTTAAAGTCCTAACCCCAGCACCTGTGAATGTGACCTTATTTGGAAATAGGATCTTTGCAGATGTAATTAATTAGGGTACAGTCATTAGGATGGGCCCTAATCCTGTATGAGTGGGTCCTTACAAGAAGAAGAAAATGCTGTGTAAGGATAGAGACACACAGGAAGGACAGCACGTGATGACTGCTGTCGAAAGCCAAGGACTCCACGATGCCCGCCCCCACCAGGCGCTTGCAAGAGGCAAGCAAGGTCCTACCTAGAGTCTCAGAGGGAGCGCGGCCCTGCTGACACTCGTTTCGGACTTGACTTTGGCCTCCAGAGCTGTGAGACATCAATTTCTGTTTTCTTAAGCAACTCAATTTATGCTCCTTTGTTACAGCCCCCTAGGAGCCTAATACCCTGAGATATGGGCCATTTTTTTCTTACTCATATTTTTTAGTATTTTATCAATTATTAGTGGATACATAAGACTTTATGAGCTGGAAAAGCACACTTATTACAGTAAGTCCCCGACATACAAACCTTCCAGGTGCAAGCTTTCAAAGATGCAAACGTGCATCTGGTTCCAGCAAAGGAACCAGAACCCGCGCCATCAGCGTCAGGCGTGAGTGACACTGCCGCTTCCTCCGTCTCCTGTTGCTGGCGACCCTTCAGCTCTACCATCTCCCACCTCCTCTCCCTCCTCCAGGCAGTAACCCTTCCTGCCTGCTCACTCGATGGCAGCCTGTGTGCCGGCTGTTGTGCTGGTGCTCCTGTACTTTTCAAGGTGCTGCACCGCAAGATTAAACATGCTTTCTTTATTTTCTGTTTGTTTGTTATGTATTACTTGTGTGAGAAGTGTCATAGACCTATCACAGTACAGTACTATATAACTGATTGGGTTAGTTGGGTACCTAGGCCAACTCTGTTGGACTTAGGAACAAACTGGACTTATGAATGCGTTCTCGGAACGGAACTCGTTCGTATGTAAGAGACTTACTGTATTTTTAAAAAAATCCTCACTCAATGAGAATCTTAAACACCCCACCGGATTTCTCTCTGAGAATCGAAACTATCTATGCCCACACAATGACCTGATCATATCACTGTGGCTTTATTATTCCACTGTCTTCATCCATACAACTTCCCTATTCCAGGAAACGCTCGCCCAGGAAGAGAAAAGTTGCAAATAAAACAAGTTCATTGTTCGTTTCGGGAACTTTGCAAAAAGCATTTAAGCAAACGGCAGATTGTTTAACTTCTGAATAGATGGCATTGTATGTCCCCTCTCCAAGACGCTTCTAAACCCTTGCCTCGCTGTGTGTACCAATCCTTAACTACTATACCATGATCCTTCCCAGTATTAAGCAATTTCATTAATCTTAGTGGAAGACTCTGAAAAGGCAAACACAGCCCAGCTTTGCCTCTGCCTTTCTGAGAGGCTTCTGAGAGCGCATCCTTTGCCATGGCAACAAGGAGACTCAGCCCTGCCTTATGAGCAGGTCGATCTGCTGGCATTTTGGGGCCTTCTACAGCTAATATACCCAAAAGACTGCATTTACTGAATGCCTTCTGTGTGCAGAGACGGAATTAAGCACTTCACATACACCATTTCAGGGCGTCTCTGAAATACACTATTAACAGATAAACTGAGGGACTTCCCTGGTGTCGCAGTGGTTAAGAATCCACCTGCCAAGGCAGGGGACATGGGTTCGAGCCCTGGTCCGGGAAGATCCCACATGCCACGGAGCAACTAAGCCCGTGCGCCACAACTACAGATCCTGAGCTCTACAGCCTGCTAGCCATGACTACTGAGCCTGCGTGCCACAACTACTGAAGCCCACGCACCTAGAGCCCGTGCTCCGCAGCAAGAGAAGCCACCGCAATGAGAAGCCCACGCACCGCAACGAAGAGTAACCCACGCTCGCCGCGACTAGAGAAAGCCCGCACGCACCAACGAAGACCCAACGCAGCCATAAATAAATAAATTAATTAATTAATGAAAAAAATAAAAGATAAACTGAGGCACATTAAAAATGTTAAGTTGATTTGAACAAAACTCGATTTGAATCAGGCAGCATCCCATCTAGCAGATGCCAAGGAGCTCCGAGAGCCATACAAAACGAAAGACTTTTCTAGGCAGAAGGGCTGGGAACAAGGAAGTTATATTAGGCAAAACAGCGGGTTGGTCATTGCCAAATAGCTTTCGTTTAACTGGAGACACAGGCTCAGCCAGCGTAGGTGAGTTGCCTACGGCAGAGCCTGTCTGCTGACGGCAACGCCTGCACCGTTAGCCCTCTTCTGCCTCTGCTGACGGCAACGCCTGCACCGTTAGCCCCCTTCTGCCTCTCCAGACACGTTCCAGTGTCTGGCTCTTTTGGGACCTGGTGGTATTCTGCTACCAATTATCTGGATAATTGCCTCAAGTGGACAGACTCTTTTCTTCCTGGATGACCTAGCCCGGGTGGTTTCCCTGGCGGGGAGTCGCTACAGAGACCATTCCCGATGCACAGAGGCAGCCCTGGGCCCCCCAGGACTTATGTTTCTCTGCCTCGG
Source organism: Lagenorhynchus albirostris (assembly GCF_949774975.1). NCBI lineage: Eukaryota > Metazoa > Chordata > Mammalia > Artiodactyla > Delphinidae > Lagenorhynchus > Lagenorhynchus albirostris. The sequence goes on along the minus strand of NC_083105.1, from coordinate 100,583,461 downwards.
GCCTGGAGAATGTGAATCATGAAAGGCAAATGGGCTTCGGAGGAAAACAAGCAGTTGTTTGAGGCTGTCACATTTCCCACCAGGCACTGGAGCCGCAAGTTAGCAGGGGAGGGAGAGCCAGACCTTGCGGACTGAGGCCGGGACGCAAGCTCATGGCGATGCCTGGTTGCTGTGCGGTACGGACTCCACGCCAACCTGCAGGCCGAGTCTTAGGTTCCCCCTCAGTAGCAAATGTACACGTTTGCTTTCAAGTAGGCAGAATTAGCCCATGGGTGGTCTTTGATTTGGAAAAAATCAGCTCCAGAGAGATGACTCACAAAAAGCAAAGACGGCTTGACTCACGCGGTGCTGGAGAAGCGGGTGGCGCGTGCCGGGTTCACTTACCCAGAAGAAGAAGTTAAAGACAGCGAGTAAATACTTCAAGTAGACCGTCAGCCAGTCGTCCTGATCGGCCTTGTAATGGGCCATGGTTGCTGGGCCTGCAAAGAAGACACACGTGTGACCAGGGGTCCACGGAGGCGGCCTCGCCCGCCCAGAGCCAGGCGAGGTTCCCTTCAAAGGGCATCCTAGCCTGTCTGGCCGGGGACTCTCAGACTGGGGGTGTGCAGCCCCAAGCAAAGAGCAGAGAAACGCCAAGGTCATTGGACACAGAATGGAGGTGAACCACGCAGAATTTTCTAGCGCTGTGGATCTTGGTTTGGCCCTTCTGATGCAGGACTAACCTGCAAGTCTTCCTACAGACTTTGCACTGTGCTACTGTGTTCTTATTCTCCCCCCGTCTTAGCAGGGTGTCAGGACACAAGCTCACCTGTCCTGCACACACACACACACACACACTCGGCGTGCCTGCCTTGCGGTGGAATCCTGTGTCATTTGAACAGGACCTCTGCATGCGCAGGTGAGGCACGAGCCCCAAATCAGAGCATCTGTGCTGGAAGGGACCTCGATATCCCCAGGCCACCCCAGCACCTCGACTCTCCAAAGGAGGAAGCAGGTCGGTAGACCGAGTGGTTTGGCAGGAGGATGACAAGACCTGGAGTCTGGCTCCCTGGGTTTAAACCCTGATCTGTCACAAGGTGTGTGAGAATGTGGGTAGTTACGTAACCTCTCGTCCTCGTGCCCTCCTCTGTACCGGAGAGAATAATGATGCCCACGTGGCAGGGTTGTCTTGCAGATGAAATGGGATGATCTACGTGAGGTGTTGAGCACAGTCCCTGGCACGGAGTAAGTGCTCTATACTGTTGGCTATTAATATTGCATGTGGCAGGGGTTAGAACCCAGAGCGCCAGCCCTAAAATTCCTAGCCTTTGCCCCAGAACCATGCTCCTTCCCCTTGTCCCGATGCCCGCTGGTGGGCTCTCTGGGAACCGTGGCGTCAGTGGGATGAGAAGATGGGGGTTCACGTGCCCGGTGATCCTGTTTGCATCTAAATCCCAAAGCAGCCTCCGAGATCTCTCCTCGGGCTTCTCTCATTCCCTGGGCTCCCCCCCACACACGCTCTGACACTCGGAGTGTAGCTGCTCCTTTAGGAACCGTCCCCTTTAGGGGGACCTCTTTTATTCCAGACCCAGAGCAAGCAGGCTTTGGTTCTGCCCACCTCCATCTCCCTCTCCTCCATTCCCACCAGTGTCTGCTCGGGCCCCCCCGCCACTGCCCTGCCCCGCCTCTCCGCGGCTGGTGCCGGCCGGGCCCAGATTACTTCCCCTGGAGCCACCGTGCTGAGTTTTATTTCAAGCTCATGGGCTCCTGAGACAGGGCGAGAGGAAGACAGAAAAGAAGAGGTGGCTGTCTTATTTGGGATTTCTATTTGCAGACCTTGAAGAAGGTAATTTAAGACTTTGTCTTCTTGGTAAAAAAAGACAAAACCCATTTTTCTCCGATTTAGTCTGAGAGGTAGGGTGGTGGAAAAAATACAGAAGGAGAAAAAAGGAAGCCCTATAAAAAAGTGAAAAAAGCGGTGCTAGATGGGGTCAGCCAGGCGACTGGACCGGGAGCTATTACACGGTCATTGTGCAGGTCACCGTGCACGAGGTCCTGACGAGGGACCCTCTGGGCCACCGGGGCCATTGGTAAACTGACCGTCTGTTTGGGGCCCAGCCCCTCCTGTCTGCATTCTCTTCTCCCTTTGCCTGGCCCTCCCCTCCCAGCCGGGGCCCACTGGACTCATGTACCAGAACCTTCTCTAGACCTGCAGACCAAGGGGTCAGGACCCTCTGAAGGAAACTGTATTTTTAAGAGTTCAGGCAGATGACAGGATTTAACAAAAGAAACATATTTCTAATGGTAAAGTTTCGGCCCCGAGGGGTAGAGAAGACAGAAGCCCACAGTGCTGTGGAATGGCAGGGTCAGCAAAAACCTCTGGACTCACTTAATCCAACCTTCCGCAGAAGTAATGAGGAAATTAATACATGTCTGAGTTAAGACTCATTTTCAAATGACCTCTCTCAAGTCACATGGCTAATGGTTGCCTAACCCCCTGTTCTGTGCTCCTTACACAGGACCCTACCATACGTGGGGCCCTATGCTAGGGCTGCCAGAGGCCCCCAAAGAAGTGTCAGAACCTTGTCATTTCCCGGCTGTGTGACCTTGGGCAAGTTACTTAATTTCTCTGTGCAGCTAATTTACTGAGCACTTACTACGTGCCAAGCCCAGGATTAAGTGCTTTACACGGGCCATCTTGTTCCAGCTTCCCAACAGCCCTATGAAGTAGGGTTATTCCCATTCCTTTTGCAAGATAAGGAAACTGAAGCTCCCACAGGTTAAATAAGCTGTCCAAGTCACAGAGCAAGTAAGTGGCAAAGCCCGAACAGAACAAGGAGCTTCTGACTCAGCCCAAGCTCTTACCCACCATGCAGTGCTCTCAGGACCAGAGCTGCCAGGGGGAGGGAGCAAGGAGGACCGAGGTTGCTGACTTCCTTAATAGCTGTTCTCCCCTCTAGATTAGGACAAGAATCCCCCATTTTAGTTGGGTACTTGGCCCCCTGGAGCAGACGACACTCCCTAGCCTCTCTTCCTACTGGGTACAGCCAGGATTAACTGCTCGCAAAAGGCACGGAAGCAGAAGCAGTGTATGCAACTTAAGGTATCATTTTTGGGTGTATGTTTCGTGTGCATCTGAGAAGGTGAATCCTGTCACTGTAGGGAGCAGAGTTCTATGGGCGTCAATTAGGTTAAATTTGGTAACTGCACTTTTCACAGCTACATCTTCGCTGATTTCATGTCTGCTTGTTCTACTGTCTATTGAAAAAAGTATATCAGACTCCCACTAGGACCATGAATTTGTATATCCATCCTTGAACTGTTCATTTTTTTCTTTTAAAAAATTTTTATTGAAATACAGTTGATTTACAATGTTGTGTTAGTTTCAGGTGTACAGCAAAGTGATTCCGTTATATATATATTCTTTTTCAGATTCTTTTCCATTACAGGCTATTACAAGATATGGAGTATAGTTCCCTGTGCTATACTGTTGGTTAACTCTGTTCATTTTTGCTGCATATATTTTGCAGCTATTTTATGTAGTACATTTAGATTTGGAGTTGTGATATCATCCTGGTGGATCAATCTCTACCAATAGTAAATGTCATTCTCTGTCTCTAATAATCAGAAATATCCTTAAAGCGAGGAGAGGCATGTCTCTCTTCACCCCTTCCTTCTTCTAGTTGGTTGGAATGCTGATGTGATGGCTGGAGCTCCAGCAGCCATTTTGAGGCATGAGCTGGAAAGCATGATTTGAAAAGTGTAGAGCAATAAGTTCAAAGAACCTGGATCTCAGATGATTTTGGAGCTGCCACACCATCCATGGGCTGCTCACCTCCAGACTTAGTTTATATGAGAGAACAAAAAAACTTGTAGCTTCTTTAAGGTACATGGTTGAATATTCTATTACCCATAGCTAACTTCACCCTGATGTGGTAGATGGAGTGGTGGGTACAAAGGTCTGCCAGAGCATGCGAGCAGGGGCACTGAGGATGGGGCAGTCAGACGGGTGGTGATGTTGGGCAGTGGCCACAAGCTCTTTTAACTTTACACTCGATCACTAAAATGTTTTGAGCACACCCCATAAATATGTATATTTATTTATAAATTTTATTCATGTACTATTATAGATCTATATGGTAAACATCATCAAATTAATCAAAAAGCTTAATTTTGCTTTTTGTTTTTTAAGATGAAAATAATTAGGAAGAGGAATTCTAACTAGATAGTCTGTCTCCACTTTGGGGCCAACTGATGCAGGTTTTAAAATGGAGGGGTGAGAAGTGTACAGGTAGGTAGGGGTCAGATCGTGAGCAGCTAAGCCCCAGAACTTGGACTCATGTCCTCAAGTGATGAGAACCACAGGAAAGCACGCAGCGAGGCAGTCCCTTGATGAGACCTGCATTTCAGAAAGAGTTCCCTGGCAGGGGCAGAACAGGGCTGGGGCCAACTGGGTGCTTGGGGACCAGTTAAGCAGTTGGTACAGTTGGTGCTGATGTCCAAGAAGGGGACAGGGGGGTCTGAACCAGGCCCGGGGCAGCGGGATGGAGAGCAGGGGACAGACATGGACAGGCAGGCCATGTGTACAGCTAGGAGGAGAAGCAGGAAAGACCTCATCAGCCTTGGGGAGACGGATGCACGAGGGAGCGGGCCGGAGGAGAACAGGCGAGTGCGGGGCCGGCCACAGCACCACGGGCTGCCGAAAGAGCCAATCACAGAGCGTGGCAGGGCTCACCTTTTCCAGAGCAGCATCAGCGGAGGATGACTCGGGTCAGGAACCCAGGAGTGGGGGCGGGGGGGGGGATCTGGAGACCCAAGGTAGATATTTTCAAATGAGAAGGCGAGGGAAGCAGCTAGAAGGCCTAGTTGAGGTTGAGAAGTGTCTTTGCCTTGTAAAGAAGGGAGATTTGCATGCTCATTTCACTGGGAAAGATTCCCAGCCACCACTAAACCCTCCTGCCTAGTGACTGGGGATGGGTGGACCGGCTGAAGGTGGGGGGAGCAGAAGAGCCCGTTTCTCCCAAGTGGTTCCAGATAGGGCCTGGCAGGCAGCCGTCCTCATGTATTCTCCTCCCCTGGCCCTTCTTTCACCCCAGTTTTCCTCAGCCCTTCCCTGTGATTATGAGCAGGGGCAGGGGCGGGGGGTGGGGGGTAGGAGGGAGGGAATGGCCACGGCAGCCCCTGGAGAGGGGAAAGTGAACCCAAGCTGCCTGACTGGCCTTATCTCTCCCCCACCTCCATCTCCCCCACCAAGGGACTGGAGGAACCAGGGCTTCGGATCACCCTCCAGGACCATTTTCCCTGAGCTCTGAGGAGTGTCATGAGCCCCATTTCAGCAAAGGACGTCTCTTCTTTGGCCTTGTAACTGGCCTGCTGCCCCCACCCCCGGCCCTTCCCGGGCCCGCCCCTGAATCTGGAACCTTGCCCACTGACCACAGCAGTTTGTCTAGGTCCTTATTAGTACCTTTTTGTGCTGCGAACAGGCTGATTGACTTTGGACACTTCCTGGCTCTGTCCCTTCACCGTCTCCCAGGCTCAGGCAAGCAGCCCCTCTCCCCTGGGTGTCTGTTTCCCCATCTGTGGGGCGCGGCAGCCGTTCTCAGGAGCATCAGAATCTGGAGGGCTGGTCGACAGGGACAGCTCAGCCCAGGGTGTCCGATTCATCAGGACTGGGGTGGGACCCTGGAGAACAGACTCCCGGGCAGGACGACCAGCTATGTGATTTGCCCAGGACTGAGGGATTGCTCGGAACGCTGGACTTTCAGGGCTGAACCTGGACCCCCCGGAGTGAAGTAGGGGGGTGGTCACCCGACTCCCAGATGCTGCCTCTGGTCTGGGGACCACACTCCGAGTCAGTGTTCTCCAAAGCCCCTTCCAGTTCTCCAAGTCCATGGCCTGCACAGTGTAATTACCCTGTGATTACCCTTTGCATCTGAACAGACGTAACCGAGCGGGTGGGGCGGAGCCCCAGGGTGGGTGCACCCTCTCACACAAAGTCCACATTTAGGACGAAGATTTCCCGGACAGCCTGGTGATGCAGCCTCAGGGTGCCGGGTCTCCAGGCCACAGCTCTGACTGCAGAACAAAGCTGGGATTCAGGGAGAGCCAGCAGGCCTGGGGGCCTGTGCTGTAGGACATCTCAGAAAGGCTGCCTCAAATGCCTTGATGGTGAAGGATGGATCTGGGGACCGCGTCAGGCCGGATATGTAAAATTATGGGCCCTGAGACCTGGGGGGCATCGTCTCTTCTACGGCTTCTCGCCACCCCACTCCCCCCCAGAGAGAATGAGTCTCTAAGTGCAGAGAAGATGAGGGACACGTAGGCAGAACCCCGTCGGCTGGCTGGATGTGCCGAAGTCCCGGTGGGCAGGGCAGGGCTCAGCCAGAGGGAGAGACCAGAGCAGAGTGGACCACGCTGGGTGCTGGGGCAGGGCAGCAGAGGGCAGGCGGGTGCCTGGGACCTGACCGTATAGATACGAGGCTCTGTCGGCCCCTGGACCAGCTGCATCCTTTGCCCATTCAACAGACACGCATCAAGCCCCCACCGTGTGCCAGGAGCTGTACATAGAGCCCCTGGGGTTCGCCCTCACGGAGCTGACAGCAGCCGTGGGGCTGGGGCGCAGCACACGTATAACCTCCAGACCCTGCCCGTGGCCCAGAGGAAGTGGCCCATGGGTCCTGCCAGGTTGCGATGGGGGCGCAGTGGTCCTTGAGGACAGGCGGGGCTTCTGCACGGGGCGGCTGCTCAGCCAGAGGGGACAGCATGAGCAGAGGCTGGACGCTGCAGCTGCAGAAAAGCCTAGAAGGTCAGGTCAGGGGCCAGGGGTCAATCCGGCTGGCCGCACTCGGTGTGACCTTTCCCTCCCCACACGCTCTCTGCTCCTGGGCTCTCACCAACCTCTTGTTCTCTGCCTGCTCCGGTTAGCACAAGCTCAGGCTGCGGGTGCCCTGCCTCTTCATGCCCTGAGGGCGGACTGCCCCATACTCGGGGGTGGAGGGGGAGCTTGGTGTTTCTAAAATAAAGACAAAGCCAGTATATTTGCTGTGGAAAAACTAGCTCCACCCTCCCCCTCAGTTAAATAAGTCCCACTTTCCTCCTCTGGGTTCTTGGTCAACAAGAGGCCAGGCCTGTGTGGCGGTCAAAGAGGTGGAAAGGAAAAAACAGTCCAAGCGGTTTAACCTGTAACTGAATTTAGGCTTCAAGTGAACCCTGGTTGCAATCCCCGCATGTGTGCCCCTTCTTTGCTCTCCTGCCCCTCTGTTTAATTTCCACGTGCCTGAGACCCTATTCCTGGTGGGTGGAGAGTCCCTCTGCAAGGGTCAGAGAAGTGAGGCTTCCTCGGGCCTCTGAATGGGACAGCTGAAGGGGAAGCATCCCTGGCTCGGCCCTGAGGAAGCCGGGCTCTGGGGGTGGGGTAGGGGTGACACACTGGGGCCAAAGTCACACTGCAGATTAGTGGCAGGACAGGGAGCTGGCCTTCTGTCTCCATGGCCACCAATAGGATTTTGAGGGGCTTCCCTGGTGGCGCAGTGGTTGAGAGTCCGCCTGCCGATGCAGGGGACACGGGTTCGTGCCCCGGTCCGGGAAGATCCCACATGCCGCGGAGCGGCTGGGCCCGTGAGCCATGGCCGCTAAGCCTGCGCATCTGGAGCCTGTGCTCCGCAACGGGAGAGGCCACAACAGTGAGAGACCCGCGCACCGCAAAAAAAATAAATAAAAAAAAAACCCTCAGCACCAAGAACTCTTAGTCTTTATCCCCAGAGACTCATGTTTTCCTAAGTACGGGACTACTTTCTGCTTCATTTGCAGGTGCCAACGTGCATTCAGTGAATTAGTCAGGGCTGTGTTCAGAACCTGAGGCAGGTGGTTTCGCTGCCTTCTGACTCTCTACATTTATACATACACAGAGTCTTTGGAAGTTCTGCCTGTAGGCGAGTATCACCCTCTGCTGTTTTTCCTGGGTCCTTTTTAAAAAAATCTCATCTGACCCATGAAATGAGGGCTTCCCCAGTGCTTATGAAAAGAATGAGTGAACAAACAAAAACAGTTCTAGTCAGTGGGTCAGAAGATCCTGGTGTGAATACCAGCTGTCACCTACAGCAGCGTGACCCTGGGCAAGTCACAGGACCTCTGGGCCTCAGCTTCCTCCTTTGTGAAATGGAGCTGATGCTGGTCCAACTTTGCCTCCCTTGCAGGTTGGCTGTGAGGATCAAATGGGCTGAAGAATTTGCAGGAACTGTGTGTACTGGTTTTTACAGCCTCAGTGCCATGCCAGGGTAAAGGCATTATTACAACCAACCCCCAAGAGGTCCTTGAATGAAGAACAAGGTGTGGGTAACTCTATGGAATACATCAGCCAGAGGCCATGTATCTGATCGTTGGGGATACAGTCTTAAAGCCTCTGTATCTAAGCCCACTTGCCTACTCGTGGACTCCACTTAGATGGCCATGACAGGAGACCTTGTCCCCAGGTGACCAGGAAAAATTCAACTGCAGAAGATCAAGACCTTACTTTAAAAAAGTAGATTGGTTCAGACAGGATAGTCATTTTAAAAGAAGGGTGGATACAAATATTAATAATATTTAACTAAGGCTAATCTTGAGATTAGCCTTAAAATCATGAGAACCTATCAACTAACCAGTTGTGGAGGAAGGCAAGGTAAGAATGATAAAGAATTATACTCTCTATAGAATTACAGGGAAATCAATTTGAGATTATACATCAGAAGGCAACTGAGAGGTGCAGGGGAACTTTACCAAGGGTTATCCTAGAAACAGTGCAGTTGACACCATGTAGGTGTCTATTTACCATGTTTAAGTATAAAACTGTAAAATATCTATTTGGACATTATTTTTCCTAGTCTTCTCTTTCTTTTTATCATTCATCAATACCTCCCTTTCTAAGTTCTGTTTCACCCAAATGTGTCTCTAAAATGCAATTTTTGTATAACCTTCTGCTAGATGGGTTGGTCTAAGTTTCATTTGAAAGTCTTCTAAACTCTCCTACATTGGTCATCTGAAATTTTCCAGTTTGTACTGGCATTTCACTTGAAAGTATGGCAAAAATCATTTTTTCTATACCTTTTTCTTAAAAGGTAGAAATAGATGAATGTTATCACTCATTTGTTGTATTTTAGTGTGAATTTGTTAAATCGGATGATTTCCTATTTTTCTAAATTTTTAATATTGAAGTTTAATAAATATATAGTAAAGCACAGAGGTCTTAAGTGTATAGCTTGATGATCTTTTTCAAAGTCAATACATGCATGTAAGGCTATGTATTTTCCCCTGAGTACTGCTTTGGCTGCTTTCCGCACATTTTAATTTGTCATATTTTCACTATTCATTTCAAAGTACTTTCTAATCCTCACTGCAGTTTCTTTTTTGATCCAAGATTATATGTATGTTGCTTGATTTTTCAGACATTTGGAGAATGTTTTAGTTGTGTTTTTCTTGTTGATTTCTGGCGTATTCTACTGTGGCTGGAGAATATGCTCTGTATAACTTCAGTCCTTTGAAATTTGTTGAGACTTTGCTTTATGGCCCAGAAAACCGTTTCTTTCAGTGAATGTTCCATGTGTGTTGAAAAGAGTGTATACTTTCCAGTTTTGTTAATTATGTCGTTAAAACATATATTCCTACTGGAAAAAAAAGAAGGGGGAAAAAGGAAAGGGTTTTGGTGAACATTAAGCACCTCATCTCAGTTCTCAACAAGATGCTGTGAAAGAAACATCCTCTGTTGGGTGGGAGAAGGGGCTCCAGGGGAGGGCTGCTGCCTAGGGGGCCTGTGGGTGGGGCTCCATGGGATAGCATGGCTAGCCCTCTGCCATCAAAGCAGGGCTAATGAGGTCATTAAGCCCAGAGAGTGAAGGATGTCGCCCCTACCCATTCCCTCCCTTCTCATAACCCCTCTGCCCCTATGCAGGATTTAAGGAGGACTGGGCTTGGCATCCAGAGACCTGGGTTCTTGTCCCATTTCTGTTTCCTAAGTTGCTCTGTGACTTTGGGCCTCAGTTTTTCTCATCTATAAAACTGCAATGACTCTATCTCCCTTACTGAGATGGGTAAAGTTGCAACTCCATTGCAGGACTTACTGCTGTCACGTAATTTCTGCATCACCTGAGGCTCCATGTGTATGATCGTGTGCCTACAAATAACAAGGACCAATACTTATTGATCATGTACCACATGTCAGGTATGGTCCTAAGCCTTTTGGAAGGGTCCCCTCTTTTAATTCTCCTAGTAACGCCATGAGCAGACATGAGCATCACCCCACGTGACAGATGAGGAAAGGGAGACAAAGGTTACAGAGCCTGCCTGGGCCAGGCTGTCAGTAAGGAGGGGGTGGGATTCAGAGTCATGCAGACTGGCTTCAAAGTGGACTCTTCTCAGGGGGACCATATGCTCCACTTTGCCCACCCAATGCCAGTTTCTCTGGACAGCCCCGGTTCACACCTATTGTCTTGGCATGACTATTTGCAGGGGCCTTTTCACTTAAAAAAATATCCCGGTTTGGATGTTCATTCAGTCCTGGCTCTTTACCACTATCTTAAATTGGGTGTCAACAGTATTCAATATTTCTCGAGCCCCTGACTCTTTCTGCCCCGATCCCCTCCACACACTATAGGTTTCTCCAACCCACATGCTCTGACACTCAGGGTCACCAACCCTACTGAGAAGCATAAGGTGTTTCCCTTAGCCACAGCATTTGCTAAGACCTGAGCTCAGCCTGTATGCTAAGCATGCCCCTCGGCGCCTGACCTGAGGGTGTCACGGGATAGGGAAGGAATGAATGAACGGATGAACATATGCACCAGAGAGCCACGTAAAAGCCCCTGCACGCTCTGAGAGTTAGAGAAATATTTCCCACAAGTTCCCCAGGACACCTGGGTCAGAGGTGATGAAAAGGAGAGAAGCAAAACCTACACCATCCTTTCCTCAGCCCGATGCACGCGAGTGTGGAGGACGTTTCGCGTGGAGGGTTCAGCACAGGCTCAGCACCTCCCAACAGGCCTCCTGGGACGTCCTGCCCAAGCCACCCACGGACCTTCTCTGTCCTCTCTACGCCACCCTCTTCTTCCCCTCATCTTTCAAGGCCAGCCCCAGGTGAGAAACCCAGACCTATGTCCATGGTACATCAAAGCAGAAAAACCCTTCTGAAAATAATATAACTGAGGCACAAATGGGACCAGGACGGTTCCACTGGGGGGAAACACCTGGACACACAGGTGCTCCCGAGAGAAGCCTGACCTCAGAAGAAACCACAGGCTTTGAAAATGAACGAGCATCAGCCCCTCCTCCGACCCCCATGCACCCTGCGCTGGCTCCAGCCCTTGGGGATGGCTCTCCAGCGGAGGCTGGGGAAGCCCACAGCCCCTAAGGGCCGCCCCAGGGGGATCTCAGGGCTGAAAAATACACTGGCTTCCTCCCCCTCCTCCTACAGAAGGCTCAGCATGGCGGGGGCAGCGTGCACGCGCGGGGTCTGAAAGTAGCTCATTAAATAAGCAAACGCCAGACCCGAGGGAGGCAGGTCGCTCTGCTCTGCGCCAGAAACGTGTGCTTCCCCACTCACGGAGACGAGACGTTTGAGAGCACAGAGAAGCCGTCTCCAGCCCCAGCGCCTTGCCCAGGTTCTGGCCGGCAGCCCCCAAAGCCCAGCCCCCTGTAACTTCGGCCAGTGAAGAGCGGTGGGCCCCTCACTGGGGCCAGGTCTTTAACTGTCTCAAGGGCTCAGCGAAGCCGGTGCTGTCACCTCTATTTGATAAACAAGGAGGCTGAGGCTCCCCTGGTACACCGAAACATCAGGTCGTGGTGTCAGGGAAGCTGAGGTCAGGGCTCCTCAGGTCTGAGCTTTCCGTAGGCTTAGAGGGGAGGGAGAAGTCACCTCCATCCGGAGTTGACTTTCCTGTCCAAGTCTGGTCCTCGGAGCGTGGACACACCTCCCGAGAAGCCTTGCATAGCAAGGATGGAGGCTCAGAGGTGGCCCATTCAGGGCGCGCTCAGGATCTGTAAGGCAAGGAACAGTGGCAGCAGGGAGTCCTGAGAGCCCAGGCTGCCGGGACTCAGCAGAGGGTGGGACGTGGGGGTGAGACAGAGACAGAGCGTCACCCAACTTCCAGGGGAGCCGCACACATCAGAGTCCCCATGAGCGGCTGCCCCGGGACTGAGCAGGTGTGCACGGCTGCTCACTTAACAAGCTGCTCACCTGCCTTCTCTCTCTCCCTTCCCGTAAACCAGGCTCCTTACCACCCTCCTTCCCTGCCAAGCCTGGGTGCCCTCCTTCTCAAGGGACCAGCTGGGTGAAATCCTGGCTTTTACTGGAAGTTGCCAGGCAGGGACTGGGCAGCACAATATACAGTGGGAGGGCAGTGGGGTGGGTGTCTCAGGGTTGGGCTGCCCAAGCCCCGTGAGGGTGGGCAGTGAGGGTGGGAAGACGTGTGGGGGCTGGTACACCTGACTACTCCCCACCCCATGGACCCTTTTAAACATACGAACTAAACTGTGACCTGTAGGCAGACATCCTCCCCTTTTTCTAGAGGAGGAGAGGTGCATTGAAACTTACTTTAGTTTGATTCACCAGGTAGTCAAGACGGCTAATGTTCGACCAAAAGCTGTCCTCCCCTCCTTCCATTATAATGGAGTTGGAGCTGGGTACATGGCCACTGAACCAGTGGCTACATTTCCCAACCGTCTAAGTGGCCGTATCTGGCTGTGTAGTAGTTTTTGACAAAGGAACGTGAGTAGAAATGCTACTTCCAAGCCTGAGCCTTAAAATATTGCCCCTGCACATCTCCACCATCTTCCCCCCTCCCAAGAACTGGGCCACAGATGTGCCTGAAACCCAGTTTCAACCACACAGACGAGGACAGCCCCTCAGAGCAATGGTTCTTCAACTGTAGAGTCTACGAGAATCCCCTGGAAGGCTTTTACAAACACAGGTTTCTGGGCCCACCCCCGGGGCCCCGCCCTGGTCATTTGCTTTTCCAACAAGCTTCTGCTGGTCTGGGGACCACACACTGCGCTTGGGGATGGTTGAGACAGAAGATCCCTGCAGGACCTCATGGAGCAGGACAGCCTGCCTACCCTGGACCATTCTAAGAGAGAAAAACACATTTTGTTCTTTAAGCCGCTGTCCTGTGAGGCGTCTGGTACAGCCATTCAGCCTTGCCTCTCACTGAATTGTATCCTAGAGGTCACACTCTTCTCTGTATGACATCCCATTGAAAAAGAAGAAAAAAATTCTGTTCCAAGTCCACCTCCAGGGGCCGCAAATTCCTCCTTGATCGGATACACACAGAGCCAGGATGCAATCTCAGGTGTACGATTCCCAAACTAGACCGAATCGCTATGCATGCTCTCTCCCAGGTCTCGCATGTTCCCCTGAATCAAATTATCGCCAGATCCCCTTCTCTTCACCACCAAGGTCTGAAGCCTCGCGTCCTCATCCAGTCCTTCTGCAGCCGCCATGGCCCGCACAGGTGGACCGGGCTGGGGGAGCAGCGGAGGCTGATGAGACGTGAGACCCTAAACCCACCAAGGAAAATCACCGCCGCTCTGAACTAAGACCGCAGGGTTTTAATTCTGATACACTGGGTCTCAAAAGTACCTTTAAAAAGAACAATGCACTGCTGTCAGATGTACTTACTGCTCCCACTAAAACCAGCTTAATTATAGCAAAGAACAGAGTCTATAATTTTTCCCACACTCAGAGATGGATCTATATTATAATTTCCCTGATCTTTTTGAATGAATGGATTAAGCTTTCCACCAAGAAAGAGCTGCTCTTTTCATCACCCACGTGGAGACACACGCGTGAGGCCCCGTGCAGGCGCGGGGGGCTGCTTGGCCATGACCCCCAGGGAAGGCTGGTGTTCAGCACGAGGGGGACTGGGTTGGGGAAAACATGTGTCCTGGACCCCAGGCGAGGGACAGGCGCCGAGGGCTGTCCTCCCTTCCCGTGATTCGCAGAGAGTGATGCTAGGAATGTCCGCGAATGGACACGGTGTGGTGTGTACAGAGGCATCGGCAGACGGGGGAGGGCAGGGCCCAGGGGATCTAACTCAGGGTGCCCCTTGCTGTGCACCAGCACGTGGGCAGGTCCCTACCCCTCTGTGTGCCTCTGTCTTTATCTACACAATGAGGACGCTGGTGTTCTAACGGGACATTCTTTCAAGTAAAATTTCTGGTAGAACCTCAACACATAAAACAGATGAACTGCAGCTTCTCTGGCAGAAGGGGTGTGTTAAGCCCCTTCCCCATCTAAGCTCACTTGATCGCTGTCTCCCCTCCCCACTCCCCCAAAGCCCGAACCACAAAGAAACCCGCTCTAGTGCTCTCTGAGACCATGCAGGCGTGAGCTTCTTTATGCTTTAACTCCATAGCCACCCTGCACTGTCCATGGTCAGGTGAGCCAGGGGAGAGCTGGGGGGGGGGGGTCTAAATCCCAGGAATCTATATCATAGACCCAGAAGATATTTCTAGAACTGAAAGTGACGTCCGAGATCATCTGAGGAGTCTTTCACTTGACAGATGGTTCGGCGTGTGATGGTCCCCGCTGGCCTCAACCCCACCCTACTCTTTCTCTTTCTCTTTCTATTGTGGCAAACTACACATAACATAAACTTTACCACTGTCACTATCTCAGGTCACTTGCACAGATGTATAATAAGGCCAGTGGGTGAGCAGCTCTCAGCAGGACGAAGAGGCCGGCGCTCTTAGCGTCCCCAGCCCACAGACAAGGAAACTCACTGGAGGGCACACGAGCCAGTCTGAGATACAAATCCACCCCCTCATCCACTCCCTGTGCTGCTCCCCCGTCTCCCAGACAGCGTGGCAGGTCGTCCTGCCCAGGCTCCCAGTGCCGGGCCCCCCAGGAGCACGTCCTAGTTTGGGTCCTGCCGGGCCGGTTCACTCTGTGGGCTGCTCTCCAGTTCTGGCCGTGGCATCAAGCTTCGCTGATTCGTGCCCCGCTCCCAGCTGATGGTGAGAGCATCTCCGCCAGGAGGCTTCTGCTCTGCTCCGCTCCGTGCCCTCGGCTTGGGCCTGGGGACCCCGGGTCAGGAGAACTGGCCCCTTCTCTCCCCCAAGGCGGCTCCCAGTGCATCTGACTCACACTGTCCAGGCCCTGGACTCAGCCAGGGAGCCTGAGCCTGGGCTGGGTCTTTGGAAGCTGCACCGGGACCCTGGGGGCTGAGGCCCTGTGACCAGGGCTGGGCGAAAAGGCTGCCAACCGCACACAGGCCCAGAGGAGGCGGCGGCCAGAGACGCCAGCCAGGCGGTTCTGCTCCAGCCCTGCTGGTGCAGGGTTAGGCTGGAAGCAGCGGAAGCAGGTCTTCCCATCACTCCGCCACCCACCCGTCGGTGGTCCAGCCGACACCCGGGTGCTAGTGCCTTGTAGGAATCAGAGAAGGTTGGAAGGGCTGGGTGAACGTGACCCTGAGAGTGGAGGGAACCCCCCCACACCCACAGCCCTCCAGTGAGCCTGGCAGAAGCGGGGGACAGACTGGGCCTGTGGGCCTCCCAAGCTTGGATTCGGGGCTCACAATGGAGCTGGAGGAACTGGGGGTGATGCTGTTCTGAGAGACCAGGGTGCACTTCCTCCGTTGTGGGTACTGAGCAGGGAAGGGGGTAAGACACACTCCTCATAGTCTAGAGCAGGGGTCCTCAACCCCCCCGGGGCCGTGGCCTGTTAGGAACCGGGCCGCACAGCGGGAGGTGAGCGGCGGGCGGGCGGGCAGGCGGGCGAGCGAAGCGTCACCTGCCGCTCCCCACCGCTCGCATCACCGCCTGAACCGTCCACCAGCCCCCCGACCCCCACCCGGCCATGGAAAAATTGCCTTCCATGAAACCAGTCCCTGGTGCCAAAAAGGTTGGGGACCACCGGTCCAGATGGTGCAGGAAACAATCGGGGCCCATTAACAATGGTCCCAGCCCTCAGACTCAACAAGGACTTGCCACCAGGCTTGACTCGGGGACCCAAGTCCCCGGACATGGACGCCCTGACGACACTGCTACCCCCGCCCCCAGCATGGTTCTCTGATGTTTGGTTTGGGCTTTCACATACACGGAGGGAAAATTAACGTCACCCGTACCAGCTGTGTGACCTTGGGTAGGTCACCCAAGTACCTGAACCAGTCTCCCCCTCCGCCCTCCAGGGGTAAGAGGGTGCAGACCTCCGAGAGAGTGACCGTGAAGGCCAGGAAGTGTGGGTGAAGCGCAGCTTGCCCCTCCCCCCATCACACCAGCAGCAGCAGTGCCTCCGTCGAGGGGACGATTGATGGCGGTCTGAAGGCTTTGTGGCTCTAAGGGACTAGCCAGGCTGCCGGGGCGATGCTCTGGCGGGCAGAAGGGGCCCTGGAGAAGCCTATATCACGGTGCACGTGACTTTGGCTTACGGACATTCACAACCTGCTCCTGGGAGTCAGAAAGGCACAGACACTCCTTTCTAGGCATCGGGAAATTAAAAAAAAAAAAAAAGAAAAAGCCCAAATGACACAAAAACTCATCTCTATTCCCAGAGATGATTGGTACAATTTCTCATTTGCTTTCAAAACAGTGCCTGTCTTGTCTCTGGAGCGGGACACCGTGGCTGAGAAGTAAGCCTGAAAGACCATTCCTTCCAAGGAGTTAAAACGTGGAGGCCCCTGAAACTGTATGGGAAAATGTTACTATTTACGTGCTGGGGTCTCATAGGTTTTAGCACATCCCCAAAGGGGTTTATGACTTTGCTCCACAAAAAGGTCAAGGTTCCTTCTTCGGGTAGGTACAGATAAGACCTGAACTATGAACTCCTACGGGAAGGGCTGTGTCTTAGACACAGGCTCAGAGACCCCGCTGGCCCCAAGGATGCAGCAGAGGCCAAGCTGGGGAGGAAGCCAGGTGTCCCGGGTACCCAGACCCCGCTTCAACTTGCTTTTTGCCAGACACACGGATGGTGTATCTATGTGCGTGTGTGTGCAAGGCTGCAGGAGAGGACGTTCATGCATCCAATTCTAAACTCCCATTTTCACTTTGGGTCTTGGATGTAAATCTGCTAGGTCTTAAGTCCAGGAGATGATGTAATTTATCAAAGAGAGTTTGGAAGCTCCTAAGCTCCCTGATAAATAAGCCATGTTTCTTCATCCCAGGTCTGTGAAAACATATTTTCTACGGACTTAGAAACCTCCCCCCATCTTGGAAAGTATTAGAATCTTTCCCCTGCAGGAGAGCCAAGCATACAGAAACTTGTCTTTTTAGAGATACTTGACCTTTCTGGGCAAGGAAATAATGTACGCACATGGCAACTAACCAGCAACCCCCGCACTGTTACCCTAATTCTTTCCAAAAAAGAACTGTAGTTCCATGAGTTCCAGAGGGAGGATGTTATAGAAACGGACTTGGCATCAGAATATCCTAGCTATTGCCCACATCGGCTCCCTAGTCGGGTACCAATTACATCATCACCAGGAGCATCACTACCCATTGTTCCCAAGGTTTGGAAAGCTGCCCGCATGTCCCAGGTCTAGAAGGTGGAGAAGAGACTTCTTAGACACCAGTTCACCCTCACGTGTTGGCCAGGGAGGCCCAGAGGGTGGAGGCCATTTCTCCACTCTCACCAGGTAAGAGCTGGGACTCAAACCCATATCTCTGGTCCTCAGTCCTAGTTTGGGGGTTGCGGGGAGCTGCAGACTCACAGCGCTGCCCCACGGTCATGATCTCTGAGCTCTTGCTGCCTCTGGTCACAACCAAGGCCACCAACGCCAGGACAGCAGGAGCTAAGGAGCGTAGAGTGCCCTGGAGACGCGAAAACTCTAAAAGGATGCCTTGTTACTACTGATAGCGATGATAGTATGTAATATGTAAAATCTATCAATGTAGCTGCTAATTTTCCAAATGAGGAAGGAGGAATTTAAGAACCCAGCCAGCTCTGTGGGGAGCAACTGCATTTTTGACAACCCAGATAGAGTCTTTATCCCTGGATGCTCGTGTGCCTCTGGCCCTTGAATTCTTTCTAAGATAGCACATCGGCAATCACACCCTTCCAAGGACACCCAGGACACTGGGCAAGGCTTGGGAGAACTGGGAATAATTGCTTTACATGTTCATAGGCTCCCCAGCTTAGATTTACTGAAATGCCACATCATGCCTGATTGCGGGCAAACTTCCCCTCCACTTCCACCGATTTTGAGGCCAGACATCCCCGGGTTTGTTAGCTGTGGGATTTGGGTAAAGTCTTTAACCTCTCTGTGCCTCAACATTCCCAACTATAAAATGGGGATAAGAGCACTGCGATGACTATAGGAGATAATGTATGTTAAAACCTATCACAGTGCCTGGCACATAGCAGGACATCAGTAGGTTCTAATCCCTGTGACATTTTTACAAATGCCCCATGGGCTACATTGTTGGAGGGCCAGCAGTTGGGGCGAAGTATCCTGGGGGGATCTGCCTTCCCTTGAGGGAGTGGTTGGGAGAACAGAATTCACCCTCAGTTATGAGGTGATGGTCAGCAATACAGCCTTCCGACTTCCCAGGCATGTATAATGTTCATTCAAATGATTTCAAGATAGCTCAGAAGTGTGCTTAAATCCCTGCATTTACCACATGGGTACCTTCTATAAGTTAATGTACTAAAAGACAATCATATCTGTAGTAATGGAAAATAGCGCCCAAAGCTAAAATTGCTATTTATGATATCTGTTAAGGATAACATGATTGCTGTAGGTGGTAGTGTTATTCTAGTCCCAAGCTCTGCTTCCTGCAACCATTTCACCTCCCAGGGCCTTGGTTGTGTATAAAATAACAACTACAGTTACGTCCAGCCTTGAAATAACCTTCAAGGCCTTGCTATCCCCTCCCGCTGGCTTCCTCCTGTCTTGCCTTCTCCACCTAACCATCTCTGACGTTCGCCTGCAAACAGGAAGGTTTAAGTTTGAAAGGCCAAGCCAAGAGCAGTGGTCTCAAACTTGAGGTGCATCAGAATCCCCTGGGGGGCTGGTTAAAATGCAGTTTGCTCCCCACCTCCCCCCAAGAGTTCCTGAGTTGGCAGGTCAGGTGGGGTCCTGAATTTTGCATTTCTAACCAGCTGGGGGATGTTGACACTGCAGACACTGCAGGTCGAAGACCTCGCTTTGAGAATTACTGCCTTAGGGCAGTGATTTTCAACCTTAGCTGCACTAGGACACCCTCCCCACCCCTCCCGCCAAGGAATGTAAAAAACCCTTATTCCCAGGCTTCACCCCAGGTGAACTCGGTCGGGATCTCAGAGGGGAGCAGCCCAGAGACCCTGGTTCAGAGGCTAAGCTTCCCTCCAGCCGCGGTGCCCACATCCAGAGCCCTGGGTGCGCTGAGCTGTCCACGACCACAGCCTGGGGCTGACGGCTATGGCCCAGCAAACCGTTTTTGCACGGGACCAGTTCAAATGTTTCAGGCTTTGCGGGCCTCTGGCCTCTGCCGTATGTCCTTCTTTGTTTTTTGTTTGTTTCAGCCCTTTAAAAAGGTAAAAATTGGGGCTTCCCTGGTGGCGCAGTGGTTGAGAGTTCACCTGCCGATGCAGGGGACGCGGGTTCGTGCCCCGGTCCGGGAAGATCCCACATGCCGCGGAGCGGCTGGGCCCGTGAGCCACGGTCGCTGAGCCTGCGCGTCCGGAGCCTGTGCACCGCAACGGGAGAGGCCACAGCAGTGAGAGGTCCGCGTACCGCAAAAAAAAAAAAGGTAAAAATCATCCTCAGCTTGCAGGTCATCCAAAAACAGTTTGCAGAGCCCTGGAGAACAGCCCGTTATGCAATTATTAAATCTAATGATGGAAACAGCAACTCACAATCAGCATTAATCATACAGTAAATTAAAACCAAGGTAGAAGGCAGACCGATTCAAAGGGACTAAATGTACGATGTAAACATGGTTTCTCCCGCTAATCTTTTACTTGTTATCATCGCTGTTTCTTTCTAACCCAGTTTTTCTTTCTACATTAAAAAGGGAGGGGGGGTGGTAGAGGCAGGACAGGAATAAAGATGCAGACGTAGAGAATGGACTTGAGGACACGGGGAGGGGGAAGGGTAAGCTGGGACGAAGGGAGAGAGCTGCATGGACATATAAACACTACCAAATGTAAAATAGATAGCTAGTGGGAAGCAGCCGCATAGCACAGGGAGATCAGCTCGGTGCTCTGTGACCCCCTAGAGGGGTGGGATAGGGAGGGTGGGAGGAGGGAGACGCAAGAGGGAGGGGATATGGGGATATATGTGTATGTATAGCTGATTCACTTTGTGATACAGCAGCAACTAACACACCATTGTAAAGCAATGATACTCCAAAAAAGATGTTAAAAAAAAAAGGGGGCGGGTGGGCTTCCTTCCACCCTCCTCCAGCTCACGGTACCAGTACCTGCTTCCTAGAACTTGCTTGGAACTTTCGGTTTCCAGCAACTTAAAAGCCCTCAGCGACGTGCTCAGAGCTGTCTGAAAGTGCAAACTGCCTTCTGAGTATTTCATTCTCTCCCAAGGCTCCTGGTTCTAACTTCCTGTCTCACCCTCTCTGCCCACAGACAGAGGAGTTTCTTTCTTCTGGAATAAAATTCCTGGCTTCCCTAAGCATCTGTGTGTGCAAAACCCACTCCAAACTGTGGAGTCACATGGCACCTGCACGTGGCCCCTTCTCCCCCTCCCCCTCCTCTCCAACCCTGAGAGCCCTGGGTCCCTGGTCACTAGGCCACTCCCTCCTCTGTCCCAACCTATCTGCTCAGTTTGGGCATAAAAATAATCGTACCCGGAGCAGCTGGTGAGCGTCTCTAAACGGGCCTCAGAACTCCTAGAGGCTTTGTGCTTTCCAAACTGTTCCAGACCTCAGACGAAATGGACAACACCCACCTCTACTCCTTTCCTTTGTTCTTTTCTTCTGAACCTTTAAAAACCCCTAGAACCTGTTAGTGAATGACCTAAGCTGACTTTTAAAAAATGTAAATGATTTAAAGCAGGAGGGTGGAGGCCTGGAAAGGAAACAGCAGCCTCCAGCATTTTCCCAAGATATAAATCACAAACAGAAATCCGAGAGCACTTACCCAGCCCACTTGTTTAAAGGATTAGTTCTGCCCTAACTGGGCCACCATCCACAACTGTGACCCACAGGAGGGTCCTCGCTGGCTTCCTGGGCCCAAAACAAGTCTAGCCTCACAGGGCCCCGTGCCTGGTTTAATGCTCGGCTGTTTCATCTCAGAATTCTTTTTTTTTTTATTTTTGTGGTACGCGGGCCTCTCCCGTTGCGGAGCACAGGCTCCGGATGCACAGGCCCAGCGGCCATGGCTCACGGGCCCAGCCGCTCCGCGGCACGTGGGATCCTCCCGGACCAGGGCAGAACCCGCATCCCCTGCATCGGCAGGCGGACTCCCAACCACTGTGCCACCAGGGAAGCCCCATCTCAGAATTCTTAATAATTTATCTTTGAACATGTGTTTTGTAAGTGAAGTCGCATGGGACGGTGGGCATGAATGTGAGCTGGGGAGATACACACAGTATGTGGACCCACTGTTGCTTGAGGCCGCATTTGACCTGGTGTTCCTGATGCCCCAGGAGCACAGAATCCCAGGGCATCCTTGATGCGTGGGGTTCAGAAAGCCTCAGAGAGAGTACAGGTAAGGAGTCACGTCCATGACAGAGCAGCCTGGGAGGCCAGGCTCCCTGCTGGAACCCGAGCTTGATTCAAAGCCGACAGAAAGCTGTGCATTCTGAGAAACGCCAACAACCAAGGGCCGTCCTGGGATAGCCTGTCTTTCCCGATTTCTGCTACCTCCTGCATTACTCACCCACGTACACTGAAAATGATGACACAGGAGGAAAGGAAGGACAGCCTTTCCTTTTCCCTTCTGTCCCTCCTTCACCACTAGGCCAAAGGTGGTGTGTGTTGATGGAACGTGTGTGTATCAAGAAGTGAAACAAAAACACCTGAGTTAGTTTCTTGCCCCATGTCTACTGTCCTGGTAGGAACAAAATACACGTGCACATACGAGCTGTGAAATAGGAATCGTGTCATTTTGGTGTTTCAACGTATGAGTGAAATGCGCATCTATTTACATTTAAAACAGGCGTTGCACAATATAAAGGCGAATGTAAAATTCATGCAAGTCATTCAAAACTTTAATTTTTCTTTACTTACAATGTCATTAAAAAGCAAGTAAAAAAACCACATCATGACAAGTCAATAAAGAGGCCACGGAAGAAAGGAAAAAGCTTTGTATCTCAGTACCTATAGGCACTTTTTCCTGCTTTTTGAGTTAAAGGCGCGGGCGTAGGGATTTCTCTTTCAGGCACAGACTTAGGCATGGCTGAGGAGTGCTTCTGAAATATCCGCCCAGTGGACATTTACTGAACCCCTACCGCTCGCCCAGCTTCGTGCTGGTTGCCAGGAAAAGAAAGTCAATTTCCATCCTCCAGCAGGGGTGAGGTATACCATTCTGAAACCCGGGTATGGGACATTGTTTTCCAAACGTCAGAACCCTCGTACGTGTCTAGTAAAGGGGCTTCTGAGAGGGAAATCTCTTTACGATATTTCATGAAACTTGGGCTTTTACCTGTCAAAAACGCTTCAGAGTTCAGCTACCACTCTACACGGTCAACCAGGACAGGTAATGCTTTTTTATTAAAATTTTGCAATCGGTTCCAGACCTCAGGCAAACTGACGCAAACAGCTCACTCCTGTCCTTTGCCTTTTTTCTCTTCTGAGCCTTTTAGACACACTACAATCTGTTAGTAAATAACATAAGCTGATTCTGAAAAAATGTAAGTGATACAAAGCAGAAAGGTGGGCACTGGAGAGTGGATCCCTTTCAGTTTTGTGGCTCTGAATAATTTTTTCAGACGGAGAAACAAATTTTCATTTATGTTGAAATCTGGCTGATAAAAAACTTTCAAAACATGGGGTCCGTGTTTAAAAACAAGAGGAAGAACCCATATGTCAGGACGAGGTGAGAACCACTTTGGGTTACCTCCCCCCGCCAACACACATTACCACTGGAGAGGGTCTGAGTACCCTACTCGTGATCTCAGCAGATCGGGGACCCAGCCGAGCAACTTCCCGTAACGTTTCCTCAACCTCTGTAACATCCTCAAGTCTTGACTTCTTGGTATTTGACAGCAAAGCTCCTTAAGCCTTTCAGAAGGGCCATGTGCATAGCCCCCGAGGAGGGGGGCAGTGAGCACAGATGGCAGAAGTTCTGGAATACAGCCAGCTCCTCTCACAGCCAGGTGGGGAGGGGAATGGCCCAGTTGGAAGGGCACCCAGAGGAGGTAAGGGACGGGGCTGGCCTGGGGTGGGGGGAAGCCTCGGGGACCTGAAGCCAGGCTATGACCTAGAGACCGTCTCCTCCGCTTACAGAGCAGGAAAGGTCACGGAAGGCGCTCAGGAGAAGGCAGAGTCCAGATTCCCGGCTGGACAGCTGACCGCCCCGGGCTCTCTGTCCCCTGGCACTTTCCAGACCCTTCTCTGAGCTCCAGCTGTGGCCTGGGTGAGACCCCCCCACCCCCGCTGCAGTCTGCACTCAGCTGTTCTCGCCTCTCCTCCCGGGAGTAAGTTTCATCTCCTTCACAACTGGCTGCTCGGAGGTCAGGGCTGGGTCTTTATTATTCTCAGGCCTGTGGCACACAGGGAACGTGAGAATATTGACACCCCCCCGAACCCCTCTCCCCCCTCCACCCCCTCTATTGGCTCTGCCCTCTGCCTGTGTCCTCTTGGAAGGTTAAAGCTTCTGGACCCGGGAACGCACAAGCGTCAGCCCAGCAGGGATGCGTACAAGAAGCAAGGTCAACGTCAGAGAATTAGCAGAGGGCTGTGTCCTGCACTCCGTCCCTTCTGTCCACTTCTCCCCTGTCTCTCTCCTCAGCCAGCCACCTAAAACAACCCCACAAACAACTCAACCTCCTTCCCCGTCCTTGGGCGGACTACTGACGCCCAGCCCTTGGGGTTTAGCAAAGGTGGTGATGAACTGTATTCTGTGCCCCAAACCTGGGCACAGCACCGGACAGGGGAGTCACCCCGCCATTCACAAAGGAATTTACAAGAAGTGACAAAGAAGGGATGTTTTCCGTGGCTGCTTCAATATGGGGCGTGGCATGCCATCCACCTGGCTCTCCAGGCTCAGGAATCACTCAGAGAGAAGGGCGTCCTCCACTACCAACTACTTGAGAAAAACCAGGCGGAGCAAACTACTGGGGAGAGACACGTGCATCTGGGCAGCCTGCCTGGGACACACCCAAAGGAGGATGATGGCAGACGGGAACCCCGCACAGGCAGCTCACCAGTATCAGCGTGTCTCCTATCCACTCTGTGATGTCCACTGCTTCCTTCTGGTCCAGAACCCCGCACACCCCATGATGCAGAATCCTCTTCACGTTGATCTTGACCCAAAGCTCAGGAAATTAAACCAGTTGCAAAAAAGCAACCATATCATGAATTCCACAGCCAAGCAGTGATGGTTGATGGGATGACAGCTCTGCATGTCTGAACCATAGCCTTTGGTCATCCCCGAAGGCTGAGTGTGCGTTACTCCCCGTCCCAGTACTGTTATTTCAACTTGGAGTTGAA
This sequence comes from Lagenorhynchus albirostris, assembly GCF_949774975.1. Classification (NCBI taxonomy): domain Eukaryota; kingdom Metazoa; phylum Chordata; class Mammalia; order Artiodactyla; family Delphinidae; genus Lagenorhynchus; species Lagenorhynchus albirostris. The sequence goes on along the minus strand of NC_083105.1, from coordinate 100,558,930 downwards.
AAGGCCCCATCGTCTTCGGATGCAATGGCTTTCTAGTTTTATTTTAATGGGAGGGCCCTTTCTTCAAGGGAAGTCCTATATGGAAGCCAGCCTCTAACTCACATCAGTCCCGAGCTGGGGTGTGCAGAGCCCAGGGCCCTGCCTATGGGCCCGCTCCCCCCTCACAAGCTCCCAGGAGCACAATGCGAAAGACGCGCATCCAACTCCCTTATTGAGTTACTCACTCACTGACAGCTTCTCCGGAGCACCTACTAGGCTCCAGGTGCGGTGAGCCAGCAGGTAACAGGAGGTCCCTCCTCGGCAAAGCTCTCAGTGTGGCTGGATGCAGCTGAGAGCGGTTCAGATGGTGCGGAGAGTGCTAGGAAGGAAACAGATCAGGGCAATGTGACGGACGCCGGGAGGTGGCCACTTTGGATAGAGGGTCACCTCCTCTCTGAGGACGTGAAATGTGGGCTGAGACCAGAACCATAATCTGGAAAGATGCTGATTTTGACCAACGAGGAAACAGACCCAGAGAGGTGAAGGGACTTTCCCCAGGTCACACAGCGGGTAGGAAGCCGAGCTGCACTGAACCCGGGTTTCCAGGGCTTCTTTACGAAGCAGCTACTACGGGCCAAGAAGCCTTGGTGACAGGTGACATCCAGGGGTGACAAACCACAACCACATCCTGGTGTCTGGGGCTGTGAGGACTCTTGACACCCTCCCTGCCCTCCTTGGCAGGTACAGCGTTGGTTCTAGAGGATGCCCTGTGACCGGAAGATGGAACCCTGAGGCTGGTGACCAGGGATAGAGAGCTCCCTCCTCTGCCATCTCCCTGGCCTGAACTGTGGCCTGACTGCTTCTGGTGGTGGTGACAAGCAGAGAAAAGCCAGCCGGTGGGCGTGAAGGTCCCAGCCCACCTGGAGGAGGGTCTCTGCACAGCTGAGCTGCTCCAGGGCTATGATGTGAAGACCTGCCAAGCCGGCTGTCCTCTTGTGCTGTGGAAGCATCCACACCGAAGGGGCAGCACCAGACAGGCCTGCGAATACCTCACGCTCCAAGAGATCGAGGCCCGGCACCGGGCAGACACTCCTATCTCTGGAATATTCTAGGGAGCGGCGTGAAGACAGCTGCTGCTGCAGCCCACAGACCTGGCCCCCGAGGCATTCCCCAAAGCCCGATCGGCGCGCCGGTGGGCCTGGCCTTCACCCTTTGTCCCTGGAGCCTCCCCGCAGACACCTCCTGAGGTGGGCAGGACAGCAGTCATTAGTCCCATTTTGCACACGAAGCAACGGAGTCCCAGGGGGACAGGCGCAGGGAACACGCTACTGCCGTGGTGACCCTCCACCAAGTTCTGGTTCAAACCCAGGTCTCCAACTCCACCCCTAATCCAGCTGCCCACAGCTAACCACAGACCACCCGCTCCGGCCGAACACCACCCAGGTCTCTCCCCACACGTCCACCTACCCTAGGCCCTAGGGTGCACTTGGGGTTTTTCCAGGAGCTCCCTTCTCTCTCCACGCCACCCTGCCCCACAGTGGGTGCCCATGTGCTGAGACGGCCAACACTCACCCCCGCACCCTCGGCAACTGAGACCCAGCTTGAGATGCCCCTTTCATATTTCCAGCCAAGTCATGTGTGTGAACGTACAGCTGGTGAAAACAATACACCTAGAACCTTCCACACCTCCTGTCCTTCCACACCAAGCCAGCCAGCTGCAGACACAGGGACAGGGAGGACACGCAGGTGACAGGGCCTGCAGAGCCGGGTTCCCCCAAATGCACAGATGCGCCCATGAAACTTGTGGACCACCCTGGCAGGCAGACGGACCCACCGAGAACGATCCTGTGCCCGCACAGGAGACACGCCAGCTGCCAACACTGGGCAAGGCCTTGCCGGGGGTACGGAACCAAGGGCTGTACCCATTCTAGTTAGGATGGCTCTGGGCCTGTCACCTCGGGCCCGTGCATAAGAGCCACCAGAAGTCCAGGTGGACAAAGAGAATGACGTTTGGAGGAGGGACAGACGCGCACTGCGGCCCCGAGCTCCCTCCCGAGACACTAAGTGCAGACGGGCGGTCTCCGGAGGACGGATGGGAACACGGCAGCCAGCGGTGCGTGCTCGCCCCATCCTGCCCCCATCGTCCCGGGAGTCGGCTGCCCGGGCCCGCCGGGCCGCGCTCGGCCACGCAACTCCCAGCCCCTCCCGCGGGAGTCCCGAGAGGCCGCCGGGCCCCCTCCCGCGCCCCCGCCCGCACTCACCGGTCGCGGGCTCCGCAGCGAAGGCCGCCGGCGCCGGGGCGGGGCTGCAGGGCCAGCGGGTGAGGACCGCAGCCGCGCTCAGCCCCGCGCTCGCTCTGCACTTCCTGCGGCCGCGCCCCGCCTCCTGAGCGCCCACCCCCGGCCCCTCCAATACCCGGGCTCCTTCTCCCGCCGCCCCGCCGGCCGCCCGTCTTTGTTAGGGGTTGGCCTTTCTCCCGTTCAGAGCGCACGAAGCGAATCCAGTCGGAGTCAGGGTAGCTGTGCGGTGGCCCCGGGGTCCCTGCGAGGAGGGAGGATGGATGGATGGATGGATGGATGGATGGGTGGATGGATGGAAGTCGGGCGGCTTGCAGACACCCTACCCGGGCCTCCCGGAGGTCTCCCTGTCCCCCAGTGGGCCCCTAGTGGGGCGTGAAACCCCTCAGGGTAGTGGGGGAAGCTGGCCGTGGGGGTGTGCGGGGACTCTAAGGACCGGCCCGTGTGATCACAAAGAGCCTCCCCTTCCTCTCCGCTTCCCCCCAGACCCACGTACACAAGGAAGACCCCATCCCAGCCCTGTCCCTCTGAGAGTCCTGTGGGCCGTCAGCTTTCCATTTCCTGGGCTCTGGGAGTCAAGGTCTCCTTCCGGACTGGAGAAAAAAGCGAGTCGACACAGCCCATCTGTCCCGCCCTGGCCCAGAGCAGGGGCAAAGCTGCCTGAACTGGATCCAACCGGTGGGGCCTCATGGTTCCTGTTACCTGCCAAAGCAGCAGAGGCCTGAGCTTACCCAACCGTGGTCTTTTCAAATTTGAGCACAGAGAGCGCCGTTACCCATTTACCAGGCTGCTGGTCCAGGGCTGCCAGCCATCCTCCCTGCACCTCGGGCTGTGAAAGGGGGGCAGAGGGGAGGTGGGATGGGGGCCTCTGAGGGAGGTGACGGCAATAGTCCCTGGGGAGGAAGCACTGAAATGGGGGGTGACTGGGGAAGATGCAGCAGAGGCGGGTCTACAGAGCTGCTTGGGGTGAGGGTCTCAGGAAGGAGGCCTTCGGGGCGCTGGGGGAGAGGGAGACAACAGGAGCACCGAGAAGCTGAGATGAAGGACTAGTGTAGACCAGGCAGGGCAGGCCGGGCTGAGGGCAGAACCCGGTCTAAGCAGGGAGAAGGTGGGTGAAAGAAGCTGCCCCGGTTGGCGGGGATCTGTGCAGTGCCTGGTGCCGCATCACGGAGGAGAGGTCAGGTCCTGCAGGGGCCCAGCTCCAGGGCTGCCGAAGAGGAGGGCGCCCAAGGAAACGGGGCTAGACTCGGCGATGAGGCGCTCCTCAGGGGCTTCTGAGAGGGTCCCTTCAGTGGGGGCGGGATGAGCCAGGTCCCCCTCCTTGGGGGCATCCGGACCCAATCGGGTGATTTACTTCTGCTCCAGAGGCCTCTGAAGGGCCATCCCAGCTCCGGAGTTTCCTGAGGGATCAGCTTCTGGGGAAACTGCGTCCAGTTCAAGTTCACTCTCTGCTGTCCCATTTCTCTCACTTATTTTTTTAATATTATTTATTTATTTATTCTATTTAGTTTTGGCTGCATTGGGTCTTAGTTGCAGCATGCGGGATCTTTCCTTGTGACATGCGGGCTTCTCTCTAGTTGTGATGTGTGGGTTTTCTCTCTGTAGTTGTGGCGCGCAGGCTCCAGGGTGCATGGGCTCTGTAGCTGTGGCGCATGGACTCTAGTTGAGGCATGCGAGCTCAGCAGTTGTGGCGCGAGGGCCCAGCTGCCCCGCGGCATGTGGGATCTTAGTTCCCAGACCAGAGATTGAACCCGCGTCCCCCGCACTGTAAGTCCAGTGGTGGACTTTTTACCACTGGACCACCAGGGAAGTCCCATCTCTGTTGTTTTTTATAATAGAATTAAAAAAATGTATTTATTTATTTATTTTTGGCTGCGTTGGGTTTTCTTTGCTGCGTGTGGGCTTTCTCTATTTGCGGCGAGCGGGGGCTACTCTTTGTTGCAGTGCACAGGTTTTTCATTGCGGTAGCTTCTCTTGTTGCAGAGCACAGGCTGTAGGCATGCAGGCTTCAGTAGTTGTGGTGCACAGGCTTAGTTGCTCTGTGGCATGTGGGATCTTCCCGGACCAGGGCTTGAACCCATGTCTCCTGCATTGGCAGGCGGATTCGTAACCACTGGACCACCAGGGAAGCCCTCATCTCTTGCTTTCTTACAGGCATTGTCCCTAAGAGTCCCTCCCATTGACGCCCGGCTCTCCGTCTCCGTGCGTGGTCTGTTTCCCAGAAATCCAGACTGAGACGGAGGGTCAGTGAGAAAGGGGGCTGAACAAAGGAAAGGTGGGTTGGGGGTAGAGAAGAGGCCATGAACCCCCGGCACCGCATTCAGGGTGAAGGCCGAGCCTGTGGTGGGAGAGAGGCCAGAGCAGCACCGAATGTGAGGGCCCCTCCGTGAGACCTCTGGGGAGGACCTGGACCTCTGGGGAGGACCTCAACCTCTGATGAAGCAGTTTCAAGTCACAGATGTGCCGGAGAAGGTGGTGTTAAAGGAAAAGCCTGAGAAACAGGTGGTAGAAGATGGTTTTCTAAGGGGTAGAGGAGAGAAGGGTGGAGGAGACCTGAATGGGAGAAGAGGCCATCGGTGGGGTGAGGATGAAGGGAAGTGCGTGTTCACGAAAGTTAGTGTTGTTGAAACCGTAGTTAGGAGGGAGAGGGCAAAGTACTCCGGAGGGACCTTTAGCAATATGAGAGGGCCAGTGACAAATGAACCTCTGAGCCAGGATGTCCGCTCTCCAGCACTATCCCTGGCGACATTAACATCGAGAGTAGCGAACCCATGGAAATGTGATATGCAATTTTAAATTTCCCAGTAGCCCAATTAAAAAAATGTATAAAAAGAAACAGGTGAAATGACTTCTAATGATACATCTTATTTAACACAATATATCTAAAAATGTGATCGTTTCAACATGAATCAATATAAAAAGTTATTAAAGAGATGTTTTACATTTTCTTCAAACTAAGTCTTCAGACCCTGTGTGTATTGTACACGCACAGCATATCTGAATTCAGATGCTGCCTCTACGTTGGAAGTGCCTGGATTTCATAACATTTATGATTGAAGAAGTAGATTTGTAAACCTAAGTTGCTCTATACACACTTATGCTTTCCAGTAACCACATCAAGTGATCAGTTTTAAAATTTAAGTTTAGAGAGCTTCCCTGGTGGCGCAGTGGTTGAGAGTCCGCCTGCCGATGCAGGGGACGCGGGTTCGTGCCCCGGTCCGGGAGGATCCCACATGCCGCGGGGCGGCTGGGCCCGTGAGCCATGGCCGCTGAGCCTGCGCGTCCAGAGCCTGTGCTCCGCAACGGAAGAGGCCACAGCAGTGGGAGGCCCGCGTACCGCAAAAAAAAAAAAAAAAAAAAAAAAAAAAAAAAAAAAATTTAAGTTTAGGTTAATTAACTTGTTGAAATAAAAAATTTGGTCCTTCTGTTGCACTTACACGTTGCAAGGGTTCAGTAGCCATGCATGGCCAGTGTTCCCATGTCAGACCTCACGGATGTGAAACCCCAGACTTCCAGAGTTTGGTCTTTGTGTCGTCTGCACCTTCTATGAAAGAATGGACCTTCTGCCCCCTCTCCGCCCCAAGAGCTGCTCCACTAACACGATCCTGATCTGTTCCATTTTATTTCACACTTGGAGAAGTTGGCGGGTGAGGATCCAGCATCTGTGGGAAAGGAACTGGGGGTTGGCTTGGATCCCCTGGGTAAGGCGAGGGAAGTGAGCTGTGAGTTGGACATATTCCATTCCCATCCTCCTTCCGCATTCTCGTGAGGAAGGCCATGGTTTCCTGGTCACACTGGCTCCTCCAAAGGCTGAGCTGATAATTCAGAGGACAGATCTCATTGTCAGGATCCGCACTGTCATAGTTTCCCCACCCCTGCCCCAGCTCTGAGCACTGACTGAGTCACAAACGCTTGGGCTTGGCTTCTGGGTCTCGGCCTCAGTTCCTCATCTGCAAAATGGGAAGAGTACTCCTTCATTTGGGGAAAAAACAAACAAACAAAAAACGGAGGGCCGGTGAAATCCCCCACAGGAAGCTACAGTGAAGGAGGAGTTTTAGCCCCGGACCGGGAGACCTGTGCTTCTCATCCCGGCCTGCGGCACACCTGCCGCCCCTGGCTGGGGACAGGCAGCCCCTGCCTCCAGTCTGTGTTCTGGTACCATTTGCTGCCTTCCATCGGAGATGCATCGCGGATGCTGGTGGGATGGGACTTGCAGAGACTCCTTTAGAAATGTAAAAAGTAATAATAACATCTAGACTTCTTCCCTTAGATCTCAACTGACCATTACCCATTGCTTGAGGTACAGGGTAGATCTCGTGGGGTGCCCTTCATGCCAGCACGGGACCTGATATCCTGAATTCCTGGCGACGGTATCTATGTCCACTCCTAGAGGTGGAGTCACAGAAAACACCTTTGTTTTGGGTGGAAGGTTACACACACACTCCACACACACACACACAGTCACACACACACAGTCGGCATCCCCATCCCCAGGACGTTCAGCGCATCAGCTTAGCGGTCAGGTTGGACCGTGAACCATCACAGGTCAGGAAATGTAAACCTTGGATTTCTCCATCCTCTAAGTACAAGCCTGTCTTCCAAAACAGTTTGCAGTTAGTACCCAGGAGGGTTGCAAGGACATGAAGCTTCCCTTGACAACCTCTGCTGCTGCTTCCGGACATTCCTGCTTGTTAAGCTGTCGTCCTGATGCGGCCCCGATGAGACCTCTTTGTATAGACTCTGTTGAGTTCCCGTCTCAGGAAGAACAGCCACATTCCTGCAGGTGGACCCACCCAGGTAGAAGGCACTGCCCTCCACGTGTGCATCCTATAGCTTGTGTGACTCAGCCGGTCTCCCCATCTTTAAAATGAGGAGCAACTCATCTTAAGACTATTGCTACCCTCTGAGCGTGGGGGCTGGTCTCGGTTTCTTCATATGACAAATAGAGAAAAGGAGCCTCTGGTCAGCACTTCTCCCTCTTCCAGGAGGCCTGGGGAAGGACAAGATGTTAAATATTGATCAGTTGGGATCAGCTTGACTTCAGCCTGCGTTTCGCTGGGAGCTTGATGACCAAGCTACTCCTTTTTGCAACAATTCCTGGTGCTTCTTAGGAGGTGGTAACGAAATGATTGCGGCACCAAACTTCACAATCTCAGGGATTATTCCCACGACAGAGACGTCCCAGCAGGAGTAGGAGTTTTTCAGCTGTTGCGAGGCACACTTCCAATGACACCACGAACATTAGTTGTGCTAATTAGTGCTTGAAATAATCACTGATCTTCATTAACAGTGTCAGAAGCATTGCTTAGACTGCTTGCCATGCTCTTGGCGTTCTTCATGAAGGGCTTTACAACCTGCTTCTTTCCCAGAAGAATATTAAGGCAAAACATAGAAAAACACACCTAGGGTTCAGAAAACATAAGGACAGATAACTGAGCAAATGTACCAGCGACGTGCAGAATGACACTGACTCTTTACAACTGGAATTTTTTCGTATGCATGGCACGCAGTGCTAGTCCTCTCTCCTCTTACTTTGCAAGTGCTCGGAGCTTGCTTTTATAACTGGGGCATAGGCTCTCCCAGGCTCAAAGGTCATATGCCAGGGAGGAGGGGAAACCTTTGGATAAACATGGCAAATATTCCTGGAGCATTTATGTTATTTAAGATTTACCTTTTTGGGGCTTCCCTGGTGGCGCAGCGGTTGGGAGTCCGCCTGCCGATGCAGGGGACGCGGGTTCGTGCCCTGGTCCGGGAAGATCCCACATGCCGCGGAGCGGCTGGGCCCGTGAGCCATGGCCGCTGAGCCTGCGCGTCCGTAGCCTGTGCTCCGTAACGGGAGAGGCCACAACGGTAAGAGGCCCACGTAACAGAAAAAAAAAAAAAAAAGATTTACCTTTTGGGAAAAGGTTTTTAATATTTTCAAAATTATAACATCTGTATATGTTATATTATTCACCAATCTTCTATGGGTGAATATTTAGAATGTTTTTAATTTTAAAAATTCACAGTGTGGTTATGAAGCATTTTTTCACATATAGTTTGGCCTACTTATTATTTCTTCATGATAAATTTCTAGAAATGGAATCGCAGAAAACGCAATTTTTATGGATATATATATGTATATATAATATAATGCATGGAAAAAGTTGGAAGAATATCTTTTAAACTTAGTATAAGTATAGTAATTACTTCTTTTTTTAAATTAAATTAATTTATTTATGGCCGCATTGGGTCTTCATTGCTGCATGCAGGCTTTCTCTAGTTGCGGTGAACGGGGGCTACTCTTCATTGTAGTGCGCGGGCTTCTCCTTGTGGTGGCTTCTCTTGTTGCGAAGCATGGGCTCTAGGCACGTGGGCTCAGTAGTTGTGGCTCGCGGGCTCAGTAGTTGTGGCTCGTGGGCTCTAGAGCACAGGCTCAGTAGTTGTGGCGCACGGGCTGAGTTGCTCTACGGCATGTGGGATCTTCTCGGACCAGGGCTCGAACCCGTGTCCCCTGCATCATCAGGCGGATTCTTAACCACTGTGCCACCAGGGAAGTCCTGGTCATTACTTCTTGAGAGGGGACTGGGATTGGGGATGTAATCAATGAGGAATTTGACCAAATCTATAACGTTTTTGTTTTTCACAAGGAGAAAATATCTATGTAACTTAACATTAGTTAAAATTAAAGATAACAACAACAAAAAAGGGCGAGATAAAGTAGTTAGCTGACAATCACACAGCATTGGAAGTAAAACTGTCTGCTTTCTTCTACTGAAGAAAAATGAGAGGTTAAAAAAAAGAATAGAAATAGGATACATAAACTGTAAACTGATAAAGGAAAGAAAAAGGAAACATAACACCTAAAACCTGATTAATCCAATAAAAGTAAGAAATGCAAAAAAGAAAAGAAACAAGAAAGCACAGTAAATAGAAAATACAAGTATATGGACAAAATAAGTCCACATATATCAGTGCTCAAAATTTATGTGATTTGGTCAAAGTCTCCATTAAAATGTCACAACTCTCATACTGGGTAACAAAACAAAGTTCAGTTAAATGTTGTTTGAAAGGGATACAAAAATATAAGGCACAGAAAGTTGCAAAGTGAAGGAATGGAAAAGATTATTAACCAAGGAAACACTAACCCCAGGAAACAGGTGTGCTAGTATCAACACCAGATAGAATGGAATTCAAAGCCGAAAGAATTAATGGTCCGAGAAGAGGGTTTTTGTTTTGTTTTGTTCTTGTCCACTCATAAATCTTTGTGCATGGTTTCAAAACGTATAAAGCAAAACTGACAGCTCAAGTAGACAAAAAATAACCCAGGATTTAATTACTTGCATCGTCCAATTCAGTTGCCCCTAGCCACATAGTAGAGTCAATAACCACCGAGCTGTTGAGCCCTTAAACTGAGATGTGCTGTAAGTATAAAGCACATGTCGGCTTTCTAAGGCTTGGTACAAAAAGTCTGGTAAGATGTCTTGGGAATATTTTCAAATATTGATTACATGTTGAAAAGATCATATTTTAGAGATATCGGGTTAAATAAAACCTATTAAAATTAATCTCACCAGTTCTGTTTGTTTATTTTAACATGAATACTGGAAACGTTTAAATAACATGTGTGACTCACATTGCATTTCTATTGGACAGCACTGAAGGGGATTTGAATAATATAATTAATAAGTAATTAATAGATTACTAATAAACAGATAAAGGTGATATTTTGACTTAGAAATTTTACATTCTTTTTTTAATTAAAAACTTTTAAAATTGAAGTATAGTTGATGTATAATATTATATGTTATAGGTGTACAATATAGTGATTCCCACTTTTTAAAGGTTATACTCCATTTATAGTTACTATAAAATATTGGCTGTGTTCCCAGTGTTGTGCAATATCTCCCTGTAGCTTATCCTGTACCTAATAGTTTGTACCTCTTAATCCCCTACTCCTATCTTGCCTCTCCCCCCTTCCCTCTCCCCACTGGTAACCACCAGTTTGTTCTCTACATCTGTGAGTCTGCCTTTTATTTGTGCTGTATTCACTAGTTTGTTGTATTGTTTAGATTCCACATATAAGTGATATCATATAGTATTTGTCTTTCTCTGTCTGACTTATTTCTCTTAGCATAATGCCCTGCAAGTCCATCCATGTTGCTGCCAATGGCAAAGTTTCATTCTTTTCTTTATGGCTGAGTAGTATTCCATTGTATATACGTACCACATCTTCTTTAGCCATTCACCTGCCGATGGACATTTAGGTTGCTTCCAAGTCAAAAAAGGATTTTGACTGCCTTAATTTGGCCTCCCAGTCTCTCTCCACACTCTCTCTCCCCCTCCACCCCACCCCACCTCATCTTCCTCTCTTACCCAGAGAAATAAATCCAATTCCACTAAAGATGAAAGTGCTCTAATAAGGCCTCCTGGCCTCCCTCGGCTACAGGTCTGGCTTTCTGGGTGTGCACCCTGGGTAGTCACATACGGTCCCCCGCTTAGAAAGGGCTCACCCCTCATTTACTGCTCTGCTGATGCTGTCTTGAAATTCTTAATGTTTCGAACAAAAGCTCCCCACTCCCTGCATTTTCATTTTGTGTCACCGATTCTGAAGATAGGCTTCTATTTGGCAGGGTCTGGCCCTTGATATTTCTGCAAATTCCTCAGCGGGTGTTATGCATTTTCCACTCGAGTTAAAGATGCAGGATTGTGGCGTCGCCTGGACCCCACAGAAAGCGCGATCACCTGTGTCTTCACACTAATCTTACCTTTCCTGCCGGGTGGGGAGGCTCAACTGGGGAAGGAGAACTAACATCGTTAGTGTTCTTTTGTGAGCTGCTTCTCCCCACCTCTTGCGCCCCGCTTACTCATACTTACCCCTCCAGCCGTGTCACAGCGTGCAGGCAGGACGTTCCCCAAACTTGTTCTTTCTTCACACCTTTGCGCAAGGTGCTCCCCACCCGTCTGCTTGGGAAGCTCCTTCTCGGTCTTCAAGGCTGTCTGTGTGCTCACCTCCTTTACGAAGCCCTCCTTGGCCTCTCTGGGTAGAACTGCGTGTCGCGTCCTCTTGACCTGAGGTCTCCAGTAAGAACTGAGCCAGGAAGCTGGCATTCTTTTCTTTACATCTCTTTTCCACTAGACTGGTGGCTTCCAACCTTTGTGTGTGTGTGACACACTGCAAGGCATTAAAATACTAAAAACACATTAAATAAGTCGAGAATAATTACAATGCGGTCACTGCCGCGGTATAACTGGGTCCCGCAGGGACTATAATAGCTCCCACTCTATCTGTCACTTGGTTGCCTTTAATACCGGTTTGCTGCTCTGAATGTGACCTCTTGTGTATTTCACATGTTAATTCACATGTTACGTTTTCTTATGTTCCAATAAACACCAACGGAGACCAGCGGCCGGCTCTACTCCGCCCACTAGTCAGACTGTGTGCCAACGGGCTGCATCGGCCTGGTTGGGTGCGGGGGGGTCCCTTTTCCTAATTTGTGTAAAAGGTACCATTTGGACTAATGGGTGCTCTAGCTTAGGACGCCCCAGGGAGAGGACTGGATTCCATTCACCTTTATTTCTCTAGCTCTTAGCACAGTGCCGGACAGTAACAGACCTTAATACCTGCGGGATAAATTATGAAACGATCAGGAGGCTCTGCTGATAGCGTGCATCATGATTTGGGCCTCGTCTAAAACGTGGTTAACGTACATTTCCCAAATCCAGCTGCTGTGGGCAGTGGCTCTTAAGTAGGCTGGATTCACTCATGTGATGCGGGGAGTTCCAGCTGTCCCCGCCGCAGCCCCAAGCAGCGCGCAGAGCCCTGGAGCCTTCACGGCTGTGCAAAGTCCACAGAAGCCCCGCCCCCGCCGGGGGTGTGTCCAGTTCTCCGTTATCACTCACCAAGTGCCCCATCCCCCCCATCAAACAGGAATCCCCCAGTCTCCCTCCCACGTAGCACATATGTGATGAGCACGCCTTTAGGCATTAGCACTCATCAAGAATTTACAAATCCTAGAGCTGGAAGATGGCTTCGAGGTCACTTAGTTCAACCCCACTCACCATCAGGGGCCCGAGACCTGGAGGGGACGAGATGTCACACAGTCCGTTGTTGGTAGACCAGCAGCGGGAACCCAGGTCAGAAAGCCCTCCCTCCTGGAGGCCACTTGTGGGTCTCCTACTCCTTCCCGCTGTCCAGGTCCAGAGACTTCCCCTGCCCCACCGCCCCTCCGTGGGCCACCGTCTGTGGCCCACCGTCCGTGGCCATGCCCTAGTTCTGCTCTAAGAGGTGGCAGAGCCTGCCCAGAGACCCAGAACAGGGCACGGCAAGGAGGTGACCTCCTCCCCTTCTAGCCGTGCTAGGCGCTGGCCCGGGTCTGGAGACCTCACCCGGATGCCGGGTTTGTGCTAATGAAGAGGCTGGAGATGACGGGGAGGTCGGCCAATGAGCAGCCGGGTGTGGTGAGCGACTTCCTGACATCCGGCTTCACGTCAGACACAGCGTCTAGAAAGAAAATCTGCGCCCTTTCCTCACTCATGGAAGTTCTCCACTTTCCTCACCTCGTCTTAAGTGTTTGTTTCTGAAGGCTTGCAGGGAGCACCATGGGGCTAGCGGGCAGGCTTTGCAAAGATGCCTCCCTCCCAGGGCTGAGAGGGAGACTGGGGGAGCCTGTGCCTGGGGTCTGGCCCTGCCTGAGGCTGGGGGCCTCTGGAGGACCTGGCAGGAGTTAGCGCTTTTCTGTGATGCTGTCTGCCCCTCAGACCCCAGGCTGGTGTGGGAATCTGTCTGCCAGCCTACAGTGGGCCTCCAAGGCCGTCTGGGCAGCAGAGTCAATCCTGGGGGCTCAGCCGGGGACTCTGGGGGCTGTGTGTTTCCTTCCGCTTGACAGATGGGGGTCCTGACACTTCTGGGAAGAGGCAGCAACACCCAAAGGTCACGAACAGAGTGAGACCCTGCGAGAACCAGACCGAGGAGTTCCGGGCTTCCTTCGAGGTAGGAGCTAGATGAGCCCCGGGGCAGAGCAGCTGGAGTTTGCTGAGAGGGGGAAACTGAAGCTTTGTTCTCACCCAGACAGTCCAAGGACAAAGTTAATGGCAGGAGCTGAGCTCTGCTGGCATAAAGAGATAAGATGACGGCTCCTGAGGTCAAGGAGACCTCCCCGGCTGCACGTACACAGGAAGGCTCCTCAGGGGTCAAAAAGGGAGGGGCACCACCCCATAATAGGTGTTGTCAAACCTCCTACAGGCTTGTGGGCTGGAATCCATCGTGGCAAAAAGTTGTGCGTGCATATAGGGGAGGGCCCTAGGACAGGTCAGATGTGGGAAAGAAATGAGATAATTGACCAAAGGTAAACAAAGACCTGGAAGAACTGCCCTGTAGAAATGACTTAACCACCTCTTTACTGCGCTCCTTCTTGCTAGGGGGGATGTCCACACCGTTTCTCTCCGGGTGTGTATTTCTGCCTTGCTTCTGTCTTAAATAAACCAACTGTTTCCCTGTGAGTTCTCCCACTTGTTGTGCTGTGTCTCTAATAATAAACTTTGTACCTGGTTTTACAGCTTTTGCCTCCTTGAGAAATGCATTTTTCAATGGGGCAAGAGCCAGGGGAACTTTGCTTCTAGCCTCTAGCCCCTGGTAGACTAGCAGCTAGGATTCCTGGTTTTCATCCAGGCTGCCCAGGTTCAATTCCTGGGCAGGGAACTAAGATCTTGCTTCAAGCCACCACTCACTGCTGTCCCTCCGAGAACACCTTGATGTGAAGTGCTGGCTCCAAGGGTTACCTGCTTGCATGGCGGTCACGGAGCTTGGGGGGCGTGGGGCTGGCAGGGAGGAATAACGGGGTAAGAGAGTGAATTCCTGGGCAGATATTTGTTTGAAGAGAGAGAGGGAGCAAGGGAGAGAGAGAGGAGAATGAGGAATGAGGTCGGGGAGCAATGGGAGGGTGTAACGGCCCAGGTGGCCCTTGGCCATCTTAAAGGTCCAGGAGGGATGCATTCCCTGACCCTTTTAATCTAAAGGAGGCACCCCCCCCCCATTATCTTCTCTGTTCTTTTCCCTTATAGGCCTTGTTACAAATCTTAACTATTTATTTGTGTATTTTTTTTGTTTAATGTCTGTCCACGAAGGCAGGGGACATACTGGTTGTTTGTTTGCTCCAGGGCCCAGCAGTGCCTGGAGTACGAACAGCAGGCTCTCAACATATATTTGATGAGAGAATGAACAAACGTTTGTGTTTTGTTTTCTTTTTAAGCATCTTTATTGGAGTATAATTGCTTTACAATGGTGTGTTAGTTTCTGCTTTACAACAAAGTGAATCAGTTATACATATACATATGTTCCCATATCTCTTCCCTCTTGCGTCTCCCTCCCTCCCACCCTCCCTATCCCACCCCTCCAGGCGGTCACAAAGCACCGAGCTGATCTCCCTGTGCTATGCGGCTGCTTCCCACTAGCTATCTACCTTACGTTTGGTAGTGTATATATGTCCACGCCACTCTCTCACTTTGTTACAGCTTACCCTTCCCCCTCCCCATATCCTCAAGTCCATTCTCTAGTAGGTCTGTGTCTTTATTCCTGTCTTACCCCTAGGTTCTTCATGACATTTTTTTTCTTAAATTCCATATATATGTGTTAGCATATGGTATTTGTCTCTCTCTTTCTGACTTACTTCACTCTCTATGACAGACTCTAGGTCTATCCACCTCATTACAAATAGCTCAATTTCGTTTCTTTTTATGGCTGAGTAATATTCCATTGTATATATGTGCCACATCTTCTTTATCCATTCATCCGATGATGGGCACTTAGGTTGTTTCCATCTCCGGGCTATTGTAAATAGAGCTGCAATGAACATTTTGGTACATGACTCTTTTTGAATTATGGTTTTCTCAGGGTGTATGCCCAGTAGTGGGATTGCTGGGTCATATGGTAGTTCTATTTGTAGTTTTTTAAGGAACCTCCATACTGTTCTCCACAGTGGCTGTATCAATTTACATTCCCACCCGTTTGTGTTTTTTTGAACATTTATGATTCAGTTTGGACAATGATAGGAACCGAAATGCCATTGCCCATGGAGCAGCTGCAGCATGTCTCTGTGAGTCCTCATCATCAGGTGCATGTTTAAACCAATTACAATTACGGAAATAATTTGTTGGATCATCCATGATTCTTCTCCTAAGTGCTGGGGCGGATAACCAAGGGATTAATATATTTTCCAATGGATATGAGTTAATTAAAGGCACAAGATTAGTTTAGATTTTATGGTTCCTCCTATTTACTTCATTGCATAATTAATGATCCAGTCCTAGATAGAGTGATTTGTGGCTTGTCTTACTTTCCTGTAGAAAAATGGTGCTAAAGGGGTTTTTATTTTGCCCCTTTGACATGACTGTGTCAGGGTCGTAAGAGTCTTTCAGAATCTTAAGGGACTAAAGCAACCAGGATGCTGTCCATATTTCGATTAGGTGACGGGCACCCCTGGAGTTGGGGTACCTTGTGAAAACGCCAGGTTCACGGCTTAATGAGGATATGCCCTGAGGACTGCTGTCACTGCTTGACGACTCAGCTGCCTCTTTTTATTCTCGCCCCTTCTCTGCTCTTTCCCGGGCATCCAGAATGATCTTTTCAAAGCTGAAGTGAGAGCACGGCACTCGTGGCACTCACATGCGAACCCTCCAGTGACCTCTCATTGTATTGAGAACAAAAGCAAAGTTCCCCTCCCTGGCCCCCGGGGCCCTACGGGACCTGCCCTTGGCCTCCTCTCCCACCTGGTCGCTTTCCTGTCTCTCTGAATCAGGCCCCAGCGACCTCCTTTCTTCCCTGGCACAGCCAAACCCTCTCCCCACTCAAGGCCTTGCGCCCGTTGTGTCCTCTGCCGGGGCCGTTCTTCCTCCACACCTTCGTCCGCTGCTTCCTGCTCACCATTCTGGTCTCGGCTTGAGTGTCACCCCCTAGGAGATCTCTTCCCGGACCCCAGTTCTAAAGTGCAGCCCTGGTCCCTCTGCATAACATCTCTGCCCCAAGAGAACAGAAGCTCTGCGAGAATGGGGTCATTAACTCTTGTTTGTTGCATTTCCAGCCGTCAGAACACTGCCAGGCCCGTGGTCCTCGCTCTAGAAATATCTGTGAAATGAACGAATGGAAATCCACCTGGGAGACTTGCTGGGGCAGCTTCTCAGCCCGGCCTGTGCCTGAGGGGGAGAGGCCGTCTGAGAGCTAGAAGACAGTGCTGGAAGAAGCAAGTGGCCAGAGGCTGTGGCCTGAGGACCGCCCCGTTTCTTCTGAAGTCCTCAGGGCCTCGGGACGGAACTGCATCGGCTGACCTCCGGCCGTCTCTGTGACTCTAGCCTGCTCCCCGCCCAGCACAGGCAGAGGAGCGGAGGTCTCGGGGTCCAGGGGGCCCCCGCAGCTGCAGCACCTCCCCTTTTCCACGGGCTCCTGATGTTGCATTTTCTGGCCTAAAACTGAGAGGTAAACAGCAGGCAGCACTGAGGAGGGAGGGGGAGGGGAGGGAGGGGGAGGGGAGGGGCGCCAGACAGACCAGGTTTGCGTCTCAGCTCCTTGCTTCCCATGTGATGACCCCAAACATTTTCTTAACTTATCTGAGCTGTAGTTTTGGCAACTAGGAACGCTTATACCCTGCTGGCAGATTTGCGAGAGGATTACGTGAGTTGCTCTGTGAGAAACTGAAGGGAGATCGGCTCTTTTCCGGTTATCTGAGAAGGCCGATCGCGTGCACGGGATGGCCCGGATGCTTGGGATACAGGCCAGCCCAGCTTGTTCCCGCTGAAGCTGGGAGGGGCGGCCGGGCTCAGACTACCCAAGAAGGAGGGTGGGAAAAGGGCTTCACTCAGTGAAGGAAACCCCAAAAAATCATCCGTGAGAAAAGCAAAACAGCTTGTTTATTTATTTTGCACCAGAAACTAGCGGTGTGTAAGCCTGCAGAGATGGTTCTGCAGAACCGCTTGTGTATCACTCTTTCCTGAGCAAAGCGCATTTGCATTCCTAGAGAGTGCTGGTCGTGTTCCAAGAAGTGAGGTTGTTTGGTGGGCTGGCCTCCCTCATCCGCAACACAGAACTTTTGCATTTTTGTTTGTGTGTGGAGGTAAAGAGCTGCTGTTTGGGGAGCTTCTGCTACATGCTAGAGACTGGGCTTCTTGTTTTACCTCCTGGGGTAGGCATCATAGGTTGGCCCACTCAGCGACCAACCACCTTCTTCCTCCCGTGCCTGCCCCTTTTATAGAGCCTGGGAACCTAAAACTCACCTTCTGAGCAACATAGTTCTGGCCAACCATATAAAAGTGGACACTTGCTGGAGAGAGCATCGCTTCCTAACTAAAAAGACCAAGTTTCCAGAAGAGAAAACCTTTAATTTCCTTCCCACGTCTCTTTTCCTCCTGCCTGTAACCTGGATGTGATGGTCGAAGGTGGGGCAGCCATGAGGCAAAGCAAGAGGATGAATGCCCCAGGGTAAGAGTTTCGCTCCTGAGAACACACTGTCTTTCACTGAAATACAATCAATATTGTAAGACACAGCTTTATTTAAGTGCCATTAGGAAAGGTAAGTGGTGCTAATGAAAACCCAACTTGTTTGTAAAGCGCATCCAGATTCCCAAGACGTTAAAAAGTGAAAAAAATAAAAAAAGGAAAGGGGGTCTTAGAATCGATGAGAATTGAACAGGCGTCTGAGCCCTGGAATATCTACCTCTAGATTTATGTGAGAACAACAAACTCCTAATTCTTTTAGGCGTGGTTGTCGGGCAGTTATTTATGGCAAAACACATTCCTAAAGTTCACTCCTCACATTCACCTCCTGAGATGGGTGTTAATATCTCTATCTTAGGAAGGAGGACAAAGAACTGCAGAGCATGTAATGCACACACTGGAAGCCCACTCGGGGGCCTCCCAGTTGACCGCCTTCTGCCCCGTACGTGACCTGCTCCACTGCTTTTCCTGCTGTGTACATGGACTGCAGGGCGGATCAGCAGCTCTGCAGCTACACCCTGGCCCCTGGCCCCCTGCTTCGGGAGACCCTGCCCTGTAACCCACCAGGACAGGATGTTTGATCCTGGGAACTGAGAGCCAGGACCTCAGAGTCTGAAAACTGTCTGGGCACCAAGTTTCTTAGTCATTTGGGCAGCTTTCCTTGTCCTTTTTCTCACTTTTCTCCTCTGTGCCCACCTCACCCCCGATTGAACAAAAGCACAGGCCTTGAGAAATTTCCATGTGCGCATGGAGGACACTCATGCTCTCCCTGGCTGGCTAACGATTTGTTTCCAGAGGCCACACATGACAAAGGACGTTTGCAGAAGAGCTGCTGGCAAATTCGTCAGCCACTTTCCTTTGCCTTTGGGGACAGCCTCTTGGAGACCTTGGATGGGGGAAGGGGGCTCAGGATTCTGCCCCAAAGCCGGACGGAGGCCGAGCGTGTGCTTACAGCTTAAGGAAGTGTTCTCACCTATTTATTTATTTATTTTGGGCCACGCCACACGGCTTGTGGAATTTGAGCTCCCCACCAGGGATCGAACGCCGGGCCCTCAGCAGTGAGAGCTTGGAGCCCTAAGCAGTGGACCACCAGGGAATTCCTGGAAGTGTTCTCACCTAGCCCTGATTTTTGTTTCCTGATGCAGACGGGGGAGGAGAAATTGTTGAAAGGATGTTAGGGTTAAGTAAGAAAGAATGAGCTTCTCCAGGTCTCCATTATCCCATCTGTAAAATAGGCTGAGAGCAGTAAGGGCAGATTAAATGGGGTATCGATCACCCTAATACCTTAGCACATGACTTTTGAGAGGACGGCTCATGGAATCCCTTGAAATGCCTAAGAAGCACATTAGGAAAAGAATTGCTCCTCCGGGTGTGACTTGTGCAAAAATGCCCCGTGCAGAAGCCAGGGTGAGCGGGGGTGGCAGCCGTGGGGAGGGGCGAGGCATCGGTGTGTGGTCTGCCTGCCAGCGTTTCCCTCCAGGCTGGAGAGGAGGATGTGGGGCGGGGGTGGGAACAGGGCAGGAGGCTCTGTGCCACACCCTCTGGCTCCCCAGCAGAGGCAGGAGGGGAGCAGTGGGACGGTACTGTGGAGCTTTCCTTCTCTGACATGAGGGGAACACAGATAAATGATCTTCCTCCGAGGAAATCCGTTGAGAGCATCTCCCCTCTGCACCCCAAGGCCCACAGCCCAGCCTGCTGGCTGGAGAACTGACCTTTAGACCCCTTGTTTATGCTCAGCCAGAAATTCAGTCCAACTGCAGGCTGGGCTGGCATCCCAAACCATGGAGATCCTGGAAGACATGGGATGCAGGGCCTGCGAACCTCACAGGAAGGCTCCGATTGCAAACACATGTCCCAGAGTGCTGACTCGGTGTGAATGGAGCAGATCTCCACGTCTGTGTCAGAGGGGCCCACATGTGTCGGCCCGGGGTGGGGACGTGCAGTTCAGACGTGCCTCTGGCTTCAGAGGGACTCAGGCTGAAAGCGGTTTCTTCAGTGAGTCCGCCCGTATGGCAGGTCCTTTCCTTTCTTGCTCCTGCAAGTGGAATATCAGTGCGTGTTTGTCTTGACCCCCCATGGGGCTGTTGGCTTTTTCCCTCTTATGCATCTGCGGGGCCTGCTCTAGTCTCTGTTTCCAACACCCACCACATGGCTCTGGGCTTCCTGGCTCGACAGATCTGTCGATTGCACCCTGGCGCAATTTTTAAAAATTAAACTTTTTATTTTGAGCTCATTGTCGATTCACATGCAGTTGTAAGAAAAACGCAGAGCAGGGAGGGTGGGAGGGAGGGAGACGCAAGAGGGAAGAGATATGGGAACATATGTATATGTATAACTGATTCACTTTGTTATAAAGCAGAAACTAACACACCATTGTAAAGCAATTATACTCCAATAAAGATGTAAAAAACAAACAAACAAAACAAAACAAGAAAACAAAAAAAACACAGAGAGATTCCATGCCCCCTTTACCCAGTTTCCCCCATGGTAACATCTTGCAAAGCTATAGGCAGTATCACAAGCAGGACATGGAGGATACGGACAGTGATACATTCAAGATGTGGAGCATCTCATCACAAGGGATCTCTGCTGTTACCCTTTTATGGCCATGCCTGCATCCCTCCGTCCACTACACCCCCGCCTTTCCCCTCGGCAACCGCTAATTCATTCTTCACTTCCGTAATTTTGTCATTTCAAGAAAACTATGTAAATGGACTCACGTGGTATGTAGACTTCTAGACTTTTTGTCTGTTTGTTTCACTCAGCATAATTCTCTGCAGATTCATCCAAATTGTTGCAAGTATCAGTAGTTCTTTATCGCTGAGTAGTATTCCTGGCATGAATTTGTCAGCATTCATTCACTGGACGACACCTGTGTTGCTTCCAGTTTGGGGCTATTGGGGCGAAAGCTGCTAGGAAGAGTTGTGTATAGGTTTCTCGTGTGATTACAAGTTTTCATTTCTCTGGGATAAATACCGAGAGTGCAGTTGCTGGGTCATGTGATAATTGGATATTTAGTTCTTTTGAAAAACTGTCAGACTGTTTTCCTGAGTTGCTGTACCATTTGATATGGCCACCAGCCACGTGTGAGTCATCGTTTCTCTACATCCTCATCTGCGTTTAATGTTGCCACTATTCCTTATTGTGGTCATTCTGGTCAGTGCGTATGACATCATAACGTGATTTAAATTTGCATTTCCCTAATCGCCAGTGACGTTCAGTGTCTTTTCATTTCCTTATTTGCCATCTGTAGAGCGTCTCTGTTGAAATGTTTCTCTGTATCTTTTGCCGGTTTTCTAATAGGATTGTTTTTTGATGTTGAGTTTTAAGAGTTCTTATGTATTTTAGATACTAGTCCTTTGTCAGATATGTGGTTT
The DNA here is from genome assembly GCF_949774975.1 of Lagenorhynchus albirostris. Classification (NCBI taxonomy): domain Eukaryota; kingdom Metazoa; phylum Chordata; class Mammalia; order Artiodactyla; family Delphinidae; genus Lagenorhynchus; species Lagenorhynchus albirostris. The sequence goes on along the minus strand of NC_083105.1, from coordinate 100,537,814 downwards.
GCAAATATTTTCTCCCTGTTTGTGGGTTGTTTTTCCATCCTCTTAACAGGGTCTTCTACAGAGCAAAAGTGTTAAATTTTGATGAAGTCTAGTTTATCAAGTTTTCTTTCACGGATTGTGCTTTTGGTGTCAAGTCTAAGAACTCTTTGCCTAATTCTAGATCCCAAAGATTTTCTCTGTGCTATTTTCTAAAAGGTTTATAGTTTTACATTGAAGTATGTAATAACATTTTGAGTTAATTTTTGTACGCTGTGGGTAGGACTTAGGACAAGGACCTTTTTCTTTTCCTGTAAATATCCTATTGCTCCAGCACGTTTCTTAAAATGTCTGTCTTTCCTTCATTGAACTGCTTTAGTACATCTGTCAAAAATCACTTGGGCATATTTGCACACGTTTGTTTCTGGGTCCTCTATTCTGTTCCATGTTTCTGGATTCTCTATGCTGTTCCAGTGTTCCCTGTGTCTCTCCCTCCACCAAGACCATCCAGTGTTGTTTACCAAAGGGATGTATTATGATACAATGTGTTGAAATTGTGTGGACTGATTCTTCCCACTTTATTCTTCCATCTCACACATTGTTTCAACTATTCTATGTCCTTTGCCTTTCCATATAAATTTAAAAATTATCTTGTCTATAGCTATAAACATTTGTTGGAATTTTGGTAAGACCTGTGTTAACCCTATTTATAAGTCGGAGGGAAAATTGACATCTTTCCTATGTTGAGTCTTCCAGACTGTGCACACGGTATGTCTCTTCCTTTATTTAGATCTTTGATTTCTTTCAACAGTGTTTTGTAGCTTTCAGCATACAAGACCAGTACATGTTGTGTTTCCCTCTTCTTGAGTGATTATAAATGGTAATGTGTTTTTGTTTTTGTTTTTGTTTTTGCAGTACGCGGGCCTCTCACTGCTGTGGCCTCTCCCGTTGCGGAGCCGGACGCGCAGGCTCAGCGGCCACGGCTCATGGGCCCAGCTGCTCTGCGGCATGTGGGATCCTCCCGGACCGGGGCACGAACCCGTGTCCCCTGCATCGGCAGGCGGACTCTCAACCACTGCACCACCAGGGAAGCCCGGTAATGTATTTTTAATTTTGGTTGCTTGTATTGACATAATTGATTTTTGTATGTTTATTGTGTATCTTGCAACATTGTCCAACATACTAGTTCTAGGAGTTTTTTGTAGATTTTATTGGAATTCTCTACATAGAAAATCATGTCATATGTAATAGGGCAAGTTTTATTTTCTTCTTTCCAAACTTATGCCTTCCCCCCATTTTAAAGCTGTGTTAAAATACACACAACATAAAATTTACCATCTTAACCATTTTTTTTTTTTTTGTGGTACGCGGGCCTCTCACTGTTGTGGCCTCTCCCGTTGCGGAGCACAGGCTCCGGACGCGCAGGCTCAGCAGCCATGGCTCACGGGCCCAGCCGCCCCGCGGCATGTGGGATCTTCCCGGACCGGGGCACGAACCCGTGTCCCCTGCATCGGCAGGCGGACTCTCAACCACTGCGTCACCAGGGAAGCCCCATCTTAACCATTTTTAAGTGTCCAGTTCTGTGGTATAAATACATTCACAGTGTTATGTAGCCATCACCACTTCCCCCTGAGAGCTGTTGGTTTAAACCCATCATGATTCACTCCAAGGCCTATTTTCACTTTGTCAGAGATCAAGGAAGAAGGAGAAGATGGCTGTTGAATTAGGTAGCCAACCGTGTCAGCCATTGGAGGGGAAGAAGTATCTTTAAGTGGAACCAGAAACATAGTTGGATCCAGGTGGATCCAGAGAGGCCCCATGGTTTCTCTCAGGGTCTCCAAATCTAGTGGGACTTAGCTTTTCTGCCATCAGGCACCTCCAAGCCTTCCCACCAACTTGGCCACATGGAGACAGACTGCAATGGGAGAGAGAACCATGCTCACTTGTTTTTCTCTCTGCGCTCTTGTTCTAACAGTAACAAATCTTAGAATGGAAGGGACCTTGGAGCTCATGAAAATTATTTTATAGGTGAAGACACTGAGACCCAGAGTGGTGTTGATTTGCTCAAGGTCATCCAGTGAATGACCAAGCCAGGACCGGTTCAGATGAATACTCTGTATTTCCCAGTTATTGGTTTTTCTTTTATTTCATCTCTTGGTATTACCTAATATTCACTGGGGGCTTACTATGAGACACAGTGTACTGATTGGTTTATATCATTTTTCATTTTAATCTCTAAACAACTTGATGAGATAGATACTCTTATTGTCCCCATTTTAGAGATTAGGAAACTGAGGCTTAGATAGATTGAAGAAGTTGCCCGAGGTCTGATTCCAGAATCACCATGATTCGCTGGTCCACTGTACAACCTCCCCAGTAAAATAAGCCTGTGTTGTCTTTTGCTGTCATTTATTCTGGGTGGATTAGCATGACATTCTCCAGAAGCCTGGCAATTCTTCTTAGATTGTGCCCACAATTGCAGTGTGTCCCTACCAGTTGGAGGGAATGTAGAGGGAAGATGAATAAATTTACTCTAGTTTTGTATGATGGAGAAGGGGTAAGAGATGAAGAGCACGATTCTGCCATATTACTTTGTTTTTTCTTTTTTTAAAAAAATTTGTTTATTTTATTTATTTTTGGCTGTGCTGGGTGTTTGTTGCTGTGTGCGGGCTTTCTCTAGTTGCGGTGAGCGGAGGCTACTCTTCGTTGTGGTGCGCGGGCTTCTAATTGCGGTGGCTTCTTTTGTGGAGCATGGGCTCTAGGCACGTGGGCTTCAGTAGTTGCAGCACGTGGGCTCAGTAGTTGTGGCTCGCAGGTTCTAAAGCGCAGGCTCAGTACTTGTGGCGCATGGGCTTAGTTGCTCTGTGGCATGTGGGATCTTCCCGGACCAGGGCTCGAACCCGTGTCCCCTGCATTGGCAGGCGGATTCTTAACCACTGCACCACCAGGGAAGCCTTATTTTGCTTTTTCTAAAAGGAAAACTCGTCATTAAAACAACAGTTTAACTATTACGGTATGCCTTAATTGTAATCTAGGGTTTACAGTTCTTAATAAAAGATAAGATTAGGACAAAATTAAAATATGGCAGTGAGTATAAGTTGTCTTCCTCAGGTATTGTTTTCAATTGCTGCATATCTAAGCTTTGGCTTTCTTTACGCGTTTATATTTTCTCAACGATTCCAGGCGTTGGAAAGCTATTTTGTTTGTGCCAGGCTTCCAGGAACCAAAACCAGCCACTGGCAGCTTTGGTGTAGACACTTCCTTAAGGGAGCACTTCCTGGGGGCATTTATACTTTGCCTATGTTGAGAGTTATTCATGACTCACTTCTCCATTCCTTTTTCTGCTTGCCCATCCATCCATCCATCCATCCATCCATCCATTTATCCACCCACCCATCCATCCATCCGCTCAGCTATTCTTTCGTTCACCAATGATTTATTAAACGCCTACTTATAATAGCCCTACTATATTTTACATGTCGTAACGTTTAATAAAGAGTTCATGTGGCTTGTCTGGTTTCTTGATTACGTGTGTTTTCCTCTGATAGGGTATGAACCCTTCAAGCAGGGACAAGAAAGTGTCTTGTTGCTCCCTGCACCTAGTGCCTGACACAGAGGAAGGTACTCAATCAGCGTTTGCAGAATTGCATTATCCACCCGACAGGGCCTGCCGCCTCCTCAACCTTCTAAAACAGGCATTCCTTTTCCCCTTTTAAGTTTCCTAGGACATTCAAAAAGCACAAAGAGACAATAATTTCATCAGAGTGTGAAGAGAAAAATAAACCAGGACAGAGTTCATATGAACAATCAGAGAGTGTCATCCTCGTGACTGCAGTAATGTGGACGGATTTATCCCAGCCCCTGAGAGGAATTTGATTGCTTCATTATATGTCTAATCTTTACCATCCTCTCTCTCAGCATCCCATTTCTTGTCGGTATTCCACATATGGATCTGATGTCTCTCCTGCTTTACGGATGGAAAAACTGAAGCTCCCAGTGGCCTAGGGGCTGAGCCATCTCACGGGGCAAGTCAGGAACTGAGATGTGGGCATAAAATAGGCATTGTTAGATTTTAATGGTTTCCATCAAATCAAGATATAATCATCACCAGCATATCAGATTTACTATTTATGGACCTCTTATTAAGTGCCGAGGACTATATATGTGTTATTCTTTCTCCAAAATCTTTATTTTGAAAAAATTTCAAACCTACACAAAGTAGTAAGAATATATAATGAAACACTAAGTTTCACTAATTGCTTTATTTCTTACACCTAGTTTCTTATACTTTGTTTCACATTTTTGCTTTATTTCTCTCTCTCTCTATATATATATATTTGAACCATTTCAGAGTTACGTGCAGACATCATGACTCTTCCATCCTAAATATACCAGCATGTATTTCCTCAGAACAAGGGCATTCTTGTACATAACTAAAATATAACCTTCATGGGACTTCCCTGGTGGCACAGTGGTTAAGAATCCACCTGCCAGTGCAGGAGACACAGGTTCGAGCCCTGGTCCGGGAAGATCCCACATGCCGTCGAGCAAGTAAGCCCATGAGCCACAACTATTGAGCCCATGAGCCACAACTATTGAGCCCGCAAGCCACAACTACTGAGGCCCGCGCTCCTAGAGCCCGTGCTCCACAACAAAGAGAAGCCACCGTAATGAGAAGCCCGCGCACCACAACAAAGAGTAGCACCCAATTGCTGCAACTAGAAAAAGCCCACGTGCAGCAACAAAGACCCAACACAGCCAAAAATAAATAAATAAATAAATAAAAATATAACCTTCACACCAAGGAAATTTAACACTAAAACAATTCCATTATCTATTATGTAGTCATTATTCAAATGTTCCCAATTTTCCTAATAACAACCCTCCCTCCCTCCCTCCCTCCCTCCCTCCCTTCCTTCTTTTCTTCCTTCCTTCCTTCCAGCATTTAACCAAGGATGGCCCATTGCATTTATTTTTCATACTTTGTTAGTTTCCTTTAATGTAGAACAGTTTCTCAGCCCCTTTTCTTCTTTCATTGTCAGGAGGCCAAGCTAGTTATTTTGCAAAATGTCCCTCAATTTTAGATTTGTTTGATATTTCCTCAGGGAAAGATTCGGGGTAAATATTGTTGGCAAGAATAATTGCACAAATGATGCTGTGTGCTTCTCAGTTCATCCCATCAGGGGTTGTACAATGTCAGTTTGTCCTGTCATTGGTGATGTTACGATCACTCGGCCAGCTGGGGCGGCGTCTGCCTGGAGACTGGAGATGCTATTTTCCTTTGTAATTAGCACGTAAGCTGCAGGGTGCTTCTGGAAGGTTGTGGCATGTCTCCCCACCGCCCCACCGCCCCCGCCCCCGCCTCAGTTCTTTCACTCCGGCGGTTTTAGCAATCATAGGTCATGATTGTACATGATCTTTTTAAACTTCCATAATAACCCTGTGAGGCAGATACTGTTTCCACTGTTTTTACCATAAGGAGGCTGAGTCTTGGAGGGGTGAAGAGGCTTGCTCAGGGCCCCAGAGCTGGTAAGGGACAGAGCTGGGCTTTCAAGCCAGGTCTGGCAGCCTCGAATGCTTTGTTACTCACTACAGTCATCTGTCCGGAGGTGGATATCGCATCCCTTTTGCTCCAGGCGAGACAAGAAAAAGTGATATTTAAGATCACATAAGACACAATTCATTTCAACTCCGGCATCTCTTTCTTCTTATTCCTGAAGCGCTGTTTTTTTTTTTCTGCTGAAGCCTCGTGCCTCTTAGTTCACCTTTCACTGACTATCACCTGAAACGTGGTGACTACATAACGCTTTTGTCCAGTGGCCCCTGGACTATGGCGTGCTATAGTTGATTTGCTGTTGTGGTGTCCAGGAGAGACCGCTGGCCAGCACCATACTGGGGCTGATGCCATCACATATGGTAATGGTCCATCAGAGGGAGAGGAAGACCACTGCCTAAATCCACAAAGATTGTGTCAGGGGGCTTCTCTCTGGGTCAGTGTAGGTGGGAGGAATGCAGTCCAACACCCATGATGTTATGTGCTAAGCACCAGAGGAACACTGCTCATCTGGGGTGTTCTTGGGTTACAGAAAGGGGGGCTTGAGGGGTCCTGGGGATGCAGGGGATATATTTTTCTATTAGTGTCAAACTTGCCAGTCAAGAATTGGATTAAAAAATGGTAACATGGGGCTTCCCTGGTGGCGCAGTGGTTGAGAGTCCGCCTGCCGATGCAGGGGACACGGGTTCGTGCCCCGGTCCGGGAAGATCCCACCTGCCGCGGAGCGGCTGGGCCCGTGAGCCATGGCCGCTGAGCCTGCGCGTCCGGAGCCTGTGCTCCGCAACGGGAGAGGCCACAGCAGTGAGAGGCCCGCGTACCGCAAACAAACAAACAAACAAACAAAAACAAAAAAAATGGTAACATATTAAAACTACAAGAGATCACCCAGGCCAACTCCTTTCTTTTGTGGATGAGGAATCTGAGCCCTAGAACGGTAAGTGGACCGTCCAAGGTCATAGCTGGCGACCCACAGATCTGGGGCCGGAACTAGGGATTCCATGCATATTCTGCTGCAGATGCACTAAGGTTGTGCTCTGTTGCACCCTTGCCCAAGGTCAACCACACCAGCCAGCCTGCCCGGCCCTTGGTTTTTCTGCTGTCCTTTCCCATCCTTTCCCTTCTCAGATTTGTTTTTTTGGAAGGTGTTTGCTCATGCTTTCCTCCCTTCCTTCATTGGTTCCTTCATTCCTCACCATCATTTATTATCCTCCTGCTGTGTGCCAGGCACAGGGGGCACAGAGCAAAAAGAAACAATGTCAGCCTTGAAGCAGGTTATGGTTTAGGTTGGGGCAGGGGATGCAGTCTGACAACCGTGATATTAAGTATTAAGCACGGCAGTAACACTGCTCGTCTGGTGCTCCTGGGACACAGCAAAGGGACGGATGCCTTGACATTCTGTGGGCGTGTGGGAGTTTGCTGAGACAGGTGTGACCTCCCAAGGAAGGGGAAGAAAATATGGGAAGGAAAAGCAGGGCAGGGCAGAGCTTAGTAGATGCGCGATGAGAGGATTCTGGAAGGGACCCAGAAACACATCCTATCAGGGACTCAGGAGTCATTGGTGTGGCTGCAAGTCCCGCAGGCCATTAACAGCCTGGAGCAGGTTATCCGCTCCGCTGGGTTCAAAGGTTTAGACAAGAGCTTCTGCTCCTCCAGAGCTGTTTGACCTGCAGGCACCGGGGAGGGAGCTGGGGGAGGGAGTGGTGAGGATGTCGAGAACCAGGGACACAATTGCCCTGAGGTCACTAATTGCTGTCCAGCTGCGGGAGGCCCTGTGATCGCCTGCTCAGTGCCTCATGGACACTTAGTTATGGGCTCCAGGCTAAGCCTGAATCTGCTTCTGCACAGGGAATAATCACATCACAAGCCGGAAGGAAGGAATTTGGTGCTGATTAGACCAAAGGGTACGTAGGCAGTGAAAAGTTTGGGCTGCTTTTTTCTGTTCCTGCCGCTGACCAATGATTCAGGCCAGCTAGGAGACAGCTGCTGTTGTCTCAGTGAGCTGACCTAATGACTTCATACAGCACGGCCGTGGGCTCCTCTCCCCTTAACAAGTCAGCAACAACCTGAAACTACATGACATTTTATGATGCCAGACTGTTTTACGGTATTTACATGGATGACCTAGTTCATCCTCACAGTAACCCAGATAATTAGGTATCACTAAGATTCCTATTTTGCATAGGAAGAGACCGAAGCTCAGAGAGGGTAAGTAAGTTGCCCAAGGTCACACAGCTAATAGTGCAACCAGGACTAAATCAGGCAGTGTGATTGCTGAGCCTACACTGCTATCCACTAGGCCACAATGCCTCTTAGTCTCAGGAGGATGTGACTTGGGCAGGAGTTCTAGCGCTTGTTATGACAGATAATTTATCCTGTTCATTTACTTTGTTATTGTTCATTGGGTGATAAACTCCATGAGGGCCGGGAACTGGCCATCTGTTTCACCCCCAAAATAGCCACTGTCATGGTTTCTAATAGCATCATTTTGCTTGTTTTTAAAAATTATATAAAAGGAAACATGGTGTTCTACATTTGCCAGTTAGTTCATTTGTTAATTATGTTGTTCAGATCTTCTCTTTTCTTACTGATTTTTGGGGTCCATTTGTCAGCTGCTGAGAGAGATGTATTAAGCTCTCTCGCTATGAATGTGGATTTGTTGTCTCTCCTTTAATTCTGTCAAGTTTTGCTTTAAATATTTCACAGTTATGTTATTGCATGCATATAGCTCTAGTAGCTTTCTGGTGAATTGACCCCTTTGAAAGGATGAAATCTTTATCAAGCAATGTTTTGCCTTAAAGTCTACTTTCTCTGATATTAGAATAGCTACACTAGCTTTCATTTGGTAATGTCTGCACGTATTTTCCACTCTTTCCTTTTCATCCTATTTGTGCACTTAAAGAGTGTCTCTGGTAAGCAGCACTTAGTTGGATTTTAAAAATCCATTTTTACAACCTTAGTACCTTTATAGTTACATTTAATCTATTTATATTTAGTATTCTGCCTATTTGTATGTAATGCAATTGCTAACGTATTTGGGTTCACGTGTACCATTTACTGTATTTGTGTTCTATGTGAACTACCTGTTTTCTATTCCCTTTTCTTTCCTTTTATGCCATCTCTTTTGAGGACGTAAATATCTTGATTATTTCATTTTTTTCCTCTGCTTTAACCTGAAAGTTATACATTCTTTTATGTCCTTTTAGTGGTTACTCTAAAATATGCATCCTTGACTTACAGTCTAACACAAACTATTATTTTCACCACGCTCCTACTAATGCTAAACTTTATAATATTTTATCTTCATTTACTCTTTCCTACCTTTTGTGTCATTGTCCTCATGTATTTTAATTCTACATATACTTTCAACCCCGTATTATGTTCATATGATTATTTTTTGTAAAGTCAATATTCATTTATATTTTCCCACATTTTTACCTTTTCTTTTATTCTTCTGTTCTTCTTACATTTCTGTATTTCCATCTGGGTTCCTCTTTCTTTTGCCTAAATAAATTCCTTTCATATTTCTTTTAAGGCAGGTCTGATGGTAACGAATTCTCTGTTTCTGTCTGAAATGTCTTTACATTGCCTTCGTTTCTGAGGACAAGTTTTGGTGTGTACGGGTGGTAGGTTGCCAGGTATTTCATTGCAACACTTTAAAGCCAGCTTTCCATGCTCTGTGGCTTCCATCGTCTCTGTGGGAAGTCATGTGTAAGTCTTATCATTCCTCCTTTGAAGGTAACGTGCCTGCTTTTCTCTGAATCACCTGAGGTTTTTTCTCTTTTGTTTCCAGTAGCTTTCCTGTGCTGCACCTAGACGAGGTTCTATTTACACAGGCACACCTTGCTTTATTGTGCTTCGCTTTGTTGCGACTTGCAGGTATCATGCTTTTACAAGTGGAAAGTGTGCGGCAAACTGGCATGAGCAGATCTGCTGACTCCATTTTACTAACAGCATTTGCTCACTTCATGTCTCTGTGTCACATTTTGGTAATTCTTGCAATATTTAAAATTTTTCATTATTATTATATTTGTTATGACGATCTGTGATCAGTAATGTTACTATTACAAAAAGTATTTTTAGCAATGAAGTATTTTTAAATTAATGTATGGACATTTTATAGACATAATGCTATCTGGACATAATGCATACTTAATAGACTACAGGGTAGTGTAGTGTGAGCATAAGTTTCACATGTACTGGGAAACCAAAAAATTTGTGTGACTTGCTTTATGTGATATTCGTTTTATTGCAGTAGTCTGATACTGAACCTACAATGGCTCTGAGATCTGCCTGGACTTATATTAATACTTCTTGGGATTCACATATCTTCTGGAGTCTGTGAGCTGACATCCTTTAATAGTTCTTGGCCATTATCTTTTCAAAAATTGTTTCTTCTTTTTTTCTTCATGGGAATTCATTTTCATGTATGTTAAATCTTCTAACTGTAATTCCCAGTTGTTTTGTGCTCTTTTGTATGTTTTCCCATTGAAAAATTATCTTATTTGGCATATTTTTTAATTGCTGTGTTTTTAAAAAATTCATTTATGTATGTATTTGTTTATTTTTGGCCGCGTTGGGTCTTCGTTGCTGCGTGCAGGCTCTCTCTAGCTGCGGCGAGTGGGGGCTACTCTTCGTTGCGGTGCGCGGACTTCTCGTTGCGGTGGCTTCTCTTGTTGCGGAGCACGAGCTCTAGGCATGTGGGCTTCAGTAGTTGTGGCACGCGGGCTTCAGTGGTTGTGGCACACGGGCTCTAGAGTGCAGGCTCAGTAGTTGTGATGCACAGGCTTAGTTGCTCCGCGGCATGTGGGATCTTCCCAGACCAGGGCTCGAACCCGTGTCCCCTGCATTGGCAGGTGGATTCTTAACCACTGCGCCACCAGGGAAGTCCCTATTGCTGTGTTTTTAAGTTCATTACCTCAGTCTTCTCCTGTGTCTAAGTTGCTGTGAAAAAGTTTGGTGAGTTTTTCATGTCAGATATTGAGTCCATAATTTCAGATATTATATTTTTTCAATATAATGTTCTAGAGTTTCTATTTGATTCTTTAAAAAAATAGATTCTATTTTCTCAGTTGAAGTTCTTTATCCTTTCCTTTATTTTCACCATCTTCGCCTCTGTTTTCCTAAAGGACACTAATTATTCTTATTTTATGGTCGTTGTCAGTTAACTGCAATATCTGGGTAGCTGTAGGTCTGTTTCTTTCATTTGTTTTTATTCATGGCTTTTGGCCCTCTGGTCCTATTTCTTGGCGTGCCTTATAATTTTTTATTGAATTCTGGACTATTATGTATAACATTTTTTTAGAGACACCAGAAGTCGTTATCAACATTAGAGGGGGTTCATCCTTTCGTCTCTTAGATGGGTAGAGTGGGAGCTGATCACCTTGGTCTCTTCAGGGACTCGGCCGAGTCAGGACCGTGCAGCTCTGGAAGGCTACGTCTTCCTCTGGTTCCCTCCAGACACTGGGGCACGGACCTCCAAGGTTTTCTGTTGAGTCTCTGGAATGTTCACTGGGCCCCTTTTCCCTGGCAGGTCCCAAACACTAATAATCTCTGTCTCCTCTGCACCACAGAACTACCAGAAATTGCCTACTTGGAATTTTGGCCTCCTGCCCTGTGCAGTTACAGAATCTGGCAAAGGTCCTGGGGCAAAAGCCAGGCGTATTTTCAAGGCTTCTCAGGTCTCCAGTTCTTGTCACTTAAATCCCATGAGACTTCTGAAGCTCTGTGAGGTTTCTCAGTCCCCTGGGTGACGCACCACCTGGGCAAAGCATCCTCAGCCTTTTTCCTGCTCGCAGGATTGACAGAGGCCCCCAAGGAGCCGTAGCTGCGGGTCCTCAGCTTCCTCTGCATTTCGCCCCTCCCTGGAATCACATCCTGTAGGGTCCTGCCTAGCCGGCAGGCTCTCTGATGCCCTCATGCAAGGTGTTTGCATTTTATCTGCTCTGTTCATTGCACTCTTTGGTGCCTTGGTCGGCCATGTCTACTCCATCCCACTCGCTACTAAAAGTCCTCTAGGCCTCGCTGTCCAACATTGTGCTTTGAAAACATTATAGAGATAATTTGAGGTCCTGGGAGAGGTTACCTTCCTCCAGAGAGGACGGAGCCTTGCCGGCATTTAGCCAGCATCGGGGTAGGTCGTGTTGATTCCATCAGGAACTGACATCGTTTAAAACTGGGCTTTATTCTTTAGTCTGGTTAACTCTTGCGACCAGAGCCTAGCCCTTTGGGGTCCCATCTGAATTCCTGTGGTATTTACTGGACCCCCTCCTCCCTGGAGCTGCATTCTGGTTATACCGGCCCCACGAGACTGCAGAAAGCTCACGGGTCGCTCAGCCTCTTCGTAAATGCCTGGTTTATGGGATCCAGCTTCTGCTTTGAGGGGTAGAGAGGCACCCGACTCTGGGTTAATTTCTCTTGGTTTCCTTCCTCTTTTAGATCATGGCGGCACAAAATTTCACATCTTTGACGGCTCCCATTGGGTGCCTGAGCAGAGGTGTGTAACTGAACGGGGAGTCCAGGAGACTTGTACGCCAAGGATGTTTGAACGAGAGATTTGGAGTGCACGCATCCTGGGGTCTCTTCTTTGCAGCATTGAGATTTCTTTGGGGGAAAGGGTTTGAAGTCCATCACATTAGGATCAGCTGATGGAACAATCAAAAGCCAGACAGTAGTGCAGGGATGGGGCGAGAGAGGGACTCTCGTTTCTGCCTTGGCTGGGGGTGTTGACAGATTCTCAGAGGCGAGGCTCAAAGGAGTAGACTTTCGGGAAGCTCATCCTTGGGGCAACATCAGCTAATTCCGGGAATTAGGGAACGCAGACCGTCCAGTGCTCACGTAATTTACAAATAAGGACTCTGTGGGTTTTGGAAGTAGCTTTCAAAGGGGCACTTTAAATGTCTCATTTTGGATATAAATGTTTGGGGAGGGTGGGGGAAGAAGCGCTAGGGCAGGATGCACTGTGCCACTGAAGTAGCATCATAGACCCTAAAGGGGCTGATGATCTGAGCCCAGCTTAAAATACACCTGTTCTCAGAAGCCACGAGCTTGGAAACTCTACCACCAGGCGTTTACTCCACCTTCTCGTCCCTTCTCTACTCGAGAGAGGCTTACGGGATCCTCTTCCCATCACTGTAGGGGCTTCGAACAGCACCTGCGGGGGAGAGGTGGGACGAGGAGACAGAAATGCCACCCACGTGACTTCTTTGGCCCTGGACGTCGACCCGCAGGTGTGTTTGTCTTCAGAGAGGCCCTGGTAGAAGCCACCTGCCTGGTTTCAAACCCGGGCTCCGCCGCTTCTGCCTCGGGGATTGGGGGCCGGTGCTTTAACCTCTTGTGCTTTGATTTCCCATGTGTAAGATGAAGGTGCTAAGAGTATTTACTCCGCAGCGTTCTTGCAATGCATGTAGCGCGCTCCGAACAGCCGGTGGCACCTGGGAAGGGCTCAGTCCCCACTTGTGTCATTATTCTTCCTAGCTTTCTGGATGCTGGAAGCCGCTGTCCTCAGGGGCAGAGCCTGGGCGAGGCTGCGCGTTCCCTCTGCTTCTCAACTGCAGACACTTGACATGCTCTGCGGCCCCTGTGATTGGTAAAAGGAAATGGGGACTTGGGGAAGGTAGTCAGAAGGGGGAAGGAAAATCACGTCCACAAACAGGTCACAGGAGAAGGGAAACCCGGGCTGAGTGTTTTTTAAGAGAAACCTCATTGGAACAAAATCTTACACGTTGGATTCGGTCATCCGTTAGGAGGGGTTGTTGAACCTCTGCTCTCCGGCCCCCTTCACGGCTCAGCCTGCAATGCCGTGGCGTTGCTGGACGTTTTAGAGGCAGTTTCTGCTAAAAAAAAAAAAGCAAGTGGTGCAGATTGAGGGAGGCTACGGCCAATGCTTCTGACAGAGCGGGGCAAACCTCGGTTCTGGTCATTTCCTGATGAGCTTCTGGTCCAAATGAACAATAGGATGGGCTGGGACTCCAGGCTGGCCCAGCCCCACTGCTGATGATGCCAGTGATCTAGCCAGTGACCAGAAGGGCTTGAGATGGATGCTGAAACTGAGACCTTCCCTGATCCTGCAGCTTCAAGGGGACTCGTGTGTGTGTGTGTGTGTGTGTGCGCGCGTGTGTGTGTGTGTGTGTGTGTGTGTGTGTGTTTACTTGGTCCAGTGTGAATCTAACTACCCCACCCCTCCCTTCATTAGGTCCTAACTTCTCCTTGCCTCCCCCGCCCATGGTCTTTTTCTTTTAGATGCTCTGCTGGTTTCTCTTTTGGGCGGTGGCTGGGCAGACCCAGCGAGGCAGTATGTCTGGTGGCTTTTGTCTCTTCTGGAGGGAGGATGGGTGGTGCTGGGCTCCTTGCTTGAAGAGGAAAGGGATGAGGATGTGCTGGGACAATAGGTGATGCAGAGATGGTGCCGTGGTATGGAAGACGGAGGAATTAAATGTTAAGCGGTGGGTATAAAAGGTACCAAGATATTTTGAGGGCTAGATTTGTTCCACAAGTTAAATGCATAGGACGTGATGCATTGGAAGAACAAGAGCCACTTATGATTTTTAAAGCTGTTGGGCTGCCCAGGCGATACGTAGATGTTTTGTGGACGGTGTGTCATCAGCAGAAAACATTTACGTGGCAGTTCACCGCCTGGAATACTCATCCGTGAAAGCCTGGCGTGTTAGTGATGGCCAGGAGACCAAGACCCAGGAGGACAAACAATTTGCTCAAGGTCGCAAGGCGAGTTTGTGGCAGAGCTGCTGGGAGATCCCAGGTCCCCCTGCACCGCGCGGCTATCTGCAGGGACTGTCCCTTGGCTCCGTGCACTTGCCTGTCGATGCCCCGTGCAGGGCGCTGAAGCCACCACAGCCTTCAGACACCAGACCCGGGAGGCAGGCGAGGAGCGACCCACGCTGACCAAGAGGCTGTATTTGACCTTCAAGCTTCCAGCTTCCTGCCTGGACTCTCAGCTCCGAGCCTCACAGCACACTTTCACCTGCTTGTCCTGGAGAGGGCCACCATGGACCACCCACTTGCCTGAGCAACTGGCTTTTCCCTTTTCCCCCCTCCCCACCCACCCTGTGTTTAATCCATCACTGAAACCTTTCAATTCCACGTGTTTAAAAACTCCCAAATCCGTCCATTTCTCTCCATCCCACTTGGAACACCCGTAGCCACATCAGCCCACTGCTTGGCCTCCTTGCACCCGCTCTTTATTCCCTCTGATTCCGCTGCTGCCTGGAATGTCACCATGTCTCTCTCCTGCTGGAAACCCCTCTGAGGCTCCTGAAGACCTATCGCAGGCCCTGCTGGTCTCTCCAGACTCGGCCCTGCCCCGCCTTGCATTCTGCTCGCCAGCCAGAAGGCACTTCTGTCCCCTGAGCCCATTGTGCTGTGGGCACTCTGGCGAGGGGGCTGGAAAGGGACAGAGAAAGGTCACAGGAACCTGTAGGGAGACAGAGAGAGGATGGCGTGGACCCTGGGTCCAGGCTCTGCTGAACCACTGGACAGCATGAAACCATCCTTTCGTGTGGGGTGTTCTCAGCCTATAGAGCACCGCCATTGGGCTCGGAGGTGGGTAGGATCTGCCAAAGGGAGGCTGCAAACTCAAAGCCCGGTCTCTCCAGGCAGCATGTCCTGATTCGGTGAGTAGGCCACAGGGACCCTTAAGAGTCTGGACATTTCTCCCCGGCCGTGTGACACCGAGCTAGTCCCTTAATGTGATGAGGCTGTGAGCCTCAGTTTCCTCATCTGGGAAATGGGACTGATAGCTGTCCTGTTGTGTGGATGTCTTTTTCTCCTTTCTATTTGGGGGAATCCTCCTCTGTGTGAGCCTCTGCCTCTCCCTGGGAAGCTGAAAAGGCCGTTTACTGTGACCGACCCCCGGCAGCAAGGGAGCGAGATGCTCCTGCCTTGGTCTTTGGATCTCGAGAATAATGCAAAGATGCAGGTACAGTTGAGGCAGTGGAGGAGCAGTGACAATGACAGCGGAGGCTGTCCCTGGGGTGTCCAGCCCAGACTCTCCGTGCAACGGGAACTTAGTTCTTTTCTTCCCTGCCTTGTATAAGGCTGTGGGAGCGGCACTGTCCCCTCCCAGTAAACTCCATTCATGCTCTTCTGTTGGCCAGTCTGTTTCTGGAGATGGAACCAAGAGTCTTGGCTCAAAACCCCGCCTCCTTCATAGGTGGTTGGGATCAAGCAGGACGTTTCAGTGGAGCCGCCTCAGTGAGAAGGTATGGGTGCAGCTCAGTGGGAAGGGGTGGGGGCCTGGGATTACAGCGCACGCGCTTTACAGAAAGCTGAAATCGTAAAGGTCAAAATCATGTCAAACATCAGGCATCCTTTGGGAGGTGGAGATATTGTGAAAATGCTCTGTAAGGCCAAGGAAAATGTAAGACGTTCTCCTTATCTTACCAAGTGAGGGCCCTCCCACTCCTCTGTGCCTTCAGTTTAGCTTAAAAATATAATTGTTCAAAAAAGGAAAAAAAAATGGAGAGCGGTATGGGTCCCCCTCAGTAGACCATTAGCACCCAGGAGCAGGGATTTATTTCTGCACCATGTCTCACAGGTTTGGGTCCAGTGTGGCCGTCTCTGTGTCACTTTTCTGTAGCAGAGCGCAGGCCGGAAAGACAGCCCTGCAAGCAGCAGGGTCCGGCTTCCCCCAGTGCTGGAGCCTTAGAAGCTGCCCACCACGGCTTGGGCTTCACCTGGGGGGCAGGCCCCTATGCACTTGATCTCAGCCCTCCCCGTGCCCAGGGAGGGTCCTGAGCTCCCTCAGTTCAGTTCCTCGGTCCTCAGAAAGCAGGGCTATTGTTTCCTCCCCTTTGGACAAGGTTGGGCACAAGAGCCCGAAACCTGCCCCGGGGGACAGAAAGGACATGCCGTTGAGCCCTCCCCCAGGGACCCACGCCCCTTAACTCACCTCCAGGAAAGAGGCACTTTGAAGGCACAGTACTTGATTACAGTATTTCCAGCTTTTTTACATGAAAGAGCAGGTTGTCAGGCAGATGGATGTGAAAGCGGAGACATTAACATCACAGAAAAGGAAGGGAGTAGCCCAGGGACCCAGGCCCAGGCTGCTGCTGGGGGGCTGGCCCGTGTCTCTGCCTCTGTGGGAGGCGTGGCCTCTGCCGGCCTCGCCGGGTGCTGCTGCCCAGGGCGTCCTGGCTGCGTCCTCAGCGCTTCAAGTCCGCGTGGAGCCTTCGGGCCCTTTGCGGGCAGAGGGTTGGTGGGGCTCTGGGGACATGGGCTCTGAGCTGGGCTGCTGGAGGGGGCGTGGGGCTGCCTGGGGGTGCAAGCAGCTCGTAACCGGCTCTCCCTTAGCTTTGTGGGGCTCAGTTTCCTCATCTGTAAGACGAGGGGATAAGATGCAAAGATGGCTTGTGGTCTGTATTTCCCATGAGCCTCTGAGGGGTCAGACTGCCGGGCTGCGGTTCTGGGGTTTGGGCCAGAGCCAGTCTCTCCGTTATCAACCGTTGGAAAGAACAAAAGCTGCGCCCTCCCCCGCCCCACCACTGGACAGAGGCCTCCTCCCTGGGATTGCCTGGGTTTATCTCAGTGATAAACAAGGGGAGATGGGGAAGCAGGTCCTTGTGTCCTACCTGGAAATGAACTGGCCACCCGCTGTGAGCTGAGATCAAATGGATAAGAGGAGCTGGGCCAAGTCACTGCCTGTGCATCCCAGATATCAGACCATCCAAGGGCGAGGCAGCCAGTGAGCACAGCTGGATGGCTTAAAATAATTAGTCAATAAGAGCAGAAGCAAAAACCCTAGAAGTGGGCTTCCCTGGTGGCGCAGTGGTTGAGAGTCTGCCTGCCCATGCGGGGGACGCGGGTTCGTGCCCCGGTCCGGGAAGATCCCACATGCCGCGGAGCGGCTGGGCCCGTGAGCCATGGCCGCTGAGCCTGCGCGTCCGGAGCCTGTGCTCCGCAATGGGAGAGGCCACAGCAGTGAGAGGCCTGCATACCGCAAAAAAAACCCCCCAAAGACAGACAAACAAACAAAAGACCCTAGAAGCTGTTCCAAAAATGTTCCGTTTTAACCAAATAAGTTTGATTACACACAGAGTACCGTTGAATTTAAAGGAAGTTAATATGATAGTTTGCATGTTTCCTTCCAAGCAAAAAACCAGAAAATATAAAGTGGGTTGTTGGAGCCGCGTGGTGAAGGGGGAGGGAGTCAGGGCCATACGTGCCTGTGAGCTGGAAGTTCCACTTGTAGGTCCTTCCTCTCCACCTGCAGGAAGCCCTGTCCTCGTACCCCTGTGCAGGTTGAGGGAAAGCTGAAGAAACAGTGCTGTTTTCCAACCCCTTCAGCACCTGTTGGAGTGGATCAGAGCCACGGCTTCAAGGGCGTTCCCTTCAGGCCCCACCTTATTGACCCTTATGCCCACTGTCCCCCGTGTCCCTGCCAAGGGGCACCGAGCCTGTGTCCGTCACCCTCCACTTCTGTCCCCTTTCGTCCCGGCCAGAGAGTCCGTCCTTGTAGAGAGCAGGAATCTGACTCCTGTCATGTCGCTCTGAAGGTCACAGAAAACAGATCTTTCTCTGCTGGGACACCTTCGTCCACCCAGTTGCCCCAGAAATCACGCCCGCTCTTCGCTCTCTCGTCTGCGTGTCCAACTGAGCATCACGCCGTGTGATGCTCCTTCGAAGGAGCCTTTAAATCCATATCCGTCTCTGAATTCCCACGGTCACTGTGCTGGTTCAGGTGGTTGGTGTCTTTCACCAGGACACTCACCACAGTCTTGTCATTGGTCCGCACCTCCTCCCCCCTCATTCCAACCTTCACTGTTGTCTGGGCAGATCTTGGTGGAGAGAACACAGGATTTGGAATGAAACGGAGACCTGCATTTCAGTTCGGATTTTCCCACTTAGACGTGTAGCCTCCGTCACGTTGATGTTTCTGTGCCTTAATTCCGGATCCGGAAAAGGAACATGAGATTGATTTCAGGTTATTCTTATGGCGATTAAATGAGATCACATTTTAAAAAGTGCCCACTAAGAAGCCATAAGTAGCTACTCAATAAATATTAGGTCCCTTTCCCTTACCCCACTCCCACCCCTTTAAGAATCTTAAGTGACAGCTTCAAGTCACTTCATTGCACTGGTTGACTTTATCTGAACCTGTCCATTTTGGCACCAAGAACCAACCATAATATAATATACTTGAGGCAGGGTTTGACCCACAGAGAGTAGAACATTTTGCATCCAGCTACCTGTCCATCCACCCAACGTTTCCGGAACAACCGCTGGGGCCCAGGCACTGGAAAACACAGAAGCAAAAGACGAGGTGTTTATAGCCTAGTGGAGGGGGCGCGGATAATCCCACACAGTACCAGGAGCGGTGGGAGGCCGAGGAAAGAGAACCCAGCCGGGAGCAGGGACGTGGGTGCAGGGAAGGTGCCCGGGGGTGGGTTGCTGAATCCTGAGGGATGAGGGGAGTTAGAGAGACTTAGGGCCTTAGAGACCAGGCCTGGCAGATCCTGCAGGGCCCTGGGCACCACGCCGAGGAATTTAGACTTGGTTTTGAAGTCCGTGGGACTGACTTAGATTTCTATTCTAGAAACATCCCTCCGCCTGCATTTCAGAGCACGAGTTGGGAGAAAGTCAGACCAGAAGCAAGGCCCGTTGGGAGGCTCAGCTTGAAAAGGATGGGGGCCTGGTCAAAGCAGCACCCGCCCGTGGGCAGGGGGCCGGGGCCAACCTCAGAGAGGGTGCAGAGGTGGAATCACCAGCTCTGGTGACCCTCTGAATGTGGGGCTGAAGGAGGAGCAAAGACCCAGACAGAGTTCCAGGAGGCAGAGGCCTCTGAGTCAGGGTGGCAGGTGACGTCATTCACCGCAAGGGGTGGAGCGGGGGGTGGGGTGGGGGGGGATGATGGTGTCGTGGGGGAGGGAAAGGGGAAGCCGTGGAGGTCAGGCTCAGAGAATCAGAGGGGGAAGGGGCAAGTTTGGGACTTGGGGAACACTCCAGTTTAAAGGTTGGCGGAGGGGAGCGGACCCCAGAGGATTAAAACCACGAGGGAATGGAGTCCCAGCGATCAGGGAAAGATGAGTCCTCAAGAAGGAGGGGTACATAGAATCAAAGGCTGCAGTCAAGCAAGATTAGGGCTGAAAGATGTTAATTAAATGAGCAAAGTCAAGGTCACTAGTGATATTGGCAAGAACGGTTTCCCTTGAGAGTCTGAACCATGGGACAGGGAGTGATTGGGGATGAGCAAGTGGAGAATTTGTAGTCTGCTGTTTCCAGAAGCTCAAGGGAGAGAGAGGCACAGGGTCACAGTCAGGGGGGCTGGCTAGGTGGTGGTGGTGGGGGGGGTGGTGCTTGAGCACGTTGGTACACCTGGGGGACAACTGGGAGAAATGAGGGTTAGCAGTAGGTGCTGGCCGGCAGCACCCAGGAGGGACACAGGATGCTCTTGGGGGCACTAAAGGAGCAGGGATTTTCCCATAAGGGCAGAGGAGTTTGGAACGAGCTGTAGAGGTTAAAGAATATGGAAGCTTCCTTCACAGTGTGTGGGGTGAATGAGGAGGGGGCATGAAAGGAAAAATGAGGGACCTTACACACGACAATGACCATTGTCTGTCTTGACCTGGAGCACGACAAACTCTGTGTCCCAGAGGTCCAGATAGTAAAAAAGGAAACCACCACTGTTAAAACCCATTCGGGACGGGAGGAGAAGGCTGACACCGACGTGCCCCAGAGAGACCCCTACATTGACGCCACTCACCGAGGGCTACTCGGCACCTGCAAGGAAAGATCGTAGGGAACAGAAGATTTTTGTCAAGTACCATATTCACTTTGTAGTTTCTCACGTGCGCAAAATGAAAAGCAGGCCTGCGTTCTCCTTGTCATTTCCCGGATAGGCTAATTTTAACATAACCTGAGCGAAAGCTCCCCCTCCCAGCACACACACCCACACCCACTCACGCCCACACATACACCATCAAGTAGCACTGCGTCCAGATTCTCGGTGGTTTCATCCGTGTTTTCCCCTCTCACAATGGGACAGGTCACAAAGGAGCTTCCAAGAAAATTTAGCTGAAGGTATTTCCAGACACTGAAGCATAGAAGCAGGTGTTCAGTGTGACATGGTGTGTGTGTGTGTGTGTGTGTGTGTGTGTGTGTGTGTGTGTGTGTGTGTGTTGGGGGGATGGTGAGCATGGATGAATCTCTGTCTCTTTTTTTGTTTAATAGCTCACTTTCCAGCTGCGATTTCCGCAGGGTCTGGAGGTTTACGGGATCCATGATGAAAGGGCAGGACCAACTGGGGGGTCCTGGGGAAGCGCCCCAGCCCAGCTGTGGCTGGTGGGATTCCTCGCTCTGGGGCAGGGCCGAGGTGTCCCAGCGAGAGGCATGTCTGGAGAGGTTTTCTTTACTTTGCTCTGTAAATGGTGCAGAAAGTGAGCCGGGCCAGGGAGTAGCAGAGTCCCTGGTCTGGGCTCTGCCTCCTCCCCGCTGCGCCAATGTCCTCCTGTATTAAGTGGGGATAATTAGGCCAGTCCTACCACCCAGCAGGGGAGGGGCTTGTCATACAAGGTTCGTGAGGTTCCACCTGCAGAGTGCTTTCAAGACCGCACGGCACTGTATGGCTGAAGATGATTTTTTCCTTCCTGTGATAACATCACATGTTTTCACCTGCACCTTCTCGAACCTCACAGACTCGCGGGTTCTTTCCATGTCCTAGCTGTGGGATTCAGCTCGTTACATGTCACCTGTAGGGAACCCAGTGCTTGGTCTCAGATACCACTCAGTGTCAGAAAGGCAACAGAGGCCCAGATCTGACTGATTCCTTCTTAGGAGGAGTGATGGTGGTTGGAAGGAGGGGTGGGGACGGGATGGGTCCAGGACCAGGGTCCACACCGTGCTGAGGTTGGTCTAAGGCGAGGCCGTCGCTGCCCTATGACTTTGAGTGAAGGTTATTGGGCTCCTTGGGTCCCCTTTACCCACCTATAAAAAGTCACGACTTGGTGAGGATGGGCGTGATCCAGCTATGCAGTGAGTTCACCTCAAGTCCTGAGATATACTAGGCTTTTCTTGCCTCACGGCTCCGTCACATTTGTCATTGACACTCACTTGCTTTTAAAACACCTTAATACGGTTTCCACAGGAACGCTGGGTAACTTTCAAGTTCATGCCTTTGAAAGGCAAAAGCTCTCCGTCTTTTCAACGCTGGCAGCCCCAGGTAAGCCGGGGGCTGAGCCACTGGGACAAAATTCCAGTTTCATCCATTGGAACCCATATATCGGCTTTCTCTTTTTATGAGCTGCTGCTGTCAGAGTGCAGGAGATCTCTATTAATAGACTAAAAGATTTCATGCTGCTGGTGGTTTTTCTAAGAGGAGGCAATGATGCAGGCCAGGCTCGGCTGTCCCATTTTGCACAAAGTTTTGGCTGGGTGCGCGGCCGTAATTGGGTTATGAGGCTGCTCATGTGATCGTGCGGCCTGGGAATGCAAAAGCCATGAGTCAGTTAAACATCAGGCTGAAGTTATTTGCCGCTGATCAGGTGCAGCACTGAGGCCTGGGTGATGGAGAGAAGGATTCAGCAGGTGAGGCTGTCCATGCTCTCCACCGCGGCCCTAGCCTCTGTGTCTGGGAGTACAGCTTCCCTGTGCCTGATCTGAGCAGCCTGCCTCACTGGCGGGGGGTCCAGCAGACTGGAGGGTTCAATCGGCTCAACTTGATTCAATTCAGCAAACATTTACTCAGCTCCCTACTGTGTCCAAAGTACACAAAAACAAGGGTCTTCTTTTTGCTTTTAAATTATGGACCTTAAATATTCGTGTTCTAACAATTCAAATGATAAGCGTCCTCTTCCCCTTCATCCACCTCCCTGAGGTATCCAAGGTTCCTTTGCACTGTATACTTCCATAGGGTTTCTATGCCTCTGCAAACACAGCCACACGTGTAGGAATGTTATCAAAACAAAAATGGCATAATACCATATGTATTTTCTGTAACTTCCTTTTCCCCTCTTAACCATATAACAAAGTGTCTAGGTTAATACAGAAATACCTGGCTCACTTCTATTCAATAGCTGCATACAATCACATACTGTTTTTACTGAACCACGCTTGGGTCCACTCCCCCGAGGGAGCAGTAAAGCCAATCTACTGACACCAGGTTTTGGTGAAGGAAAGTGCAAGGTTTATTGTAGGCGCCAAGCAAGGAGTCCAGGTAGTTAGTGTTTAAAAGACCGGAAATCCCCAGAGGCTTTCAGGGAAAGGTTTTTAAGGACAGGGTGAGGGAAGGGTGTCGTGGGATGTGTCATTGGCTCGTGGACATTCTTCTGATTGGTTGGTGGTGAGGTAATCGGGAGTCAGCATCTTCAGCCTTCTGGTTCCAACCGGTCTGGGGTCTATGTGCTTGTGGGCAGCATACCGTTAACGTCTCCCACCCAGTGGGGGCTTCAGTATCTGCAAAACAGCTCGAAGGTCTTGGCTCAGGATGTTATCTGTAGCCCTTGAGGAGGAGCTAAATGTCCTTGACTTTGTTTAATGGCTAAACTATTACTATTTTGTCTTGCTTGACTGTTTTTCTTTCTTTCTGCATTTTCTCATTTCTCTGATTAGATTTACTCTTTGGAACTCAGGAAAGGCCTAGGAGGGTAGAGGTTTTCTACAGACAAGAGGCAGGTGGAGGACATAGAGGGTGGGTGTCTGGTCCGGGAAGGCCCCATAGCGTCCTGCTCTGTTACACTGTGGGGACTGCACGGTCTCTTTAATCATTCTCCTTCTAATCTACTTTCAGGTTATTTTTAGCTTTTACTCCCAGAAACACTTTCTGGGAGTGTTTGTGCCTAAAACAGGAGTTTTGGGAGTAGACAGACCTGGGTGTGAATCTCAGCTTTGCCGTTTACTGTGTGAGCTTTTGAACTGTCTCTGAGCTCTTCTAACCTCAGTGTCATCTGCTGCAAAATGGGGCCAGTGAACAGCCTGAAGTGATTCGGTGAGGTTCACAGGACATGCTCCAGATCAAGTGCTTACATGAAGGGCCTGACACGTGTGGGTGCTCAGAATATGTCAGGGGTACCTGTGGGTTTGGAAGTCTTTGTCCGTCTTGCCTGATTTCTTACTGCTGTGATCGAAGGCTAGGACTCTTCAGGGTCTGGGAAATGCAGAGCTAGCTATGCCAACCCTTTAATACCTGCAGATAAAGACACAGCATCCTCTGGGGGAGCGGAGCCTGGGGACACCCCAGGGAGGAGCTGGGCCTCCTGCCTCTGCTCTGTGAGCTGAACACCTTTGAGGCTCCCTATCACCCCAGATTGGTATGTCGTGTCCAGAGAAGTAGAGGGGGTCTCACGCAACGTCCCTCCCCTGCTTCAGCCCCGGTGCCGGGCACCCACGTGGCAGGCGAGCTCCTTCAGCTGCAGTAGTGACTCCCACCACCTGTGTGAATGTCACTGGTGCTTCTCCCCAAGGGCTGTTGTTGTTTATCTACATTTATCTCAACTCTCAGTGGCTGTGGCTGACAAGTGCCGTAAAGCGGGTCTCGAACCGTCAGCCTCCTGTGATGAGAAACTGAGGAAACACAGGGTCTGGATGTCAGCCCCTTGTGTCCAACAAACAGGTCTCAAGGCAGAACATTCTCCTGACCACACCTGCGTTCATGGGCTGCCCCCCCCGCTGCCCCCCAACCAAGAGGTTGACGTGGTTTTTTGTAGACCCTCTTCGTTCCAGGGTCCTGGGGCCACTGGGGTCGTTCCTGAGTATTTCCACTGTTTCTCTCTGGGGGCTCCAGGGCCATCAGACACATGCACCCCAGTGGCCTCCTTGACAGCCCAGCAACCCCTGGGTGTCCATGCGGTTTGGGACCCTCCATCAATTTTGTACAGGCTTGCCACGTACTCAGAATTTTCTAGGTCAGAGATGCAAATAGTGGCCCCCACCCTGGTTTTCGTCATTGGTTCATGGTGAAATAAGAAAAATAAGAAGAGTGGTGAGTTTTCATAATACTGGGCACAGTCAGTTTCAAGGACTGTTCTTTACCCTCTGAGATGGAGAGATTACCTTTTTGGCATTAAAATGTCCTTTTGAAAATGGTGGTCATTTCTTTTTCGACAATTGGAAGCATTTAATTTTCAGTGATATTTTAATTTCTATGATTTTTCTGTTCAAGAACTTGGCCCATATGTCCACTGGGCATTAACGTTTTTCATGTTGATTTGTAAAATAGTCTAGAGTTTAAAAACATCAACCCCTAAGGAAAATATTCGCAAAAGTATCCCAGCTTGTCATATGTCACTTAATTTTATGGTTCACACTTTTTGATGTGTCGTTTACATTTTATATATTCATATTCATTTTGCAATTTAGATAAAGCAGTGAAAAACAAGTCTCTTTTACAGTTTATCTCAAATTTGTATGTTATTTTTTCATTTAAATTTCAATGTCTTTTTTTTTTGCGGTACGCAGGCCTCTCACTGCTGTGGCCTCTCCCGTTGCGGAGCACAGGCTCTGGACGCGCAGGCTCAGCGGCCATGGCTCATGGGCCCAGCCGCTCCGCAGCATGTGGGATCTTCCCAGACTGGGGCACGAACCCGTGTCCCCTGCATCGGCAGGCGGACTCTCAACCACTGCGCCACCAGGGAAACGCGCCTATTTGTTTTTATGCCCTTATTTGGGCAGATCAAAAAACAAGCAATCCTTTATGGAGTCCCAAACTTTAAGAATTTTCCTTATCTGCTAAATCCCAATGCCTGGAGACATTGCTCTAGGTAGCCTCTCCTGCCCCCTCTCCTGGGTAGCGCAGGTCTCAGTGGAACAGGCTCATCGGCCCCAGTGTCACACCTCATTTAAGGGTGATGTCACCGACACAGCTGAGGGCATTGTCATCTGTGATCGATTTAAAAAAGCAAAAACTGATGTATTTTCTGATAACTTCCTTATTTCTCTAAAATGTTAGATTCGCCTTTTCTCAGCTTCCATCCCAGCGTCTTTCCTGATTGACTTGTTGGCGTAAAACTCCACTGTTAGCTCACGGTTACAGCCTTCATTCTCAGCAACGGCTACTGACGCTTACACTTTCCAATAGACACTAATTCAATGTGTTATCATTTCCGTTGGCGACAGCTACTGTTACCATCTGACTCAGAGTGATCCACATGGGAAGTAAAGATGGGGGTGACTCTCTGGGACCTCACATTTATCCAATAGTCATAAAAAGTGGTGCTTTCTGTGTCGCCCAGATAAGCTTGCTCTCATCCACCCGTTTGCTCTCATGCGTGAAATTGTTGCCTTAATTTTGGAGCATTCATTGTTCTCTGTGGGAATTAGGCGTCCCAAACAGGGCCAGGAATGGAGAGGGTGGTGTGGCAGAAGATTTAGGTGCCATGTGGTGTGGAGAGAGCCCTGGGTGTTTGGTGTAGCCAGCTCTTCTTCTGACTGTGTTGTTCGTGTGACCTGGGGCAAGTCATCACTTGCGTGTGCCTCGTCTTTCTGCATCTGGAAAACAAATAGAGTGGCCTCTACCGGGATGCCCACACAAACCGTTGAGGCACAGGATGAAGATATTAGACCTTGTGTCGATTCTTATTTTACCTTTAAAAATAATCTATCTGGACAGTGATTGGAGCCCTGTGCCAGGCCCTGTGTGACGCCCCCTGTAGGGTGCTGAGGGAAGGAGGAGGTTCATTATGCAAAGGTGCTGGCAGTGGCCTCCCTACTGGTTTGTGAGCTTCCAGCATGCTGCAAGGTTTTGCCATTTCCCCAAGCCACGTTAAAATGTATTATCTAGCTTGAACCAAACTAACCCTTAAAATGGGTGAGTGACTTCAAGATTCCTCGAATAAATGCATGGATTAAAGACAACAGTGATTTTGCAAAGACAAGAAAACAGCAAGAAAAACAGCAGAATCAACCCTTCTTCTGTGCCTGGAACAATCTCTCCATCACTATCATTATGAGCTAAAAAACGAGAGACTTAATTGGATAAGAAGTTGACTTAACCCCCCGCCCCCCAATTCTCTAGGCTTTAAAAATACAGACTTGCTTCCTCTTGCTAATGATGCACTTTGTGTGGTGTGTCTCCCACCGAAGTACTGGCTATCCAAGTAACCAGGCCCGACCCTGCTTAGCTTCCGAGATTGGACACGTTCAGGGTGGTATGGCCATAGACTGTGTGGTGAGTCCGTAGTGCCCTTGTGAGTTACCTTTCTCAGCTCTGAGGATCATAAAAGCAAGCATGAATTGATGTATTAAAAGTTTGATGTCTGAGATATTTGAATTGATGTATGTCAAAGCATAATACCAAAGTTCTTTTCAAAAAAATTAAGCAAATTCTACCACATTGCTCTCACTAAAAATATGGTTGTGGCTAGCATTTTAAGGAGAGCAAACATTTTGCATAATTAATAAGTAAATTTAAATATATTGGGAACATTTAAAAATTTTCATGGCATTC
This sequence comes from Lagenorhynchus albirostris, assembly GCF_949774975.1. Lineage (NCBI taxonomy): Eukaryota > Metazoa > Chordata > Mammalia > Artiodactyla > Delphinidae > Lagenorhynchus > Lagenorhynchus albirostris. Next base: position 100,510,896 of record NC_083105.1, on the reverse strand, counting down.
TTTCAAAAAGCATTTTCTGTTTGCTTTACAATAAATATATTAATACAGAGGTACACACATATAACTTATATACAAAGAAATACCTGTTTGGGGGCGTGACCCAGGATTTTCATTGATAGAGATATCCCATCAAAGAAGGGTAAGGATGTGAATCTGGCAATTGTGGAGCAATCTTCTGGCTGTGATGTTTTCCTTGGGCTCTCCTTCAGAAGCCAGGCCACATTTACAGGAAGAAACATTTGGGAGGGGTATATCAGGATCTAACATCTAACATTAATTTTTAAAAGATCAATCATAATTTATTGAGATCAACAAATAACTTCCACCTTTTTGTCACTGAAGAACACAGAAACATTAACAGAGGGATACGGGTTTTGCTATTTCAAATGTCCTTTATTGCTGAACCGCTCAGACATGCTATATATTTTCAGCGAGTAATGGAGTGAATCATTAAATGAAAATGTACTACTTATATTTTCTAGAAAAGATAATAAAATGGGAGCATCTTAAATGATCTCTGTTTTCTAAAACTGTCCTGAAATTTATAATTCTATCAAGATGCAAGTAGAGCAAAAGCACAATTGCCATTTAGAAGTTTTCTAAATGAAAAATAAATGCAGATAATACAAAAATGTTTTGAGAAACAAACAGCGTCTTAAGGTCCTCTTGGTCTTTCGTGATTTTGACGAGTGTGGCCTCGTGGAGGCTTGGGGACCCTGGGAGGGAACTCACTCTTGTTTTGAGGAAGGGGGTCCAGGGGAGACCCAGCCCCAGGGGAGGATGGGGTGAACCACTGAGCCTGGACAGGAGCCTGCTTTGGGGAGGCAGTGGTCCACCCAGCTTCCTTGAGTTTGTATCCATGGAAACATAGGATTGGGGGATAAGTGGAGGGAAGGAGGAGCAGGAGCGGGGAGGGGGAGGAAGTCATGGCAACTAAGAGGGGCTTCTGGAGGGTGGGAGCCAGGCCTTCTACCCTGTGCCCAGGGATTGGGGAGTAATGTTCTCTGTCAGATGCTCCACCTGGATTACCAAATGCATGAGGACTCACCTCCAGGAGCTTGACTTTAATCACTGCTTCACTTACTCATTTTCTCAGATCAGCAGCCCCCTGTGTAGGGACGAGGAGGTGTCTGTCAGCCTCCCGAGCCCCCAGTGGACCGTCAAGAGCTTTCAGCTCACTGGACAGAATTGGGCTTTTGAGAAGAAGAAACGCTTCTTCTCCGCTTTTCTTCAAGGTCGTGTAGTCACCCTCTGTAGGTCTCCAACACTTCATCTGCATGGCTCACCTTGCCTCTTGCTTTGGAACAGTTACCCCTTTTGCTCCAAGTCATCATCTGCTTTGAATATTCCCAGAAGCTGGGTGATGGACCAAATCTCAAGGTTGGCATGTCTAGGCTTCTAGGGACTCCTGGGCTTTGGTCTTTCTCCATCACAGGGTGACACTCTCACTGTCCCCTCTACCGGGAAAGGCTTTGGACTCATGACCATGTGGTGAGCATGTGTCCATCCATAACCATCAGGCCTCACTCCTGTGTTCCCAGGGCCCTGTGGAAGTCCTAGCACAAAGTGGGTGCTCAACGCTCTCCATGTTTGTGGAATAAATGCACAAAGAAGGGGAAAATCTATTGTTGGCTGTCCCTGAGGACTCACACACAAAGCTCTGCTGGCTCAGCAGACGGTTCTGTTCAAAGAGTTTAAAATTCCCCTGGGTATAAAACATCTGTGTAATATAATTAAAAATATTTAACAAATGTCCAACATTGGGTGACCATAAACCATTCCACAGAATTTACCCTTTGAATTACAAAGAAGACCTCAACATTGTTTGAAAAATAAAATTTTCTATAATCACATTTCAGTAAATTTAGAAAACAAGCCACAGAAATCTAAAAACAGCTCTGGAAATCTCAAAACTCTTCTAAATAAACTTTGAATCAGAAAAAAAAAATCACAAAAACCCAGACTGCACAATTATTTAAAATAGTGACAGTGAAAACACTTTATATCAAGATCAGTGGAATAGAGCCAATGTTATACAAAGAGGAAAATTCATAGCATTTAATACTAAACTAAAAATGAAAGTGTAGTAATGAATTGGACACTTGAGCATCTAGCTTAAAAAGTTAGAAATGGAGAAAAGAAACACAAGGAAAGCAGAGCAATGGAAATAATACTGAAACAAACTGTTTTGGAGCTCGGAAAATCTGAAGACTTGATAAAATAATTGAAGAGCAAATTGTAGGGTGGCTATTATTTTTTCTTTTAAACAGAGAAGGCAGAAATACAAAAGTGAAAATGAGAAAGAATAAAAAACCAAAGACAGAGAGGAAAATGACTTTTCAGAGCGTACCTTCAAGAATGCTGTGCAGTGGGGGAGAGACGGGAACCGGTGGCAGCTCTGTCCAAGGCTCCTGAGCAGCAACCCACCCCTCCCCTGGCACGTCAACTGCCCAGTCCCTGCTGGGGGGATGGGAAAGAGGAAATTCCCATTTGGACCTACAGTGTGGCTGGGATCCCAAGGTGGGTCCTGGAGCTGTTGTGAATCCCCTCGGGTGCACTCTCTACTGGGGGATATGAGGCCATACTTTGGCCTCATCTGTACTGTTCTGTGTCTACATCTGCTACCAAAGATAATTCTTAAAAAGTAAAATGACGGATTCTAGGTCCAAAGTCTTTTATGGGTTGGATTATTATGAAGCTTGAGGAAAGTGTAGGCCTTCTCTCTGGGACATAGGTGTGTGTTTGTGGGGTAAATGAATGAATGAATGAGTCGTCCAAGGCCAAAGCCATTGTTTGATGACCTTGAGGATGATATCTAACCCTGTGGGCCCTGCAGGTGTTCCTCCCTGTAGACCTTAAAATCCCAGGGAAAAAGCCGCAGCTCCAGGGAAGTGTTATGGGTCCTATGATAGCATTACATTTTATAAGCTATTAATTCTCAAATTCGACATGTCCAAAACCAGCGTTCTTAATGACGACTCCCAAACCTGCTTCCCCTTCCCCTCCGTCTAAGTGGCCCACCGTCCACCTAGGATTGCTCAAGGAAAACCCTAGGGGTCGTCCTCGGTTCCCTTCTCCCCCCACTCACATCCAATCTACCATAAAGTCTTGTCCAGACTGCCTCTAAGACATTTCCCAAACCGGTACAGCTTTGTCTCCCACCCTGGTCAAAGCCCTCATGATCTCCCACCAGGAGCGCTACCATGCGGAGTTATCTTTAACCATAAACTGACCACACCACCCTTCCTGGTTAAAACTTTCCAAGTGCTGTCCATCCGACTTGTGATAAAATCCAGACCCATTTCCCTGGCCTGGGGGCTCCTGACTTATACACACAACCCGGCCCCTCCAACCTGGTCAGTGTCAGCCTTGACTTTCCCCCCGACATCTGGTACTCCCCGGCCACAGCTGCCTTTGTTTCTGTTCCCCAACTTTGTTCCTACCTTAGAGACTTGCATTGGTTTCCCTTCCCATGACGCACTACCCCAAATCTTCTTATAACTGAATCTATTTTAATAGCCTGCTCTCAGCTTAAACCCGGTTCAAAGTTCCCTCCCCCCGCCCCACCCATTCACTCTCGCATCTCCCTGTGATATTTTCAATATATTATGTACAGAGTGATCTCAAAGTCTTTGTGCTTTTCCATACATCTATGGAAGTGGCCAGGAGTGAGAAGGCTGTTGTCCTATTCCTCCTTAGCCTGGAACCCAGACAAGGATTTGGGTTAATTTCCTTTTGTATCAGATGTGCTATGGAGCTCTGTTTCCCGGCCATTCTGGGTCAAGGAGAGTGCAATTCCCAGGTGCTGGGAACCCTCTTCTCCTACATGCGATGCCTTCTTGGACCTCATGGCGATCACCCTCCCGGGCATTTCTCCCTTCTGGCACCTTGCTTCTTGTACTATTTGGGCCTGTTGATGTCTAAGGGGATGGGAACAAGGGGAAGGATGCCTGGTCCAGACAACAACCTTGGGACCACGGTCTCTGGCGGCCCTGGAGCTCACCTTCCCAGGGCAAAGTCCCAGGGAGACCAGCACATTTCCCCCAAAGTCGCCCCCTTTTAGTCTTTTTGCAAAATCTGATTTTCTGGCCACATTCTCAGTTCCCTCTAGATATTTCTTGTGATCAGTGTGTGTTGAGTGAACGTCTTGGTCAGAGGGGAAATGTAGAGGTCAAATCTGCCTCGGCGGGAAGGGCTAGGCGTCCAGGTCGTGCCAATAGCACCGTTTCAGTGACAGGAGCTAGGCTGGTATGTTCAGGGCAGAGTGTGGGTGCCGCTGCAACTCCTGGGGCAAGAGAGCAAAACAGGGAGAGACCCAGGCCATGCAGCGATGGGCTGGCCTGCTTCCAGGGGTGAGAGCAGGGGCACCGACGTGGTAGCCTGGCACTGTTAGCTATTATTTGAGCCTTCATTGTTATTGTTATAGCAGCTATGGTGTTTCAGCCACTAGCTTCTGATAAACTGGGTAAACGAGCGCATCTCGGGGTTACTCGAGGGTCGTTGGGGCAGCGCCGATGGTTCTGTTTGCTGGTCTGATGGCTCTGACGGGCTGGGAGGGGGAAGGTGGCCATAGTAGCACACACAGCTCTTTGTTCTGACCTAACACCTGACATTGGAACCTCCTGTGGATGAAATGCTCGCCAGCCTGGAATCCCCCCTTAGCGATGGCCCCAGCACACGCGCGTGTGCTGCCTGCCCGTCCATCCGTGGGACCCGTGATGGTGGGTGTTTCCTGCGGTCGGGTGTGAGGTCCGTCGGTCCCTCAGGACAAGCACCTCTGAGCCCTGCACCTCCTGGTCCCACCAACAGGGGCTCCTGTATGATTCCACCTGGATTTAGAGACTCCATTGATAAGCCTTCACTCTAGGCCTGCATCCTGGCCTGGGATGGTGGGAGGGGCCGCGGCCCTCCTGGGGATGCACGGCCCCCTCCTCCTCGCCGAGCTCACCTCCTCAGGCACGCGCACTGCCCGCAGGCCTCCCGGGCCTGGGCCCGTAGATGTTCATGAAGTCCAGAAGTGATTCTCCACTCCTGGGTTACTGACCAGAGGGGTGTAAGCGAGGCCTCTAGGGGTGAGACCCTTGCAGTCAGGCTGTCTGTTCATAAGTAGGGACTCGCTCGTCACCCACCGCTGGCATCCTCACGCCTTTGCTGTTCGCCCCCAGTCTGCCCTAAATGTCCCATCTCAGCTGCGGCTGGGCCTCTGCCCCGCGTGACAGCTTCCTTCTCCTGTTCGTAGAATCCCCGGCCCTCCTTCCCAACACCTCACTCCCCCATCCTGACCCCCTGCACAGCCTCACTCTGGCCGTGTTGCATAGGCTGCCTGCTGTTCTGGGCAGACGCCCATCCTGGTTTGACCCTCGTGGGTCGCCCCGCACCACCCTGCCTAGGCCCTCTGAGCGGGTTCTGCGAGCCGAGGCTCCGGGCTGGGGACCGGCTAGACCTCTTTTATTCAAGGGGGACCAATCAGACTTGTACTGGAAGCAGCATCCCAGATGTGTGTCAGAGAGGCTTCCTGTGCAGCCAGCAATGCCTGTTGGAGAGGGCTGGCTCTTCCCCAACGCCTGGGAAGTGGGAAGCTATGCGCTTCCCATCAGCTCGGCCTCTGATGGAGGCTGTTGGTGGGAATAGATGGGCAATGCCGCTGTTAGAAAATGGTGCTTTTCTCTTCCCGTTCCTCTTTTATTTTAAGCAGCTAGCAGGGCCTCCTCCCACCTCCGTGTGCTTCAGTGCAGTGGGCTGGCCCCGTTTTCTAGAATGGTGTTGATTTACTGCTTCAAAAATAAACGTGCAACCACCTCGACTGATTCCTTTGGTAAGAAAAACAATTGTGCGTGTCTTTGAATAAACTAACCAGGAGGACCCTTTCTGGAAAATGGGGAGTGAACTCTGGGGCGTCCGTGCCAATGAGCTGGGAGGGTGAGGGCTGCCCTTTCTCAGCAGAACCTGATGACCCACAGTGAACGTCTGGTGAGCCCTGGTGGACCCGAGACGGAGAGAGTGTAAAGACAGAGAAGGATGTGTGAGGGGGGTGAAGGGCGCCCAGAGCATTTTATGCTGTGTCTAGACAAGAGAGCAAGGTCTCATTTTTGTTTTCCCAAATAGGTACTTTGTATCAGAATACCTAAGTGATGAACCAGCTGATTCTTTTCTAAAAATAGATATTTGATATTATCAGAGCTGTCCTTTCTTGATTTACTAATGTTAGTTTTATTGGTGGCATTGCATTTGTTTTGTGTGGGGGGCATATCTAGTCCAGGTTTCGTTTTCTCCTCATCCTTTCATACCTTCTCCAAATCTCCTGTGCCGTTTCGTACCTGGGCGCCTTTGCTTGTGCCGTTCCCAGTGCCTGGAAGGCCACCTTCTCCTGCAGGGCCCCTGCTGCACTGCCCCCTCCCACGCCCAGTGACCAAATTCCTACTCATCCTTCAAGAGTCCACTCAGACATCACTTTCTCGGGGGAGCCGTCCCTGTCTCCTTTATCTCCACCGCCGCCCAGCCCCTCCCCGGCCCCGACGCCAACCCCTAACCATAGGCTCCTGCCCGCTGATCTCACTAACCCCGTGCATATATTTCGCTTCTTCCTACCCATATGTTAGTTACAATTGCGGTTCATGTGTCTCTCTTCCCTTCTAGACAGTAAGCTTTTGGGGAACAGTGAATGCATTTCAGTCCTTGCCGCTTCCCTCGCAGTGATTCCAAACCCTGACACGTCACAGGGTACCCCGATGTTGGTACCCTTCCCCCTGCACTCGCCTATTCACCTGGCCTCGCTCTAGAGGTGTGGCCTGCCATGAAGGGCTCTTATTTTTATGGTGGCCAATGTGTAGACCTGCTCAGCAAATTTCGTTTTGTAATCTGTACCCTCTCCTGCCTGTCTCGGGAATCCTCAAACGTTTTGGCTTCAGAACCCCTTTATAATCTTGAAAGTCACTAAGGACACCAAAGAGCTTTTGTTTAGGTGGGTTACATCTATTGATGGTTCCTGTATTACAAATTAAAACTGTGAAATTAAAAAAAATCTATTATCTTAAACATAACAATAATATGCCCATTACATGCTCACGTAAATTTTTGTGAAGCAAAAAACTTGAGTGAGGGGGTAGTGTTATTTTTATATCGGGGTTTCTCAACCATGGCACTCTTGAAATCTTGGACCAGATAATTCTTGGTATTGGGGGGCTGGCCTGTGCATTGTACATCATCCCTGGCCTCTGCCCACTAGATTTAAGGGGCACCCCTCCTCTCAGTTATGACAACCAAATGTCCCCGGGGGCAGTGCGGACAACCTCACCCTGGTTGAGAACCACTGTTTTACATTTGCAAATCTTTTTGATGTCTTGATTTACAGAAGACAGCTGGATTCTTTTATTTATTTTTTTAAAATTTTATTTATTTTTTTTGCGGTACGCGGGCCTCTCACTGTTGTGGCCTCTCCCGTTGCGGTGCACAGGCTCCGGACGCGCAGGCTCAGCGGCCATGGCTCACGGGCCCAGCCGCTCCGCGACATGTGGGATCTTCCCGGACCGGGGCACGAACCCGTGTCCCCTGCATTGGCAGGCGGACTCCCAACCACTGTGCCACCAGGGAAGCCCCCATGTGAGATTTTTGGAACATCACACATTAAACTTCTCTGGAAAATGTTTGTGCAGGTCTTTTCAAGGTTGACACATCTCTTTATAAAAGACATTATATGTGTTCCTACTAATCTTATTAGAAAAGTTTTTAAGTACTGGGTAGCTGTCAAGGTCACAACGACAGATCCAAGTTTTCCAAAATTCTAGTTTCCTCTGGAAAGATCCAGTTTTGTCACTGGCCAGAAAAATACTGTGAATTGTTCTTGAAGTGACCGGCTCACTGATTTTTGAAAAAAATGTCTGTCAAGTACCAGAGTCTACATAATTGTAGTATAAATTGTTCTTTTGAGTGAAAATACTGCTCCGTGTAGAAAGCGGCTGCTTCGGCCCACGACTCACCGGCACGTGGGCTTTTCCTCCTGACGCCCCACCTCGTCCTGCTGTGCAGCCCAAGTGCTTTCTGGGTACCTCCCTCAGCATCCCAGAGAATATTGTACAAAGTGTATCAGGAGTCGAGATGCAATAAAATTCACGTTTGCTGCTTCATCAAGGGCATTCCTAAGGGAAACTAGCTATTTTTCTTCTGCCATTCCCCCACCTTCAGCGCCCCGTGCCGACCGCAGTGACCAGCCCTGCCTTGGCTGGCCCTGGGGCCCAGCAATGCACCCACCGTACACTCAGCACCATCGGTGCAAGTATCAACACATTGGCAAAGGTACACAGCACCTCAGGTTTACGATGACGGTAGTTTTGAGCCTGCTGAGCCCTGAGGGGTTTGGGGGACGCCAGGGGTGACCAGTGGATGCCCTCTGGTCTGCACCAGCCTTGTTCTGCTTTGATGGTGAAGTGAAACCACTGCAGGAGTCCGTCTTGAGCAAACAGGAGCTGTTCATGTGATGTGCTGGGGAAGTGCTAAAGAAGGGCCGTGGAGGTGATCTGATCCAGCCCCTTCGGGTTACAGATGAGCGTTCTGAGGCCCAGAGAGGGCAAGTAACTGACCCGGAGTCTCACAGCTACTTGTGGCAGAACCAGCCCTAGAACCCAGGTCTTCTGATTCCCAGTCCAGTGCTCTTTCTACCACACCCGTTGGTTCTCAAGCACTCGTGGGGCCTCTAACACACGTCCACCAGCAAAAGGATGCTTGCAAAACGCGGGGTGACCGTACTTCCTGATACTTGCATATGGACTGTCCCTTTGTAAGTTTCCTTTTGCCCAGCAGCATCTGGCAGTTGCTTGGCCTACCAGGCTACAGGTGGACAGGGGGCTTAGTGATGCCTCTGTGCTCTGGCAGTCATGCCCCCTTCAGAGTTGATTAGCCAAGAGAACCCTGTGGAGTTTTCTGCTCCATTAGGTCACATCACAGTTTGATTACTTAAGGACTCCACCTTGCACCTTGGCTCACTTAAGCCTCTGGAACACTTTCCGGGGGGAGCTGCCCTGACTCCTTCGCCTTGAACTTTTGCTCATTTCCTTGATCCCAGCCATCACTTTGACCTACTGTGCCTCGTGCCGTTTCACGACAAAACTGTAGCCGTTTTTCTCTGTCCGGCAGGTGGGGAGTAGGGAAGATAGATGTGGCTTCTCCCCATAAGTAAGCTGCAGGACGCCGAGTCAACATTATTAATGACGGTGAAGATGACAACATCTCCCCGGTGACCTGCAATTTTCTTTAGGAAAAAAGCGCCAGGCCTGCGTGGCCTTCAGGCAGCTGAGCTGAGAAAATGGGGCCCCCCTTCCTCTTGGCTTCATTCAAACACCACGGAGAGAGGATGAATACATCCTCTCTGGCCAGATGCCAGAGCACAGGAAATTTTAGGAGAATCTGAAATGGAACTTGAAAATTATTTCCAGCCATGCGTGTCTTGCCTTTTCCCCAGCAGAGAGCTCTGAGAGCTCATGTCCCGAGTGGTCTCCTCAGAAGCTGCCGTGGGCTGGGGTCCCCCTGTCCAGGGCTGGAGGGGGGGCTAGGTAGCCTCTGCTGGTCCCTTCCTGCAGTTCGCTGCTGGCAACTGAGGGCCCACATCCAAGGATGTACCAGAAGGGCAGCTGTGTGACCTGGAAGCCCCTTGTTTCATAGACAACCCTGTTGCCGCCTGCCCCCACCCCCAGGCTTAGGAACGGGGCTTGCTGTCTTCTGGGCCTCTTCCCAGGACATCTGCCTCCCTAGGGTGGGATTCTGGGGTCAGGCTTCCCAAGGTGGAGGAGCCCTGGATTGCAAGACTGGTTCGTCTTGGGGCCCCTGAAGGGCTGGGGAATGTTCAAGCCACAGCCCCGGTTACTGTGGGAAGGCTGCCCCCCTCACCCCCCGCCAAAGGCTGCCATAGAAACATCTGAAGACCCGAGAGGCAAGCATCTCTAAGACATGGTGGGGCACGAGGAGGGTACAAGAGGGGCCAATCAGAGGACCGCTCGGCAAACCTTATGTATCTGTGGGCAGAGTGCAGCTTGGTTGGCATTTCAAGAGAAAAAAATCAAACAAAAGACATTCCAGCCTATCCAGAGCTTACAACCTGATGGGGGAGACACGTAAGAACTGGATGGGGTCATGTTTTCATGTGGTCCGAGAGCCCCTCCAGGACTCCTGGGGCCTAAGGCCTCAGCGGGCGGGACCACAGGCCTGGCGCTGCGCCCTGAGGGTGGTGGTTGGCACGTGCTCTTGGGTGAGGGTCCGTAGGTGAGGTGCAGGACGTGGCCTCTGACTTCCGAAACCTTGCTTTCTGTTGGGAAAGGCCAGGGGCTACACTCTCCACACCGAGGTGACCTCGAGGTGGGCCTGGGGGTGATGTGTCTGGCTCAACGACTGCGGGGGGAGCAGAGAGTCAGGGGGCATCCTTAGAAGCGAGCTCCCTTCTCGGAGCCACCCCTGCACAGCTGGAGAGGACCGGCCTAAAGCAGCCCGCCCCGAGGGCGCTGCACCCAGTCCTGATTGGTTCAGGCCTCCACACCCAGCTGGCTCAGATCAGCCCCGCTGGGCGGCCCCCTGCACGGCTCACATCAGGCCCCCCGTGACCAGGTCCGGATGTGGCTCAGCTCGTGTGGTACCCTGGTGCTCTCGTTCACGGAAACCCCCTTCTCAGGCCCAGCCCCCAAGCCTGGGCTCCCGGCGGGGAGGGTCCTCCAGCCTCTGGTGGAGCACCGTCTTCAGGGCTGGGACGACGGGGTCGCCCGTGTCTCTCGCGGCAAGTTTACGACGGGCTCTTTCAGCTTTCAGGAAGCAGTGATAGGCTCAGGTGGCTTCAGGTAATGGGGGCTTATTGTAAGGCTACATGAGGACATGGCCAAGGCGGGCGACATCTGGCTCTCAGCCGCGTGGAGCCCTGGACGCTCACGGGGGCCCAGCACCTGATCTCGCCTGGAGACTGCTTCCTGCTTCCAGCATTTCATTTGCATCTCTGTCAGCTCCTGAGGCCACCGCCTGCCCCCCGGAGGCTCTGGCTTCTCTGTCCTTCTGTCAGTATCTCCTTAAGTTTCCTCTGAGTCCTTAAGAGGGAGGACACGGCTGGGCACTCGGGGCTGGGGCCCCAGCAAGCCCACGTCCTGGGCCGCTGGTTGGCCTCAAGGTGGCCACTGTCGGCTCAGGCTCTAATCCCACGTCCAACATTTGCGGCCAGGGTGGTAGTGTCACAGGGTACAAAGCATGGTGACCCGCATGTGAGGCGTGGCCTATGGATGCCCTCCTGAGATCCGGGCGCGTGCTTGAGGGGAGCCCGTGGCGGGGCCTGGGGTGAGGAGAGAGCTGCAAGCTGTGGTCAAAGGCCCCGGGCAGCGCGGGAAGAGCCTCAGGGACACTTCCCCACGTTATTAGAGGTCCTCATACATGCCCACCAAAGGCCCTTCCTAGACCCCTATGAAGTGGGATGGGAAAGGACTGTCGGGGGGCCCAGTGCAGCAGCTGCCTCGCCTCCAGCTCAGGTGCTGAGTCTCCTGGACCCCCGCCTGCATCAGCCCCCTCCCCTCCCTGGGCACCAAGGCATCTCCCACCTGCCCCTCCGGGCTTTAAATGGGAAAGGCAGGCGGCAGCAGGAACCAGATAGGGACCAGGCTGCTCCTTTCGGAGCCAGGATTACTCATTTTAGAGGAGAGTATTTACAGTTTGATGGGAAGTGAATCACCAATCTTGATGAAAGACCACATTATGCGAAAGCTCTTTAGAGGAGGGGTGATGGGGGCTGGAAAGGAAGGGAAGACACCTCAAAGGAAGTTGTTCACGGCTTAGCATCCGAGGAGGCGTAGGCCAGGGCCAGGTCAAGCTGGGTCCCAGTCCCTCACCCAAACCCGGCCATGATTCACCCACTCGCCTTTGCCTTTTGCCACCGGCAGGTTGGCAGGGGAGAGCTGGAGCGGGGCTGGGCAGGGGCCTCCAAGCCTGGGGGTGGAGGCGTAGAGCCAGAGGACCAGGGCCCTGAGATGGGACAGGGGAGCAGGGGAGCTGGAGGAGGGGTGGGGCGCTGCCCTTACTTCTGCTTCTGTGCCCCCTCCCGAAACTGGACCAAACCCTCCCGCACCCCCAACAAAGACAGGGCCGTTCACTGAGGTGTGGGTGCTTCCATGCACGCCAGGTGGGAGCTGCTCCGTGGGGGCTTCAGGGCAGCAGCCCCACCTGGCCACCAGGGGTTCTCTCCTCAATCGTGTCTGAGCTGCCGCCCCAGGCGACAGAGAGGACGCAGAGACAGAGCCATCCCAGCATCCTCAGCGCAGCCTCAGCGCTAACTGCCGGCTGCCACTCACCTGCCCCAACGGAATTAACGGAAGCTGTCAACAGCCCCGCCCTGACCTCATTGGGCAGAAGCGCGTCCTCAGCGGACGTGAGCTCCTCTTTCTTCTGAGACAGCCTCCCTCCTGTCTCAGAGCAGGAAGTGCTCTCACGTGCAGTCCACGTTGCAGACAGAGAAGGGAGTTGGGCCTCTTATTTTCCCTCATGACAAAGCCCACTGTGTGCTCACGTATGAGTTTCAGGACTGGTCCTAGGAAGAGCTGCTGGCAGGGCCAAAGACAAGCCAAGGAGAAGGTGTGCCAGGGAATTAAAGTGCTCGAGGAGGGTCAGCGGTCCCCTGACTGCAGCCAACCTCAAAACGCATGGTCACTTTGGGCTGAACTGGTCTTAAGCCAGTGAGGTCACAGAAATGTATCTGTTAGAAAGATCTGACTGGTCCTTTCCCCTGAGATCTTGTAGCATAGATACAGGCAGATGGAAAAGACATGCGAAGCCTACGTCACTGCATGAGTGTAGGGGTCAGTACCTACTGGAGAGTGGTGAGTGGTGGAGGTCACAGGAGTGTGTGTTGAAGGAGTGAAATTAGCAGAAGAAAGGCCCTAGGATTCAGGGTTTGCTTATGGTAAAATCAGAGACATCTGGAAGGATGGAGCTAGAAACCCGAATCAGAACTGCCCTTGAAAGTGAGATTTATGACTGAAACAATGTTATCCTGAGAATTTCTAGTTTCTGGTTTCAGATGTAAGATTATGCCTGGTGGGTGAATGTATACACCTGCAGGTATACACGTGGACCTATCTGTCTTGGACTTTTGGAAGATTTTCTCTGGCTGAAGATTATTGGCTAGGTTAGAATATCAAGGAAGGTTATAGTTGCTTTTTCTCCATTTCTCTAAGAAGTTGGACTTTCATAAACTCTGGTGGGGGTTTGCAGCTGCATAGAGGGGAAAGCACTGGATTTAAATTTGAATCTTGGCCCTGCCAGGCTGTGTGCTCTAGGACAAGCCATTCACCATTTTGGGCGGTGCTCTAGAGAGTAACAGCTATCTTGCAGGAGACTGTTAACGATCAAGAGGGAGTACAACCAGGAAAAAGATATGTAAACTGTAAAGGGCTGTCATCACCTGACAGTGGTGATGGTGATGATCTTTATGCCCCTGGGATATTGGTGCACGTTCTCGCCTAGAGCAGCTATATGTGCAGGATGATCCTTCCAGCTTGAGGATTCTCATAGGTTAAAGGACGCTGCTGTTACCTGGGGTTTAACACACCGGGCCCTACCACCTACTGCTTTATCCCAGAAGATGTGGGGCTGGGGGAGCCTCCATTAGCAATACTCAATACCTGGATTACGGATGAGTGGCATGTACAAGGGGGAGGGGGTAGTTAACAGCCTTTGAGAGCCATCTGAACCGGCAAGTTATTTTTGTTCAGAAACACAAAGCAAACATTAGCGGTGAAAGGATGCAAACCGCATCCTGCCTATTTAAAGCAATAAAGGAAGGGAGCACAATTACACAGGCAAAGAGGCTCTTTCGTTTCCCCAGCCATGAATTCTGGTTAAAAAGTGCACACAAGCCACAAAGATAGCCGATACCGTCTCCTCAACTGCTAATGCAATGTGTTTCTTCCGTGTACTTCTTTAAGAAAGAAAAAAATACCCTAAAAATAAAGCAGCGTCACACTTTCTCCAACTTGCTATCTCATTTGAGCTTTCTGTTTATATTCTGTTGAGAAAATCTCAAGACATTATCTGTTTTCTCTAAAGTAGCAGTTGATTTTTCCCGGGCGTGGAGTGGGGGAGGATAAATGTAATTTTTCGAAGCACACACGCATTCATTTACTCACTATTAAGACCTGTCACCTCCCGAGCTCTCTCCTAGGTGGGGATTAACAAAAATAAACTAAAAAGACCCTGCCCTTGGGGAAGAAAAGTCATACACCCTAACATCTCTCTTTGATTTGTCAAGAGAGAGGTAAGAGGTTTGGGGGTAAGAAAAGGCGCAGTTGTTTGTAGTATGTCTGAGCTTCTAGGGGTACATTGAGTGCCTGATGGGGAGATAGGGGGCATTAGCACCAGAGGTGGGCTTAAACCAGATCACAGGTGGCCTTGGATAATGGGTTAAGGCTTTGTGACTTTATGTTTAAGGCACAAGGAGTAACAAGTTTTTTGAGCAGGGGAGTAGGATGGTCTGGCTATAAATAGAACCTGAAATTTGGAATCTCAGTTTTGAGAATGAACCTAGAAGATAATTGCACGGGTGGATTTAAGGTGACTTGAGAATGTTTGAAAGGGAACAGCAGTTTGGGGTTGCCCGCCCACTAGTGTCATACTTGCTGCGTCTCTTTATTTGGCATGGAGAACTAGGCATGTGTACCAAGGGGAGCTGGATTCTTTTGTAATTCGCTCTGTGGCCGAGATAGACAATTGAGAAACCTAGAGGACGTGTCTGAAATGCTGAATGGGAGGAACTGGTTCCCCCAGGCGGGAGATGTCTCTTCCTATGGGGGGGGGGGTGCACAGAAGCCAGACACGGTAACAGGCTCTGGTGACCAGGACGAATGCATGTTGATGAGGGAGGGGAGGGACGCTGCGGGCGCCAAGCTCTGGTGATCTCGGCTCAAGTCTGAGCGTTGCCACTAATCTGCTGTGTGACCTTGAACAAGTTGCTTTTCTTCTCTGGGCCTGAGTCTCCTCATCTGTAAACTGAGAGGTTAGACTGGATGGTCTCTAAATTTCCTTTGAGCTCTGACATTCTGTGGGTCATGGAACTGAGCGAGGCTGCGGTCCCTCTGGCATGGCATGGGGGGTCCCCAAGTGTCTCTTCCCCCTCTTTGGTGCTGAGGAAGACAGCTCAGCAGGGTGTACTTTCCCCCAGGTCCCCGGCCAGGTCTTACAACCTGAGTTCGAGTTCTGGCCTTGCTATCTGTCAGCAGGGTGAACTTGGGCAAGTCACTTAATCTCTGTTTCCTTTTCTAAAAAATGGGTAAATTCATGTATCCATGTCCTCCAGCCAAAGACTCTTCCTTTTGGCCGAAGGAGATATAGCCAAGCTGTATGACGTTCAACTCTGACATCCAGATCTCGCCCATTGCTGAATTTTTGCAGGTCAAGATTAGGAGGGGCTCCAGAGAACGTAGTGTGTAGTTGGCCTAGGGGGTCAATCTCCTTCTGGTTCCTTTGCTGCAAGGTGAGTTGCTGGCTCCTGAGACTTGCTAATGACTGCAGAATAGCATCAAAGATCCTGGACAGAATATATCAACCAACTGCAGCACAGGCAACCATTGGAAACAAAAGGATGTTTAGTTCTCGTGACTGGTCTCAAAGCCAGGGGGCCTAGATAAACCTCAGACAGTGAAAACATGTCCCAGAATCCATCTGGGTCTGCTTTAGAGAGCCAGGTGGCTTTCTCTTGTACCTGGTCAGATACTGTCCTACTTGTCCTGAAGTATTGACGTACAGAGATAGCAAGACCTGTTTGCTGTAACATCAGTTTCTCTTTGACTACCTAAGAAGAAACTGAGGGGTCTGTGATTATCCAGCGTGAACTAACTCTGGCTAGTGACGTTTGAACTGACCTGCTGGATTTCTAGGGCAGAGGGTGCTGTTTTTTATGATGTCTGTTAGGGTCAGAGACAAGTTTGGACCACCTTTCTCAGTCGTGTTAACCCCTCCCGTGGGAACTGTGGCTCTCAGAGTGCATGATGTGCTCTGTGCTTGCCTCTTTTGGAGGTCTCTGAGTACACTCTTCAGGGAAACTTGGAGGGGTGGTCATTTGAAGCATCTGAAAGTCTCCAGTAGCTATGCTGAAGAGATAGAGTACGTTAGTGTGATGGCAGGTGGGTGTAAGCATGATGCCCACAGGAGAAGTAATCCCCTCGTGGGGCACATACCGTACTAGGAGAATATTGTTTAGCACCGTAGGGGTGAGCCAACTTTTTGTCCCTCAAGGTGGACAGATTCCTTGAGTGGATTCAAATAGTTCCTGCAAAGCAAGAACAGATGGACTCTTGTAGCTGGAAGAGCCACAGTATTAGTTCCCCTTCCTGGTGAACTAGGTTTTGCTGATAGGGTTGTAATAACCTCAGCAGAAACATCTTGTTGAAGTGCAGGCAAATTTCAATTTTTAAAGACTCAAATTTGGAGTTAATAGTGTGAGAGAAACTTAAAAGCCAGAAGGGCCCACAGAAGGAAATCCACCTTCTTAAGTGTTTAAAGAAGTATTATTAGAGTTTGTCAAAAATCAGTTAAATTCAGAGCAAGAGCTAAGTTTGAAGAAAAACACGAGTTTTGGTTTTTCCTAAGTGGCAGAAGAACATAGGGAGTCAAGTAGCAGGAGGAGGAAGGTAAGGGAGCTCGTGCTGAGCAAAGAGAGCAAAGCACAGCGATAAGCAGTAGATGACACGCACATGAACGAGAATCTCAAGGGCTTTGCACACCCCCTACATGAGCCATTATCACTGTTCTATTTAGTTGAATATAATATGGCATATATATAATTTTTCTTTTTAAACAAGTTACGGAAACAGCAGAACTTACTTACATCATGAAACCAGTATAGAAAACTTAGGAAGGTTGAATCATGAGAATTTGAACCATGGCCTCATTGAAAGCAAAATATTGTGCTGACATTATTTGTATAGGGCAACTTATTTTTGAAGACCCTGAATCAAGCCCAAGACTCTACCTCGGAGCTAAAGCCTTTTCTAAGTATCTCAACAATGTAGTAAAAATAAAAAGACTATTATGTAAGTATACTTCTCAGCGTCCACGCAAAGAAACACAACTGAATAACTTCCCTTTCAGACATTTTTGACTGTTCATCTGGGCTCTAGATATTCCTGGAATGTACACACAACTACTGAGGGATATTTTTGGTCAGTTATCTTTAGTTTTCCAAGAGAGGGAAAAATAGAGGGCTAGAGACCAAAAAATTAGAGGAAACTGGTTTCCAATAACATGAAATTATCATTATAAGGCTAACGAAGTCTCTTCTGCGTGAAGAGCTAAGGAAGGTTAGATATAGAAAAGCAGAATTTGACATACGCACTCGAAAGCGTGGCCTCACACTGTTTTAGACAATAGCATGGGCCCTTGACAGTTGTATCGAGCTGTATGGTAAAAAGCCAACACTTATTTATCCCCAAAGTATGGAAACTAAGGTGGGGGGTTGTGTCTCCTGTATTAAATGAGATAATCTCTGTCTTAGACAAGACAGACCTTCATTCAGTTTCCTCTCAAATGAACCACCTTGTTCTTGCCAAAATTCCCCCAAGTGGCCAGTGCAATTCCAAACTGTCTCTCACGTTGTGTTAGAGAACTGAGAAATGGGTTAAGACAACAGAGAATGTGGAAGCAGCAGGTGTGAGGCCAAGAAGAGTGTCGTTTCAGGTTAAGAAGAAAGACCCTGAGAAAAGCAGAAGACTCAGGAAGGAGGCTGTGTGTCTCGGGACCGTGGTCAGAGGCCAACGGCTGGTCGTCAGTGGTCAGGGGCTGACCCGAATCCTCCGGATTCCAGGCAGATGGAAACTTAAAGAAGGCAGTTCCCTAGAACGACACAAAGACGAGATTGGGCAAGGCGCCTGTGGAAGGCTTCGAATCAATAACCTGAGATAAAGTTGGTCCCAAAGGATGCTGGTCTGAGGAGATCTCCTGAACGCCTGCATCCCAGAGACCAGTGCCAGGGCGGACTACTTGATACCGTGTCTGTGCTCTTCCTGTCGGCTTTTCCACAAACAGCACTTAAGACATTAGACAGACAGACAGACGTAGGAGCAGCAGTTAGAATGCTAGACAACAGTTTCCCCAGGGAGCAACCCAAGTCTGACCAGACAGCCAAGAATTCCCGCAGCATCTCATTCCTAGGAGAACAGAATGAGCTCAGAGCCAAAGGGCCTCAAGGTGATCCTGGAACTCAGTTTGGGCCGAGCTCCCCTCCAGCCATGGGCCAGCTGGTGGGAGGCCTGGAGGCGTCGGATGTGAGGTCCACAGCAGAGAACAGAGTCTCTGGGTTCCAGGAAACAAGGCTTCTCAGCTGTGGCTAAGCTCACTCTTCAGGGGAACCTCCGTTTCTGCCAATTGCCTCCAGTCAAAACCCACCCAGAACGCGCCTGCAATTGAATAAAAATGGGTTTTTTTGACTTGTTACAAGAGGGGAAGAACGCTCACCCGTGGAGGGGTTGTCAGAAGAAACTTTGAGGTTTGGGCTTGTGTCGGGTGATTCTGGGGAGGGTGTAGTTCAGTATGGTGGGGTCTCTCTCTGGGTTGAATATTAATCAGGAAGCAGGTGGGAGGTTCTGACCATGGATCTTAATAATTGTCACCTAGAAGTTGAGACGCTTGGGCGTATCCCTAGGATGGGGAGACGCCTGACGTTTGTGCGTCTGCTTAGACCAGATTATGAAGTAGTCTTGCTTTTGTCTCCCTTATGGTCAGTGACTGTGTCTGACGTTGGCGTCCTGGGAGATTATGTCCAACAGAACACCCTGGTCCAGCGCCCGCCCTACCCCTGACAAGCCGAGGCCGACCTGTGGGCAACAGGGCAGTTCCTGAAGGTCTGGGGCTGCGTTTCTCTTTGTCATAGAGACCAATTCTTCAGTACTGCCGGGAGACTCGAAACAGAGAACTGCGGAAGGATGTGTAAAAATAAACAGCACGAGGGAAATGAACAATTCTTAAGCTGATACTTTCCTTATCTGGGAGTCGCTTATGCAGAAGCCTTAGCCACTGAGAAAACAACCAAGAGATTGGAAGCAAGCCGGCCGTGCTTCTAAGCACCTGAAATAAATCCCGCAATGCCCCGCATTTTTACAGGAGCAAAACCGATCCCTTCTGTCTGGTACACATTCTAACTAGTTTTGTTATCATGCTCACAGTAGGTTAGAAATGCAAGGGCGTAGGGCCAGGACGGTCATACGCGGGTGGGCCCTGAGGACATTATGCCGATGAAAGAAACCAGATACTCAGGACTGCATTTCTACAGAAATGTCCAGAAGAGGCAAATCCAGAAGGACAGACGGGAGAGTAACAGTTTCCAGGGCTGGGGGGAGGGGAATGGGGAGTGACAATTAAATGGGTTTGGGATTTCTTTGGTCGGGGGGATGAAAATATTTGGAATTAGATAGTGGTGATGGTTGTGCAACTTTGAGAATATACTAAAAACCACCTTAAAGGGGTACATTTTGGGCTTCCCGGGTGGCGCAGTGGTTGAGAGTCCGCCTGCCGATGCAGGGGACGCGGGTTCGTGCCCCGGTCCGGGAGGATCCCACATGCCACGGAGCGGCTGGGCCTGTGAGCCATGGCCGCTGAGCCTGCGTGTCCGGAGCCTGTGCTCCGCAACGGGAGAGGCCACAACGGTGAGAGGCCCGCGTACCGCAAAAAAAAAAGGGTACATTTTGTGATAGGTAGTCTATATTTCGATTAAAAAAATGTTATATTGAAGAAGATCTGGCAGCCTGGTAATGTGATAGCAAGGAGGATTCAGACACAAGGAGAGCTTTACTCAGAAGCAGAGCCACCTAGAGCCCTAAGCTCTGCCTGCAGCCTCTGCCGGCTTCACCAAGGCCACCCCACAAATGGACACCACGTCCCTGTTGGCCACCTGCGGACCTGGGCGCCAAGGGATAGAAAGACGACTAAGACATGATCCCTGTGCTCTGGAGGGGTGACACCCCACACAGCAGTGGGCATCCGTACTGATGAGCCCCTCAAGAGAAGGTTGCCTTATTTCCAAAATGTTTAGTTTAAGAAGCAGGGGAGCAGGTCATCGGTAATAAACTTGTAAAAAAAATAATTTCTTTTAAAACCTCTAGCCTTTTAAAGAAATATGAAAACTTCTGGCGTCCAATGTCAGTGAGCTAGAAAGATAAGGCATGTGGAATGGCTCGTTTCCCAGAGAAGCGGGATGCTCACTGTGTTTGCGGAAAGGCAGACGTCCCCACAGACCTCGGTAACCCCGGTGATTCCCATGTATTCCGAATCCGCCAGCCTCCTGCATCTGGGATCTCACAGCAGCTGCCCCCGTTGTACTAACTTTTGTTATTTTGCCAAAAGACTCCGTGTGCCTCTCACTCAGGGGGCCAAGAACACAGAAGGCTGTAGTGGAGGGAAAGAGGACCCAGGAAATGGGGGCTGTGTTTGGGGGCCGCTCAGGGGAGGCCTGATTAAACTCCCCCCAACCCCGTTCTCCAGGCTCTACATCAGCAGTTTTGCTCAGCGAGTGGAGATCCGTGTGCGCCTTTACCTCCAGGGTTTTCCGGGGGAAGGAGGTGGGGAGGTGCAAAGGGAGGGCCCACCTGGGACTGGTATCTCTCAGAAGGAAGGACCGCGCACTGCTATAAATCACTGCCTCAGGCGGACAGCTGTGGCCCGGGTGGCTTCAGAGGGGACCGTGGAGGCAGAGGGAGAGGGGAGTGATTGACCCCGGGCTCCTGCCACTTGCTGGGCTTTGGGCAGGAGTCCGGGAGGGCAGGATGGGGTGAAAGGCAGCAGGCGTCTGAGTGTGGAGACTCACCCAAGCCCCCAGCCCTCTTCCGTCCTCTCCCCGTGACCCCCCGCAGGTTTAAGGAGCTTGGGGGTCAGTCAGACTCTCTCAGGGGCACAGAGGCCCTCTGGGGTGACCGTCAGTAATGGGGATTTATCGTAAGGATATTTCTGGAAATTGGAAAGATTCCACAAACGCTGAGGGCAGATTGGCTTCCAGGAGTGTGAACAGGATTCTGGATCTCAAGCAGCTCCAGGGGTCGTGCTTATCCCGGCTTTCTGGCGAGATGGAGCCCCTGGACCACGCCGCCTGGTCCTCGGGCCCCCTGCCCTGACTCTGCCACTCTCAGCCACCTGCTTCCGCTTATTCTCGGCCCCGAGAGGCTCACTTGCGCTTCTCTCTCTGTGCCTTTTAGCTTCTGGTCACACTACCAGCTGCCTTTTCTCTCGAATTCAAATCTCTGGAAAGAGTTCGATTAGACCATTGTCACCATGACCCCTGTCAGTAGCCACTTTCACACGAGGCCACCTCCGGGAATGATACACTGGCCGTCGTGAAGTGAGATGTCCACCGGTCCTGTCGGCTGTAGCTTGGATAACAGAATCGCAGCTGACAGCCAGGTGTCCTAGGTGGATGCAGACTGTGTTGGTGGTGGGATGGGTGTGTGTGCGGGGCGTGTCGAATGAGGGAGTAGCAGGTCTCCTAAGACTTGGCCTGTCTGAACTTTGTCCCAGCGATAAAAACTATGAAGCTAGTGCACACGGGAGACAGCCCTGCCCGCAGAGCTCTTTCTCCCCGAGTCAGGTCTCCCCGAGCGAGGCTGGGAAGTGCTGTCTCGTTCCCAACTCTCTCTCTCTTCCTTTTTTGGGTCCTGTAAGTGAGAACAGGAAGAGGCGACTGGAAGGTCTGCAGAGCTCTTTCTGGCTACAGGAGATAATTCTCAGTTTGCCCTAAGGAACGGGTTCCACTCTGCCCCTGCTTACTTGACGCCTCAGCCCATCCGAACCTGTTCCTTTTTACACGAAACCGAACGTTTCTGAATTCCAAAGTAGGATTTGGAGGCTAGCGAGTCCTTCAATGTTTGGTAAATGAATGAATGGATGAATGAATGAAGCCATCAGACCCTCAAGGAGGGCTGGCTGGGAGGGGGTCGAGGCGTCTGACTTTGGTAGAAGAAAGGCCTCGCTTTGAATCCTGGCTCTGCCCCTTGCCAACTATGTGACGTGGGGACAAATCACTTAACTTCTCTGAGCCTGCCTTTCCTCAACTGTAAGGTGAGGCTTATGCCCACGGCTAAGTGCTTGGGGCATGGCCGTGACCATGGGGTTCCCAGCACAGGGCCTGAGGCGAGGTGCTCATGACCAGGCTGGCTCCAGGGGGCTGGTGGGCAGGGGGCGCGAGCCCACCAGGAAATCAGCCGCCCGGCCATGTCTGTGGATGGGGAGGGAAGGCCAGGCCCAGTCCCAAGCCGCTGGTACCCTCCTCACTCCCAGGGAGTTGGCAAGGCCGCCAGGACTGCGGTCCACTTCCAACCAGGGCTAGGCTACCAGTGCGGCGGGCGGGCCGTGTCCCAGCCCGGCAAGAGCTGGTTCCAGCATAGGGGTGACACCACCAGTGGTGCCGTGGGGTCCATGGAGGCTTAGGGGCCAGAGACCCATTGCCGTGGGTCAGGGGGGGTGGGGGTGAATGGGCAAATGGAAAAGCCGAGAGCCAGCAGGGTCAGAGAACAGCAAGCCCCGGGGCTGGGGGCTGGGGGGAGACACCGGCTGCCGGGAGGAGGACCTCTGACCGGAGGCCGGGAACGCCCCTTGAGCCCGCCGAGCGCCAGCCTGATGCCAGGCAGGCTCTTACAGTCTGAGTCTGTGATGCAGTGCGGACGGTGCGGGGGGAGGGTCTGGGCGGGGAAAGGCACTAGGAGCCCAGAGAAGCCCCAGCGGGGGAACCCCTCGCGGCCAGTAGCTGCTGTGCGCTGGTGCCCTGGTGGAGACAAGCCGTCCCCATCACCGTCCCCCTCGCCCCACCCGTCACGGGCCCACCTGCCCGCGCCTCTCGCATCCCGACCTCTCATCCCTCAGTCCCCCAGCATCAAGGGCCAGGGAGTCTTCCTCCCAGGACTCCTAGTAAGTCCCCCGCGTTGTCACGTGCTTCGCTATGACCCGCCGTGTCAACCACTCCTGCAATAAGCACGTCACCTCGTCGGCCTCTTCGTCTGCCCGGCTGAGCCACCGCTGTGGGAGCCACTTGGGCTCAGTCTCGCTGGGTGGCTGCCGTGCTCCTGCTTGGGCCGGCTGAGAGCGGCTGAAGGCCACACGAGCTCCCGGCTTCAGGCCAGCACGGGGCTTCCCAGCTGTGCCGTCCCTGATGAGGCCCCAAGGTCCCGCACACCCTCATCCCTGGTCCCCACAAGTACCGTCCCAAACCCTCAGCTGCCTCCCTGAGCTCTGCTTCCTGCTGACTTCCCCTCCCCAGCCCCAGCTCCCGGCAACCTCACCTTGTACTTCAAGGTGAAAGTGAAGTTCAGTACGTGGGAGGACCCTTCTGCCCACTCCTCCTGGCAGCCCCTCGTCCCATGACACTGGTGGAGGGCGCTTGCGCCCCGCGCCTCGCCTCTGAGTCCCATCCCCTCCCTGTTGCCTGGGGGGCTTATTCCATGTCTGGTGGTTCTCTCCCTGCCTGAATCTTTTCCTCACCGCCAGCTCCTTTCCCTTGGTGTTTCAACTCGCTCCTGGCTCTATACAATTTACGACAAAACCCTCTTTCAACCCCAGGTCCCTCTGAAACTGGGGCCTGGTCGCCGCTTCTCTTGACAGTTCAGCGTTCTTGAAAGTACCGTCTGTGTTTACTGTCTCTACCGGCATCCCCTCCTGCTCACCTGCCAACCCTCCCAATCCAGCTCTCATAAACTGCCCACCTCTGCTCTTGAAGATGCTGTGCGACCACTCAGCTGAGATCACTGCTGACCTCCGCTTACAAAGCCCAGTGGACACCCTCCCAGGCCCCCCGTACCTCCAAAGCTCCTCCGAGGGTTGCCGTTGACCTCGCCTCCCCCGAGATGCCCTGCTGCCCTGACTTCCCTGACTGTGCTGTCTCTCGAGCCCTGCTTTCTCAGCCTCCTTGCTGAGATCCTCTTCCTCTGTTCACCCCACTTAAAGATTGGGGTCTTCCAGAACTCCGTGTCTCCCTCTGCCGTTCCCAACTGTCATGTTCTCCTCGAGTTCAAATGTTATCGTGGTGCACGTGACTGCCAGCTGGCGTGGGCGCCTGGCCAGAGGTCTTTCCCGAGGACCGCCTGTCGACGGGGACCTCCTCCTGGCTACCCCCAAACTGAATTCCTTCCCTGACGCCCAGCCTGCTCCTCCTTGGCTCCCTATCTGGGTAAATGTTGTCTCCAGCCACCCACTGGCCAGATGAACCACTGCACGAGACCCAGCTGCGCTCAGCCCACCCGGCTGCCTGCTCTGCGCCGTGGGTCCTTCTGCTCTGCGCCCAAACCCAGCCCTCACCCTGTCGGTGGAGTGCATCCTTCATCTCGGCTGCCACGGTGTCCTCCAGGCCCCTGGCATCTCTTGCTGGGGTTTATGCAGCCTCCGTGCCCCGCCCACGCCCCCTCCCATTCATTCTCCACGCAGTGGCCGGGATGAGCGTCTGCAAATGCGACCCTGCATCCTCCCACTTAAAATTCTTCCCGGCTTCTCCAGTGCCTCCGGGATAAAGTCCAAACTCCTTAGCAGGGTGTCCGAGGCCCCCCACATCCAGTGGTCTCGATGAGCGTGGCGAATGGGACCCGGAGACTGGTGCTCAAGTCCCGACAGTACTTTTGCTGTGTGACTTTGAGTAAGTTACTTAACCTCTGTGAGCCTCTGTGTTCTGTGTCCAGCTGTTGGCGAGGGGGCAGGCGACGCCTGCTCTTTGGGGGCTGAGTCTGTTTCTGTAGCTGTCTTTTGATCTTTATCTCAGGGCGGGTGCGCTCCCAGTGGGGCCCGCTGTTTCCTGCCCTGGACCAGCGCCCGCTCTGTCTCTGGACCATTAGCTTATCCCCCCCGACAGTCGCCCGGTGCCCCCGCGCTGGCTCCTGAGCTGTGTCCTCCCCAGAAGCCGCCCCTATCCGATCCTTTCCTTGTTTCCATGCCACTGCCACTGTCTGCAGCCCGCGCCGGGGCCTGGCGCCTTTCACTTCTATTTGCTTAACACTCCTCACCACTGTTTAGGGTTCTTCTCGGGAATCACCGGCTGGAAGTTTCCCCTGCACACACCTAGACTAGTTGTGGCTCCCAGATGTTTCCATAGTCTTTCCCTCGTCCCGTCAAGGCCCTCAGCTCCCGTCTCCTCGAGGGCTCTTGGCTGACTGATGCAGCCCCGGAGGGTAGGGATCATGTCTTCGTTATCTTTATATCCCTAGTGCTCAGCCCGGCACCTCAGGTTGTCCGTAAACCTTTGTGGAACGGAGTTGTCTCCGGGCGGTACTGGAATCCTCACTTCCATTATTTCTCGGTTTATAATGCTCTCCTTCTTGTTTGTTTCTGTTCCTCTGGAGAGTAGGGGCTGTCAGGCCATCAGACTGTAAGCTGCCTGAGGACAGGGTCCCTGTCTGAGTGGTGCCGTCAGCACACAGGTGACCCTCATCAGCACTGCCGACTGCCCGGCCTCGGAGAGGTGGGAAATGTCACGTGGGGAGACCGCGTCCTTCTCCCACTTTGTGCAGAGCAAACCCAGTGGCTGTCCCCGAGGCACTGGCTCATGAGAGGTGGCAGTGGGGGAATGGGGCCGAGCACATTTAGGGGGTATGCAGAGCCGAGGCCTGGGTGCCTGGGAGGGCGCTGGACATTGGACCTGGGGACCATTAGCCAGGGACCGACCTTTCCCCACCCAAACGGTTTCAGCTTTTGCTTTAAAATCGGCTTCAGGCCGGTCAGAGCATCTCTGAGTGTCACCTGCCACCAGGTGAACCAGCGAACTTGCCTGTTTGTCTTGCGAGGGATCCTGGGGGTTCCTTCTGCCTGATGACCTGGGCTGAGCTGCCGGCCCCCTGCCGGCCAAGTCCTCCTCGGCTCCGCAGCCTGCGGCCACCTCCCGAGTTGTTACGCTCCTGGGGTACGCATTGCTTTGGTCTCTAGCAGAGGTGGAGGTGGAATGCAGGCGAGCAGTCTGCACAAACCTCCCTAAGGGTGGTCCTGCCAGGGCGAGCAGCGGCTGTCCCCTCCGGCCTCCCTGGGAAGCCGAGCTTGCCTCTTCCCCCTGGCCAGGGGTCCCAGCGCTGGGGTCCCGGGAGGCTGATGCTGGGGTGGGGAGACACAGGCAGCTGCTCTGCTCAAGTCCTGGGAGAGCCCTGTGTCCCAGAACACTCTTGTTTGTAACGATCACTCTCTTCCCTGTCCTGTGGGTGTGTGATGTGCGTGGAGGACGGGGGTCTGAAGGGCGATGAACTTTGTGCCTCTAGTTCTGTGTTTTAGACATATTTTCCCACGTTAGAGCTTTTAAAGTTGGCTTTCTGATAATTTGCCAAGAATGGGGTTGGGCTGGGGACTCAGCCTAGCTTCAGGAGTCATGTGCTTTGTCTGCTAAAAACCTAGGCATGTTGGTAGAGGGAAGACCTCATTTGGATCACTGGTCCTAAGACCGATTTTAATAAAAATTCCTTAATCTTCCCTCCAAAGACTGGAGTTTCCAGAGCAGAGCCCCAAATGTTTTCTGGCCCCGTTGGGAGCCAAGCAACTTTGAGGGGAGCTTCAGCCGGCAGTGGGGGTGGGTCAGGCCAGGCACACAGCAGCCCTTCTTGCTAGGAGGTGGGTGTCTAGGAATGAGGGAGCCTGTGTCCTCGCCTCCAAAAGTCTTTGGAAGGGGACAAGCCCTCCTCCACGTGCAGCGACAGAAACGTGAGCCTGTGGGGCGAGGCGGGCGGAAATGAAGATGTCTTCTTTCGAGTCTGATTCTCCGCGTGAAAGAGGTTCTGCTAGTGGCAGGTTTATAAACAGTGAATCGGGCGAGTGCCTGGCGAGCGCGTCTGCACTCACAGGCCCTGGAGGACTCCCGTCGAGCCCCAGCCCTGGTTCGGCTGCAGACACGTGTTCTCCCTCCCTCTCCCCTCCCTCTCTTGGGGTAGGCTTCTTGCCCAGGGCTGTGCAGGCAGGTCAGGAGAAGAGGCAGACTGGATGAGTCCCTGCAAAACAGCCTTCTCCGGTGGAGCCCTCCCAGCCGGGTTCATCAGGATGGTCGCCCTGGAGCTCTGACGGCCACCTCTTGCCCTCTTTTCTGCCTGACAGAAGGTCTGCAGCTGTTTGCAGGTTCTGACATGAGCGTCCAAGCATGCAGCAGGGCTGTGAACCAAACTGGGACAGGGCTTGGAGTCTGTCCACTTGTGGACGGGGGAGGGAGGCCAGCCCTGTGTCTTGGAGAAACCAGGCAGCATCTTGAGTGAATCAGCATCCTGTACGTGTATGTATATTTGCAGGAACTTGCATTTGTAGGGTCCGCCTGGAGTGTGATTGGCTGTAGGTGGGAACCAAGTTGCCTCCGGTGGTGCTGGATGTGAGGAGGTTGGGGAAAGGGGGTCGCGAGGGCTGTGGGGCTGCAGGGGTCTGTTTACAAGATTACCTGGTTGTGCAAAAATTATTTAAAAAAACCTGCTTCCTAATCTTGCTCCAGAATAATGAAAGGCAGTGAGCCCGAAAATAAGGGTTAGGGGGAGGGGCCAGAACTGGGGTGTGGCCACTGATTCAGTCACGCACTCGCTCATTCATTCGTTCGACTAGTGGGTATAAGCACCTTCTGTGTGCTCAGCGCACAGTAGGGCCAGGCACGGAGAGGGGGACACTCAGAAGGTCTGGCTCCGTGCTCTTGGGGCTCACAGTGGGGAAACTGAGAGGCACGGCCAGGACATGGCGGAGCCCCCGTGCGGCACGAGACTGGGAAGTAGCTGCACCTTGTTCCTTTTGGACCGGAGGGGGGCGGGGCGCCCCGGTACCTGGATTTCCCTGTGGGGGATATTCCTATGGCCTTTAAGTTCGGAAACATCTCCTCTGAGCACTTTTGCTGGAGATCTTTAAAAGGACACCACCCTCTGCCCGAGGAAACGGAACCCATGGAACACAACTTCATCTCTTTTTAATGGTTTGGTCCTAACCTTCCCTTCCCCTGACTGTCCCCCAGCCTGTTATTGCTTTGCCGCTGTGGTACCCTAATCGGCCATCACCCTTACCGATCGAGGACCGACTGGAGGAAGGACAGAAGCTATTTTGTTTAATGAGCAAAGCTGAGCCTCGTATTCAACCGAAGGTGATCAGCTTTGGCTTGGTGATGGGGGTGTTGCAGGGACAGTGCGATGACGGTTCCGGTACTCTTCTGAGAGCGTTTTCCTTGGCTTAAGCTGTGTTCTGCAGACTCACAGCGGCTGGATGTAACTTTTGACTAAAGTAGGACAAAAATCTGTAAGATGCTGTGTCAACGTGAGTGACGTGGTGTCTAATACTTTGAGAGTTTAAAGAAAAAAAAAGATTCCCCTGGGGCTGGGAGGCCACAGGAAACGTTTTATGGGACGGAAAGTTAGCTAGACCTCAGGAATGGGACGGGGCCTTGGTGAGTCGAGGGGAGGCGGCCACATTATTGAGAAGGGGTAGACTGAACTCTCCAATGGAATCAAGATATCTTCATGAGGCTCTACGTGATGGCACATCCTCCATCCCGCAGCCCGTGCAGGGATTTATCCTGTAGAACCTGGGCCCCTCTGCGTTCCACAGGAGCCAGTGGCACATTTGCTGGCCACGGGTGCTGCCTGGATTGTGAATGTGAATCACAGGAGAGAAACTTGTTCCCCCGGCTTTGACTCCAATGACAAAAAATGGGACAGCATCACTGAGCTTCCATGTGTGCTTCAAAGGCAGAGGAGGAAGAGGGCTGGTTTCATCTCCTTCTTGTGCTGTCAAAGGCCCATCCCCTTCTCTAGAATCCAACTTTCCCTAATATTTCGGAAGGATGACAAAGTTGCACTTGGAATCAGGAGCCCCCAGTGGGTATCAGCTCATGTGCGCACCTGTTATTAACGAAAAGCGTGAGGGTCCTTTTTCAATTTGTAAATCCTTGGGAAATCCAGAATAATAGGGAAAAGCAAAAAAAAACAAAAGAAAAAAACAACCACCATTCAACTGGGCCTAAGACCCTTCCAACAGATGGCCAGTTGTCCATCCACTTAGAATGGGAGGGGGAGCTTGTTGAAATCAGTCACTGTCGATGAATCAACAACTATTTTTCAAACGCAGGAAAATTTAAAATAAAATGCAGAGTGAGGCGTTAGAATCCATTCATTCATCTAACCACTCTTTATTGAGACCACATCACTTCTTTGCTTCAAGATGAGGGTTTCAGCAAAATTGGCAATCTCACCCTTCCATCCCAAACTCCCAGAAATGACAGAATATATACTTTAAAAAAATATAAGCAGTGCCAGAAATCAAAAAAGGATGTCCCTGGTACATCAGAAATGGACGGATCCCTGAAGGATGGAACGTAGTCAAGATCAGATTGATGAAGGAACTCACGGCTTCAAATGTCCCTACAGAAGGATTACTAAGAAATGGGCTCCGGTATATGGGGATATATGTATAGCTGATTCACTTTGTTATAAAGCAGAAACTAACACACCATTGTAAAGCAATTATACTCCAATAAAGATGTTAAAAAAAAAAAAAAAAAGAAATGGGCTCCGGGACTGGAAGTGGCAGACATGGGGCAGAGGGAAGGCAGGAGTACATGAGAGGGTGAGCCGTTGGGGTTACCAGGAGGATCAGGCAGGCAGGTGAATCCCTCCACACCTCCACATCTGACCCCCATGGGGCAGGCAGTGGGCAATAGAGATTGTTTGGATGCGTGGGTGAGAGAGGCAGAGCAGTGTTCCGGGTGGCTGACACAACCCAGGAAGATGTCCACTTCTACACTCCCTGCTCACTCACTCTCCCAAGAGCAGGGGCTTTCCCTTGGTTGTGTTGGAAAGGCTGGGGTAAAACCTGCCCCAGCATATATCCAGCTCCTTCCCTCTGCTGACCAGGCCCACGTGGACTTTCTGATACAGAAAATGAGTGTGCCTCCAGGATTCACCAAAAAGATGTGCAAAAGGTACTGATTGCAGCAAACAAAAGTTCACACTCAGGGAAATGCTAATGGTGTAAGCAGAATAGGACTTTTCCAGAGCCTTTGGAATAAGTACAGCTATCGGATCTGTAAAAACTCAGCCAGAGACCTTGGAAACTAAAAATGTTCACGACGACATGTAAAAATCAACAAACGGGCTGGACCAGCAGAGTGGATGTAACTGAAGAGAAATTCGTGCACTGGAGGAGTTCTCTGCAGCATGTGGTCTAAAGGACCATGAGATGGAGATATGGAAAGAAACACTGAGATGTGGAGGACACATTCTGTCCACAAGAAGTTTCCAAAGGAAGGAAAGGATGGAATGGAAAGAATAAAGTAGAAAAGAAACACTGCTAGAAAATTTACCAGGAGATAGAAAAGAAACCATTTAAGACAAAATCCCAAGATTAAATAGCATGACCAAGGGCCAAGTAGGGAGAGTGACAAACACCTATAATTAGTTACAGCACAACCGCAAAGTTAGAGGAAGACTACTAGAAAAAGCAGAAACAAAAACTTAACAACTTCCAGAGAGAAAGAGGGGAGGAAAAAAGATGATCTAAACAGGAGAAGGGTGAGAAGGACAACAGACCTCTCACTGGCTACACTAGATGCAAAAAGGCAGTGGAACCAAGGGCATGAACCCTCGGGGGTGGGGAAGACAGTGAGCAGGAATCTGTCCCCAGTAAAACTCTCCTTCAAGCGTGTCGGGGAAAAGAGGCATTTTGGACATTAGGGATTCAAAGAGTTTACCATCCACTGGCTCCCTCTAAAAAAATTAAAACTGGTCACAAAAAGCAGGATAAAAGTGGGAGTGAAGAACCTCCTTTTGGCCAACTGCACACACTTCTGTCT
Source organism: Lagenorhynchus albirostris (assembly GCF_949774975.1). Classification (NCBI taxonomy): domain Eukaryota; kingdom Metazoa; phylum Chordata; class Mammalia; order Artiodactyla; family Delphinidae; genus Lagenorhynchus; species Lagenorhynchus albirostris. The sequence goes on along the minus strand of NC_083105.1, from coordinate 100,480,148 downwards.
CAGAAAGAGACAGTCAGTTTGCTCCGAGCTGGGGGTGAGTGGACTCACTCATCATCTCCCCAGGACAGCTGGCTGAACAGAAACAACTGCCGCTATAGAAGGTCTTTGGCTGCCTTTGCGCGGTCACCATGGTAAAGTGTGCAATGGACCTGACGCCGGCGATCTCCTCTCAACCCCCATCAGAGCCTTTGCTTTTGCCTCTGGAGCCTATAGAGGCATGGCTACCTGGCTGGGGCTGCCAGCATCCCATGAAGTGTTTGCTGTCTCTTAATTCTCAAATCCATCCCATGAGTATTCAGAGGGGATGAGGCTGGGAGAGTCTCTCTCTCCCAGCCTGATGCTCTGGGTGGCAGTAGACACACCTGTGTGACCTTTACCCATTGGAAGCAGTGCGATTGCAGACTTAGGTTGCTAAGAACATCAGGCATATGCCTGACTGGGAGGTCTGCCCGGTGGCCTGGCCAGTTTGAGAGACTGACAGCTGTGCTGGATGGAGGGGGAAGATCCGTCAGGAAGCAGCCCTGAGGGCTTTGGGGAGGAACGAAGGAAGGAAATAAAAGTTGTTGTAGGAGGTTACAGGCACTAGAAGTCCAGGCGAAGCCACAGGGTGCTGCTTTAGGACTCCTGGCGGGTGGGAGAGGAGGCGTAAGGGGCTGCCCCAAGGTCCCCGGAGCCTGAGCTGGCATAGCCAGTCCTGGCTGGAGCCCCTGGCAGGCCTCTCCACAGAGAAAGTCTTGGAAGCTCTTTAAAAATTCATGTTATTAAAGTAACCTTCTCCCTCCAATTTCTCTCCTCCGCATAATTGTGCCTGTGGAAACCAAGCGGGGTTCATGTTCCAAGCATGAGTTTGTGCTTCCCTGGTGGCCGCTGTTCGTGGCTCGGCCTGGTTCCCTGTGGGCCAGAGCTGGTCCCAAGACTCCTTCACCCGCATGGGCCTTGGCCCGGGTTCTCCCTGGCTCTCCAGGTTGGGGGAGGCTGGGAACTAGCCTTGCCCAACTGGCTGTCTTCAGAAGGGCCCCAGGAACTTGGCTAGTGCTTTTATTATAGTCCTAGACTGTGCAATCTCATGGGGGGCCCTTGAAGCCCTATGTCCTGCCCCCTGGCTCTAGGCATCACTAGACTTAAACCGTTTTCCTTAGATAACTGTCTTCATTGCTTAAAAAAAAAAAAACCTCCAAAGACACAGCTACCGTGACATCTCTTGAAAAGGCTTTCCTGCTTTTCACTTGCTGATGGCCAAGAAAGGTTAAATCACTCCTGTGCAAGCCCACTGGGCTCAGGGGAAGGACCAGCCTGAGGGCTCTCCCCACCCCCGAGGAATGCTGGACACACGTGGTCTCGTGGCATCTTTGCCCCGGAATGAGGAGGCCTCTTGGAACCTGCTGTGTGCGTTACATATATTATGTATTACATGCTTTTACATGTTACCTGTTAGCGTCGGGTCCGGCCCTCCGGTTTCTTTATTCATGCTTCAGGCACTATCCACTCATTTAAAAGCATCTCAATGGAAGTGGAGGACACTGTGGAAGTGGGGGCAGAGAGGAAGAGGCAGCGGTGGTGGGGAAGATGGGAGAGGAACAGGAAGCCGTTTGTGGCTGCCTTGCAAACAGACGCCCAGCGGTCCCAGTCCACGGATGCTCTGCGTGGGCACGGAGAATGCGGAACCCTGGCTGCCATGTTTCTCCATACATTCCCAGCTAGAGAGACCCTCTCTGCAAGCCTCACTTGGATGCAGTGTTTTAGAACAGATGATTCCTACTGGGAGACCATGAGCATTTGAGATCCTCAGGGGGAAGAGGTGGCATTTAAGCTTTCGTGTTTTTTAAACAGAAAAACCACTTTGAAGATAGGTAGGGTTGGGTGTTCTTGTGGCCCACGTGCTGGAGCCCTCGGAGCACAAGCTTTCCCAGTACTTTTTCTTTCCTTTCCTCATTTGTTTGGAGCTGGGGAAGCACCTCTCCTCTGGATGCCACCACGGGTTCCCAACGACAGAATGGAGAGTTGAGAGTGACCCACGGATTCAGCTCGTCGAAACTCTACAGAGGAAGATGACCGGGAACGCCAGGGGCTCGAAGCGCCGGGACAGACCTTAGCCACGCCCTCCCACTTGTCTCTTGATAACTCCCTCCCCAGGGTCTTCAGCAACTTGGGGCAGAGCTGGGATTAGAATTTGAGACTCCTGATTTCAGTTCAGTGCTTCCCCCCACAACCCCCTCCCCAGAACTCCATGCTTTCTCTGCAGCCTGCCGGCCAGGGCACAACTTATACCGTCAGGCAGGAGAATGAAACCCCGGTGTAACCTGATTGGGAAGGGTGCGGGGTGAACTTCCACCCCAGAACGATGCTCTCATCAGCGTGGAACTGATGCTTGACCTTCCACCATTAGAGATTCATTCCTTTGTCACTTGGAGGTGAGGCCGGCTTCCAGAGTCTCCTCCTGAAATTTACCTACCTCTGGGAAGGCCACCCATGGCTGACAGCTAGCAACCGGCTTGGGCTGTTTCTCCAGGAGAGGTGATAGCTGATGGTGGTAGGGGTGGAGGGGAAGGCGGGGCAGAGAGATATGAAACTCGCTGAAGCAGGAGGACAGAGATGGGACTGGTGTGAGAACGGGTCCTCCCTGCTGTGGACCTTCCGTACGTGCTACCACCCACCTGCCCACTACATGTAGGGCAGAACATGACCGGATACACTGGTGGGAAATTCCTGTCACCGAGGCGTGAGCAAATGTTTGGAAACTGAAAGGGAAAGACAGGGCTGCCCAGCCATCTGCCCTCTGAGTACGCCCAGCCCGAGCCGTCGACGCTGGGGCGGGTCCCCTCTGCTCCCCCAGGGTATATCGTCTGCAGGGACTCACCTGCATGGGCGCTTCCATCCATGGCTGAAGAACAGAGGTGCTTGTGCCGTTATTTTGTGATTGGAAGCCAGGCGAAGAGACCGAGGCGGCGGAGGGGATGGGGTGTGATCTGTGTTCCACCCTGACGCGGGGCCTCGTGTCCTGGCAGACGAACGGAAGGGTTAGGGTCAGAAACGGAAAGGGCCGTTTCCCCAGAAGGCTCAGTGAGACTCAGAGCACGAGAAGTGAGCTTGGGGGCTCGGCAGATCTGCCCCAGCTTCTGCACGACATCGGGAATTGCCAGGTGCACAGACAGCAGCCTCCACGGCCATCAGCAGCTTCCTGAGGGACGTTGACAACACGGGCCACGGCAAGGCTCCGGAAGCAAGTTCAAGGTCACTGGACGTTGACCAAGGGGAGCAGAGACGAAGAAGAAGACTCAGCGTGAGTGCGCGCAGTGTGGTCCTGCAGGGTCCCCTAGAGACCCTTAGGAGGGTCTTCGGGGGCTAGGGCACTATAAGGGATTCGCTGTCACATGAAGTTTCAAGAAGAGGAACTTTGGACCCTTGTTACTTAGTTGTGACACAGGGTGGAGTGGCCTGGTTATACTGGAGTTCCTCTTACACCAGCCGAGCCCTGCCTGAGATGCTGATAGACAAAAGTGCCTCTGATCCCAGGACAGGAAAGGAGCCCTTGGTCCTGCTTAGAGAAAGTCCAGTAGTTCATGGGTGCAATCTCCTTCTTCCCCACCCAAGTCATGGCCATGATTCTACAGGACTGGAAACTTTGTCCCAAACTTGGCTTGGGAAAGGGCAGAGTTTTCAGGGACTGCATTATCCAATCAGGAGAAGAAAGGGGGAAGCCTACCCTTGTCTTATGAACTTGAGGGTAAAATGAGGCGGAAGGGGGGGGATGAGATTTGCTCAGAGCCTCCCAGCTGGAAACCGTGACCTGAACCTTCCAGGGCTGGTTTATGGGACAACGGGGAAAGATACAGACGGGGATTTGTTTCAAAAAGAAAAGGCTGTAGAAGAGCCAGGGTGTATAAGCAAAGTTGTTCTGATGTCATTCTCCCCCTCTTCCTCAGCCATCCACCTGCCAAAGTGCCGACTCCTTCCTGCCTGCCTGTGATTAATCCCAGTTTGTTCAGGATGCATTCACTGAGTCCTGAAGATGTTGAGTGACAGATTTGGCCACTTGCATAAGCTGAGTTTTCCAGAACTTAAGGGAAAAGGGCAATGTCCTCCACACCTGCCAGTACGGTATGTGACCCAGGGTGACACCACTCAGAGCTGTTACTAAGCAGATGTGACAGAAAGAGCTGCAGCAAGAACACGGTTTGATAGATGCCATTTAGATGGAGTGGCCCTGTCTCGAGCCATCGCCCGCTTGACAGATACTGGGCCTCTGGGGGTGTTCTGTTCGGAGAGTCGAACATAACAGCAGATGCAGTTTTGCAGACTGAAGTTGGTCACATCCACACCCAGCACACCGTCGCACCCGTTTACTGAGGTGTGCAATGAGCCTGGCTCTGGGTCAGGCCGGATGCACCAACCTGACCCACCTTTGTTTTTTTTTAATTAAAGTAGAGTTGATGTACAGTGTTGTGTTCATTTCTGCTCTATAGCAAAGTGATTCAGTTATATATATTTTTTTCTTTTTAAAATTCTTTTCATTATGGTTTATTACAGGATATCGAATATAGTTCCCTGTGCTCTACAGCAGGACCTTGTTGTTTATCTACTTTATATGTAATGGTTTTCATCTGCTCAACCCAACCTCCCACTCCGTCCTGCCCCACTCCCCCTCCCCCTTGGCAACAACAGGTCTGTTCTCTATGTCTGTGAGTCTGTTTCTGTTTTGTAGGTAGGTTCATTTGTCATATTTTAGATTCCACATATAAGTGATATCATATGGTATTTGTCTTTCTCTTTCTGACTTACTTCACTTAGTGTGACCTTCTCTAAGTCCATCCATGTTGCTGCAAATGGCATTATTTCATTCTTTTTTATGGCTGAGTAATATTCCATTGTATATATGTACCACATCTTCTTTATCCATTCATCTGTCGATGGACATTTAGGTTGCTTCCATGTCTTGGCTATTGTACATAGTGCTGCTATGAACATTGGGGTGCATGTATCTTTTGGAATTATGGTTTTCTCAGGGTATATGCCCAGGAGTGGGATTGCTGGATCATATGGTAGTTCTATTTTTAGTTTTCGGAGGAACCTCCATGCTGTTCTCCATAGAGGCTGCACCAACTTACATTCCCACCACCAGTGTAGGAGCGTTCCCTTTCCTGCACACCCGCTCCAGCATTTGTTATTTGCAGACTTTTAAAGGACGGCCATTCTGACCGGCATGAGGTGCTACCTCACTGTAGCTTTGATTTGCATTTCTCTAATAATCGGTGACGCTGAGTATCTTTCTGCGTGCCGATTCGGCCCACCTCTATTTGCAGGTGGGGATTTCGGGGCTCAGAGAAGTGGAGCGATGTGCCCAAAGTCACAGAGGAAAGTATCAGAATCTGGATGTAAATCCAGGTCTGTGCTCTTCCTCCTGGTGGAGCTGTGGGCAGGCGTGGGCTCTAGGCTGTGTTCAGTCCCCCATTAGGAGCGTGCTCACCTCTGGGCTTGGTGTGGACTCAGTGCCTGGCCTGGCACTGCTTGGCCTGCAGTCACTGCTCTGAGGTCCCCAGGCTCCCCCTCCTCCCGTGAGGCCCTAGGAGAGAAGCGGCATGTCCACGGGAGAGGCCCTTAGCTTTTCCAGAGTATTTCCATCCCAGGAGAGGGAAGCCCTTCCCTCTGGAAGCCACAGCTGCATTTGAATTAAACGGATACCCGGACGGCCCATGGAACCGAAGCCACTCTTTCCTTGCTGTGTGATTTTTAAATGTCACCCAACCTCTATGCAGTTTTTCCCATGGAATAACCCTGAGAGATATGTGAGGATGATAACTGATGCTTGTTTTCCCCACAGGCGAATCAGCCCCAGAGTGGACCGCCCCTGATAGGATCAGAACTCTGGCCGCTGTCTGGACCACCGCCCGTGGCCAACGTTGTGTACTGGGGACAACACGTTAATCTGAATAAATTTTGAAGCCAAGACTCATGAGACAGGTATAAATTCTATTTGCACGCACCTGGAAACATAAAATGGGGCAGACAAGCGATTTTTGGGTAATCTGCCAGTTTGCACGTTCATGCGTCGATACGGATCACTGAGACCTGATAGGGTTGTAATTGACCAGAGCCCCGCAGCCTGGGCTGGCAAGGAATTCACTGGTTTTCCCATTGAGCTCTGTTCCTTTGTAAGCGTCTGGGAAATCAAGTGATGACTATTTATAACGACCGCTTGGTGATGACTTTGAGACCGCTAAAGTCAAACAGGATGGTTTAAAATAATGGAATCTGCCCTTTGACCTCTGGAAAGCCCTAATCCTGGCCCCGTGCTGGAGTGACCATTGTAATGAGCGTTAGCTGCAGGCCCCCTTTGTAAGTCTCCAACTCGACAGGAGTGGACCTTCCATTTGATCACTCTGACACGTCAGGGGAGAGTGTGTCCCACTCCTCAGCCTTTGTTTTGGTCATCAGAGTTGAGTTTTGGTTTGAGATGCATGTGACCGGCCTTTGTTGTTACGTGGGTGTGGTTAGAAACATAATTCATGCCAGACATAAAAAGGACAAAGCAGAAAGGGGATGTGGGGCTTGTCTCATGCAAACCCCTTCTTTTAAAGAAGAGGTGGGGGGCTCAGAGAGGGAAAGTGACTTCCTCAAAGCCACCGAGCTATTGAACGACACAGCTGGGACTAGAGCACAGATCCGATGGCCCCCGGCAGTGATGCTCTCCCTGCGCAGCACGCCGTTGCTGTCCCGCGTGGATAGACATGGTCTTCTCCGGACAGATGCTGGGAAGGAAACTCACTTTTCTTAGAACGCTATTTCCTAGGAAACGTGCTTAATGCTTTATCTACGTTGGTTCATTTTATTCTCCCAATGCATCTGCCAGAGAGCGATCACCAGGAAGCCACCCTTGTACCGACGGAGACGCTACCTACTGGTCCGCAAGACCACAAAGCCCAGGCCCTTTCTCCCAGGCTCTGGCCGAAGGTCTCTCCTTCCTTTTGCTTCTTCTTCCCTCGGCGTCTCTCACACTTTCAGGCATCCTCTGATAGCCTGAAATGGGAGGTTTTAAGTGGTGTAAGGTTTCCTTGGGTTAAGGGGTCACGGGTGGGTCACATCTTATGGGCAAGTCTGAAACACGACAAATGTTATATCAAAAGGGACCAAACAAGACTCCTCTGGGAGGTGGAGGCTGTGGTTTTCCAGGTGGCGGGTTTCTATCAGGCCCCGTGAAAAGTGGCAGTGGCATCCTGCCTCCAAGCCAGGCTCTCCTTCCGGCACAGCCTCCTGGAAGGAATGGGAAATGAAGGTGGCCCCGAAAGCCTGAGTATCCTCTGTGGCCATTGCACCCAAGTGGCATGTAATTGATGCCTACTTTTTTTTGTCTTTATTATTTTTCAGACTATAGAGCCTCTTGGTAACATCCAATTCATGCCTGGCTGCCTAGACTTGGAATCAGTCTGGTTTCCCTCTAGGGAAAAATACCCCATGTCTCAGCCCATCTCGTGAACACTTTGCCAGGCTGTAGAGCTCTTGGTGTCGACATGCGTTTTAAACAAGGATCGTGTCTTTTATCTCATGGATCTTCCCCCTCAAGTGCTTACTCCAGGGCTTTGAATGCAGTAAATATTTTTGTACTCGACGTTGGAATAGCAGATGGGAAGGGAGGCTGGATGTGCACCTTCCAAGGGTTCAGGCTACACTCTGAGGAAGCACATTTTGGAGAGGATCTGGCAATAAAAATTAAAATGATATCACTTTTGGGAAACTATCTTATGGAAGCAAAGCTCCTGTTTATAAGGGTGTATGTAAAAGAACATTTATTGCAAAACTGCCTAGAGTGACATTCAAGATACTTAGAATGACTTGAAAATCCATCAGTAGGGTGCTGGTTTATGAAAGCATGGCTTATCCACACATTGAGACGTTTTACAGCTTTTAAAAATAATAACTTGGGGGCTTCCCTGGTGGCGCAGTGGTTGAGAGTCCGCCTGCCGATGCAGGGGACACGGGTTCGTGCCCCGGTCCGGGAAGATCCCACATGCCGTGGAGCAGCTGGGCCCCTGAGCCATGGCCGCTGAGCCTGCGCGTCCGGAGCCTGTGCTCCGCAATGAGAGAGGCCACAACAGTGAGAGGCGCGCATACTGCAAAAAAAGAAAAATAAAATAATAATAACTTGGATTTACTTGTAATAACATAGAAAGGAGTCTATAATACACTGTGTAACAAAGAAGCCAAGTTGCTGAGCCACGTCTATTATTCCACGTCTATACAACACATATACAGAGTTTCAATGTACGATTTTACGACTTTACCATGGTGTGAAAGTGGTCCGCATTCAGTAGGAACCATACTTTGAATGTTGAGTTTTGATCCTTTCCCGGGCTGGCGATAGGCAGCTAGCCCTCCCTCGTGATGCTGGGCGGTGGCAGCGACCAGGTCTCCCCGTCAGCCCCAAGATCACAGTAAACAACCGACATACTTATAACCGTTCTGTACTCAGACAGCCGTTCTGTGTTTCACTTTCAGTTCAGTATGCAATACATTACATGGCGTATTTGACACTTTATTATAAAATAGGCCTTGGGTGAGATGATTTTGCCCAACCGTAGGCTAATGTAAGTGTTCTGAGCATGTTTAACGTAGGCCGAGCTAAGCTGTGATGTTTGGGAGGGTTAAGTGTATTAAGCACATTTTCGACTTATGGTATTTTCCATCTGGGAGGGTTTTATCAGGAGGTAACCCCATTGTAAGTTAAGGAAGATCTGTTGATACGTTTGCATGAGAAACAAATGGAGGATACACAGCAAAATGTTAGTATCACGGTAGAGGGGTAATATTTTACATATTAAAAAATCTAGCAGAGATTTATATTAAAGAAGAAACCCTTTGGGAATGGAAGAAATAGATCAGGGTGGCTAACTGGTCCAGAAAGGAAACAGGTGGAATCAAGCACAGCTTTCTTTGCCGCCTCCATTCTCTGTGCACTTTCAGGTAGGGCCACCCATGAAACTCCAGAGATCAGCCCTGCACTAGGGCAGGTCACAGTGTGTTATATGCCCCAAGAGGCATCAGTACTTAATGCTTTTGGGGGGCCAAGGCTGAGAAACTTCCCATCCATAAAAGTTTTGGAAGCACATTTGGAAGAACTTTGGTATCTTGATAAAGAAGCTGTCCCCAGCCTTACCTGAATGGAGGCTACTGGTCCAGGCCTTAAAGCCTCCAGGGTCTCCCTGTCCATATCAATAGATAGCTCTTGCAGGGCCTTCCTGACTATAAGCCATTTGTTATAGCTGTATTTAACCTATAAGAACCAATCCATATGACCTCTGATAGTACCTGAATCCCTAACCAACTCCTCCTGGAAGATAGGTCATCAGGGTAGGGCTGTCTTTTCATCTTTTAGTCCAGAATGCCTGGCACAGTGCTTGGCTACTGTAGTAGCTGTGGTATAAGGGCTAATGGAAGAAAATGTGTGTTAAGTTCCTGCACCAGATAGACTGAGTTGATTTCTAGCTGGCTTTGGGGAGACTCAGGAGAGATTTTCCAGAAAAAGGGGAGCCTTTATGAGAGACTTGAAAAAGAGGAACGGAGTAGCGTGTACAACTTCCACCAAGAAGAAAGAGCTGATTTTTGTCGCGATAGCATTTTAGAAAGACTATTTTAGTATCTTTAAGGGCTCTGCCACTGTGTCCCTCTTCTGCTTTCTCCAGAGAAGTTTGGGTTCCATCGTAGGCCACTGACAAAACGTCTGGATGTCTTCGGAGTCCTTCTCACCCTGAGAGAAAGGCAGGTGAAACTAGTCTAGCTTTTCAGGGGCCTAAAACACCAAAGATTAAGCTCTGACTGCAGACCTACTAAGAAAATGCCTCCCAAATATAGTGAGAATAAACAGTCAAACCAAACAGTATCATATCCAGCACAAAACCACAGTGAGTTGATTCAATCAGACATTATCCGAGCAAGGAAGACATAACATTCCGGTTTTAATGGCAAGAAAAAAAAAAAAAAAAAAGGGAAGAAACCCAAATTACTTTGCAGGCGTTGGTGGCACTCTTACAAGTTGTTTTTCGGAACACAGTTTAAGAAATAATTCAGCCTTGGGTTGGGGAGAATTAGGGCGGCAGAGGCTCTCATGCAGGAGAACTTCCCAGGTGTGGGGCCGTCTGGGGGCTCAGCCAGGTAGCCGGCTGCCGCAGCCTTGGCTTGTCTCCCATCTCCCAGAAGACACGAAGCGCACTGTTGGGTTCGCTGCTGGGAGGTGGCGATGGATAACGGCTGTGGCCTGATTCTTGAGGAGCCGTGGATTCACCGCAGCGTGTCTCGGCCATATGTGAGCCCTGGCCACGTGTGAGGTTCCCTGAGGGGGAAGACACACGCTCTTTCTTACACAGCCCCTTTTATTGAAGCAAGCACACGTGAACAGGCTAGAATCTGGGCTTTCCCAGGCAGTATGGTCTGCAGGTCGGAGAAGCGGCATCCTGGCCCCCAGGCACTGGGTTTTGGGAGGCAGCAGAGGAACGGTTGCTTGGCTCCTGGAGTAGAGCTACTACACACAGTCTTCACCTTCCGGGGGCCTGGGAGGAGATGATTATGGGATGGAACTTCAGAGGCCTTGCTCAACCTTCCAGGGTTTGCAGCTCTGCTGCAACAGCGACACCAAATCATTAGTCCAACTGAAACCTTCTAGAACCACTCCCTTGTTCCTGGAACCTGGGTAACCTCCTGGATTCGCATGCTGACTCTACCACTGGGGCAGTTCTCTGTGTTTCTGTGTCATCTGTTATGATGTGGGGACAGTGACAGCATCTCTCTACCTCAAAGAGTTGTCGAAAGAACTTCATGAGGACACATCTGGGAAAGTCTCCAGCACATAAGGGCTCTATCAAGTTTAACTCAGAGCCTAGCACAGTGCCTAGCAAATGTTAGCACAACGTCCGTGGTCTGACCCTAAGCCAGGCCTTGTCTTAAGCATTTTACATGTACTCTTCAATACATTTTGTGGCACTGAAGATCTAGCATAAGAAAAATGACATAAGCAAAATGTGTCTTCAGGACCTCTGTACCCAGTAGGACCTACTGTGCAGACCACTCATTTAACTCACATCCTGGAGAAGTCCCTGTACTCCTTGTCATACGTCCTTTTGCCTCCCAGCAGAGTCCTTTCCAAAGCTCTTCTACAAAAGTTCTCTCTATGTCAAAGCCTCCAGGGTAATTAAATTAAGAGCTGTTCAATGGTCATTCCAGTATCTTTTGTTGCCTGTTGCTAAGCCCAGGGCCTATTCATGAGCTAGGTATATAAGTGATGCCCAGTAAGTTCTTTGTGGAATGACTAGATCTTGCAAAAGACTATGTGACATACCTATACAAAAGAGAAGGAGAAAGACCGAATTCTTGTGAACAGTGGGGATGGTGAGAAAACGCTACCGGAAAATGCCTGCTATGTGCTAGGCACTTTTTATGCATCATGAATTTTCACAACTCCAGGAGATGGGTATCCAGGTAATCCTTTGCTGTGTAGCAAATTACCCCCAAACTTAGTCTCTTAAAAGTAACAGTTATTTCGCTTGTGAATTTGTAAAGAGGTGGGAGCGTAGAAGGGGCAACTCCTCTCTGCTCCGAGGTGGCTCTGCAGAGGACAGGAGTGTCCACTTTCGGGACCGCTCAGTCTTGTCCCCCAGCCTCTCCGGAGCCACCCTGGCGGCCTGGCCTCCTCAGGCACGGCCCCAGGCTGGCTCGGGGTTGGATGGGTCGGACTAGAAAACTCTTTGCTCTGAGAATACAGCTCTCCTTCTCAGCCTCTCCACTCCCCCTTGCAAGGGGAGCCGTGCTTGGGGAGAAGCTTGGGGAGAAGCCAAGCGAAGCAAAAGATTTCAACAGAGAATGGAGGAAACACACCCACTGAGGTTCTCATAGCAACATAATCACGCACAGGCAGCAGCCTATTTCGGTGGGAGCTAGTCTGAGCCTCCCTCCCCGCCCCGGTTCGTCACAGAATGGATGCACTGCACAGGCTGCAGCAGTATGAGGTGGGGTAGGGTGGGGAGAGAGCGCTGGACTGGAAGCCAGGGGGCTGGGGAGCTGCTCTGAGATGCTCTGTCAGCTAGCTGATGGATCACAGACACGTGTCCTCTCTCTGATCTCGGGCTCCTTGTCCGTAAAGTGAGAGGATAGGACTGAAGAACTGGGAAGACCCTTTCTGGTTTCTGTTGACTGTACAAGTACTGAGCCTCTCCTGGTAGGAGATCAGATGTCTCAAGATCTTTTGTCTCTGAGAAGGATGCTTAGAGAAAATGGGGCTCAAGAGGGTAAAGGTCACTCCTTAGATTCAGCTCATTTGCCCCCCACCACCTTCTGCGCGTTGGCAGGATGTGAAAGGGAAGGAGAATGACCAGGTGTTGCCAGACTCGGCTCGCTCACCCTGAACGCGCATCCAGGTTTGTGGTCTGAGAGAGGAGAAGGTTAAGGAGGTTAAGGTCATTCTTTCATTTAAAAGTACTCCTTCCTCAACACACACACACACACTCACACACACACTCACCCATTAACTCAAGCCTCTTGCCCACTCTCCATCCCCTCCTCCACTTATTGCAATGTATCCTCTCTTTCCCGAGGACCAGGTGATGGAAATGTCTTTAGACCCTGGCCCATTTCTTCAATGGACTCGGGTTAGTTGAGGGCAATCAGGCTCACACCTCCTGGCTGTCAAAGGTGACGTTAAATAACAAATAAGGCATGCGTGCAGGACTGCTCTGCCTAGGTAAGCACAGGGGGGAAGTGAAGAGAGCCAGGATGCCCAAGGAGCCCCTTTTAGGTCCCTGCCCCTGACTTGTGAACTGAAAGCTTGAAAGTGCAGCTGTCTTCGAAGGAGTCAGCCCCAGAGGCCTGTTGTAATGGGGGACACAGAGCGCCCCCCCAGCCCGTTTTAATCCCCACCCGCCTGACAGATGGCCAGTAAGACAGAGAAAAAGAAGCTCTCAAAGTGAAGACAGGAATGCATTGTATAAAAATTCACACCCTCTGCTGCCGCCCAAACTCCCTTAAAAAAGGATCAAGAGAATCCTAATGGGTACGTGACATTCTCCTCCTCTCCCATAAAAGGGACTTCAAGATCTGGTGATGCTGGGGGAGGGGTGAGGAGGGAGAAGAGAGATGTGTGGGCAGGGGGCTGCCGGGGAGACCGGGGCAGGGGGAGCGCGGCGGAAGGCTCACCCATCTGACTTTCTCCCACCCTCTTTCCCAGGCCACCTCTGGCTGAACCTTGGTCCCACCCTCTCGGCCTGGGCGAGGCTTGGAGCCCCAGGTCCTTGGAGAGGGAGAGTGGGAGAAAAAAGGGGTCATGATGCTACACGTAGCCCTAGAGTTGAAAGAGTTAAGGACCCTCCCTCATCCAGGCATCCACCCCGTGGCTCCCCAAACCCCAAACGCGGAGGAAGGATGCATGAATTGGCAGCGGAGCGGGAGAGCTGGGGTGGGGGGGCGCTGGGATGGGAGCGAGGTGACCGTGGCCCAGCCTTGCCCAGGGCCCGTCCTCGGTGGGAAGACGCACACCGGGTCCGAGGACCTGCCGGAGCCCAGCCCCGGCGCCTGCCTTCTCTGAGCATCACGCGTGGCCCGGCTGCGTCCGCGCAGCCCTCGCCCCCCCTCCCTGCCCCCCCCAGCAAGTTGTCCACGGCGCCCGGGAGTGGAGGCGGCCCAGAGACCCCCGGAGCCCGGGCGAGGGGGCGGCCCGGGGCGCGGGGGCCCTCGGTCTGCGCCCAGCAGCAGCCTCCCGCCCGGCCCAGCCTCCTCCCCGCCCCCACTCACCGGCTCAGCCCCCGGGAGGGACGCGCAGGAAGCGTGTTGCTTCGCCCGCTGATCGGCAGAAGTTGAGAGGAGTTGTCGACTGCCTCGGCCGGCCGGACTTTGCGAGCAGCCGGCGAGGAGCCGCCGCCGCCGCCGCCGCCGCCGCCGCCTCCGCGGAGCCTTCGGGGCTCCCTCCCTCCTGCCTGGCCCGCAGCGCGGGTGGAGAGAGGCGGGGAGGGGGTCGCGGGCGCCACAGGAACTCGAAACTGTGTGAAGGAATCCGAAGCCGATGAGAAGGGAGGAAAATAAAACAAAGTGGAGACTGCAGGAAAGACTCCACCGTGGTTGATGGTACCGGCTGATGCTCCAGCAGAGGGACTGGGTTGGGCTTTTATTTTATTTTATTTTTCCTCCCATTTTCTCTTTCTCTCTCTCTTTTAAAGCTACACCAGCTCTCTCTTTCGGCACTATCTCTGTATCACCAAACCCTTGCTGGCTCTTATGGGCATGAAACACTCCTCCCGCTGCCTGCTCCTAAGGAGGAAAATGGCGGAGAACACGGCCGAGAACACCGAGGTAAGGAGGCGAGAGGCCGGGCTCGGAGACCCCGCAGCCCGCCGGGACCCCCGCGCCGCGCGCCGCCGCCGCCGCCGCCGCCGCTCCGCACCTGGTGCCAAACTTTCCCAGCTCCATCCCGCTTGCTTCTGCCGGCCGTGTGCGCGTGTGTGCGTGTGTGTGTGTGTGTGTGTGTGTGTGTGTGTGTGCTGGGTGCGGGAAAGACAGTGCCTGTCTCAGGCCCCCTCCCTCTTGAAAATGCAAAAGAGCCGCTCTCACCCCAGCTCCCTCTCCTGCCCCCCCGCTGCTCGCTTTCCACCCTCCCCCACCCCACGTCCCAAACCCTGGGCGGCCGAACTCCCCTGCCCTCCCCTCTGGGCTCCGTTAGGGCTCCAGGGTGCCGGTTTCAGCCGGATCGGGATGGGTGATCCGGGGGCCAGGTCTGCTCCCTGCGGCGCCTTGACCGTCTCCGGCCGGCCGCTCCCTCGGCGTTACCCTTCAAGCTCGAGCTCTCGGTCCCCGCAGCACCGCGGAGAGCTCCGGGCCGCGGGGATGGGGGTCGGGGAGGGGGGCCCCCGTGCGCCGTGCCGGGATGGCACTTGGGCACCACCAACAGACCCTCGCGCCCACATCCGGGCCGGGGAGAGGTCTGCCCTCCAGCACCTACGAGCCGCCTCTGGGACGCTAACCCCGGGGAGGAAGCTCGGGCCGCGGCCACCTTCAGGACCAGGGACAGCGCCCGCTCCTGCCGCAGCCGAGCCCACGCGGGCCGTGGGGCCTGCGCGCCGCGCTGCATCGGGAAATGGGTCCGCAGCCGCTCGTCCCGCAGCAGTTCCCAGGAGGTCGCTCTAGCTCCGCAAATTGCGCTCTCGTCCCCCGCCTCCGGCAGCCCAGCGGCTGCCCTTTCTGTACTCTGGAGTTGGCTCGGAGCCGCAAAGACTGGAGGCTGCGTTCCCTGGCCTCGCTCTGACCCTGCTGTCATTACAACTGGGTTAGCCCGTAGGTTCTGGGCACCTGTAGTCACGAAGGGGATCCGCGTGGGCAGCCCCCTTACCTTCGTGGAGGAACGGTGCGCCGAGGGGGGGGGCGGAGTGGGATATGTGTGTGAAGATCATCCCTTACTCGGTGGCAGGAAAAAGGCAGAGAGCAAATTCCCGGGCTCTATTAATAGCCGGGTGTCTGGTGGGGCTGCCGTGCACTTCACATATGGTTACCCATATGCAGCGTGGGGCGGGATGGAGGTGTGGCACGGGGATTGTCCCTCTGTCTTGCTGGGCTGCAGAAAGGGGCAGAGACCCTTCCCGATCTTCTCCCCTCGAGGTCTGAACTGCAGCTACCCCCTAACCCCACCGCGTAGGCAGCAAAGCTTTTAAAATCCCCGTTCTCTGAGAAACTAGAAGCAGCATGTATCTGGCAACTGTCGATTTCGAAACAAACACGCTCTGGGGGAGAACGTGGGGTGTTCGGGAGCTAATGCCGTCACCTTGAGTTAGGGCAAAGCATGCGCGCCTGCGGTCCCCTCGCCACTTCCTCTTCGCCCCCCCACACCCGCCCCCAGGCAAGCAGACACTCAGAATGATGTGTAGTGCAAGGCAGAGAGCTAGCCTTACCAATCCCCTCGCCCTCCTCCCTCCCATCGCCCACCTGCAGAATGGGTTTCTAAAACTAGCTCAGAGTCCAGGCTGCACTTCTGTAATCTGTTGGACCAGCGGGCACGTAGCAGTCCCTGCAGCCGTGTGGCTGGAGCGCTAGAAGCAAGAAACAGCTTCTCTCTACCCATCCCCCTACCGCTCGGCTTCTAAAAAAAAAAAAAAAAAAGTTTTCGCAGGCCTCTAGCCCCCCGGCCCTCCGGTTGTTGCGCCGTGTCTGGGTGCAGACCCCGGCCAGGTTCCGCACTGTGCACGGCGATGTGAGCTTCCCCACCTCGGCCCCGGTTCAGGGAGTCCGGAGCAGGCAGAACGACGCGCGCCAGGCTATTTTTACATGCTTCCCCCGCAGCTCCGCACTCCCCCTTCTCGGCGGTTGCACATGCCAGCTCTGTTCAAGGCATCAATGAAAACAGCAGTATAGGCGGCCGAGCTCCTGAGAGCACAAAAAGAAAAAAACGAAAAAAACCCATGTCGAACGCCTGGCACAAAGTGGGAGGGGCAGATCCAGCTGGGGCTCCGGGAAGGGGAGTGAGTCTGGGGTTCAGTTCTTCACAGCTTCCCCTGAGAAGGGGAAGAATTCAGACTTGGTCAGACGTGGCCAATGGAGGCATCCAGGCAGCGTGACAATCACTTGGTTTTCTTCCAGGAACTGGCTGTTTTTGGAATGAGCCAGGACTAGAGCAGTACTTCCAAAAGTGGGGTGTTGTGGGTCTGCCTGCATTTATGGTGAGAGAGAGGGAGGCAAGGATGCCTCTGTGGGGTGTGTGTGTGTGTGTGTGTGTGTGTGTGTGTGTGTTGTGTCTATGGTGGTAGCGCTCCTTGTTTTTAATTCAACACATCTTTATCAAACACTGACTCTGTGCCAGGAATGATTAGGCTCTCGATATCCAAAGATGAAGACACCAGGCCCCTGCCCTCAAGGAACTCACAGTCTGGTGGACAGTAGTGCCAGATGATCCAGATAGTTCAGTAGCACCTTTTCCTGCCTTTCCTTGTGTGGTTTACAAGCACTTTATCTCATTTCATCCTCACCATAATCCTGTGAGATAAGCAAAGATTAGTTTTCATTTCTTAGCCCCATTTTACAGGTGAGGATGCTGAGGCTGACAGGTCCAGCAAGTTCTGAAAGTTACCTGGTCAGCAGGACAGACAGCCTTGGAGCACAGACTGCCCCTGCTTCTGATTCACTGCCCTTTGCCCTGCATTGCTACTTCTATTCTTTTATTATTATTATTATTATTATTATTTTGGCCGCACTGTGCAGCATGCGGTATCTTAGTTCCCCGACCAGGGATCGAACCCCTGCCCCCTGCAGTGGACGCAATGATTCTTCCCCACTGGACCACCAGGGAGGTCCCTACGTGACTTCTAAAAAGATGCCACGTTTGGATGGGAGCAGGAGAGAGGGATAGGGAGAGAGGGTGTTTGGGAAGGGAGAGATGCGGTGTTGGGGCAGGCAAGGGTGACAGGGAGAAGGTGACCTCTCACAAGGTTTTTAGGGAGAGATATTCTAATCCTTAGGCAGGAGAGAGTGGGGAACAAAAAAACCTGCTTGTGAGCAGAGCCTCCCTTGACCAGTGAAGTTTGGAGCTGGGGCGGGGGCAGGGTGGGCACGGTGAGCTCCGTTTCTGCTTTTTCTGGCTCTGTCCCTCAGATGCGCTTCTCCTCCTCGGCCGAGGGCATCATCCCCTGCTCCGCATGTGTCATTAGAGACCGTCTACTGTCTGGTCTCCTTCCCAGCCGGCTGTCCGTGCAGAGGCCACCACCCTCACTCTGCCCTCACTAAGGCAACAGCCTCTCTCCTGTTGTCCTCCTCTCTAATCCAGCCCTCGATGGGCTTTCAGAAGTCCAAATCTGCTCATGATCGGACATTGCTTTCAAAACTTACCATGTCGCCCTGTTGCCTTTAGGACACAGGATAAGAGCCCTTTTCCTTAGCCCTTCAGTACCTGCCCCATGCAGTTCTCTGCAAACACTGACATCATGCCTGAATGCCTTTGTGCTTCCTGGTTCCTCTACCTGGGCTGCTCTACCCACCCCCCTTCTCTCTGGAAACAAAAGATCTTCCTCAACCAGCAAGACCCAGTTCAAAGGTCTCTTCCTCTCAGCAGCCTTCCCAGATCGACCATTTATCCTCCACTCCACGGAGAGTGAGTTTTCCTTCTCCTTCTTCTGTGTTCCTAACACCTGTCTCTCACTTTTCCTATTACAGGATAATTGGCTTTTTTTTTAAAAAAAAAAAAAACATCTTTATTGCAGTACAATTGCTTTACAGTGGTGTGTTAGTTTCTGCTTTATAACAAAGTGAATCAGCTATACGTATACATATATCCCCGTATCTCCTCCCTCTTGCGTCTCCCTCCCACCCTCCCTACCCCACCCCTCTAGGTGGTCACAAAGCACCGAGCTGATCTCCCATTGGCTTTTTACATGTCTGTTTCTTCAGTTGGATAATGAACTTTTTTGGGGGGGAGGGTGTCTACCCCGTTCGTAACACGGTGCCTGACACAGAGTAAATTTAAAATGCTCACAAATGTTGCCTGATTCGTGGGATTATGAACAAGCTCGTGAGGCTTCTGGGTGTTAATCACTCATGGCTTTCTGAGAATTGGGCTTCCCATCCCCACTCCTGTGCTTAGGTCATTGTGGACCCTGAAAACTCAAAAAATGAGTGGAGTTTCTGGGAATCGAGGTGCTGCAAAGCTCGAAGCATGGGTGCACTCTGGTTGCCTGTGTACCTGTTTCATAGTCCATTATTACTGACTCTTCCCCTGGGGTGTTTGTCTGAAGAGCAGATAAAGGGATTAATCACAAGGCCCAGTATGAACCCTGGGGGATGATGGACCCTCAGAGCCTCTGCTTCACTGGTTCTCCGCGAAAGCCTGATGCATTACTTACGGTGCGACTCCCTGATTGGGGTTTTGGTGCGACTCCCTGATTGGGGTTTTCGCACCTCAAAGGAGAAGCCCCCGGGGTGAGAAAATAGTTTTAGCACAGGAGTCATTTGGGAGACTGGTTTTGGAATGTGCTATTGACTTACTGGCCTGGGAAGAGAGAATAATTATGGGCTGGGAAAATTCCTACAATAGGACAGTGGGGTTAGGGTACCAATGGGTGCTGCCCTGTGAGTTATGGGGAGAAATGGGCTGAATTCCGACGTCGCTCATGGTTCCCTGTTCTCAGGGTTTTCGGCTCAAGCGTGTGGTCCTATAGCACAAAGGTGAGGGGAGGAGAAGAAACAGGGCAAGAGGAGGCTGGACCCAGGCCCACCTCTCTGGGGTCTGCATCGTGTCTCTTTCCGACGAGCGTGGGGCTCTGGAGCCAGACTGCCTGGCTTTTTACACTGAACCCAGTGGACGTGTTGTTACGATGAACGAGTCCCCGAACCCCTCTGGGCCTTGTACGGCTGTTGCGATGATTGAATGAATTAATTCGCGCAAAGGGTTTAGAGCATGGTGAGCTCCCGAGGCCTGCAGGATCGTCAACCTGTCAGCTTTTAGGAGTCGCGCCAGAAAAGCACCGGCTGGATGGACTCTCCTACGTCCTTATTTCTCCAGCTGAAATGATCGCCAAACCACAGTCTACATCCCTCAGCAAACACGGATTTCAGCCCTGAACTGAGCTCAGGAGAATTAGGAAGATGCCCACGTGTCTTTTGCGCCCCCCGCCCCCGAGAGGTGTGGCTCTGCAGAGAGTCCCCCGCTGGCTTTTGGCTGTCAAAGAGGGTGAAACCACACTCCCGTCTCTGACTCGGGAGTGGGTTTCGTTTCCTCCTCGGTGCTAACCGCGATGTGAGGTGATTATCACATTCCAGCGTGGAACGTGCAAAAATCTGTCAAAACAGCATTTACACCTTGGAGTCAGCAGGAAAAAAATGAGCAACGTGGCGAGATGTGAGCTGCCAAGGTAGCTGGAGGTGGGGTCGTGTTGTGTGACAGGCGGGCGTGTTGTCCCATTGTCTCTCCTTGGCGAGAGGAGGGGAAGCGCGGGCGGGAAGGGGCCTCGCGAAGGTCGCTGTGTCCGCGCTCCCAGCCCTGAGCCCACTTCTTGCACCCACGACGCAGTTGGCCCCTTGGTTCCTTGTTACAAAGCTTCACAGGAGGCAACTTCCCCAAACCCCTCGTGCATCTCAAGAGTCAGGAAGTCAGATCTTCCTTAGGTCTGAGCTCCATCTCTTCCGGTGCAATTGGAGTCACCTTGGTTTGTGTTATTCTAAAAGGAGATTAAAAACCGTCTGGTTGCCTTTGCATTGGGGGCTGCAGGAAGGGTGTCTCACCCCCTTTACCAGCCTCTGTTTGGAGCATTTCCAACCCCTTCCTCTGAAATTCTGGATTAGCCAGGAGAGGTGTGTTGGAGAAGACATGCCCCTCCGGTGGTACCCGGCCCGCTGGATACATCACACCTCAAATGGCTTTTCTCCTTCACTTGTTATTAGAAGTCCCTCAGGCATCACAGCTTTCTCCAGATTTGTAGTGGGTGACCCATAAGCAAAGATCTCTTTTTAAAGTGTAATTTTATAAGAGCAAACAGCTCGATGTATACATTTTCATAAAGTCATAGACTCTTAGAGCCGGATGGGAACTTCAGATCATTCAAATTAAGAGACGGGAAAACATTGCCAACATCAGAGCGCTCCGGTGTTGGCGTCGGGTCCTCTTAGGTCAATGCCGTTTCTACCCCCTTTAGCACCGGCTTGACTGTTTTTACATTTGATGCTAATTTTCTGGTATATCCTGATATGTAATATCGAAAACCAGTGTTTCCCTAGGTAAGATCTGAGAATTGTGCATAGCAAGATCTCTGTCCTTTTCGTACGACACGTAAAATGCTTCGGCATATATCGTCTTGTTGAGTGGGTGCCGTCATACATTACATGCTTACACACATGTTACATCCTGTACACCGTACATAACGCGTCAAGTTACATATTATTTCCATCGTACAGATGAAGAAACCAAAGCACAGAAAGTTAGTATTACTTGCCTGAGATCCCACAGCTAGTAAATGATGGAACTCAAACTCTGGTTTTCTAGCCACTGAGACCTCTGCTTTTTCCAGTCCACCGGGCTGTGAAGACAGCAGAAGGAACAGAGTAGACACTTAAAATACAAAGAGAAAGAATGGAGAGATTAACAGGAGAAACAAAGAATGGTGGATTGGGAAGAAACCGAGGAAAAGATACCAGCCCCGGCTTTTTCCTCCTGCTTTCAGTTCTCACTGCTATGCCCCGTGGGTGGCGGGGACCCAGTATAACTTGTGGCCAGGACAGTCCTCGTTCCTCCCGGATATCCCTGGGTCCGGGAGTCCTAGCTGGTGGGCCAGGCAAAACTCTTGACTAACAAAGTATACCTTTCTGGAAGCTGGACCGAGGCCACCATGTTAAACCTGAACTCTCATCCAGCTTCTTACATGGGATGAAATGAATAGCAGAGACTTCAGGACAGGAACTTGGTTTTCTAAATTTATCTTTGTAGTTTTATTTCATTGTCTAGGGCTCGTGCAACAAAGTACCACAAACTGGGGGCTTAAATAACTGAAATTTATTCTCTCACGGTTCTGAAGGCCAGACGTCTGAATCCAGGCGTCAGCAGGATGGGCTCCTGCTGGAGGTTCTTAGGGGGAAATCTGTTCCCTGACTCTTTCTCCGCTTCTGGTACTTGTCAGCTATGCTCTGGCTGGTAGACACAGCACTGCCTCTCTGCCTCCGTCTTCACGTGGCCTTTTCTCCTACGTGTGTCTGTATCTCTTCTTCTTCTAAGGACACTAGTCGTATGGAATCAGTGCCCACCCTGTCCAGTATGGCCTCATCTTAATCCGATTACATCAGCGAGGTTCTTGTTTACAAATGAGGTCAAATTCACAGGTAACAGGGGTTAGGGCTTCAGTACATCTTTCGGGGGGACTTGATTCAACTCATAATGTCATCTAACATGGTGCCCACACGTAGTAGGTCTGAGTAGAGAGTGGCTGGCAGATGGCAACGAATCTGTAGAGAGGGCTTGGAGTAGTTGCAGAGTCAGTGAAGGTCGTCTCTCTCCTTTAAGTCTGTCTCCTGCTGCTTGCCCACTGTCCAACTTGCCCACTGTTGCCGCAGAACCTTGGTCAGGCCCCCTCTTCCTTGAGTTGCAGCAAAATTATAACAAGAGCTGCCATTTTCACGTCCTATTTTGTGTTGGGCGTGTGTTCAGTGCTTCGTATGCGTTGCCTTGCTTAATTTACGCAACATTACAAGCAACTCTTCTATTCGCATTTTGTAGTTGAAGAAATGGAAACTCACAGTGGTCGGTTGTCTTGACGGAGATTATAGGACCAGTAAGCAGTCCTATCCTACAGTCCTGCTGCTGACTGGGGCCTCTTCCCCCTCTTTTATTCACATCCCCAGCGGGAAGTGTGTCCTCACTTTTGCCCACACCAGGTCCCACCCACTGAGAGCCTTTTGGGGACTGGAAGGAACTGGTAGACGTCCGTCCGTGTGTGGGAGAGGGTGGAGGCTGGCTGGAGCCTCTGCCAGCCTGTACCCGGCTCCACGTGTTCAATCCCCTCGTCCTCCCGGGCGATTTGCTTTCTGTGGTTGCCAGAGAATTATCGTAGTGGTAGCATTGTGAGCCCGTCCCTAGCGTCCGTGAAGGGCTCTTCTGGAGGACAGGAGCAGTAAGGACTTTCTCGGCACCTTCCAAACAGTTAAGCCACGTGGGTTGCTGGCTTCTGGGCCTGAGGCAGTTTTGTGCAGAGGTTCGGGGCGCAGGACCTGGGGCTCGTGCCTGGGTGCAGACCTCAGCCGGGCTGGGTCCTGGCGTGCACGCGTTACACCGTCATCTGTGCCCGGTTTCATCATCTGTGTCGTGGTAGTAGCACCTTATCCCGCGGAGCTATTATGAGGGTTAAATGAGTGACTTCGTGTGAAGCTCACGTAGGTACACGGCAGGTACGCAAGATGAGCTAGGATTTATCATCCGGGCTTATCCGGTGGTGTCTCAAAGGGGCGGGGGGCGCACAGGTGAATAAAGGGCCTCCACTGGTGACGCGATGGACTCACTGATCCAAGCATTCTCAGGAGGGACAGGGTTCTCCATGCCTCGCGAGCTGGCCTGCTCCACTCCACACGCACACTCAGTGTTGGGGTCCAGGGCTCCGGTGTTCGCAATGTCCACAGCGGGAAAACAAAACCTCACGGAGCCCCTAGGGATGGAGAGAAGTGGGGGGGTGTAGATGGGCACCCACTTCAGACCTCTTGGCCTTCTCCGGGCGCCCCCAAGTCCTGCTGCTGGGACAAGAGCCACTCCTACTGCTCGATAACTGGATTGATGTTCCCCACGTTCCCACGGCAGGAGAACAAGGCCTGGCGGGAGGGGAGGAGGACAGAGGCGTCGCCCAGGCAGGCGCCGCAAATCGGGTGTTAATTACCGAGTTAAACACCCTGTCCTCTTGGCCATGAATCCGGTAAAGGACATTCACAGGGGGTGAGGCCCAACCAGAGGGTGGTACAGCTGAGACCAAACCACTACAAAGGGAACTGCGATGAGCAAATCCCTCCTTCAGGTCCCCACCTGTAGCTCTATGGTGAAGGATCCTCTCTTGTTAGCTGAAGGGAAGGAAAGGGGTGGCCTTTAACAGCTGGGGCTGCCAGAAAATGAGAGGCTGCAATTCCCCCAGGCGCATTACATCCAGGGCTTCATCTCGCCCTGACAGGCAGTTATGACAGCACTGCTCTAAGGAGACGCAATCAGAGAATCCCACAAAAATGATTGCAGCCCATCACGAGGGTAAGTGGGATCCTAATTAAGGGATGTTCGCTATTAACGCGCATCAGCGCAATTCTTGCCTTCAGGCACCTAGCAGGGAAGTGATGAATATTTATTGAATGAGTAAAGGAAATAAACTCGCACATCACACGTACACCAGCGAACTTCCTTTTGTTACAGAGTCTGTCTACTCCCAGCTCTCCAGAGTGAAAGCTGCGGTTCCCAGGGTACCGTCGGGGAGGGTTTTGGAGGCAGACGTGAGTTTGAGTCTCATCCTCATGCCTCTGGGATTAACACCCATTTTTATAATCCATGAAGGTTAAATACAATCACAGGAGAAGACAGAAAAAAGAAACTCGACGCATGTTCTCACCTTTTTCCTCCTGTTGTAACTTTGCGTTTATTTGCTTAGCTTTTGTTTTGCTTTTGGGGGAAACTTCGCAGTGCAAAGTGGGAAGAGTCCTTGCGGATTTCAGCGCGGGTGGATGTAAACGACCTCGTCCAGGCTGCGGGGCGGCGGGTGTGTTTACGCGTGGAGGTGTGGACACGCACGTGAGTCTGCGGGGCCGTCACGCAGAAGCACGTGCTCGTGCGCTTATGTACTTGTCACGCGTGGTTTGCAGTTCAGAGCAGGTAACGCACCATGAGGTGCACATTTAACCACTAGCCTGGAGCTCTGGGGTTGACCCAGGGACTGATGACTCAACGTGGTAGGGTGGTTGTATGGGGGGCACATGGGGGCGAGGGGGCGGGGAGTGAGGCCCTGGGTGGGAATCTTGTAGAGCGGATCTGAGGGTCAGGGTCAGGAAGGTTAGCGGCCCTGGCTTTGCAGCTGATGTACGACCTCGGGTGCTGTTTTCCTCAGGTGGGGGCTGGGTGGCCACCCTCTCTGGCGCGACACGCTCTCCCCAGGCCATCTCACGCCTCCTCCCTGATGTGCTGAGGGTTCCCAGCCGAAGCCCAAATCCGGCCCTCGAGCTTGGGCTGTATGTCTGGCTCAGGACGCCTGAGCAGGACGCCTCCGCTCAGGTGCCACACAGGGACCTCAGACTCCTCAGGGCCCCTCCTGGTGTCAGCGCTTCCCACCCCTCTGCCCCCTCCTGCTGGCCGTCATCTTGCTGAGTGTGGAGTTGCCCGAGGCACAGCCCCATCTCCTCTGTGCCGTCTCCATGGCTACGTCCTGGTGATTCTGCTCCTCATCGGCTTGTCCTCTGCCCTGAGTTTGTCCTCCTCTTTGGGGTCCCACTTTGGCCGTCCTGGGCACGCCCCCATCTCTTGCCTGGATCTCTGCATCACCTCCTGGATGCCCCCCACACAGCCGCGCCTGGCTCTGGTCTGTCCTCACAGCAGCACGAACATGCCTTCTGAAGTGGCGACCTGACTGTGCTTCTCCCATCCTCAGACGTGTTCAGTGGCTTTTCCGTTATCATGGGAGAAGGACCCACCTCCTTGCCGTGGCTTAGCTGGCTCCGCAAGCTCATGCCCCTGAATGCTGTTCTCTGAAGTCCTTCCCTTCTGCTCCAGCTACACTCACCTCCTTCCCTCCCCTCATCACCTCCTACTCTTCCTTCAGGTCTCAGCTTAGATGTCACCTCTTCCAGGAAGCCTTCCCTGGCTCCATCCCCTCATCTAAGTCAGGCTTAGCTCTCCCACCATGTGATCCTACAGTACCTGTGCATCCTCTGTCGCGGTGTGTATCGCTTTGTACTCGCTGGCTGACTTCCTCGTCTGCAAGTCCACTGTAAACTCTGTGCGGGAAGGGGCTCCATCCGTGCTGCTCACCATCGGATCCCAGCACCTAGCACAGCGCCTGGTACCTGTTAGAGGTTGCAGACCTTTTGTTCTACGAGTGGTCATTGTGACGTATACCTTTCCTGCACTGAAAATGTTCTATGGACGCTGGCGTTTAAATCATTATCTACGGCTCCCTTCCTTCTACGCAGGTTGGGACTGTCCGTCACCCAGCGTCCCCTGAAAAGGAAGTCTCTGAGGTCATAGCCGTCATCTTCCAACCCAAAGCAAGGCTGCAGGTTAGCTGCCCCGGACAGATGTTCACCGCTGTGCGGCAGGGGCAGGACTGCAGAGAGAATGGTGACACGCAGTGCAAGCTGGGGAAGAGGAGATTTTTCAGACAAACAAGGGCATACGTTTCGTACCCTCCTGAACAGGCAAGCCTTAAGTCTCAGAAAGGGTGGAAGGGGGCGGTCAGGGCTCTGCCTGGGCCGTGGGGGCAATTCCCTGCACTTCTGCGGTGGGGAGAGAGGGCAGAGAGACCGTGGAGGTAGCCCTGCGCAACCTCCCTCGAAGCAGGGCAGTCTCGGGGTTTGTATCAGACGATATATTTTCTTCCCACTAGGCCTGATGCTTCATCATCGGCTGATGTGAGCAGGGGCCGTGGTGGGGTGGGGGAGGCAGATATGTCCGGACGAGGGGTCTGAACAGCCCTGAGGCTCTGGCTCCTAGCTGCAGGCTCTCGGGGGCCCCAGCCTCCTGCTCTGGGGCCGGCGCTCTGCGGGAGGATGCGCCTGTCTTAGGCCTGCGCTGTCATTCACTCTTCTATTTATAAAGTTAAAAATAAGGTGCTCCATATTCCGGGAGGGAAAGAAAAGCAAACCGGCGGCTTGGGCTGCCGGTGCAGCAGGGCCCTGGGCTTCTGTCCGCACGGCCAGCTCTGGTGGCTCTTCCTGGAGGCGTCCCTGAAGCCGGGCCAAGCCTGTGCCCACCTCCCTCTCTTCTTCCAGCTCCGCTCCAGCATCAAGAGACCAGCGCTCTCCGCCCCGCCCCTGCCCCGGAGGGCACTGCACACGCCCCAGTCAAGGCAGCCGGGGTCCCTCCCGAGCACCAAGGGGGCTCGGCCTCGGCCTCCCTGTGTTATTCACTCTGGTTCCTCGGGCCCTCGGCGGATACCAGGTAGCCTGGGAAGAGCCGAGAAGCTTGAGGCAGAACCCGCGGCCCCGACTCTGTTGCCATCCGCCCTCTGACTCTCAGCCACCCGTGTGAGAAACGCCCGAGTTGGTCCTTGTCTGTCCCACCTGGTAGGGCGGCCCTGAACCAGATGGAGGCCAGGGCATGAGGACCTGTGGAAAGCAGGGGGGCTTTGTCCAGCCTTAAACTTCGCTCTGACCCCCCTGCTGCTCCAGGTGCCTTCCAGCCAACTCTGTGCCTGTTTCCCCTGATCGAGCTGCCAGCGGGGATGGAGACAGCTCGTCACCATCCTCCACATGGCTTCCCCCTCCAGACTTGCCCACGTGTGCTAAACTTGTGCTGCTGAGCACGCGAGATGCTTTCCCCTTGAGGTGGCAAATGGTGTAGAAAGTGGACGTTTGGGGAAAAGCAAAGAGGTGTCGTCTGTCTGGGTTTGGCGGGGAGCTGACCTCTCCTAGGGTCCTGACTTGAACAGGGCGGAAGGGGAGGAGGCTGGCAGGCAGGTGTTTGTCCTGGAGAACGAACCTCCCTCCGGAAACCTCTGCCTGCGCTTCTGCTCTCCGCCTGCTGGCTCGGGCTCTATCTTCCCCGGGCTGCGCGCTCTGCGCTGCTGAGAGCGATGGCTCTTTCCTTTTCAGGCAGGAGAGACGCGCAGGGCTTGCGGTTCAGCTGGTGGGGCAGGCAGCCTCAGCTTCTTGGCCCCGGGCTCTGGGGACCTGCATCTTGGAGAGGCTCCCGTCTTGGGCAGTGGTTCCTTTAACCCCCGCATGACCAGACACTTGGTGTGCCATGGGTCTCGCCTGTTCCGAACGCGTACGGGGTAGAGGGAACGAAAGGGAAGGTTTGAGTTTCAAATCTGTCAGCGCCATACTTCCTTGTCTTCCGCAGTGTGCGCTGCTGGACCATTATTTCTAAAGTACTGGGACCTGGCATGTCTCCCAGGATCCAGGCCGAGCCAGGATGTTGTATTCCTTTGGTACCACGGCTGGTGCCGGCAGCCGAGTGCTATGCCAGGGGCCCAGAGGAGGGGTGATGCGACGGCCATCCCTGCAGTCACCGTCCTCTGACATCTTCTCGCCCCAGGCCTTGGAGGCCCCCTTGTTACCGACTGCAACGGTCTCTAATCTCACCTGGTCGATCGACGGCATCCGAGGCTGTTTGTGTTTCGTTTTTCCCGATTCCCTCTCCTCTTCGGGGTCCTGCGTCCTCCCTCCTCCCATCTCTCCCGCACCTGTGGCTATTCTCTCTCCCGCCCTCCCATGGATCCTTCTTCCTTCCCGCTGGTAGTGATGCTGACCCCAGCTTCCTGTCCCTGGATGACCTCATCCTCCTGCACGTCTTGTGACGTCCAGACCTGCACTCCTGGCTGGGCTTCTCTTCCTCGGTGTGCGGCAAGCACTTCAAGTCCACCACGACCCAAACCGAGCTCCCTACCTTTCCTCCGAGCTTGTGCATCTGTTCCTGCCCCGGGTTCCTGCCTCCTTGAAGGGCACTGGTCAGCAGTCATACCAGGGGCCTCCCCAGAGAATTTGCAAGAGAATCCTGCCAAATCTACCTTCTTCCCATCCTTTACTTGCATCCCCTTCTCCTTCTCCCACTGCCTCCAGTCAGACCCTCATCATCCTTTGTCTGGATCACTGCGGCCGCCGCCCCGCTTCTGTCCCTGCCCTTTGCCAGGTCGTCCTCTTCACGACAGCGTGATGCCTGCACTCCAGGTGGCCTCAGTGGTTGCTGGTGGAGCGAGTGCACGAGTTATGGGTAGAGACGCTTTGCTCAGAGGAGCAAAGGCGGGTGTTTGTTCTGTAGCTGCTGGGCGTTGTGAGTTAACATCAGGGTCACCGTTCTCCTTCTCTTCTGGCCCTGGTGGAGATGCTTGGGTGTTAAAGAACTTTAGGTTTGAGCTCATGGGGTTCAGGAGACCTGGGTGATAGTCCGGACTCTGCCGCTTGCTTACTAGGGGGCGTGTCTTTTCTGAGCTGGCTTTGACCCTGAGAACACAGCAGAAAACAAAATCAGGGAGTTTGAGGTTTACCAAGGAGCCTTATCCTTTAGGAGGAAGAAGGACAAAGGTTATGACAGGGAGTGAACCTGGGCAGGTGGCTGAACCCGTAAGGAGAGGTGCTCTGGTCGTTCCTTACGGGAAACGTCGTTCAATCCGCCCGGCATCACCCCACCCTCCCAGAAAGTGCAGATGGGAGGCTTCCAGGCTGTCCTTCTTCCCCTTGCCGTCGTGACAAAATGGGCTGGGTCTTGGGGATTCCAGAAGCCTCTTGCAGAGCTCTGATTCCTCACCCGAACAGGGCAAGTGCCTGTTGAGCAGATAACCCTTATTTAAGTTTCCGTATGTTTCGGGGTGAGTGGGGATTTCGTATTCAGGTTGAGGAGCTGGCTGAGTGACCCCCAGGGAGCCCCTTGGACCCTTTGGGCTGGTTGATCACATCTTACCTGAAGCCAGGGGACAGGACCAGTGAGTCACTGAGACACCCTTCAGGTTTCCAGCGCTAACTCTGCTCTTCCCGTCGCAGTGTTCAGTGCATGAATCGTGCCCGTGACAGGGTGCATACCATCTTCTCTCTTCAAGTCACAGTGTCTACACCTCACTGTCCCTGGACCTTTTTGGAAAGCCGGCCACTTGCCTCTTACACGTCACTTTCCCGTCAGTATCAGGGAAGTGTGTGGTACCCAGAGAACACCACAGGTCAGCAGTGGGAAATGTTTAACAGCGATGGTTTTAATTCAGCCCGTTGCCTCGGCAGAACCGTTCCCTACAGTGTATTCTTTTGCAGTACTTTATCCCGTCCAATTTTAGATAATTAATAATCACAGTCATATCTGTGACTGTGGCTAGATACGGCTCTAGTGATTTCATCCAAGGAGCCTAGTGTGACTTAACACATCTGGGAATCCTTTTCTAGGCCCCAAATCCTGAAGGCTAAGGAGGAGCTGGGCAGAGAAACAGGCAGGAGTGATAGTGAATGTCCCTTGGAGAGGGAGGCTCCGAGGAGAGGTCCGCTGTCAGGGCCGGAGAGTTGATTTCAGGGCCAAAGCCGG
The DNA here is from genome assembly GCF_949774975.1 of Lagenorhynchus albirostris. Taxonomy (NCBI): domain Eukaryota; kingdom Metazoa; phylum Chordata; class Mammalia; order Artiodactyla; family Delphinidae; genus Lagenorhynchus; species Lagenorhynchus albirostris. The sequence continues at coordinate 100,450,480 of NC_083105.1, read as the reverse complement.
GCTCTGAGCCCTGACTGTCCCATGTGTCAGGTTGCTGTGTCTGTTTTCCAGTCTCGGCTAAATCCATCCTCTCTCTTCTGCTTCCTGCAACGTGGTCTCTTGTTCCCCACAGAAAGCCAAAGAGCTCAGTCTCCTTCGAGGTAGGTGCCTGGATGGCTCAGTGCCAGGGCCCTGGCCGGGGCTGGAACCAGGACCGTCCCGCTCACCTCGCTGGGAGTGCCAGGGACCAGATCCGTGTTGGGGTGTGGCTGGTATTTCTAGCCGCAGGATGTGGTTTGGAGAGGAGCTGCTCACCCAGAGCCTTGGAGCCTTTCCGAGTCCCCCAGCTCTTGGCTGGATTAGGGGGTCGCCCTGCCCCAGGGGGAGGGGTATGCATGAAACGATGTGCAAGCATGCTGCTGTCTTACATCTGCTCCTCTAACGTGCTCTCCATCCTTCTCCACCCTGCTCTCTGCCCCAGAAAGCTGAACTGCATGGACAGGCTCCCCTCCCACCCCAGCTCCCCCAAGCTGCTGGCTGGCAGGGTCCCATGGTGGGGTGTTGTGAGCTGGGACGCCACCAACGGAGCATCAGCAGATCAGAGAAGGGAGGGGAGTGAGCTCAGAACAGTTATTCCTCCAGCTCCTTCCCTGTAGGCTTCCCCTAAACCGAGGCTTCCACGTAGCCTCTCACACAGCCCTCACCACCTCTGGGCTCCAGTAACTTCTCTCTTCCTGAGCCCTGACACATAGAGGTCACTGTGGGGTCATCTTACCAGCACCGGGGGCTTCCGCTAAGCTGCTCTTACGAACAGAAATACTTGATGGTGTTCACCCAGCACTCACTCTGCCCCACGCATCTTCCCAAGCTCTTTCCGTGGATAATCTAATTTCATTCTTAAATAACCCTGAGAGCAGATACTAATAATGTCCCTGGCTTGTGAGAGAGGGAACTGCGACTCAGAAAGATGCAGTGAATGTCCCAGGGTCACAGAGCAAGGAAGTGGCGGACGCTGGTTCCAAACGCGAGCAGCCACGTCCCAGGACCCAAGTTCCTGCTGGTTACTGGTGGGATCCCTGGACCAGCCACGCCCGCATCACCTGGGAGCTTGGGAGAAATGCAGATTCTCAGCCCCGCCCCAGACTGACTGGATCCGAGGCTGGGGGTGGGGTCCGCAGTCCCCTCTCCAGGAGTGGGATGTCCACCGGGGTTTGAGGACCACTGCTCTCACTGACCCCAGCTACCCCAGCCGCCGTCCCTTTCCCCCAGCCTTGCGTGGCTGGACTGCCGTGGCTGGTTCCTCCTCCGGCCTGCTCTGGGGAGCAGGCTCCGCCCGCACCGGCCACTGCCCCGGGCTCCGGTGCTTTCTGTTTTCTGTGTTTGGTGACTGTGACCAGCCCAGGCTCTCCTCCCAGCTGGCTTCTCAGGGCTGTGCACCTATTTTTCTGGGCTCATCTTCCACGGATCTTCTCCTTTCTCTGGGCTTCAGTCCCCCAGGTGTGAGCACAACGCTGATAAGTAACAGGGGGACGTGGGCCAAACCTCCCTGCACAGATGTTTCATTTGGCCTCCTGGTTCCTGCTCCCCACAGGGGCGTCCGCATCCACCCCCTCCCTCCGCTTGTCCACGCGGCCCACGTGGTCTCTGCATACATGCCTGCTTGGTCCACAGTCTCGAATCTGGTGCTGCCACTTTCCGCGGATGGGAATCCAAGGCCAGAGAGGGTAAAGGTTGGTCAGGGATGCCCAGCGAGGCAGGGGCAAAGCCGGGGCTGGAGAGAGAGCTCCCAGGTCTCAACGTGGCCTTCGCTCATCGCGTGGTCCTTGCTCTGGGGCTGAGGGTCGCTGAACCTTCACTGGCTGCCCAGCCAGACACTTGCCTCTCCAAGATCTTTTACGAACCTACATAAAGGCGGGCCCTCGCCAGTTTGTTGGAGATGGGGTCCAGGGTGGGGTGATTCACGAGAGGGACCGATGTTTGTGTTCAATGGGGAAAATGACCAGGTGCTTAAGAGGGCCCAGAGCGCCGCACGGTGGGACCTAAGTGGGATGACTTTGCCGGGAAAGTGTTTTTGTGGAGGCAGGGCTGTCACTATTGGTTTCCTGCCCGTCAGAGTCTCGGCCTCGAGGCAGCCCTGCCTCTCCTGAGTCTGACTCCACCTTCCACCAGTTTCAGACTCTATGACTTGAACCAGTGACTTGTTGTCTCTGAGCCACAGGTATGCCCTGGGAAAATGGCCTCTTGGGCTTGTCTTCATCCTCTTTCCCATCATTATAACAGTATACTTTCTTCCTCCTCTCAGGAGGGAAGGGGCCTTGTGAGTGAATTTGCACTAAAGTGCTCATTTGACAAGTAAACGTTTAATGTGTTGTGTTCACCACCACTCTCATCCAAGTCTCTTGATTCAGGAGTTTTGAAGGGGATAGAAAAGATAAAATGGGAAATGCTGCATCCCGATTTCATAGGCTTTAAATCCAGGGATCGCTTATTTTAATGCTTTTCAGGCCACCAGAATAATCAGGTTTTGTCTGTTTTTCCTTCTGCTTCTATCAATTTTTTTCTCCATTTTTTTCGTCGTGGTCAAACACGCATAATATAAAACGTACTGTCCTAATCATTTCTAAGCGTACAGCTCAATGGTATGAAGTACATTCGTATTGCTGTGCAACCATCACCACCATCCATCTCCAGAACTCTTTTCGTCTTGCAAATCTGAACTTCTGTGCCCATTCAACAATAACTCCCGTTCTCCCCTCCACCGTCTGGCCACCACCATTCTACTTGTCTCTATGGATATGACTAATCTAAGTGCCTCATGTAGGGGGAGGCATACGGTATTTGTTTTTTTGTGTCTGGCTCATTTCACTTAGCATAATGTCCTCAAAGTTCATCCATGTTGTAGCATGTGTCAGAATTTCCCTCCTTTTTCAGGCTGAATAATAGTCCATTGTATGTATAGACCACATTTTGCTTGTCCGTTCTTCCATTGATAGACACTTGGGTTGCTTCCACAGTTTAGCTATTATGAATAATGCTTCTATGAACATGGGTGCACAAATATCTCTTCAAGACCCTGCTTTCACTTACTTTGGGCATATACCAAGAAGTGGAATTACTGGATCATATGGTAACTCTAGTTTTAGTTTTTTGAAGAAGTACCAAAACTTTTCCATGGTGAATATGCACGATTTTTCATTCTCATTGCAAAAGGTTTCCAGTTTCTCCACATCCTTGCCAACACTTATTTTCCCGTTTTTTTGTTTTCTTTAATTATTAGCCATCCTAATGGGTGTGAGGTGGTGTCTCCTTGTGGTTTCAATTTGCATTTCCCTAATGATTCGTTCTGTCAGTTTTTGCTTCATATATTTTGCATCTCTTTTATTAGATGAATAAACATTTGAAATTGCTGTGTCTACTTGATGAAGTGACCACTTTATCATTGTGAAGAGATCCTCGTTTTCTTGATATTATTTGCTGTGAGATCTACTTTCTCTGATACTCTTATAGCTACTCCAGCTTTCCCTTTATTCAAGTTAACATGGTATATTGTTTTTCATCCTTTTTTAAAAACTGTTTTTGTGTTAAAAGTAAGTTTCAAACAGGGAGGCATGTGGTTGTTTAGAAAATCTAATATGATAGCCTCTGTTTTTTAATTGAGGTGTTCAGACCATTTATAGTTAACGTAATTATAAATATTATATTGATCCTGTAGGGTTTAAACCAACCATCTTGCTATTTGTTTCTATGTTACTTATCTGTTCTTTGTTACACTTGCGCTCTTTTTAAGCCTTTTTTGGGGGACGATACTTGAGTATTTCTTAAAATTCCATTTAGTCTTCTTTGCTGGCTTATTATGTATAACTTTTTGTGCTTTTATAAAGTGGATGCCTAGAGTTTGTAGTAAGTATAATGAACTTATCATAGTCTCTCTTCAAGTAATAGTACAGCACCTCACATGTACTATAAGAATCATACAACAGTGTACTTCCATTCCTTCCCTTCTGGCCTTTGTGCTATTGCCATCATACATTTTATTCCTACCTATGTTATAAATCCTAGAGACATTGTTATTAGTTTTTAATTTAAACAGTCAATAATCATTTAAAGAGATTTAAATAATAAGGAAAAGGTCTTTTTTGGTTATCCATAAAAGTTACTTTTCCAGAGTACTTCATTCTTGGTGTGGATCCAGATTTCCATCTGGCATCATTTTCCTTCTGCCCAAAGGATGCCCTTTAACATTTCTTATAATGTGGACCTGTGGATAATGAAATCTTTCACCTCTGTATGTCTATAAAAATCTGTACTTTGGCTTTATTTTTGAAAGATATTTTCACTGGGTATAAAATTCCAAGTTGAGAGTTTTTTTTTCCTTTCTGTATTTTAAAGGTGGTGCTGTCCTGTCTTCCTGTGTTGTTTCTTATAAGAAGTTGGCTCTCATTCCTATATTAGTTCCTTTGTATGTAACGTATCTTTATCCTCCGGCCCTGGATGCTTTTAAGATTTTCTGTCTATCAGTGGTTTAAGCAATTTAATTGTGATATAGTTTGGTGTGTTTTTCTCCCTCTGATTTCTTTTCCTCAGGGTTTGCTGAGCTTTTTGGATCTATAAGTTTGTGGGTTTTGTCAATTTGGAAAATTTCAGCCACCATTTCAATATTTCATTAAGTATTTTTCTGTTTCCCCTTCCTTTGGGTACCACAGTCACATGTGTACTAAGTCACCGGAAGTTCTTTCACACCTCACTGATGCTCTGTTTAGCTTTTTGTTTTCAATCTTTTTCTCTCTGTGTTTTATTTTGGGTAGTTTTTATTGCCTGCGTCAATCTTTTCTTCTGTGACATGTAATCTGCTATTAATCTAATCTGGTGTATTTTTAAAAATCACATATAGTTTTTATCTCTAGAAGTTCATTTTCTACCTTCTGTGTCGCCACATAACACACTTAATCTTTCCTCTAGTTTCTTGGACATGTGCAATACAGTTACAATAATAATTTTAAAGACCTTGTCTACTGATTTCATCATCTTTGTCCTTTCCAGGTTGGTCTGGAGAGACTGACTTTTCTCCTCATTATAGGTAGCATTTTCCCACTTCTTTGGCAAGCCTGATAATTTTTGACTGAATGCTAGACATTGTGGAATCCACACCTTGTTGGGAGCTGGGTACTTTTTGGCTATTTTGTATTTCTAAGCTTAGTTCTGGGATGCAGTTAAATCACTTGGAGAGTTTGACCCTTTCAGGTCTTGCTTTTAAGCTTTGTTAGGTGGAATCAGAGCAGTCTTTAATCCAGGGCTAATTTTCCACCACTGAGGGGGGGAAAAAGTCTTCTGAGTATTCACGAATTATGAGGTTTTTCCACTCTGGCTTGGGGAGACAAGAGCCCTTTACTGGCCCCGTGTGAGTACTGTAAAGTCATCCCTTTATCTTCTTTGTCATTCTTTTCCTGGTCTCAGGTAGTTTCTTCACATGCATAGTTTGGTCAGTCTCAGCTGAAGACTTGAGGGGCACTCACTCCAGATCTCCAAAGCCCCCTCTGTAGAGTTTTCTACCCTCCAGCACTCTGCCTTTCAAACTCTAGCTGTCTTGCTTTCCTGATTCCCACCTCTGTCTCTTCCACCAAGGCAGATGCCTCTCTCTGCCTGGGTTTCCACTCCCTACAACCCAGCTCAGATATACCAGGCAGTAAGCTGAGGCGTCATAGGGTTTGCCTTGTTTGTCTGTCAGCTTTCAAAGGTACAGTTCTTCATTGCCTGATGTTCAGTGTCTTGAAAACTGTTATTTCACATGTTTTGTTCAGCTTTTAAACTGACCGTCATAATTGCCTGGGAGTGCTTTGAAAAATCCAGATTCTTGGGCTCTGTCATTGGCTAATCTGAGGCCACCTTTGGAGTAGATCTGGTGGCTGACATTGTTCCCTTTCCAGCTAGAACATCAGTATTTTCAGTAAATACACTGGAATCTCTGATTAAAGGAGTTAGTCACTTCTGCTAAGAATCTGGGCGGAAAGATATTTATTTTGACCAAATGGGTTTCCTAGAACTGGATGGAAAGTGTCTGGAGGAGTCCTGGGAAACCAGATGGGAATCTGGATTAAGCTGATGTGGCTTTGGTCTTGGCCTATAACTTGCGATTTTCTTTCTGATTTATGACTTTGTAGCTCGTTTATCTCCAGCCATTGGCTTATTGGACAGATGATGGGGCCAGAGACTCTGTGAAGGGCCAGTTCTTGCGTCCTGAATAGCCCCACTGTGGGGACTAAATCAGCCAGTCAGTTCCTCTGAAACTCAGCCCCATTCCCTGCAATTCTGGTCTTGCAACACTTCGCTGTGAAGAGACTGTTGGAAAAGCGTCTACAAATACGCTCGAATCTGTACTTGAAGCCACTTGTAGCCTACATGGATGGAAATATGGGGGTTAGTAAATGCATTCTGTATCTGCAAGATATTTCCTTTTCCTGGAAATCCTGGGAGATAAGACAGTTCTCGGTAAAGACACTTGGGGCACCACTGACTCCTCCGAAGAGTGTTGAGTATTATTCAGATTCTCATGATTATTCTTCTCAGTTCTGTCTTCCTTGCTGCCACCTCCCTCCCCGCCCTCTCAAGGGGAAAGAAAGGTCTCTGGTTGCATGGTGGGAAGGGACCTTGCATAATATATTTATGAAGGGCAGCCTTGACCCGGTAGAAGGATACTTTAATCATCACATCCTTATTGAGCCCCAGCTCTGTGCCAAGCATTAAGGGGGAGACAGTGACACATGAGATCTGGGTCCCGGACTGAAGGAATTTACTTCTTGGCTATAGAAGCAACACCTACCATTGTGAGAACATTTGCATGAGACTGTTTGCCGGTAAAAAAGGACAGAACGTAACCAGTAGCTTTGGACCCACAGATGCCACGGGAATACACACTAGGAGCAGGAGAGACCAGGTGTCAGCGTCTGGAGAAAATGACTGAGTTTCCATGGTGGGCATGTTCTTGAAGATAGCAGCTGCATAGTTCTCAGAAACCTCTGGGGAAGAGGGGTAGCTCAGAGCCCAGGGAGTAGACGGTGTGGAGGGCGAGGACAAGGCTCAGGCAGCCAGAGGGACAGAGCGCTAAGGGCAGCCAAGGCAACTGTGTCCAGGGCCAGAGAAGGGCTCGGGCAGCATCCCCAAGTAACACCGGGGCAGAGAGTCAGCTGGCCAGAGATGCAAGTCTTGTTCTCCTCTATCACACTTTAGAATTGCCTCTGAATACTTACACACACAGCATCTTTAGTCATCACAGAAGCCCGTGGAAGAGGCAGGACACATAATTATTGCCATTTGAAGGTCGGAAAGGTTAAATGGATTTTGCATCATAACCTGAATAGGGGGAGAACCAAGACCAGAACCCACAGGTGCCCCGAATGTGTGACCTCTGTCTGACACCCTCTGCCTCCACGGTGACCCCGGCCGAGCATAGAGTCACCTGCCCATCTCAGGTCCCACGGGGATGATGTGACCCATATCTGGGACGAAGGCTTCGTCCAACTCCAGGCAGGGTGAGGGTGGGGGAAGAGATTGGCTGTATCTCTCTGCACATCTGTCCATAAAGGAAGCAGAGAGGGTGCTTGGTGACGTCCTTCAAGTCAAAGGAGAGAGAGGCCCCTGTTGGCTTGGGGAGGGGAGAGGGAGGGAGGGGAGGGGATGCGTGGCAAGTCTGCTTTGTAAGCCCATTAAGGAGGAAGAGCCAGGAGCCAGGCACCCAATTAACCTGACATCTCTTGCAGCCAAAATATCTGAGGATGTAAGAAGAGAATTCAGTATGTGGAGGCTTGGGGGGAATGTGACTAATAGCTGGAAAACAGCCCCAGTTTATTTAAAGAACAGGTCAGGCGCAACAACTCCAATAGATTCCTTCCCAGCAGTTCCAGATCTGGGAGACAGAGCAGGTACCGTGCGGCTGCAACGCCATCCTGATGTGAAACAGGCATGGCCGTTGTGCCACAAACAGACTGCCAGGGGCTGCCGGGAAGCGCCGGGAAGCACCGGGACACCATACGCGGCTGCCAAGGGCTGCCCTTGGAGTTGAGCCACGCCGTGACCCTGGCCGTGACAGCGGGATAGGGACCAGCCCAGGTCACCCAGCCTGCAGGTGGCGGAGCCCTCACCCAATCCCGGGCCTTTTGCTGTGAGAGCCAAGGTGCTTTCTGTAACCCATGGCTGCCTCTCCTTCAGGTGACCTTGGCCCGGCTCTGGCATTGTCTGGGAGCCTCAGTAGCACCGAGGCAGAGCCAGGCTGGCCTCTGAGGGTCGCAGAGGAATGGAGAAGGCAAGAAGCTGTCCCCAACTTTGCCTGGACCAGGGCTTCACTGGGGGCCCCGGGAGGGCTTGTTAAAGTGCAGGCTGGCAGCCCGCACCCTCGCAGGAATGGATTCTGCTGGTCTGGGGTGGGGCCTGATACCCACCCAAGGTGACTGACACAGATCGTAAGAGAGAAGCACTGCCCTCAGTCAGAGACCTCAGATGGCTTCCCTCAGAACAGTAATTTCTAGAGATGTTTATAGCTCTCTCAGGGAAAAAGAATGCCACAGCTATTACACTGGTAGCACTAGACACCCTCATTCCCTCCTGGAGATTCACGATTCATTTTAGCAAATTAAAGCCTTAAAAGGATTGCAATTAAGAACTCTCTTTATATTTTGTAGTATACATATATATCAAATCATGACATTGTATGCCTTCAACTTACGCAATGATATATGTCAATTTTATCTCAAGAAAGCTGGAAAAGAAAAGAAATCTCTTTAGCTTTTTTTTGGCCCGAACTCACTTGACCACAGAACCCCTTGTTCCAGGAGTGTCTGTTCTGTGGGAAACTGTGGAAAAACGCAACTCCAGACGAGCCATTCTCAGTCTCTGGGATGCAGCGGAATCACGTGTGTGGGCCTGTGTTGGAATAGATTGCTGGGCTCCACCCCAGAGAGTCTGATTTAGTGTTGCCAGCGAGGCCCGGGAACATGCATTTGTTACAAGCCCCCAGGTGATGCTGATGCTAGAGGTGTGGGGACCACCCAGCGAGAGCCACGGCAGGAGGCCCCTCTGTGAGCCCTAGGGAAAGAGGGAGGGTGAGAACTGAGAAAGGTGCGTGGCAGGACCCGGGGGAAGAGGCTTCCAGGGAGCACAGCCTTGGAAGGGGCTTGAGTCTGAAGTAATGAAAAAGCATGTGAGGGCGGGCTCTGCTGAGATGCCAGAGTTAGATTCAGGGACACAGTATAATAGAGAGATGCCAGCTGGTGACAGCAGCTGACGCTCTGTGACATGCATCAGTGTCTGGCCTCGCCACAGGGGGCTCTAGAGAGAGTCTGTGCCTTTAAAAAGCCAACGCTAGAGGGGCGCATGAGGGTGACAGTTGACAAATGAGCAAGCCTGGGAGCCATGCACAGGGAGACAGCTCCAGCTTGTAGGACCAGCGGTGTCTAGACCCTTCTCCCCGGCCCCGAGTCGTGCAGGCTTCCGACCCCCGGGGGGAAGAGCAGTGAGCCAGGTCGTGGCATCTGCTCCAGCACTGTGCTTCCTTCTGGGGAGGCTGACTGCAAGACTGCTTTGCTGAAAGCTCCTCTCTCAGCCCAGGTGATAGGAAACACGGGTGCAGGAGAGTGGGTGGGACGGTGGAACCAGGCCCATCTCTGGCCAAAGGCAGGCATGAAAGCTTTGTATCTGTGGTGTGGTCATGGGGGACAGGAGAGTCCCAGGTGCCCGACACAGCCATGCCTGCCTTGCTGCTGCCCGACACCCACCCTTAGAACGTTCCCCCTTCAGCTGAGCTCCGGCCCCTACCTAGAGGCAGACAGATGGTGCTAGAAGGTCTAGCTCAGGTCACTACCGACTGCATGGACCACGGTCAAGATGGGAGAAAAGGGTGATCCCAGGCTGGGTGGGGAGACGGTGAAGACAGCTGGGAAGGTACATGCAGTGAGACCCGGGCCGGGAGCCCCCCTGCTCCCACGCCCTCCTCTGCTCCCGCTGCGGCCCCCGCTACCCCCTGCAGGCTCCTTTCTGTCCCTCTGTGGGACCTCAGCATGGCAGGCCGATGCTGAGGACAGACTCAGGTTAGCGAAAGCTGTCTTGACATTTGGAGACGGAGCAGGATTCGGCTCCTTCAGGGGCGCCTTTTGTTCTCAGGAAAATCATCTGTACAGCTTGGGCCGGTGCCAGGGACTGCCATTTATAGCCCAATGGGCTTGGGGTGGCTTCGGCTGCCTGGTGCAGAAGGCGCTGGCTGCTCTCCGCCCCCGGCCGTCTGCCTTCCCCTCGGGTCTCCCGCACTCCTCTCCCCCCTCAAAGCCTCTCCTTCCTCCCCCCATCCCCTCCCCTATTTTCTTAGAGGTCCCAGTTCTAGATTTGCCCACGTGACCCCAGACACCTTCCCTTCCTCACGTGGACCTCAGCTTCTCCTACAGACTGGAGCCCACTGTCTGCTCCCCTTGGAACTCAGTCACCTTGGCGAGGTGCCTACCTGTGCCAACCTCCACTGAGGCATTGTCCACATTGCCTTTGGCCTTCATTCTCCCCTCCCGGGGCTGGGCTTCCTGCCTGGCCTTGCTTTGCCACCCACTTCTGAGCACAGGGCCTGGCTCCCAGCAGAAGCTGTCAGGCTTGGTGGGACTGAACTGGTCCAGCCACGGTGTCAGGCTCAAGAGCACAGCTTTGCTGCCAGATAATAAATGGTTCGTGTCTTGGCTCTGTTACTTGCTAGCTCTGGGCTTAGCAACTGACTGAATTTTTGAGCTTCAGTTTCTCCACCTGTAAATTTCAGTACCTCACTTATTATTAGGCTTTTATGAGATAATATTTGTGAGGTGTTTAGCACAGTGCCTGGCACTCAGCGGGCCCTCAGTCACTGTTAGGAATCATCACCATCACCATCACCATCATCACCATCATCTTTACCATCATCACCATCATCATCATCACCACCACCACCATCATCACCATCACCACCATCATCATCATCATCACCATCATCATCATCATCACCATCATCACCATCATCATCACCACCATCATCATCATCATCACCATCATCATCATCACCATCATCATCACCATCATCACCATCATCATCATCACTATCATCATCATCACCATCATCATCTTTATCATCACCATCATCATCATCACCATCATCACCATCATCATCACCACCACCATCATCATCACCATCACCACCATCATCATCACCATCATCACCATCATCATCATCACCATCATCATCATCACCACCACCATCATCATCACCATCACCACCATCATCATCATCATCACCATCATCACCATCACCATCATCACCATCATCATCATCACCATCATCATCATCACCATCATCATCATCATCATCTTTATCATCACCATCGTCATCACCACCATCATCATCATCACTATCATCATCATCTTTATCATCACCATAATGATCACCATCATCATCACCACCACCATCATCATCTTTACCACCATCACCATCATCATCATCATCACCATCATCACCACCACCACCATCATCATCTTTATCATCACCACCATCATCACCACCACCATCATCATCATCTTTATCATCACCACCATCATCATCACCACCATCATCACCATCACCACCATCATCATCATCTTTACCACCATCACCATCATCATCATCATCACCATCATCACCATCACCACCATCATCATCATATCATCATCATCATCATCATCATCATCTACCCTCATTTTTACGTGCAAGTGGGGTTAGGTAAAAAAATTCTGTCCCTGAATCCCCAGCCCTGCCCATGGAAACCCCACCCACCCTTTGAGGACCAGCTGGACGCCTCTTTGGCAGGGAGCCATCCTCCCGTCTCCAGCTTTGGTGTTTCCATAGCCTTTTATCTTATCTCAGCATTTAGGAGCTTGGGGCCTGTTTGCTGCAGTGGGATGGGGTGGACCGGGGAAATCGCAGGTGAAGTACTGGGGAGAAACACTGTGCTGAAGATGCCCTGGGAAAGGCCAGGCCTGGGGGCAGGACACAGCATCTGAAGAGTCCTGATCAGCAGTTGGTACTAAGAATAGAAGACAAAGTCACAAATCCTCTCAGTGGAAGGTGACCCTGAGCGGATTGGGGGGCAGACAGCAGCAGGAGGTTTTCCACCAGAGCAGCGCCCTGAGGCTTGGGCCCTGGGGAGGAAGGGGGAGAGCAGGACAGGGCAGGCCAAGGCTGGAGACAACCATGTGGATATGTTACCAGAACCAGACAAAGAGTCTCAGGGGACCCCGTGGAAGGGACCTTGGACTCAGAGCTGAATGGAGCTCAGAGGTGCAGGAGGCCCCTGTGACCTTGACCGTGCAACAGCCTGGTCCAGCTGGGACTTTTTCTATCTTTAATGTATTTAAATGGAGTCAAGATTGGGGTGAGCTTCACGCACAGAGCCTCCTCCAGCTTTAGAGGTGACTGCACAACTTCCTGAACACAGCGTCCTCCGGACACATGAGGCTAGACAAAGGTTGGCTTTGTTTTAGTGCCCTCGTCTGGTCACTGGAGTACAACGCCTGGGTCACACATCTTCAGGGGAGGGGCAGTCACAGAACTGGAGGCATGAGGACACGTCCTCCCAAGCCTCTCCCCCCAGGTCCCCTGGTACCTCCAAGGTCCTCAGAGAAGGATGCTTCCTGCTTCTCTCCCTGCCCCATCCTCACTCCCTCTACCCCCTCTCTGGGGGTCTCTCCCAAGTGAACCCCTCAGCTCCGCTCTGCAGATGGTTTCCAAATCCAGAGAGCCAGCCTCAGTTTCCCGTCCGAGGTCTGGGATCACATTTCCAAATTTCTACTTTTGGCTGTTTACAAATGTAGTACTTGTTAGTGGCATACATTTAAAAATATGTATATAACAAGCACAAGGAAGGAAAGTGTGCACTGTTCACAGCCCCGTGAACAAGCACCGTGACAACTGCGGCCCATCCCAGTGCCTTCCCCTCCTCAGTCACAGGCATGAAAATGTTTTAATTCTAAAAATGCGATCACACTGTGTACTCATCTCCCACTGGTTCTCCTCAACCCACGGTTTGTCACGATCACGTTTCTGTCATTAAACACTCTTCTGCGACATTTGAAGTGGCTGTGTAGCCTCCAGTGTGGACGCCCCGTAGTTTGTACAATCGGTTCTGTTTCATGGAACCCCCAGGTTGACTCTTTATTTTCTGCCATGACGAATAGTGTCGTCACAAAATTCGTACAGCTACGTGCTCAAGATTATCCACGATCCTTTCTTTAGGATAAATTCCCAAAAATGGAATGGCTGGATTAAAGGATTTGTGCTTTTCAGTGCATTTTGTCAAACTAGTTTCCCAGAAGTCTCGCTAAAGGTATATGTCAGCACCTACTTTTCTGCAACCATTACAAATGCAATTTTAGTCTTTTTGGAAGGGGGAGGTTTGAGCTTATTTGATATTTAAAAGTTATAACTTTCTGTGTTCATTTGAAGTTACCCGATTTCTAGAGAGGTTAATATATTCGCAGCTCGTTAATTTGCCGTTTGCGTTTAGCCTCATGTGAATTGACTGTAAGATCCTCTGTCCAGTGTCAAATTGGACTGGCTTGTCAGGGCTCTCTCCATATTAAGGTTATTAACCTGTGTCTGCCATGTATGTTAGAGATGTGCTTCTCACTTTACCGTTGACCTTTCGGCTGTGTTTATGGTATTTACCGGCTGGGACGGCATCACTGCCTGCCGGCCAGACATCTTTCCTTATATGATGCAATGACACGTCCAACTTCTCAGAGCCAAACCGAAGTTCATTATTTCCCCCCGCCCCACATGGCTCTTCCTGCTGACTCACTCATTCCTGTTAATGTCACCACCACTTTCCTAGCCACCCAGGCTTGAAATGTTGAAGTCATCTCTGATTCCAGCTTCTCTCTTCTCCCCTCCGTTCCGCCAGTTGCCAACTCCTGTGGGTCTATTTCTGCTAGTTCTCTTGCAGGCAGCCCTTCTGACACCACAGTGGCTCGTTATCTCTTGACTGGACTTTGGAACCAGAGGCCTCAGAGGTCATACCTTGCCTCCCCAGCCCGAGTGCCCCCCTCTTCCTTCCCCCTTGCCCCTCCTGCAGGCTACCAGCGCATCAATTTTCCCCAACTAGAGCTCAAGCCTAGAACTCCCTGGTTACAAACTGCCAACAGCTCCCCGTCGTCTCGTATTTAAATACAACCTCGGGGCTTCCCTGGTGGCGCAATGGTTGGGAGTCCGCCTGCCGATGCAGGGGACGCGAGTTCGCGCCCCAGTCCGGGAGGATCCCACGTGCCGCGGAGCGGCTGGGCCCGTGAGCCATGGCCGCTGAGCCTGCGCGTCCGGAGCCTGTGCTCCGCATCGGGAGAGGCCACCGCAGTGAGAGGCCCGCGTACCGCAAAAAAAATAAATAAATAAAATAAATAAGTAAAATAAATAAATAAATCAATACAACCTCTTAGCCTGGCTGTAATCTCTGACAGCCCCATCTCCCACTATCTGGGCCGCGCTCCCCAGGAACACTCACTGCTGTTCCACACTTCTCCTGGTTGCGGAAGCCACACCCTCCAAGAGCTCCCTCCCACAGTCGCCCCCACCACAATCTGTGGAGAAAGCTCCCAGCAATCCCGGGCCTCTCTGACTCTCTCACTGAAGTGACTTCTCTCTCCTTTGAACCCCCAGAGCAACCTGCTTGACCTTCTCTCGTAAAACAGATCTTTCTCCGTCATCCAGTGGAGACTCGGGGTCTTCCGCTTCCACCAGACAGCGTCCTTTGAGGGCGCGGTTCCCGCACGTCTGTTTCTTCCACGGGACCATACAGCACTCACGGCCGCCGACGTTCAGTGGGCATTTGTGGAATAAGGAGCACCAGCCCAGGTGGTGATGCCTGGGGACCATACTCCACCGCTGCTCCCCACCCCAGGCCCAGCCTCCTGCGACAGGGCACCCTGTTAGCCGCTGGGCAGAGCGCACGTCCCCCTCTGCAGGAGGCCGAACTGGGCTGACAGCCTCCGGCCCCAGGGCCTGGTTCACAGTCCCCTCTTTGTCCCCGTGACCGGTGGTTATTGAGGTGAACGGCCCCTGAATCCATCCATCTTTGCCTCGTGATGCCACGCGTGACGCGTGATGCGTGGTGTGTGGTGGGCACTTCGTAAGTTGGCACCGTCGAAAGAATCTCAGGGGACCCCATGAAAGGGACCTTGAGCTCAGGGTGGAGTGGAGCTCAGGGGTGCAGGAGGCCCCTGTGACCTTGACCGTGCAAGAGCCTGGTCCAGCCGGGCCTTTCTCTCTCCTTAATGTATTTAAATGGAGCCGTGATTGGGGTGAGCTTCAGGCATGGAGCCTCCTCCAGCTTTAGAGGTGACGGCAGCCAGCACGGGAGTGTGCAATTGACGGTCTATTTTTAGCCTCCTGGAGACCGTGACCAACATCCCAAGTGGAGGGTGGGCACACCTGCTGCATCCTAATGAGGCAGCCCGTTGCCTCTGCTGCCAGACAGCCCGGGATCGTGCCGACCGGAAACCTGATGTTGCTAAACTGGGAAGTCTGCCTATTTCCCAGAGGCTGTAGCCTAGATACACCAGGAAAACAGGACCATCACCCCACCCTCCCCAGCTTGCTCCCCTCCAGCCTGGGACTCTGGGCATGATGGAGGGGATGGACTCGGATTTCTTGATCTTGCTCTAGGACCTCCCCGTTTCCCTTGCTAGAAAGGAGATAGTAAGTCTGCATTGACACAGCTTACAGATGAGAAAACTGAGGCAGAGAATAGGGAGATGTTAATGTACCCTGAGTACTGCTGCTACTACTAATGAGAATAACAATAACAGAGCACTTACTCTATGCCAGAAACTGTTCTAAACTCTTCACAAATATTAACTCATCACTGAAAATAGATTTTTCAGAATTCTGCCCCTTTTGAGGCCTTTGCTGTGCCGTGCACATCTGGATTTCCTACACTTCAGGGAAAGATGTTTCTTCTCCCTGCAGAACAATGCTTCTGCAGTGAACTCTGAGCCTCTGGGCGTCCATCTCCTCCTCTGTCCTCCCGTTAGCCCGTGGAGGAGGAAGCGCTGGTCAGTGCCGGGCAGCAGCTGTGGTGTGTGGAGCTGAGTTGACTGTCAGGGTCGGGGAACCCAGGAAAGGGCAGTGCACTGGCAGGAGGCTGGCTGTCAATGTGGGCGCTTGCATTTCAGAGGAAACTTCTGCTGATGTTCAGAGTAAAACTGTGAATCAGAAACTGGGGGTGGTGGAGCGGCAAGACAACAGGTGTGAGAAACCAGAACCTAAGAGACCTGCATTTTGGGGGCCAGGTGCTGCTTGCGGGGTGGAGAGAAGTCCAGGGGCTCGAGCTGCCTAAGGACGCAGGTGGGACTCATTTTAAGAACTCAGACTCACGATGCGCTGGGCCCTTTTCTGAGCACTTTCCAGACACCAACTTGTCTTATCCTCAGGATGACTCTAGGACGTGTGGACCATTTTATTCCCGTTTTAGAGTTGGGGAAACTGAGGCACCAAGAGGTGAATAACTCTGTCCAAGGTTGTGTAGCTGCGAGTGGCGGGGCTGGGATTCACGTTTCGGGGGGCTGGCTCTGGAATCCGTACTCCAGCCACTCTGCTCTGGGATGCTGTGTGATGCCATTACATCTTTCCCTTTATTCGCCTCTAAGAGATGGTATTATTGTCCCCATTTAACAGATAGGCCAACTGAGGCCCAGATCTGCTCAGGTCACCCACTAGTAGGAGATGGAACTGGGTTAAATTCAGGTTGGTTGGGCTCCTGGGTAGCACACCACCATCCCACACAGCACAGCCAACAGCCTGGGGACACCATTGCCCCTTCGCTGGGGCTGCTGGGGCTGATTGGAGCCGGCTTGGGGTGGGGCGGGAGGGGGAAGGAGGGAGGGTAGAGTCTCAGAGGGCAGGACCTCATGGGTGCTGTTCACACCTGCCCCTTCTCTTCCCCGCAGGTGAGCAGCCCACCCTCGCAGCCCCCGCAGCCCGTCGTCCCAGCCAAGCCTGTGCAGTGTGTCCACCATGTGTCCACTCAGCCCAGCTGCCCGGGACGGGGCAAGATGTCCAAGCTGCTGAACCCGGAGGAGATGACCTCGAGGGACTATTACTTCGACTCCTACGCCCACTTTGGGATCCATGAGGTACAGCATCCGGTGTTGGTGGCCGAGCGAGGCAACCCCAGTTCCGCTGTGGCCGCCCCGTCTCCTTGGACAGCACCATGTGTGCAGCTCTCTGCTGTCATGAAGGGAGTTCTCCCCGTCGCTCGAGGGCCCTGGCCCTGTCTCCATCCCGGGGGCCCCACAGGCGGGGGGTCAGGGCCAGGCTTGGAGCAGGTGAGCACGTGAAAGCACGTGTTTGGGTGTCCCTCAGCTGAGAGCCAGGGGTGCTTCCGTGGTCCTTGTTTTAAGGGCTAGCACCCTCACCTCTTCCTGACCCTGAGCCTGGGAGGTCCGGGAGGACCGGACGTCCTTGGTCCTTTGCTACAGAAGCTCGGGTGCTTTGCAGCTAGCGTCCCAAGGCCACAATGACCTTCTGGCATCATCATGTCCAGTCCTCAGTCAGGCACGAGCCCTCAGGTTCATCCTGGACCAATGAGCACTTCCAGGGAAGAGTCAGCAGGCTTCCTTGGAAACCTGGCTCTGTCTGACACCCTGATTGATTCTCAGGAAATTCTTATGTCTCAATGCTGTCTTCTTCCATAGCAGGGAAGATTGATGTTAGCTGGAGAACAGAACAGAGCTACCCGACTAGAGGCTTCCTGGCTGCAGTGGGGGCCACAACAGTATTTTTACCTCCCTCCCCACCATCTCCAGCACTTCCTCACCCCAAATAAACAGCTGACACGAGCCGAGTGCATGCTCAGGGCTGGCCCCTCTTCTGAGTACATTATATGTGTCGTTTCACTGATTTCCCAAGAGCTCTATGAAGAAGGTACTTCTGCCATCCCCTCAGTGTGAAGACATCGAGAAAGGAACGAAAGCTTGCTCGCTATGCAAATGCTTTTTGAAAACAAGTCCCAAAGCTCCCCTTTCAATTAGATGCTTCTGTAAACCCTTCCTGTATCCAAACGGTGATGCGGCATTGCCAGAAGTGTGTTTACTAAGTAACAGGCAACGAGTTTTGGAGTGCCTGCTCCACGCTGGGTATTGCTCCCAGCATTTTATGTCACTGGCTCATTGATTCCTGAGGTCAACCCTGTGAGGTTGGTATTATTATTTGTCCCCATTTCACAGATGAGGATATAAGACCTTACGAATCTTATCAACCTTCATTCATCTTTGCTGGTTCCTTTCCGTGCAAGGTCACGAGCTGATACACGCAGAGCCAGAAATGAAACCTTCACGTTTGGGGGACCCGGGGCTTCATCTCCTAATTTCCAGGCCATACAGCCTTTCTTTCTTTCTGGAAACTTTGGCTTTGTTCCTGCTGGTCCTTTTGCAATTTCCCATGGAGGTAGAGGGTGGAGGGGTTTGGCCCCTGAGGACTGCTCTCCCCGTCGGAGCATTAATTAGGCCTGGGGCCTGCAGGGGCGGGGCTGGGCCCTGTGTTTAGTTCTGGGGGCCTGGCCCAGGGGGGCCTGTGCAGCTGAGGCTGCAGCTTCCGGTGGCTTCCACCGGGGTGGGGTTGCGATGGTGCACGGAGCCCAGTCCTAGGCCTGAGAGGTGAGAAGGTCTGGGAGGGAGGAAGGGTGCTTTCAAGAGCTTCCCTCCTCAAGACCCTGCCTCTAATTAAAGGACAGTCCTGTGTCCTTGGGCACCTGTCTCAGAGCAGATTGCTGGGAAGAGAGCAGTTCCAGGGATCCTAAAATGCCCCCCTTGGGCCTGCCTGGACCCCCATTAGGGACCAGCCGAAGGCAGTGTGCCCCTCCCACCCGCCCTCCCGTCTTCAGGCCCCAGTCCCGCAGAGCCCCCTCCCATTGATTCCTCCCACCCCTCTCTGCAGCACACGTAGGCACCTAGGACGTGCCCTCCGGTGCTGTTACATCTCTATGATTCCTTCAGGACGGGGCTCCCCGGCGCTCCGCACACTGTCTGGTTTGTCTGGGTTTGATGAAACAGTAGCTCATCTCATCACTCAGGCACTGCCTGGTCCTCACGAAGGCCGGGCATCCGGAGGGTCTGGTCTCCACTGGGAGAAGATACCCAGGGTCAACAGATACATATAGTATGTACCAGGCTCCCTCCATTTCATGCATTGCTAGAAAAATCAGACCTGTTCCTGCACATCCACAAACAGTGCAGACTGAGCTAATGAACTTGGAGTAAAGGATCTTCAGGTCACCATCTCATTTCTCTCCCTAGTAACCTGTCCGAGAATAGTTTTAGCAGCCCTTCGCACTGGGAAGTACTTCTGATCACCCAGCTTAAATCCTTCTTGCTGCTGCTGGGGGCCAGGCCTAGATCCTGGCTCCTGGGGAAATGCATAGGTCTTTAACGCTGGGGCAGCTAGCTGGCCTCCCTTCATCCCTGAGCTTCCCCTCCGGCCTGTTTGGGCTCCACGATCATCTGCTGTAAAAGGAGGTGAGGGCAAGTAGATGGCCTCCTACCGTCGTTCTCTGCAGACAGGGCCTGTTCATTTCTCGTTGTCAAACACAAGGGATCTCCTTTCCGTGCCAGACGGCTCGTGGCGATGCCTTTGCTTCCGCAGTCTGGACAAGACCCACGTCTCGCCGTCCCATCCGGAGCCGAGCTGGCCCTTTGGCAGCCTTTTCCCGTCATTAACAAGATGCTCACACGGGCGGGCAGTGGCACTGCCAGCTCGCTGATTAACGGTGATCAGTGAGTGTTTGGGAAACATGGTGCAGGCTGGATAGGGGTGGTTTAGTCTATAAATGCAAACAAGAAGTGCCGAGTGGCAGGAGGACAGTGCAGGGAGCTGGAGAGCACAGCAGGAGGTGCTTCTGGACGCTTTTCTTCTTGCATCCCATGGCCTCTCCTGAGATGACTCCATGCTCAGCCTCTGGAGGTCAGGGGCCTGTGCATTCCGGACCAGGGCCTCTGTGAAAAGAAAGGAGTCGTGGACAGGAGCAGATATGACAGATGTGTCCTTGTGCACAGAGGGGAGCGGCCCAGCCCCATGGCCTCTGAGATCCTAGCTCTGAATTCTCGGCATCTTGAACGGTCAGCCTTGGGCATGGGGCCTCAACTGCCAGAAGAATCCGCCCCAGTGGGGCCCTGTTCCCAGCCCCCCAGCCCTGGGCGCTGAGCCCACTCCTGGCCAGCTATCTTCTTTTCACAATCTTACTGCAGGGTTTTTGGAAATAGATTCTTCAGGGCCTCATTTCCCAGCAATTAGTCAATGTGCTGCCATGTGTTCAGTGGGCAGCAGATAAAGTCACCCACAGCTGGGGGTGGGAATTGTTGTCACTAAAGAGTGGCATGCTCCTGGCTGAATGTCTGGAGACGTCTTTGGGCTATTCTCCTTCAGGGGTGATTAAAGCAGGGGTGCAGGAAGGGTGGGGAGAGACTGTTTCTTTGAACGGGGTGAGTAGGGGAAGCCTTGCTAAGCCACAACTTCTCCCCCGCCCCCAGAACTTGTGCCTTCGGAATGAACTCCTGTGGGCTGGAGCCTTAAAGAAGGGAAAGGGGGGCCGAAGAAGTGATGAAAGATAATGAATTAAAGGGGGCCCTTTGGGGGGATCCCTTTTAGCAGCAACAGGACCTGCAGAGATACTGGGCCAACCTAATTCCATCAGGAAAGGCAGTGAGAACTTTGAACGACGAGTATGATTGAGAGATTTCTGAGCCTTTGTCATTATTCTGCCTCCGTTCCTTACTCACCCTCAACAATTTCTTCACAGAGATGAAAAGGTCACAGTTTTCACAAAGAACAAGAGGTAGCACTTTTGTAACACTAACTCTACCTATTTAGTCATGACAACAGCCCTATGAAATAGCTTCTCTTTTTACCCCATTCTCCAGATGAAGAGATTGAGACACAATGCTAAATGATGTTCTGGGCTGGCCGGAGAGCTCCAAAACTTCGGAGCTATGATTCGTGTGCAGGAGTTGGGCTCTGTCGTTACAGAGCACCAATTTCACACCGTGCCCTGTGCCTGGTTCTAGGGATACCGTCTTGCAGTCTTGTGGTCTCACAGTTCCGAGGCCTTGTCCTTTTGATGTCAAGCAGTCTTGCAGTGTTTGGTTCCAGAGAGCTTCTTCAGGGAGACGCTTGAGCTCACTTTCGAAGTAGTTAAGAGTCAGACATGAACTCAATTTAACCAAACCCTCACCTTATTCAGTTTCTAATATGACCAAAGACATAAGCCTTGGGGCAACACAGGAGGTAGTGCTGGGCTGAAAAGCAAACACAAATGTCTTTAGCCCCTGTGGGGCCCCAGGCCCTGATACAGGAATTAAAGTCCCGCATCCCAACCTACTCAACTCCTAAACCTGCTCAGACCCTGATTGGATTGAACTGACCAGCCCATCATTCTAGCTGCCTAACGAAAGAAAGGCTATTCCCTCCTGGAAAAAGAACAACAACAGACTGACTTCACCACTATTGATCCTTGGACACCATCTATGGCATAAAATAAAAATGATAAGACCTGTGAAGAAACAAGAGAATTTGGTTCATAGTCAAGGGAAAAATCAGTCAATAGAAACAGATCTATAGACAGCCCAGGTGTTGGAATGATTAAATAAAGATTTGTAAATAACTATAATAAATACGATTTAAAAAAATTTCTAGGAGGAGATGGATATAATAGGTGAAATTGAAGTCCTACAACTGAAAAATGCAATAGCTAAACCAAATAGTCGCTGGATGGGATTAATAACAGATAGGATACGTAGAAGAAAATATCTATGACCACGAGGACAGGGAAAGAGAAATCATTGAAACTGAAGAATAGAGAGAAAAATATTGACAAGTGAACAGAGCCTCAGTGACTTTGGGGACAGAATTAAGTGGTAAAACATGTGAGTAATTGGAATTCCAGAGGAGAAGAGAAAGAATGGGACAGAAAAAAATGTTTGAAGAAATACAGAGGATAAATGTCTAAAATTGACAAAACAAACAAACAAGACCCCAGCAACTCTCTGGATTGATTTGCTCAAACAATGAGTCCACATCTGAAACAGCCTCTGCGGTTGTGGTCAGCACCTGATCACGTTTACGATGATCCGTAGCCATCCTCCAAGCTCCATCTCTCTTCTGCACAGGCCAGATCGGCAAATTGGATGTGGATGTGGGTTTCCTGGAATTAGTCCCCTGGATTAATGGGTCTCATGGAGCTAGTGTTCCAATAGTTCAGAGCCAGTGTCCAACTATCCTCAAAAACCTGTTTATTTTCCTTTCTCCAATGCACACATGCTGGTAAATGCCTGCAGGTCATCTTGGGGAAGACTTGGAGAAAGATTAACAGTACACATTTTTGTCAACATAACAGGGTTTCTCCTCATGTGACATGGCCTCCCCTTCCTTTAAGGGCTCCTACATCTATAAATTGGCTCAGGTCTGGGAATCCACCGAGGGGCCATGACTCCCTGTTTTGGTGATTCAAGCCTGACTTCCATTCATGAGACCTATAACTCTTCTGCTTAAACAGATCAAGTAAGAATTTAGTGTGTTTTCCACTGGTTGTTTTCCAGAGGTACTTTAATGAACTGGCCAGCACCGTAGGTCTTGGTGAGCCCGACTGCCCTGAATACTGCTTTGGCTCTCCTCTCCTTTGCAGTAGCCATGCCCACCTCATCTTTGGCGATTACACACTACAATTTGGTCCCCGATACCCCAAGATCCTAGCTGGATATTGTTCCCGTGGCAACTAGGAATCTCAGTTCCCAGTGTAATCTCTGATCTATAGAGAAGGGCACACAGAGCTCTTCAAGGCTACTGGACTTCCCTCATACACTTCTTCCTCACAGCTGCGGTGAGAGGTCTGTTCTCTGGCGTTGCTGAGCGAGTCTCATGTGACAGATGGATTTTAACATTCCAGTCTCCTGAAGTCTTTGGATGCCTTCCTCTTCAGCAGATCAAGGAAGTTCTGGCGTTTCCACTTCATTTAGTGTAGACTAACTTTTGGTCCATGTTTCAGTCAATCAACCATGCCAACTGTTAGAGGCATTCCAAGACCCTGGAGGTAAAACAGTGAATCCACAATCTTTGCTTAGTGGACCTATGTCAATAGACTTGGCTCAATCCAACTTTATGTTCCCTCCATCTTGATCCCTCACCCTTACTATACATCCCCACATCTATTCCCTATATTTTAATCTATCTGTTAGAAGTATCATGCAGTTCTTTTGGTGTGTATCACACCTCCTCATGGGTCACTCTTTGTGCCTTGTTCTTTGGGGTCTGCGTGGAGTCAAATCCAGTTATAGGGTTTTTGGGGATGGGTCCTGAGGAGTATTAACATTACCTGGCTAGCAACTACCTCAAAGGACACCAGTACGACTCTTCAGGAAAAGGAAAATGAACTTTCTTGGGCAGGGGTAGAAGGTGTTTTTACTGGCAGAGAATACGGTAATTTAGGGACTTGAGGTCCCAGCTTCATCAGAATCTGCCTGTATGTTCCTATTCCAATTTTCAGGACCCTATTCTTTCCCAACAGATGACTCAACTTTAACAAAAGAGGCCTTGCAAGGATGGGAATTCAATTTGTGCTGTAATTCAGGCAGGATTAGACTTTGGCTTTGGTTTTCAGAAATCTTGACCCTGCAAGAAAATAAGGTTTTTGTTCCTTTCTTTTATTTTCTTCCTTTTCTTTTCTTTTTTTCCCCAGAAGTCATAGAAGTTTTCAGGTGCTATATGAAGACCTTGAGCTGGGAATTTAAATCCCTGAGCTCATCATTTTCTTTTTCTAAGTTTTCTAGCACAATTAGCAATAACCAACCAACAAATCCACCCCATTACATTCCTTACTTAGACTAAAATGTTCTAAGGTGGCAAATACTTGGTCATCCGGAGTCTTACCTTCTGTAGGAACTCTGTCACCAGTGTCTAAGGCTAAAACTTGAGTAACTCTTTTGCCATTTCACCAGTGCCCTCTTCACCAATGGCAATAGACTTCTTAGTGCCTTTAAATCTAATCAGATCAGAAAACCAATTCCAGACAACTCAGAACCAATTCAGAGAACCCATTCTTCGATTCTGCTCCATAGGAGCTATTCTTGGTATGAAATTTTGTATCGGTCGGGGCTCAACCATGGAAGCATATGTATAAGTTCAGTTCAGGATTGCAGGGAATTGGCTCATGCAGTTGTGTAAGGTGGTTGTCTCCATGTCTGACGCTGATGCTTGAAGTAGGTAGGTTACAGGGTAGGTAACCAGGAAAGGACTATGAATGCAAACTAAGGGGAGATCAGGAGTAGCTACAACTCATAAGCACAAGCTTGAACCCTATGAGGACGGGCTGAAACACACATCCATTCTATTGCCTTTGACCTTGGTGGGGAGCATATCCTATAGAGGCTGGAGTGTTTCACCTTGGAGCTAAACACACACACACACCTGGCTCAGGAGTCAGAGAGGCTGAAGGCAAGGGTAGAGCAATTGTAAGCCCAGCTGCTGCTTCGTGCCAACAAGGTGGACCAACCCATCAGCAGTGACAAACGTGAACTACAGAATGCTTCCTGCTTCCTTGGTATCTTCTGAATCTCGTGGGAATCTCCCTCATGAACCACCTTGACTAGAGACATAGTAGAAAGACAATTCTGGGAAATATAGCTCTACCTGGTAAGGTGACTGATTACAAAGCCATCACACATGTGTGCACAGAGCTTCAAAAACATGAAGCAACATCTCCAGAGCTAGAGGGAGAAAAATACATCCCACTGTTGAAGATTTTTGAACACTTCTCTCCTGGTGATTGATAGAACAGATACACACACAATAAACAGTAAGGATGTAGAAAATCTGAACAACGCCATCAAACAACCCAGCGTAGTAGGCATTTATACAACATTGCATCCCCAGAGTACAGAATGTACATTTTCTTTTTAAGTGCACATGGGAACATTCACTAAGATAGATCGTATGCTGGCCCATGAACACATCTCAATTAAGTTTCAAAAGACTGAAATCATTAGAGTATGCTTTTTTGGTCATAATGGAATTAATTTAGAAACCAGTAAACAGTAAATTACCTAGAAAATCTCCAAATATTTGGAAATTAGGCAACAACTGAGAACAGGGTCAGAAATCACAAGAGAAATTAGAAAATATCCTCAACTGAATGATAGTGAAAGCACAGCGCTATGGATCTGATGTTTGCGTGCCCCTCCCCCCACCCCCGTGCCAAGACTCATGTGTTGAAATCCTAACTCCCCATGTGATGGTGTTAGAAGGTGAGGCTTTGGGGAGGTAATTAGGTCATGAGGGTGGAGCCTTTGTGAATGGCATTAATGCCCTTATAAGAGGCCTTGCTTCCTTGCTCTGCTCTCCATCATGTGAGGATACAAGGAGAAGGCAAACCAGGAAGTAAGTCCTCACCAGACACTGGATCTGCTGGCAGCTTGACCTTGGGCTTCCCATTCTCCAGAACTGCCAGACATGCATGTTTAAGTCACCCACTCTATGGTAATTTGTTATAGCAACTGAAGTGACTAAGACATACAACATATGAGAATTTGTGGAATGCAGTCAAAGCAATCTTTAGAGGGAAATTTATAGCTTTTTAAAAATATCTATCTATTTATTTATTTATTTATTTTTGGCTGCATTGGGTCTTCGTTACTACGTGCGGGCTTTCTCTAGTTGCGGCGAGCGGGGGCTACTCTTCGTTGCGGTGCACGGGCTTCTCATCGCAGTGGCTTTTCTTGTTGCAGAGCATGGGCTCTAGCACGCGGGCTTCAGTAGTTGTGGCGAGTGGGCTCAGTAGTTGTGGCTCGCGGGCTCTAGAGCGTAGGCTCAGTAGTTGTGGCGCACGGGCCTAGTTACTTCGCGGCAGGTAGGATCTTCCCGGACCAGGGCTCGAACCTGTGTCCCCTGCACTGGCAGGAGGATTCTTAACCACTGCGCCAACAGGGAAGTCCCCTCCTGTGATGCTCTTAATGACACTCTGAAGTGAACACTGCAGTCCCCTTAAGGGAGGCACAGAGAGGATAAGTAACCTGCCTGAAGCCACACAGCCAGGCAGCATCAGAGCCAGGATGCAGCCCCAGGCTGTCGCCTCCCTCTTACCAACCTCTTGCACCTCCTCTCTGGCTGCCAGAACAGGCGCTGCCAGCCCCGGCATTGAGGCTGATGTGGAGTGGGTGCCGCGTGTTTGGGAGCCCCTCGGGTTCACCACCTAGTGAGAGGCCCACGTACCACAAAAAAACAAAACAAACAAACAAACAAAAAAACCAAGCAAATAGAAAAAGTACACACACACACACACACACACACACACACACACACACACACATACAGCCTCCTTTAATAACCTGTTTCACGACAATTCTCTCACGATGGCAGAAAGTTCTGCTTCAGGTCTAACTTAAATCTCTCATGCTGTGTTTGTATTGCTCCTTTCTTTGGGTTTTTGTTAAGTTGGAGCTTTCCCAGGTCTGGACGTGAGTTTCTCCTTTAATGGCACAAGGCGCTCTTTCGCCTTGTAAGGGGCAGAGTTTTAGGACGTTGTGTGTACTGATGTGGGGAGCCCCTGGCACAGCTGTCCTCTTCCGTGGCTCTGCCCCGTGACAGAACTGAGGTCCCTGAGGAATTCGTCGGGACAGCCCTGGGCCCATGACCTGACAGGTGTGCGCCCAGGTGCCCTGAACACATCAGCTCTACCTTTCCTTCCATACAGGAGATGCTGAAGGACGAGGTGCGGACGCTCACTTACCGGAATTCCATGTATCACAACAAGCACGTGTTCAAGGACAAGGTCGTACTGGACGTGGGGAGCGGCACTGGGATCCTCTCCATGTTTGCTGCCAAAGCCGGGGCCAAGAAGGTGTTTGGGGTGAGCATGCCACTCCCTCCACTGGCCTCTGCGGGGACGCTTCCTTGCTGGGGTCACACCCTCCAGACGGAAGTCAGACATAGCTCTCAGGAGGTGGGCAAGCTCCCGGGCTCCCTGTCACCTGGGCATTGCTCCTGGCCTTGTCCCGGAGTAGCTGACATTTGTGGGGGACTTTTGACTTTTCTGAAACCATTTTGGTGTCATCACTACCTTAGAGTCCTTAGCCCTACTGTGGGCTGTGGTGGCAGGGCAGGGTGGCTACACCTGTGAGCTGTGGTTGGAATCTCCACTATTCCACTCCCGAGAAGTGTGATCTGGACAATTCACTTCTCTTCTGTACCTCGGTTTCCCCATCTGTAAAATGGGCATAATTCCAGTCCCTCGCCCACAGGGTGACTGTGAGGAGTGAGTGATTTTTATACGTAAGCCAAGTGCTTAGAAACGCACCTGGCGTAAGTCAAGTGCTCAGTATTTATTAGTATAGTCGGGGCCCTAGGTGGTAACAAGACGGTCTTCTCTCTCTGTTCTTTAAAGGCAAGTTGGTAGATTTAATTCTGCTGTTCTGGCCGCTGTTGCCTCTCCAGCTAGAGGTGGTAGTGGTGGACCTTCTGGGAAGGCTCCCACAATGCAGCTGCACACAGCCTGAGGACGGGGGGGGGGGGCTGGGAGGCTCCGGAGCTGGGAAGAAACTGAAAAAGAAGAGCTCTGAGCTTCCGACTGACATTTGAAAAATGCAGTGGGTCTAGGGCTGGAAAATGGGAATTCATCTTGATCAAAATTCAAGGCACACTGCAGTCAAACAACACGCAGCCCGTGCACAGGACAGCCCAGCGCAGAGGCTGGCGGGGAGCTTTCAGTGGGCTTCGTTAGCTCGGTCATCCTGCAGCCTGTCCTGAGACCCCCCCTGGCTCCCGGTTGACTAGAGCCCTCCAAGTCCCCGTGTCCCCCCCGTCAGTGCCTGTCCCTAAGCCCCGGCAGGAACAGCATCCTCCTCCGTGCCTGACCCGGAAGGTACCGGGGCCCTGGCTGGAGGGGGTCTCTGGGACCCCTGACCTGTCTCAAGACACCTCTGTTGTAGCCTTGACCAGGAAAGCTATGATGTACTCACCTGAGGTGCGAGTTGAGGGTATGGGTCCAGCCCGGACGCCCAAGGTCAAGTCCTTCACGGTACTGTCCCTCCCCACCGGCCAGCTTTTCTTCCTTCACAGGGCCTCCCCTCCAGGATGGGGGCTTCTGGCCAAGGGACCGACTCCCCTCCCAAGGCGCTCACAGAGCCTCAGGGCAGGACGTACACCCCCTGTAACCCACCCTCCCTCCCAGGGTGTCTCTGAGGCCCCAGCTCAGCTCCGGAATGGGACGGGAGCCCAGGGCTGAGCCAGGCTAGGCAGGGCGGCCCGTCCTTCTCTTCCAGGTGCGGGGCTCCCTCTGTTTCCAGCAACCTGGCCTCCCCGCCTGGCCCAGGCCTCCTAACCCCAGGCTGGGGCTTGGTCTGCTGTTCGCACAAGGTCCTGCTCTCAGCGCATGGTCAGCGAATTTCTCAGATACCTTGGCCCTTTGCTTAGGAGATTTGGGGAGCCTGGAAAGACTTCTAGATTCAAAAGAACCAATTCTTTCAAAGGTGGAGACTGCGGAAGGGATGAGAGTTAACAGGCGTCTGCCCGTGGGGTGGGGAAGGATCTTAAGACGCCCTGAGGCCCTGGACCGTGCCGTTTAACCAGGGAGGGCTGGGGGTGGGAGGATGACCTCAGGGAGGCTCACAGCCACTCTGGGGGTCTCTGCCTCCCACCTCCTCTCCCGGGAGGGCAGTGACTGTGCCAGGAGAGTGAGGCCTGCCAGCCCCTCCCAGATCTCCCAGCTCAGAGACTGGGCCCTCCATGGTGGGGCAAAGGCAGACCAGCGGAAGAGCCCGTGAGTCGGGAGGGCCGCGGGTTAGGTTTTCATCTGCCACGAAGTAGCCGTGCAGCGTGGGCAGGCCACCTCAGCCCTCCAGACCTCTGCCCCTCCGTCTGTTACACTGGCCCTGGACATACAGTGATTCTTCCTCCTTTGCTCTGTGTCCTTTCTAGATTGAATGCTCCAGTATTTCTGACTATTCAGAGAAGATCATTAAGGCCAACCACTTGGACAACAGTAAGACTTACCTCTGCGTGCTTTCCCGTGGATGGAAGGGGGTGAGGGGACTTGTACTTTCTTGTCTGGGTGGCAGAGACTGACATAAGAGCGCTTGGCCTTGGAAGCGTGGAGGCCAGCTGAGGCCCTGTTAGCAGGACTGTGCCCACGGGGCTCCGAGGGTCGCATTCCCTGCCTGGTTGGCCAAGGGCACGTCTGTCCCAGCGCAGCCTCCAGTGAGCCCAGCCTGAGGTTAGCCCTCTGCCTGGCCCCCAGCTGTAGGCATCTGTTGAGTTTTGCAAAATGGCAACCATTCCTCCACCTCTTCTCGCTCCACGAACCCTAGCCCCACCTCTCTTGACACCCACCGAGTGGCGTCCCCCCAGACCCCAGGCTCTTCCTTTGGAGAGATGCAGTCCTCTCACGCCACAGCCCCTGCCGCCGATGGGGCTGTCTTGGCGAGTAGGTTGCCCTCGGGAGCGGGACCTTCTTGCAGCTGGAGTCTGAGTATAAAGATATGTGCGTTCCCTTCCCTTCCTCTCCTCACTCCCTTCCCACGTGTTCGTGACATCCCCGGCCCCTCCCTCTGGGACCCGTCCTGAACACACTCACCCCCGCAAGCGTCCCCGATCAGAAGAATTTCTGTATCTCCCATCAGTCCGCGGGATGAGATTTAGTCCCCAGGCCCTGTGCTGAGCGGGGCCACATCACTCATTTCCTAGTTTATAAACTAGGAAAACAAGGTCGGACTTTTTTCCTAAGGATGATGAAGACTTTTTGAAGGATTTTAAGCAACGGAGGAGCATTCTCTATGGTGAATGGGTTGGGATAGGCTGTAGGCATCCGTGTGCAGGTAGAAACTACTTCATAGCCCCGGGGCCGGCGGGTGGGGGGCGGTTAGGCCTCTTGTGTGGCCAGGGTGGCAGCCGTCAAGGTGGGAAAAAGTGACCTCTTGGGCGATGCTGGGAAATAGAGGCCAGAGGACCCGCTGACGGACTGCCTGGGGCAAGAGAAACAAGATGGGGGCAGGGCTGGCTTTTTGCCTTGAGTCAGAGTGGCTGGTGGAATGTTGAGTGACAGGAGGGAGGAAGAAATCAGGGGTTCTCCCTGGCATGGTTTGCGATCCCTGGGGAGATGCAGGTGGACGTGTAGAGTGAGACTCGGATATGAATCTGGAGTTCCAGGGAGGGTCAGGCTCTGTGGTTGGGGGTCTTCAGCGTTTAGATGTTATTTAAAGCCCCAGAACAAGTTCCCTCAAGGATAATGTAGAGCTGCAGGAGAGAAATGGGCCAAAGATGGAGCTCCTGCGCATTTCAACATTTGACGGTCAAGCAGAGGAGAAGAGGCCGCAAGAGGCAGAGAAGATACAGTCAGTGAGGTCAATGGACCTTCGGGAAAGAGGAGTAAAGGAGGAGGATGCCAGCGGATCAAGTAAGATAAGAACAGAGACGTGACCGTTGAACGATTGTGACGATGGAGGATATTGGGGTTCTTAACAGGCACAGACTGGATGGAGGGTGGGGATGGAAGTCCAGGTAAAGTTGGTTAAGGAGAGACTGGGAAGGAAGGGCTATAAATAACTCCTTTTGCTGTGATGGGGGAACAGAAAAACGGAAATGTAGCGACGGGGAGAGGTGAGACCAAGGAAGGGAGTTGGTTTTTAAGGATAGGAGATATGGAAACATGTGAACAATCCCGCTGTCCTGTAGATAGACAGAAAAAATTGCAGATTTGGGAAAAAGTAAATTCAGAAGCAAGGACTTTGAGAAGGTAAGAGGGGGTGGGATCCAGAGCACAGGTGGAGGAGTGGGTCTTCTTCTTGGAGAAGGGACAGCTTAGCCACGGTAACAGAGGGGACGTGGGGAGTGTGGGTCCGATGGAGGTGGGCTGCTGGAGGGAAGCCCCGATTTGTTGCTTCCATTTTCTCAAGGAAGAAAGAGGCCGTCGCTGGCGCCGGAGACGGGGAGGGGAGGGTGTGAGGGTTTTGGAGGGAGATGAGAAGTGATGGGACGGTCTTGCAGAGGGAGGGAGGGAGGGCTGGTGCGGGGGAGGGTCAGCGCCCGCTGGAGATGGGCAGACACAGACCTGCAGGGGCCCCTGGTGTGCGGCCGTTCCAACCACGTCCAGCAGCCCCGGTCGGAGCGGAGGGGAGGGCCAGCTGGATCTGGGCGCCACTGGGGACACAGTGGAGGGAGGGAGGAGCCAGTGGTTGATCAGAGTAATGGACCACGGAGTCTAAGCTGGGGGACGAGGGAACGAGGGAGTGAGGGCCGGTGGTGGGCAAGTGGAGGGGGCCGTGAAGAGTCCAGGCGTCCTTCCAGCCTGGGTAGGGGAAACGCGGCTCACATCCCCCCGCCCCGCCCTCCGGCTTGGTGTCCAATCTCGCTTGTTTTGGGGGAGCAAGGTGTCTCTGCACACTCGTTGGGAAAGTCCTTGACCCGGGCAGAAGGGACAGAGAGGGTTCCTCTCGACTTGCCTACGAACGATGGAGAAAGAAAACCAGCCAATTCTTTCTCTGCAAGGGAGACAGAGCCTGGCGTCCTCGTGTTTTCATCTGACCTCCCTCCCCCAACTCTGAGAAATACGGCAAGTGTTTCTCCCCACTTGAGGGGTGTGGAGACTGAGGTTGGGAGATGTGGGGCAGAGCCTCTGCTCTCGGCTGCCGTTCCTGTGCTCTTTCCCAAAGTGTGTTTAGTTTGACGAGGAAGCACTGGGAGCGCCTGCCGATCCTGAAAGTGAAAGTTCAAGCCTCTTAGGACGGGAGGGTGTGTGCAAGTACCTGTGGGACCAGATTCCTCTCCGAATTACTGAGTCTCAACCCTGGGGGCCCCCAGGAGCCTCCAAAGAATATTTGGACCCTCCCCTGCCTCTGCCTTTGTTTCACTGCACAGTGATTCCTGCCCTCGGGGGTCTGTCCAACCCCCTTGCCCTGTATCTGTCTCTCTCGCTTCCAGCTTTTGGGGTCTGGTGGGCCAGCCTCCCTGGCTCACCGTGGTCCTCTGCAGAGGGTGATGGCCCTGCCACCACAGCAGAGTGGGGACGGGCGCCCAAATGGGAGGAATCCCTGGCCTTCGGGAGGGGAGGGGCAGCATCCTCAGAGGCCCCTCTGGCTCACAGCTCGAGGTCCCTCCTGCCCTCCCCTGCCTCCAACTCTTGTAATGTTTTTATTCCCCTTCCTTTTTCTCTTTCCTCCTTTTCCTCTTATTTCTTTAAACCTTCGGAATATCCCAGTTTACAGAAAAGGGGCAAATACAGCTGTTTTTTCCTCTGAGTCTTGGAGCAGGCTGTTGACACGATGCCCTGTCATCCCTAAGCGTGTTAGTGCGTGTTTCCTACAAACAAGGGCACTTCCTACGTAGCCACACGCAACCATCCAAATCGGGAGGCCAGCTTCCGCCGCCGTCATGGTCTTGTGCTCAGGCCCCATCTGAGGTGGGCTTTTGATGCAATAGCATCCTTCTCGGCAAGAGGACTCGGTTCTGACCCGCCCACTGCACTTTGTTGTCCTGTCCTGGTTTCCTTCAAGCTGGAGCTGTCAGACTCCCATTAACCTTCGTGGCCTTGACGCTTGACAACCACAGGCCAGTGTTCTGTGGGCTGTCACTCAGTTTGGAGACGTGGGACACCTCCTCACGGCTGGATTCAGGCCACCCGTCCTGGAGGGATGCCTCGGATGGGATGCTGCGTCCTCACAACATCCTGGGTGGCGTCCCCGCAGTGTAGATGTGTCCTGTTGCGACAGCATCTGCCTGGATCCCTGGCCTGGGTTATGTCCGCCAGCCATCTCCCCGTTCATTAGTGATTAGTAAGGTTTTCTGGGAGAGGTACTTTGAACCGTGGAAATACGTCCTTCCTCCCCGTTAATTGCCTGTCTTATTCAATCGGTCATCACTGTTGGTGTCAGTACTTCATCTGATGCTCAAATTCTCCCTGACTTGGTTCCTGGGAGCAACCTGGAGCTGCCTCTATGTCCTGTCCACGTAACCCCTTCACTTCGCGTGAGCTTCCTTATCTTGTGGGACAAATGTTCCAGGCCCATCTCGTACTTTCCACGTCTCTGTTCTAGAATCAGCCATTTCTCTGCGGAGTCTTGAATCCCCTCAGTGGACGATGGCTTTTAGAAATGAGGACGTGGGGCTAGGTGTGTGCATTGATTTTAGGGTGTCGAGGCTCCCAGACTGTCTCCGTGGGAAAAATTTGCGTGTGTGCTCACACATGCTCACGTCTGTGGTGTCACGTACGTGGACGCGCATTGACGTAATGCATGTTTCCGCATCTATGCACGTTGTCCAGGACGCCTTCATGTGATACCCCTGCTTCTAATTCAGCACCTCGGGGTTCTCTCTCATCTTTCCCCCTTTTCCATGTGATTCCGTCCTTTGACAGTGAAGCCCTGGCTGTCATCCTTCTTAATGTGTTTACATACTGGGTCAGCCCCCGTGTGTAAACAGTCGCCCACTGTCACCACCTCCTGCCCACGCACCTGCCACCCTGTGCTGGGCTCCGACCCCCATGCTGGGCAGCCGCCCCGTATGACCACCTCGTCTCTGGGCTCAGGCTCCGGTGGGTGCAGCCAGGCTGCCTCTGCACACAGTGCCCCCGCCCCCCGCCAGCCAGGTCCCTCCGAGGGGCCTCAGATACCCCCGGCCTGTCGTGTGCTAGTGGCGTCTGGTTTGCTCAGCCCGCCTCATGGCCCCGGAGGGAATCATTCCCTGCTCTGTAGTTTGATGGCTCACACTTGATCCTGTGCCCAGGAGGTGACGGCCCAGGAGGGACAAAGTGTTGTCCCAGGTGAATAGCCACCCCCGTGCCCCGTGCCTGTCCTACTCCTCACACGGTCCTGGGGGCCTTTTCAAGGCAAAGCCGCCTCTATTTCTTCTTCCCCGGGGGTAGCAACAGGTGGGTGGAGCTGGCGAGGCCCCCGGGGCGCTGTCCTCGGCCCTAGCTCGCTCTGCCTTGGCACGTGTACTAGAAAGAGGACAGCTTGGCTTCCATGGAAATGCTTTTGAAACACTGCAACAGCCAATTGTGTGGGTCTCGGGAGCGTAGGTGTAGAGACATAAATAACAACCCAGGACATAAAATACCTGCTACCCAGAAGCAATCAATCTCCCTCCCTCTCCACCTCCGTCCGGCTCCCGGGATGGGTTTGTTCCCAGCAGACGCACACCTCCACGCAGCCACCTGCGGACGTGCAGCCTTCACATGGCTCCTGCCACCGAGAGGCCCGCACACGTGCCCAGACTATCCTCTTGCGCTTCAGCACCGACAGCTCCCGTTTCCTCTGTTTCCCTGCCCAGGAGACCAGTGGGCTGCCGGGATGCTTAGGATGCGGATTCGTTTGTGAAAAGTGACAGAGGAGCTCAGGGACAGACACGTCTCTCCTTCTGCCCTGGAGCGTCAATGCCATAGACGGAGAGGCCTGAGAGGAGCACGATGCGCAGAGAGGCCGCAGGAAGGGCTTCGTCAGTGGCTCCCCACGGAGGAGGCACCTCCATGCACAGCTTGCAGGGCTCCTGGGGGATTAGATATCACACACGTGAGGCGCCTCGTACCACAAGCATGAACTGTAGGCCCTTCTTACATAAAGGAAGGACCTTTATGTAGGAAGGACCTACAGTTCTGCACTTGGCTCATTCCTGGCCACTCGCCCCGAGCCTCTTATAGACGATGCTTGAATTCTCCGTTCCTGTGACATCCCTCCATGCTTGCAGCCGTCCAGTCCTGGGATGACTCCCCTGATGGGGACCCCACTACAGCCGCCTGGGGCTGTGACTGTTCGAAGCACTTCCTTCCACTGAGGTGGAACCTGCCTTCCTGCAGCCTGACCCATGCTCTGTGTCGTCGCCTGGGGACCGCAGAGAATGAGGGGGACGCCCCTTCACCTGGCAGCCCTTCTCCCACAGATACAGGCGGCACACCCCCGGTTCCCTCACACTTTGCTCTGGTCTCAGCCCCCTTCTCCTCTGCCATGCTTTAGTGTCCCTCTCACCCCGCCCAAGGACCCAGCCAGGCGGCTGGAGGGGCCCAGATGCCTCCCTGCTAACACCTCCAGCCTGCTTAGCAGCTGCGGGGAACGCCGTGCCACACTGGCGCTGAGCGGGCATCAGCCACGATCTGCAATCTACCCTCCCGTGGCTGCCGAGCAGCGGCTCCTAACCTGCGTCCGGTCCGTGGACGTTTTGCATCCAGACTGAGAATCACACTTTACATTCACATCCAACCTCACGTTGTTAGATTTGGTCCTTCCTTACAAGCTACTTGGAGTCCCCAGAGCCTTACTCTTTGGGGGTCACCGTTCTCTGCGTGGTGTCATCTACACGCTGATAGGAGCCCTGGGGGAGCGGGGCAGCTCCCCTGGGCTGGTCTGGTTCAGCTCTGAATCAGCACCTTTGAATACAGTCGGGGAGCAGCTGTGAACCCTCACAATCACTGGTCAGCTTCCCCGCCACAAGGCCGCGGAGGGGCTGCCTTGTCAGACCCCTGTGGAAGGCTGGCGCGGTGATTAAGAGCTCTGGCCGGTTCACACTCAGCTCCGGCAGATCAGCTCGTGATCTTGGATACCTGACCTCCTGGGCCTCCGTTTCCGGCTCTGTGAAATGGGAATAACAGCGGTACGGACCACAGAGGGTCACTGTGAGCCGTACATAATTACCGTATGTAAAACCAGGGCGTGCTGGGGCCCGTAGTTAAATTTTCAGTGAATTTGCGGAACGGATGTGGGCATTTTGGTGGCTTGAAATTGGCCACAGTGGGAGTATTTACACGGAGAAATCAGCAGATGCTACAAATCAGGGCTTCTTTCCTGGAGAGCCCAATGGTTAAGTGTCTCTCAGCACAGCCCTTTGTAAAACACAACAGTGTACGATGTGCAGTTCGCAGCTAATAAATGTTAGCTATTGTTATGATTATTTCATTCATTAACTTGACTAATAGCCCTGTCCAAAGAAGGCAAGAGATTAATCAGATATAATTGTTTTTAATGAACCTGGACTAGTGGCTCCTGGCAATGGCTGCCTTCCTAACCGATCAGAAGCGGCCCATGAATAATCTCAGGACTGGGTTTTGTGCACCACTCCAGGGGAGGGGGCAGCTGTCAGCCACCCTCTGGGCCCTGCTCCAGGTGCTGTGGAGTTGGCAGAGAACGGAACTGTCTCAGGGAGGGGACAGACAGAAAGCAAGTGGACGCACAGCATCACAATAGAATTACAAACAGTGATGGTGCTTTGGAAGGACAGGATGGAGTAGTTGAGAAAACTGGGGGTCTGCTTTGGATGGGGTGGTCGCCCAGGCATGCCGGACCCGACTCACACCGCCCGGCGAGAGGTTCTCTCCCGGCCCTGCTTTCGGTGCTATCATGGGTGAGCCGGAATTGGGTGCGGTGGGAGCGTGTACACTGCTGACAGCAGTGGGGAATCGGGTCGTGATTCTGTCCGCTCGCAGATGCAGGACGGGGGTCTCAGGGAGGTTGGTGACGTGTACCAGGCTGCACGACAGGCCAAGATTTGGGCTCCCCTTTTGACGTCCCAAACTCTGCTCCTCTTATCAGACAAATGGAACAATAAAACCAACCACACACGTTCCCGTGAAGATGATCGAGGTAACATAGGTGAAATCACTCTGCCAGCTGCTAGTCAAACGCTACTGGTGTTTTATTCTCAGAATTAGGACTAGTTTGAAGATCTTTTGTCTCTGAACTCCGTGCCCTCTTTTGAAAATTGCTCATTCATCCATCTGTTCACTCGGTAAGGATTTCAGTGAGCTGTCAAGGGCTCTGCTCCATCCTGGAACTAGGAAGCTGCAATAGATAACGGAGAGGAGGGGATCAGAGGCTGGAGGTGGGTCAGGCCCTCAGGAGGGGTGTGCAGCCGGTTCTGTGTTGCCCAAATAGGCGTGTGGGTCACGTGGCTTTGGGGCCACGGGGGCGGGGGGGGTGGCATCGGGGCGGCTCCACGGCCCAGTAACCTGCTCTCCGTCTTAACGCTCACGACTCTCACGCCCACTCTTCTGTGGCACAGGGTCTGCTCTGCGAGCCGGGGAGGGGCCTGAATGGGGACACCATGAACTTTGGGCTCTGTGGGGTCAGCTGACTCTGGTGGACACAGTAGGGGCCCAAAGGAGATGGGTCTGGGCTGATTTTTTTTTTTTTAAAGTCAAACAAGGGACCAGGAATCAGAATGACTACATTTCTGTAATAATCACTCAAGACAAAAAGAAAAAAGATCCCACTGAAAACAACCCCCCAAAATATCTGGGTGTCTAATTTGAGAACTTGAAGTTACAGGGGAAAAATCTCCCAGGTTAGAGTTCTTGGGTCCCCATCGTACACGTACGTATGACAAATCCTTCTAAAACCTATCAGCCAGGGTCCTGTCACAGCTGGTTGAACAAAATTTCATCATCCTTATGGAATAGAAGCACAGCTCCAGAGGACGACCTCAGTGCCATCCTGAGAACTGACACAGTCTTAATGATGTGGGATCCAGATTGGGAGTGGGCTTCTGCAGCCGGTAGCTAATCAGAGCCTAAATATCGGAGGCCGAGATCCCCCTTGAAAAGGTTGCCATGGAGACGAGATGCCCGGGGCTGCATGTGCCCACACAGGCCTTGGAGACAACCCAGTGCCCTCACTGGGTTGCCATCAACCCCACCACAAGAGGCAGCATTTTGCAGATTGGACACTTACATCGGGGAGTTTCAGTGGTTGCTAGTGGCGACTCTGGAAAGCAGGAAGAATGTCCCTGATGATTCAGGGGGGCGATTGTATTTGGGTCCATAGAGAAAATGTAACCTCTTTTTCAAAAATCAGGATTGAGGAACTGCTGCAATTTAGAGTCAGACTGGACGTGAAGGCACTGCTCCTTCATTGATGTCAGCCGTCTCCACGGGCAAACTTACAGAATGCCTTACACATGCTCAATACATATTTGAAGACTCAAAACATGTTGGAGCTGCAAAGTATCTGAGGGATTTCTAGGTTCAATCTCTCTCCTCTTTTACCCCGATAAGGAAATTGAGGAAAAGAGGGGAGGAACTATTTGATGACGGTTACTTGTCAGATGGAATGAGAATATAAGTCGTCTGCCTCCAGGACCCAAGCGTAAGGTTG
The DNA here is from genome assembly GCF_949774975.1 of Lagenorhynchus albirostris. NCBI lineage: Eukaryota > Metazoa > Chordata > Mammalia > Artiodactyla > Delphinidae > Lagenorhynchus > Lagenorhynchus albirostris. The sequence continues at coordinate 100,412,374 of NC_083105.1, read as the reverse complement.
TGAAGGTTGGGCACTGCACAAAAGCACCTGGACAAGGGGATGAAAGGGGTCTGGAATCCAGGCCGCAGCTGGACTGAAGTGAGGTGTGCATTTTTCCTTTCACAAAGGGCCCATCTACTCAACAAGCCAAGTTGAGGGGGGGTCATGCCTGTTCCCAGAAATATTTGGATGCAGAAGGGTGATAAGAGGACAGAGGTCCAGGCTGTTCAGCATTGTAGGGGGTTAATTGATTCCTTCTGCATTTGGTAGGCAGAAACTGTGATTTTTGCTGTTCTGTGATCCACTGCACCTATGATATATCTTCTATTTATCTATCTATCTATCTATCATCTGTATCTATCTATCTATTGTCTATATCTATCGTCTATCTATCTATCTATCATCTATATCTATCTATCATCTATATCTATCGTCTATATCTATCATCTATATCTATCGTCTCTATCTATCATCTATATCTATCTATTGTCTATCTATCATCTATAGCTATCTATCTATCGTCTACATCTATTGTCTATATCTATCTATCATCTATATCTATCATCTGTATCTATCTATCTATCACCTATATCTGTCTATCATCTATATCTATCTATCTATCTATCATCTATATCTATCATCTATATCTATCGTCTATATCTATCTATCATCTATATCTATCTGTCGTCTATATCTATCTATCATCTATATCTATCATCTATATCTATCGTCTATATCTATCTACCATCTATATCTATCTATCATCTATATCTATCGTCTATATCCATCTATCATCTATATCTATCTATCGTCTATATCTATCTATCATCTATATCTATCTATCATCTATGTCTATCTATCGTCTATATCTATCATCTATATCTATCTATCATCTATATCTATCATCTGTATCTATCGTCTATATCTGTCTATCGTCTATATCTATCTATCTATCTCCCTACCTATCATCTGTTGCATCCATATAGATCAGGATAACAGCCAGTGGCTAGGAGTGCTAGGGCAGAGATCAGGAAGAGCATACACTCTCACTGGGGGGCACCCGAGGAGTATTCTGTACATTCCTGTCTGTTGGACTGGGTTAGAAGTTCTTGTCCACATCTGCTTCCCACGGTCCTATGGAGTCCTGTCTATGGAATCATGGTTGAGCCTTGTCCTAGGCACCCAGAGTGGAGGCCATGGGGCACCAGAGGCAGGAGAAAACATCTTCCTGTGCCTCAGGGAGGTCGTGATTAATGCAGGAGGAGGGACCGACCCATAGCCCCACAGTCACGTGCAGACATTACGGAAGAGGCTTCAAGAGATGTGCAAAGAGAAAGAAAACACTTGCAAATGTTTACAAAAATAAGACAAATCAGGCTTTGCATGCAAATGATTAGGCAGGTGGCTCCGGCATATATCTGCCAGGTCTTTTTTGGAATAAACTAAATGAGGCACTCTGTTTGCATTTTCAAAACTCCCATGCTTTGTCCCCTTGTGCATGCTCCTTCTGCATCCTGGGTCCTGCTCTAGCTTGAGTTCCTGCCCTTGGGTCTCAAGCCCCCGAGGAGCAGAGCTTTGACAGCCCCTTCCCCTTCCGAGCCTTTTGGTGAAGACTAGCCCTTCCTACCCTTCCTTCCCAGGGGCAGGGCTTCTGCGCAGGAAGCAGGAGGACCACACAAGCCGGGGAGTGATCAGGGCCAATGTGCCCTCAGCCACCCCCAAAAGAAGAAGACTGCCAAATGCCCAGAGGCCACAGTGCTTGGAGTCGCCATCACTCTCTGCAGACCAGCGTCCCCCTCGGAAGCGCTTTGCCTCTTCCCCCAGCAGCTGGGAGCTCACAGAGGAGGAGAAGGCTGAGGGCCAGGATGACAGCTCCGCTGGGGCTCTCCCGTCCCCTCACGAAAGGGCCCCCCTCCAGCGTCGGAGGCTTCGGCAAGCTAACAGCCAGGAGGGGAGGCTCTGGTCCCGGCCCCTCTCAATTACTTCCACCTAATTGCACTGGCATTAAGAAATGGTTCCCCCTGTGGCCTCAACGTGCAACAGATCTACAGTTTCACTCGACAACATTTCCCCTTTTTCCGGACGGCTCCTGAAGGCTGGAAGAATACCGTGCGTCACGATCTCTGTTTCTGAGACAGCTTTGAGAAAGTGCCGGTCAGCACGCAGGGTGGGACCGGCACACGGCCCCGGTCCTGCCTCTGGAAGCTGACCGACGAGGGACACCGCCGCTTTGCAGAGGAGGCCCGCGCCTTGGACTCCACTCGGCTGGAAATTATCCAACAGTGCATGAGCCAGCCAGATGTGATGCACTCCCCCTTCGACCTTTAGTTCCACAAATCAACCATCAGCCCATGCCTTATTAAAGTTATCTGCAGGGAAAAAAAAAAAAAAAAGAACCCCACTTTGTGCCGGAAGTGCCTGACACCTACTCCTTTCAGAGGGGCCTTATCTGATTAAGCTTTGATTAAACACCACGCCCTGGAGAGCAAATCATCATTAGACACTGCCGATGGGCACCCCGGCACCATCCACTGTGAGGGCGGGGAGTAAAGCCGGTGACCTGAGTGCCCTTTGCCATCTAGGAGTCTGTCATCCGCATTCATTTTCAGGAAACTCAGATTCAGGACAGAGGTGGTGTTTTGTTTTCTTTTGTTTTTTACTCCTGAGTACAGGCCATTGTTTAGTTTTCCCAGAAAAGCTCAGGCATTGGGTGGTTTTTTCAGAGGATGGCGCAGACAGGGTTTCCCTCTAGAGGAAAGGTTCTGATGGGAGCAGCCAACCCATACATCACCCTGTGTCAATTGCACAGCCAGTGGCATCTAAGATAGCTTTTGCTCTGATCTTTACAGCAGTGAATGCAAAACGAGATTCCCAAACTCTGTGTATGTCTACGTCAAATGATCAAAAACTCAACTGAGAAGTTTCTCCTGCCGTAGAGGGAGGGGTCTTGGAAGGGACTCAGGAGCAGAGGCCATTTAGGGAAGGGCCTTTGTCCCGATCTTACCCCCGTTACCTCTCCATCGGCTGGTGCTAGATAATACTTGCCTTCTCTAGAGCCCCAACTGCGAGCCTGCACCTCACCTGTGACATTTCATTACATCAGTACAACCTCCCACCATGTAGATGTCACTTCCCCCGGTTGTTCTCTGGGGAACTGGAGTTCGGTTGGGCCAAGTGACTTGCAGAAAGTCATACAGCTAGTGATGAGAAGATCCAGCACTTAAACCCAGGTTTCCTGAGTGCGGAGCCCATGCTCTTGTCAAAACACCAAATTTCCTTCCTCTCCAGCTCTAGATGGGCAGCCCCTGGGGCTAAGCCCGGGCTGTGAACAGATACAAGGGTAGGAGAGGCAGCCTCTCTTCCTGCTGTGGGTTTGAATCATCACGGTAGCCTGACATGGGGTGGGGACTCCGAGAAGTGTGAGAGTCGCTGCTTATCAGACCCGGGCTCTGTTTGCACGCTCATCCTTTAACCCCTCTAAGCCTCAGTTTCCTTAAAGAGGAGAATAAGAATAGAGTGTTTACTTCAAAGACTTGTTGGACGATGACAGGACAGGTGCCTGTCTTGGGCTTAGCACAGCGCCAGCCACACAGCAACTGCTCAGTACGTTTTAGGGGGAACATGCCAAGAGTTTTCAATCCTCTTAGGGCAAACTAGCTTGGTGAAGGGGGAGATAGGCCACCTCCTAGAAGGAGAATCAGAACAGCGCTGACACCTGTAGGTCGATCGGGTCCTGATGCGGGGTGCTCATGGCTCCCGGTCAGGGTGCCCAAAAAGTGTGGCCATGGGGTTCTTATTTTCCAGTCATCACCATCTTCAAGGGGAAGGTGGAGGAGGTGGAACTGCCCGAGGAGAAGGTGGACATCATCATCAGCGAGTGGATGGGCTACTGTCTGTTCTATGAATCGATGCTCAACACCGTCATCTTTGCCAGGGACAAGTGGCTGGTAAGCCTGCTGCATGCTGTCCCTTCGCTGGTCTGCCGGCTGCCTCGCTGCTCTGCCCCACCGCCTGCAGCCCAGGAAGAATACAGCCACTGCTTCCGGGCCCCTCTCTTTAAACTAGATTTGCTTCTGGGGACAGAATGAGCTTTCTTAGGTCTAACCTTGGCCTCTTTTGGTATAATTGACACCCATTCTTTGCTGTCCAAAGTCGATGCTGGTCACCAAGTGCTAGGGACTTGCATGGCTGCCAGAGAGCCCAGTGTGCTTTTGACCTTGGCTTCTCCAGGCTCAAAAGTTAAAACATCTTCCACCGTCCCTCACTGGACATACCTCTGCCCCTCCTCATGTGTCCCATTGACCCCACCTCGGCCCCTTGAGTTTTCCCATGTACCAAAGTCAAAACTGAGCTTCCCTGCCCAACCCTAGTCCCGGCCAAGGTGACAGACAGTCTGCTGAGTGAGAAATACTGGCAAGGGGGTGCCTGTCTGGTGACTCTATGTGCAGTTCAAAAATGTGATGTCTTTGTCAGGTGAATAGATTACGAGACCCATTTCTCCACAATTCATCAACAGAAACCTGGAGGGCTTATGTTTCCAGACCGGGCAGCATTGTACGTGGTAGCAATTGAGGACAGACAGTACAAGGACTTCAAAATCCACTGTAAGTCACCTTTTGATTTTCTGTTGGGCTTTTTTTTTTTTTTTTTTTTTGCGGTACGCGGGCCTCTCACTGTTGTGGCCTCTCCCGTTGCGGAGCAGAGGCTCCGGACGCGCAGGCTCAGTGGCCATGGCTCACGGGCCCAGCCGCTCCGCGGCATGTGGGATCTTCCCGGACCAGGGCACGAACCCGTGTCCCCTGCATCGTCAGGCGGACTCTCAACCACTGCGCCACCAGGGAAGCCCTGGGCTTATTTATTTCTGCGCGTTTGGGGTGGACAGCGCTTCAGCGGGCTGACGAGCAGCTGCTCTCGCGGCCACAGCTGCCGTGCCTCTGGAGTTTACCTGTGACGCTTTCTGGATTCTTCTCTCTGGATGTTTTCCCCTGGTCCCAAGAGTGGGGTTCTACAGAGAGGGAATAAGCAGCGTGGCTGGTGGGAGATAAAGCGGGGAGAGAATGAACACAGTGCGAATGGAAAATGGACGAAGCAGCAGAAGCCGAGGTTTTGCAGAGCTGTCCGGGGGGCTGGAAGCTGTTAAGCGTCATTTATCCCCAGCGTCCACACAGGGGCAGGGACCACGGGTCTCCAGCCAGGCCAGTCGTTTTGAACCCTGCTTTTGTACCCTTCAAACTTTTCATCATTATATCGATTCTCCTTCCCATTAAGTAAAAGATGGGGAGAGATGGGGTCTGGCCATGTAGGTGTCGGGGGCAGGCAGGGGACTTATCCGCACCTGTGTTCATTATGCCTCATCAGCTGAAAACGTGTTGTCTTAGAAAAAAGCCCCCCAAACCCTCCAACGTTTTATCTGGTCCCCAAAGGGTTGTTGTGTTCTATTTCCTTTCAAGGGTAACTATTCTCAGTGACACAAACCTGGTCCTCCACGAGATTAAAAGGATTATGTTTTCATAAGGTTTAGAGACAGCCATGTGTCCTCAGCCAGAACTAAAACGACCAAGGGGCAAAGACCCCCCACACAGAAGCATGCGTGCGAAGTGACCAGAGCACAAGCGGAAATTCCAAACGGTCTAATGGGCTCTGCAGATCTGGGTTCCAGCCCCTGCAGTGCTAAACCCCCTTGGCAAGACTACCTACAGTGGAGGGGTTCCCGGACGGGACAGATGGGCCTCCTGCCCCCAGAGGCTAGGCCTCCAGAGCTCCACAAAGTCTTGTGCCGTCTAATCATTGTTCGTGCTGCTGGCGATACCACAGAATGAGTGCATCTGCGTGTGTGTTCACACCCTTCTGGAAATATAAACTCAGAGCATGAAGTTCAGAGACGGGTTCGGGAGAAGACAGAAATGGGACGATTGTCTGAGGCTCTGTGCCCTATGCCTACAGCCCTTCTGGCATCATTTCCAACATTCGATAAACAATGAGAGGTAGGGGGGCCGAGGTTAGATGATCCTGCTCCGAAGTTGGCCAGCCCTGGCTTCACATCCTATGGGTGACCGTGAGCAAATTACCTAACATCTCTGAGCCTCGGTTGAGATGAAGTCCCCAATCCTATGGACTTGCCATGAGGATTAAGTGAGGTGATATATACTAAGGGACGTGAGAGTCGTTGGTGCTGCGTGCACCAGCCTGGTCTCCGAATGTATCGCTAAACCCCTTCCTGCTCATGGCTCTGGCCCCCGAGCCTGACTGCCAAGCTCGTTGGCCTCCAGTGGCTCAGAATCTAGGACAGATGTGCCCTCCTGATAAGTTTCAGAAACAGCTCAACAGGGAATGTTGATCAAATGCATGTATAAGTAGGACATGTTTTGCCCTGGAGCTGCGCGGTAATGCTGTTTTTGGAGTTCTTGCCGTAACTGTGTAAATCGTGTTTGGGGGAGAACATTCAGACCCATTCTTTGTTCTCACGTGCACTGAATATTGATTGAGCTCCGACCCTCGGCACAGCTCTTTAAGGAACTTCCTCATGGTTTAAAAGCAAACATACCTCACCCTCCTCATTGCCTGGATCACGGACCTTGGCTAACGCATCTTGCAGTGAGGACTGGACCCGTCCCGACAGGCGCTGGGGCACTGGCCGCTACTCAGGTGCCAGCCTAGGACTGGAGACCGTGGGGTGGAGTCTTGTCCTGCCCATTGCAATGTTCATACCTTCTGAAAAAGAAAAGAAAATGAAAAGTCAGCCCCATTTTTTCTTGTGGAAACTCTGTAGTCTGTCAACACCACTGCCCCCCAAACCAAAAAGCTCACACACCTTTACGTTTTATTTAACATATTCTCGTTTTCTATTTAAACGTTGTTTTTTTTTTTAATGCCCTGCTTCTGTTTTTAGTGAAGGAAGCAAGTCCATTTAGAAATCTGTTTTAAATAAACAGGGATTTTGATTGCTCTCAGGTCTTAATCAAGAGTGAAAGCATAAAGGTTAATGATTGCCAAGGGAACAATTGTAAGCAAATGCCAGTTGGCTCAGGAACCAGCTAAAAGAGAAAAATCTTAAAGTGGGGCAGGAGAGGGAGACAAGCCCAGTCCCCTGCAGAAAGGAAATTAAGAAAACAATTTCTTCCCTTCCCTCCCCCCTTCTCCTCCCCTTCCCTCCTTTCTCAACCACGTGCAACGTGGGAACACAGGCATGAGTGAAATACAGAGCCTGCCCTCAATTTGCTCACCGACTACTAGAGAACACACAGAAAGAGAGACGTGATTGTCATGTACGAGGCTCACAGCACATATTTTGTTGAGTGAATGAATGAGAAAATGAATGAAGGAATAGAAGTAAACCAGCAGACGGATGTGCAAGGTGGACGGTTTAACCCTGAGAGAGGAGCAATCATTACATTTTGTTTTTACTCTGGGGATTTCTAGAATCTCAAAATGGGAAGGAAATTTGGTAGATATTCTATTTGATTTTGTTGCCCAGTACATGAATCTAGAACCTGCTGAGGGTCAGAGGATGGGCACCAGCTTCCCCACTGCCGAGAAGGTGACAAGGAACCCCTCGTGTAGATTTGGTGGTGCCTATAGCTGAAGGGTTGAAGGGCAGAACCTCTTGGAAGGCTCAGACGCTCTCCATGGGTTTCCCTTCCACCACCACCCCGACATCCAGAGTTCTATTTCTAGCCTATTTTACACAAGGAGCTGACTTTGATCTGAGAGCCTGAAGTGTATTAAACTATTACACGCACTTTCCTTTCTGACTAGAGGAGAAGCTGTAAGTGGCTCCTGGTAGCACTTGCTCTGATTTTCTCGGAGGCAGAGTCCCATTTGCCCTAGCAGGGAAGCTCCAATTACTTGGGCCAGGGAAGGGAGGGACTGTGTAGCTACAGGTCTCTCCAATGAAGAGTGAAATTTGTTTTCCGGTCTTTCATATTCCTGTCTTTGTTTTCAGTTTTATTATCTCCTCTGATATATCCATTCTGCTCATAAGGCCATTGGAAGAATTCTTCATCTTTGATATTGTGATTTTCACTTCCAGCATTTCCACTGGCTCTTTTTTATGGTTCCCATCTCACCGATGAAATTCTTCATCTGTTCATGCATGTTTTCTCCATTAGATTCTTTTTCTTTTTTTTAAGTAGGCAGTCTCTCTCTACAGGTTACATTCTTTTTTTAAAATAATTTATTATTTATTTATTTATTGTCTGCGTTGGGTCTTCGTTGCTGTGCACGGGCTTTCTCTAGTTGTGGTGAGCGAGGGCTACTCTTCGTTGCGTGTGCGGGCTTCTCATTGCGGTGGCTTCTCTTGTTGTGGAGCACAGGCTCTAGGTGCGCGGGCTTCAGTAGCTGCAGCACTCGGACTCAGTAGTTGCAGTGCATGGGCTCAGTAGTTGTGGCTCGTGGGCTCAGTAGTTGTGGCTCGTGGGCTCTAGAGCACAGGCTCAGTAGTTGTGGCGCATGGGCTTAGTCGCTCCGTGGCATGTGGGATCTTCCCGCACCTAGGATCAAACCCGTGTCCTCTGCACTGGCAGGCTGATTCTTAACCACTGTGCCACCAGGGAAGTCCCTCCATTAGATTCTTTAAAATATTTATTACGGGTACTTGAACGTCTCTGTTAGATAATCCCAACACCTGATCTCTGAGTCTGTTTCTATTGACTATTTTTTCTTTTGATGATGGGTCATGTTTTTCTTTCTTTTCCATGTGTCTTGTAATTTTTATTAATGCTGGGCCTTGGGAGTAATGCTGGACAGTAGAGACAGATGCATAATTTATGCCCAGAGAAGAGCATACCTTTTCCCCTGCCAGGCCATTAAAGTGGGACTTCTAGTCCATCTGGTCTGTAGTTATGGTAGGTCTGGGATTTGTTGCTGCTTTAGTTACATTCATTGCACCATAGCATGGTCCTTTTCAAGAGTTTGTTTTAATACAGAAACTAAATTTCACAGGTCCTTCTGATGTTATTTTTTTTAATCCCCAGAAAATTAATTACAGTATTTCCTGCTGGCTGGTGACCCTCACCCCCCATTCACTCATTCAATAGACAAGACAGAATTACAACAAAAGATTAATATGCCTGGTGTCTATCCTCTCCCATCCCTGCCTCGCATAATGTAAAGAAGCTAGTGGGAAATGAATGGTCAGCAGAAAGGAGAGAAAAGTCTAATGTCCTGGGTGATCGGTCATTGAATAACTGGAAGTGGGCAGTCTGGCTGGGGAGAGAAGACACGAATTAACCCCTAAGAAGATCACTAAAACACGAGGCATTGTGAAGCAGGACAGGCTTAAAAGTTTGGGAATACATTCCAATTAAAAAAGCGTTATCCGTGGACCTCTACTGGGCCAGATGCTCTGCTGTAGGTGCTGAGGTTACAGGAGAGGTCCCATGGTTGGGAGTCGTTGGAGAAGGTGTCACAGTGGCCATTAGAGACTTTAAGTCCATTTGAAAGAGACTTCGAAAATTCTTTAGCCCAAGGATTTCTAACCGGTTGGAATTGCCTATGTAGACGTGAAAATTCCAGCTCACTGGGGCACAAATCTGGGGATTCTGATTCAGTAGGTCTGACTGTGGTCCAGGAATCTGTACTTTAAAGAGTGTCCCAGATGATTCCGGAACACAGAACCACGGAACCAAACTCCTCACTTTACAAAACAAGCCAGAGATAAGGGGACCGATCTGCCAAGGTCACACAGCTTGGAGTGGCAAAGCCAGGGTGCAAACCACATAACGGCGGCAACAATTGTGTATCAAGGGCTTTCTATGGGCCAGGCGCTGTATCATGTACTTTATATATATTATCACATTTAATCCTCCTAACAACTCTATAGAGTAACTAGCATGATCGTCATCTCCATTTTAAAGAAGAAACCAACTCTTTGGGAGGTTAAATTCTTGCCTGGAGTTGCACAGCAAATAAACAGCAGAGCCCAGATTTGAAGCCCAAAGCCCAGGACTTTAACCATTACCCACATAGACTCTTAGATATCTGCCTAACTTTTTTTTTTTTTTTTTGCGGTACGCGGGCTTCTCACTGTTGTGGCCTCTCCCGTCGCGGAGCACAGGCTCCGGACGCACAGGCTCACGGGCCCAGCCATGGCTCACGGGCCCAGCCGCTCCGCGGCACATGGAATCTTCCCGGGCCGGGTCACGAACCCGTGTCCCCTGCATCGGCAGGCGGACTCTCAACCACTGCGCCACCAGGGAAGCCCCCTGCCTGACTTTTTCACTGAACCTTAACTTAAAGCAGGGCTGGGAGAGGGAAAGAGCAGGTACGCGGCTGCAGGTCTCTTGAGAAGGGGTTTTAACCAAAGGCAGTGTGTTTTGGTGTGCATGTTCTATCTGGGTGAGCAGGGACGGCTATTCCCAGATTCTAGAAGGAGGTCTTCTCTGAAGCAGGTGCTGTTGACACACTTCCCCAAACATAGGTAGGTTCAGTTGGGACTTTGGCACCAGCCTTGTGTGTGTAATGGCATCTGACTAGCATCTTATCCTCAAGCCAGAATTTCACAAGTGCTCCCCCTCTGGGAGATGCTTATTTTCTCGGCCTCTTCTCCCCGAGGAAGGGCTTTGCGTACCCTTGAAAGGAATCTGAGTAAAAGGGGCAGAGCTTTCCCTGACCATTCACACCTCCCTCCTCCCACCCCCTCTCCTAAACACATGCAGGCTCATGAGTTCCCTAAGGTACCATTTGTTTGGTGAACATTTAAAAAAAATAATCCTGTAAGATTTTAGAGAAAAGCGTCTCTACTGCAGTGTATTTCTAAACCCCACTGAATAAACAGACAAGTGAGATTTCAGCTGGCCAGTAACTGAAGACTCCGCTAAGGCACTCTCTGCGCTGTGGGGAGAGCAAATGGCATTCCTGGTTGCTCTCACGACTGAGTCAGTGCAGCTGAAGGATTAGGACCCAAGCTGGGTTTGAGCCCCAGCTCCACGGTTCCCCTGCTGTGGGATATTGGGCCAGATACTGCATGTGAGCCGGATGCCAGCTTCTGCAAGCCCCTGTTTTCTCATCTGTCATAAGGAGGTGTCCTCACGGGGTTGCTGGGGAGATTCAATGAAGGGTCTGGCCAGGGCTAGGTGATCAATCAATGATTACCATCATTTAAGGGTGATCTTGGACCCTCAGACCTGCATTCATTTACCCTCCAACCCTGCATCCTGAATACGTCCCCTGCTTAAAGCATCTTATGAACAGCCCCAAGGGGCCAAAGAGCACTGTTGGGGTGCTTTGTGCCCCAACGGGGGGATATGTCTTACGAGATGCATCCTTAGAGAGAACATCATGGCGTGTAAGAAAGTTAAGCCCTCTCCTGGACTACCCCTGCCCCTGCCCCTGCCCCTCATTTCTTCAGTTGAGAAAATGGAGGTTCAGAGAGGTTAGGAAATTTGCACAAGGGCCTGGCCAGTAAGTGGCGGTGCTGGCATTCACGCTGCAGCCTGTTTCACTGAAAGCCCATGTTTCTTTCTGCTGCTTGAGAGGTTCAGCTGGCGGGGATGGGAGGAGGGAAAGAGATGGGCCTTGTAGGTGTGGAGAACGACTGGAACAAAGGCTCCGGGGTAGAAATGTGGACGGCAGAGGAGAGAGTTCGTAGGAGACTCTGAGGCTCAGAGAGGGGGCAGGAGAGCAGGTACAGAAGAATCAGGAATGTGGGCTCTAGTCTTGACCCCGTGGGAGTCCGCTGTGTGACCTTGGAGAATTTTCTCAGCCTCTCTGAGCTTCACTTTTCCTAACCCTAAAGTGGGGCCTGTACAGATGAGATGGTGTGAATGAGCGCCTGGCACATTGCAGAGCTCTCCACCAGGCAAGCAACTCTCCTGCCCTCAGGCAGGGGGACACAAGCTGCCCCCCACCCTCTAGGACTCAGGGGGGTCGGGAGACTTCTGGGGCTCCTGCTGCCACTTCTCGCTCTCTTCCCACAGGGTGGGAGAACGTCTATGGCTTTGACATGACCTGCATCCGGGACGTTGCCATGAAGGAGCCCCTGGTAGACATCGTGGACCCAAAGCAAGTGGTGACCAATGCCTGTTTAATAAAGGTCTGCAGACGCTGCTTGCTCGGGCCTGGGTGTGCGGGAACCTGACTGTGTCACCTGGACTCTTGGGCCTGAGTAGAGGCCACACCAGCTCCTCCCAAACTGTGAGGCAAGGCCACCCTGGCCAGAGCCTCTGGCAGCCCGTGGTGACCTGTCAAAGCCGGCACTGTCACTGAGCAGAGCTGGGGAGAGAGCGCCACTGGACTCCACGTGGCACAGTTGGGGGGTGGGTGGTGCATGTCCCTTGGTGAGGGAGGGGTGGGGTGTGAGGGGGGAGGGGTGTCGGGTGGGCTTGTAGGAATATCCGAGGGAGGACACCCTGGAGGCTCAGGTGGGGGGAAGCGCCTCCATTCCGAGGGCGCTGGCCTCCTAGGCAAGAGATCCCACACCTCAGTCTGCCGTGTGAGCGGCCTCACGCCCGCACCTCTAAGCACACATCTGACCCGGCCGCGTGGCGCTCCCTCCTCCTGAGTGCCCTTGTTGGTGCGGGCCTCACCTCTTGTCCTCCAAGGCTTTCTTCAGCGCAGACGGAGAACAGCTCGCCAGCACCCTCGGCAGACCAGTCCTTACCCAGTGCATCCTTATCACTAAATATCAGACGTGCCAAACTTGCTGGGGTACAGATAAAAGCCCCCCGAGACCTCCCTCCCTCCCAGCCCGCACTCCTCCTACAGGTAACCGCTGTCCACAGGATGAGCTGATCTTTCCAACCCTTTTTCTAAGTATCTGCATTTACAAATGCTAATCTATCCTGTCTAACGATGGAAAACTCTTGCTATTTCACTACTTTTTTTAAAGTCTAGAAAGACATCTGTCTTATAGGCTTCAAGTTAATGTTTTAATCGAAGAATCTGGGTTCACTGTGTCCGTTGTCATCAGCCCTCCCAGCCCCCATCTTGCTGAAGCATACCCTCCCGCCCTGGTCCTGTGCACCTCACTGCTTTTTCGGGAACTCTGGGTGGATGCAACAGGGAAGAGCCCAGGGGTGCGGGGAGGTTTCTGCAGGACTGATGCAAACGGCTGCTTTGTCCAGGTGAGAACGGTCCCTTGTCCCTGGTCACAGTCTTCCTGAGAAGAAATGCAAGCCTTGTCACCATGGCATTTCAAAGGGACCTCAGAGGACAAATAAAACTAGAGGTACCTCGTACAGGTCCCATCAGATAGACACCGCCTCCCTTTTGGAACATCCTGCCTGAGGATTCTGCTTCTTAACTCGGCCTTTTCTGAGTCCAGGCAGGGCTGATGAGAAGCAAACGTCCTCTTATTTCTTCCCACCAGCCCCTCTGTCCCCGAAGCCTCTCTCTCTGGCATCCCAAACAAGAGCTAGCAAAGTCCACCCCAGATAACTCCCCCGTAGTGCAGAGCACGGCTGCCGATACTGTAGTACGAGTGGAGATCACCTGGTGCAACTGCATTTGCAAAATGACGCATGGCAGCTGTATGGAACCGACAGGCGTCTGCCCATGGTGGCGCGGGGATACGATTCCTTCAATGTGCTTGGGCCCTGGGTCGCTCTCTGCCCCTGCCCTGCAGGTGTGGCCACGGCACTTGTGCACGTCCAAGGCTGGTCCCAGCCTGGCCTGCTCTGTCCGCCCCCCCCGCCTCCCTCTCCCCCTCCAGCCAGGAACAGGCAAGGGTCTCTCCTTGGTCACACCTGAGTGCAGCCTGGGACTGTGGGTATGGCGGGGCTGGAGCTCTGGGCCCTCTATGCGTGTCCCCTTTCTTCCTGAGCTCTGAGAAGGGCAAGGACGGCTGTGTTTGCTTCTGCCACCAGGAGAGCCATCCGTCAGCTCTCGCTAATGTGCTCAGTACCATCTTCCCTGGGAAATCACTTGCCCTTCTTCACACGCTTAATTGCTATTTTCATCGCTATTAACGTTGCGGCTTGTGACACTTTATTATAATTAAGACTCTGTTTTGACCAGACTTCTGATCTGAGACATCCATTTGTAACATGATGTAGTGATGGGGACAGCATCGGCCGGGGCCCCTCTGAGTCACTGGTGCCTGTGGAGCCCTGCGCCTGGTGGGGCGGCCTGAGGCCGAGCCAGGGGTCTCGCTGGGGTCTCAGAGATGCTGAGGCGGCTGCTGAAAGAGAAAGCCTTCTGGCAAAGGGATCAGGGCTCTGGGGGCCAGCATAACGTGTCTGCCTCTGGACACTTCGGGCCTGAGAGGAGGGAGGGCCCTGACCGGAGGCCTTTGTGTCTCTGAGGCCCGGTCACAGCTGACTCACCCACACAGACTGCCTGTCCCCACTCCAGAGGCCAGCAGTCGCCTCCCTGGTGCCCATTCTAACGCAGATCATCCTTTCAGTCTGGACGGTTTTTGTTCCTTCGGAGGCCCCTATTAAGATGCAAATATCCGTAGGACCTAGAGAACGCTGTCAGGGCACTGGTGGCCGACACTGGTTGATGGACGTCTGAGACCCTATAGAGACAGAATCCCCGACAGATGGGGTGTTTTTGTGTGTGTGCGCAGGTGCATCGTTGTTCCTGTGCAGGCTGAGAGTGGTGAAGAAGTGAGGCGAGGACGGAGGAGAAAGGAACCAGTCCAGATGGGTCACGGGGTCTACTTCCCAGGTCCCCCTCTGAGTCCAGGCCAAGAGGCTTGGGTATTTTTAGGTAAACCGTAGAAAGTCGTGGAAGGCTTTAGATCCAGGGAATGGCACAGTGTGAATGCATCTCAGAGAGATTAGTTGGTTGGTCCGAAGGAGAGGCCTGGGGAGGGGATGGGAAGGAGAGTCCTCAGGCAGGGAGACAGTTTTAGGAGAAGAGTGGCGCGTGTCGGGGTTACATCGCTCACTGAGGGCGCACAGACCATAACGTCCAGACCCCGCGTCTAAAGGGCTCCCGTCTAACGGTGGGGACAGGGGCGGAGGTGGTGAGACCCCTGAGAGGAGCCAGAAGCAGGGTGGAAAGTCCAGGCGAGGCCCGTGGCAGAGGGCGCCCGAGAGAAAGGGACAGGGACCTCGGAAGGAGCCTGGAGCCTGGCGGGCTGGCCCCAGTGGAGAAGGAGAGGAAACGTCAGTGAACGTAGACAGCGTGAGCCCAGCCTAGGGGACTCTGCCGAAGCCCTTATCAAAATCACAGTTAAGCACAGCTGCGCTAAGAGTGTTTGGGCTGGAGGGACCTGCAGACACGTGGCCCAGAGGGGTGGCAAACGTCATAAGCTGACAGGTACTGGGGCTAAAAAGATTTCCCCACTCTGGGCAACGGCCCAAACTAACAGGGTGACATGTAATGAAGGACCCTCCCCCCTGCACTCGGGTCCCAGAAATAAGGATTATGAGAGGGATGTTGTGGGGAGGGGCTTGGCCGGCTAAAGGCAGCTGGAGCTGGCAGCGTGCGCTTCGAGGTCAGAGGCTGCTAGAAGCGGGTCCCAGATCAGGAGGGTGACGGCGTCGGAAGCCATGACTCAGGAGACGCAGTTTATGCTGGAGAAGAAAAGGTTTAGGGGACCCACGTGAGCACGAGCGGGCGGTGGCTTGTTCCGTGGGTGGAAGTTACAGAGGCTGCTGAGGGCCCTGCTCGCTAGTTTAGAAGCAGGACCTACTGACTGGAGACATCGGGGAAGGATTGGCTGCCTGATAGGCAGTGAGTGCATCCTCCCAGGGGGAGTGCAGGAGCCCACGGCAGCCACTACCTGGGGATGCTCCCCAGGGCTCTTGCATTCTCGGGGTAAAAGGGGACTGGCTTTCTAACCCCATCGAATTCTGCACGCCTGACCCGGGCTCACAGGGACCTTTAGCCCTGTTCCCCGTCCTTGAGCTTGCATGTGAAGTGATGTCACCGACATCGAGGGCTCCCACGGTCCCCTGCACCTGCAGTCCCACCCTCTTCCCAACCGACAGGACAGAGGAGGTCACAGCTGCCAGCCCGCACCGTAACAAGGCTCTGGGCTGTCTGGCTGCCTCGACCTCACCTGCGCCTCTGTCCACTGCCCTCCTGTGGAGACAGGACTTGGCTTTGAAGTCCCCAGGATGTTTTGCATCAGTTTTTCCTTTATTCATCCTAGAAACGTGTAGAGATAAAAGTCTCTGTCTCTTCGCTGCTCTTGTTTCCCCACCCGGAGACCCCTCTCTCCTAGTCACTCCCAACATCTTCCATCATCCGGGTCTCAGGGGCACCCCTGGGGACCGCTCCAGGCACACAGGTGTCTGTCTGGCCCGTACAGAGCTTTCAGGACGGAGGTCTCTGCCATACAGCCCGGCAGTGGGAGGTTCTTCCTTAGACCTCACTGAAGGCGGCCTGGATGCCTCCTGGGCCTTGGGAGGTCTGCGGTGTCTTGCTGGAGCCGGCCAACGACGGGTCAGCATCCTTCTCGCAGAAAGAGCACCATGTTGCAAACCGTTGTTCATTTTACTCCCGCTCCCAGCAAGACTGATGTGCAGCCGCTTCCCAGCTGAAACTGTTAGAACGATGAGTTCCTTGTGTTGTCCATTCCTAGCTGGAACTGAAAAGTTCTCACCTCTTATTTCCCCCTTTCATTTGTTTTTAACTGTCCGGGCTTGTGCTAAATGGTCGGCTGACTTCCCCAGGCTCAGTCCGTGACCGTGCGGGCTCGGTCCTCACTCCTGAGAGAATACTCCGTACCTCGTATCGCTGGGAAGGGAGCAGTCGGGTCTGCCGGAACCTGGGAGGGCTTGACGGGGCACACACTGCTGCCTTGATTCAGTAGGTCTGGGATGCCCTCCCCTCCCCGCCCCACCCCCGGCGATGCCGCCGTGCTCCTCCAGGGACCACAGCCTGAGAACAGCTAGATGCACTAGTGATGCCGAGGGGGACTGCTCTGAGGATATCTGGGTTGGGTTTACAGAGGCTCTAATTCATCCTCTTCTCCTCTCCCCTCCCCCGCATCAGCACTCATCCCCAGAAGATTTACCGTCCTGATTCTGTTATCCTCAGGCTCTGACTTAAATCTGCTCGCAGCATTGCCTTAGCCGACTCCACCCTAGAAAGGATGGAGGAGGTCATGGGGAGGGGGGTGGGTGGGCCTGGGAAGTCCCCCCGAGAGCCATGACACCCTGGGGAGTCTGCCATCCATAGTCTCCCTGGGGAATGAAGCTGAGGATGGCCCAGACCCGGTGGAGGCACTAAGCGTCCGCATTCTCTCTTCTCTGGGCTGCAGGAGGTGGACATCTACACGGTGAAGACGGAGGAGCTGTCCTTCACATCCGCCTTCTGCCTGCAGATACAGCGCAATGACTACGTCCACGCCCTGGTCACCTATTTCAATATCGAATTTACCAAGTGCCACAAAAAAATGGGGTTTTCCACAGGTGAGCCTTCTGCTGGCCTTCCAGACCCTCCTGGCCTCGTGCCAAGGCTCTGTGGGAAGTGACCTCCCCGGCCTGGACGTGGGGCAAGGGCCGGGGGCATCAGCCAGGGGCCCTCACTTAGCACCTCCTAAGCCTCTCCAGCCGTGGAGGAGTCGCACGTCCCCAGGGTTTTGGATGCCCGATGAGAAGGTAAAAAACTTGTGGCTGGTGTGGCCAGAGCTGAGAGCAAGTGTCGGGTGGGGAGAGGCAGGCGTGGAGGCCACCTTTCAAATGCACGTTTGTTCATTTAGTGTTTCCCGAGCCCCCTCTGTGTGGGTGGAGGATACGGAGACGCCTCATGACAGATTCAGCGTCTGCTTCCCTAGGCTGCAACCTGGCTCTACGTCTCCTTCCTGTCTTCCCAGCTTCTGTCCATCCCCATTAAGTCCCTGACGTGCTCCAAACTCCTTCAGAGGTGCCTCATCGCCCGTAGCAGATAAGCCCAGATTGCTTAGCCCGGTAACTGGCAGGGGGTTGGTCCCCTGACCGGCCCCATCCCACTTCCCCAGCCTCATCTCTCAGCACCCTTCGCGCTCTGCCGTCCACCCCACCCGTTTGCTGCCGCACACGCAGCCCAGCACACGCTGGCCCTGCAGCTGTCTGCGCCCAGGCATCTTCAGCCCCTCGGCCGTGGCCTCTGCCTGCCCCAGCCCCGCTTCCATCCACAGGGCAGGAGGGTCTTCTGTCAGATTTGTCTCCTTCCCTCCTGTATTTGTCTGCTGGGGCCACTGTAACCAAGTATTCCTCATGGTTCTGGAGGCCTCTGGAGTTTTCTCCTGAGGCCTCTCTCCTTGGCGTGCCAACGGCCGCCTTCTCTTGGCCGCCTTCCTCTGTGCTCATCCCTGGTGTCTCTGTGAGTGTCCTAATCTCCTTGCTCTACAAGGGCACCAGCCAGATTGGATGAGGGCCCACACTAAGGGCCTCGTTTTAACTAAAGACATTCTCTCTGAATACGTTCATAGTCAGGGATCCTGGGGGTCAGGGCTCCAGCACATGAATTCTGGGGGGAGACGATTCAGCCTATGGCAACTCCCCCATCCCTCTCCTCCCCTGGCCACCTCCGGCTCAGGCTGCGTCTCTCAGCTCAGGTATTATGATCCCCTCCTTCCCTCCAGGGTCAAGGTTAGGCCTTCTTCCTGGGGCTCCCTAACATCCTGTGCTTATGTCTGTCATGGCCATGCTTAAAGTGATACCGGTGCAGTCTAACAAAAAGATAACAAAAGGGTATAAAAAGGGGCATAAAAAGTTAAGGAAAAAGACCTCTCCCCCATCCATGCCAATCCCGTGCCTGAAAGGCATATTTGTTCACGACTTATTTCGTAGCCTTCCGAAAAATGTCAGTGGTGCACAAGCAACTACATACGTACATACACTTTTTTTCCTTTTTATTTGGAATAATTATAGGCTCACAAGAAGTTGCAAAAATAGTCCATAGATTTCTGTGAATCGTAGACCCAGCTGCCTCCGCTGGTGGCATCTTCCATGACAGGAGTATGACATCCAGCTACACTTTTCTTGAAAACACAGGTCGGCTCGCACCACACGCACTGCCCCTGCTCCCTGTCTTTAGTTAACCATGTGTCTTGGAGATGCCGCCGTAGCCGCGCGGAGATATATCCAATCTCTTTTTTTGAAACAACTACCCAGGATTCCAGTGTAGGCTGTGCCACTATTCACTGAACATTTCCATCGTCTTCTGCAGACCTGGGTCTCCCCCCAGCTGGGCTCACATCTCATTAATCTCTGCCTTCCTAGCTCCTCCCAGCGGGGTGTGGCTCCGAGATTTCTATGCAAATCTCTGTTCAATGCGTTTATGAAGCTAGGATTCCTGCCCTGAGCATGTGTTCATCCTGACGGCTCATGGGAGGTCTTCCTGGGAATTGGGAGCTTGTCGCCGGGGCTGAGTGTGCACGTGGCAGGGATAGGTGAGTTCTACCAGAATCTGAAGATACGATTATTCACTTCCTGCAGCCATGGTGCCAGTGGTCCTCTTTCACGTGGTGACAGCGATCCCACTTGATCATGTTGTTTCATCCTTTGTCTGTGTTGCCCAGTTTTCTGACACCTCGTTGATGTATTTTTCATCTACACAGATGAGTGACCCTGGGTCTGTAGATCTGTTTTCTTGTGAATCTCTCTCTCTCTGACTTTGCCAACAGAGTAATTCTGATCTCGTAGAATAAGTTGGGGAGTGTTTCCTCCTCCTTTACCTGCTGGAAGAGTTTTTGAAGGATCAGTGATATTTCTTTTATAAATGCTTGCTGGAATTCCTTAGTGAAGGCATCTGAGCCTGGAATTTTCTCGTGGGAGAGAACGGACAAGAGACTTCACCTAATCCCTCACAGAAGGGCTTCTTCCAGAGTTGCTGTCTCCTGACCATCAGGACTAGGGTCTTCTGGTCTCCATCAGCCAGGCCAGCGTTGGTGCCGCCTCGTCCTGGGGAAGAGACCAGAGGGCCCCGATCCGGGTCACTGTCAGCTGCTACCCTCCCTACGGGAGCAGCAGACGAGCTTATCTTCTCGGTGGGTGCGCGGGAACAGCCAGCAGGAGGAAGGGGTGTTTTACCTGCACCTTGAAGGATGGGTGAGACTCAGCCTTGCCATGGTGAGGGTTGGGGCAGTGAGGGCTGAGGAGGGGCCCGATCGAGGACGGTGCCTGTGACTGGAGGCCAGGGATGGAGCCACGGTGGCTGGCTCTGCTTCCTCCATCCCTGGGCGATGCCTCCCCCAGGGCCCGCCCTGCCGCAGGTGATGGGAAAGTCAGGGGGCAAGGGCACTCTGGAAAGAGTTCTGTGTCTCTAAAGCCCGGGCTCCAGCCCCGTAGCTCCAGGCTGCGTCTTTCTTTCCCTGAGATGATCTGTTTCCGGCGGATGACAGCGTGGTTTTGGTCCAGCCTGTAGCATCTTTACCATCTTGGCCATCTTCCAGCTGGCATGGCTTTGGCAGTGGGCTTTACTCAGACCCTCTGCACGCTGACCAGCAAGGAAAGAATATTTCTCCTTTGTTTTTAAGGACCTCAGATGCACGGAATTAGATTAATCCGAATTCGTGGTTCATGACGTGCTACCATCATTGGATCACACACAGTTCACTGTTGGCTTATTTTTTAATTAATACAAGGGACACCTGTGAACTTGCCGCCTAACTCAGTAACAGATTGTAAATAAAGTGTTATTAATTAGAATGTAATAGTAACTAGAATGCATTATTAACTAGAAGGTAATAATTCTAATTATTATTAGAATGTAAATACATTAGTTAATATCAAGAGATAAACTACTGTTAATTAGAATGTAAATATTAACCAGAAATACATTATGAATAAATATAATATGATTATGCTTATAATTAATACATGCAAGTCAAGTAATTCAGAGTCACCTAATAAATCCCTGTGAGCCCACCATCTAACTCAAGGGCTTAAATACCACCAATACCTTTGCGGCTACCTGGATGGCCCCATCTTATCCCCTCCCTCCACATCGCCTCTAAATGAACATTATCCTGAATGTTCAGTTCCTTGTCCCCTGCTATTTTTAAAAAGTTTTATCATGCGTAAGTGTAGCCCTAAACAAGGTATCGTTCGGCCTCAGCTGGCTTTGAACTTCAGGCGAAGTGCAGCGTGCTGTAAGCGGCCCCTCGCCATCGGCCCCCAAGGTTTGCAGCTGCTCCGGGAGACCCACGCGAAGGCGCGTCGCGGCTTGTGCAGCTTGCAAGCCGCCCCCGTGAACGGTGCTGGTGTCTGCCTGCCGCGGCTCCAGGCACAAGCACCAGGGCTCCAGGCTGGGCCAGCACAGCTGCCCCGCCCCTTGGACACAGCCTCGGAGGGCGGGGCAGGAAGTGGGAACTGGGCCCCTGGGGCTCCCGCCGGAAGGGCAGTACCCAGAGTGGAAGCAGGCCTGCGCTAAGTCCTAGTTTTTCCAGGAGGCCCTTCAGGCCGTGGAGGTGCTGTTAAGTGAGCTCCTTTCTGGGCCTTGGGCTCATTAGTGAAATGACACGGTTGGACCTCGACTGCCTGGAAGTCCCTTCCCAGCTTTGCCACCCTGTGACACTGAGCCGTTTTCTCAGGTCAGAGAAGCTTCTTCATGCATCGTCTTTAATTCTCCAAAAAGCCTGTGAACCCCCCCGGGGAACAGAGTTACAAATTTACAGCTAGAAAAAGTATTAAATTCCAGAAAGAACTACCAGCCACTTAGCCATGGGGAAGAGAAAGAGGAAGCAGGATTCCACGCTCTCTCCAGAAGCACCAGGAAAATCTTCCCGTGAGAGGCCCCAGACATTTGCTCCTGCAGCCCCCTGCACACCCCTCCTCCATCCTCGGTCACAGCTCCCACCGGACCTTATGGCCAGCTACCTGAGTGTCTTCTCACTTAGGCTGCAGGATCTCGGGGGGCGAGGCCGTACTGGCTGCTGCTCCCCACATTTAGGACCACATCAGGCACGTGGCAGGCACCCTGAGTGGATGTCTGCTGAATGCGTGAATGATTGAATGAATGCCTGAATGAGTGAATGCACGCGTGAGTGAATGTATGAATGAGTGAATGAATGAATGCCTGAATGAGTGAATGCATGCATGAGTGAATGAATGAATGTGTGAATGGCGGTACGGTCATAATGAGGAAGCCTGAAAGCCACTTACACTACCTTGAAGGTTGTAGTTGGGGCAGAGCGGGAGGGAAAGGCTTGTCCACTGACCAGAACTCTGGGTGTCGTGGTCCACAGTGATACTGAACGCTCAGCCTTGTGCACAGCAACTTTCTGGAGAATCCCTAGAACATTCCAGACCACGACAATGAGGCAGCACCACTTTACAGGCCAGAGCCACAGTTGATGGATAAATGAAATGATATGCCACTTTCCACAATGATTAAATAACCACCTAATGCAATGGCTTAGCAGTACCCTAACCTGGGCCTGCTATGTTACAGATAAGGGGACCGTATAATTCATCTTTCAAATGAGGACACTTTGAGAGTGAAAGGGAGAGCTACAGATAATTACACCAGGAAAACGGTCCTGGGCACAGCAGGAGGCTGGTCGTCCTCAGTGTATCCTTTCCCCTTCCCATCACCTGTCTTCACAGGGAGGTAAACTTTCTGCAGGTGTAGAAAATGAGCGCCAGGGTCACAGTGCAAATGCATGGCAAAGTGGAGACTGGACACTGGGCCTACTGTTGCCTAATTAGATGTCCCTTCCACTGATACCCACCCAAGAGATGCATTAGATGTAAATGATCGAGTCTGCACGGCAACGGGCTGTGTATCTACAACACCTGGGGGGAGACTTTTACGTCTTGGCAAGCCTGCCCCCATCTCACACCCAGAATTACTGAATTCAGATCTCTGGGACTAGAGTCAAAACATCTGAATTGTCATCCACTTCTCCTGGACACCCTGATGGAGAACCTGCCTTGAGAAAACTGCTTTAGCAATGAGTCCGTGGACCCATCGTGGAAATGAGATGTTTGGGGAAGTTCTTAACCTTTTGATGTTGATGTCAAGGGGAAATGTCACTCTCCTCCAACCCAAGGCTGGTGTCTTTTGGGCGACCAGCATCAGAGGTGGACTTCTGGGCTCGCTGGCTGGCAGAGCTGAGCCAGTGAAGTCTCTGGGAGTCTCACAGGCATCTGATTAGGAGGCAGAAGGTAGCTGCCGGAATCTCCTTGCCTGAAGGTCTTTAAGAACAGGAGAGACACCTGTCTGGGTAGGCGTGGGTGGCAGCGGGGGTGACAGTGCTGTCAGTCATACGCTGCCAGCCTCTGCACACCCCGGAGACGATCTTTTGACAATTCGTTTAGATGTCGTTGGAAGGGAAGGTGCTGGGAGCAGGTGGACTTTGCCTGTGGGCCGCAGTATGCGTCGGAGGCCAGGAAGGCTGGGTGTGTTTGGGGATCCAGGATCTGAGCGGCACAGACTCTACGTACATGATTCTCCTTCAAGCCCTTCCGAATCCTCAGGCTGCCTCCCCTCCACTAGACCTTGAGTCTGCGTCGATTTCCTAAATGCACACACCGAAGGCTACTCGAGTATCCAAACCACTGACATTTGATCAAGCTGGTTCATTGCAAAGGACACAGACAGACAGACTCTTCACCACCATTAAAATAGATCTTGGGGTTTGAACGATCTTGGTCTGACTGGGCATACGATAAATCCCCAGCCAGGTTGTGTGTGCACTCCTCCGGGCTGGACCGCGGGTGTGCATACGGTCGTGGGGCAGCCCCAATCCTTCCTGTGATTAAAACTCTGCCTTCTAGTGATTCTGAGTGTCTAGCCTTTGTTCTGCCTCCAAAGCCATCTATAAGGCCACATATAAGTCCTTCCATGTGACAGCCTTTGAAGTATTTGAAAGGCACTTACTACATGCTCCCTAAGTCTTCCCACCTTTAGCTCTGGTCCTAAGCAAAGAGGGAATCAGTGTTCATGAGTCCTGCATCCTGGTGGAGGGAGGTAAGAGCCTGAAGGGCAAGAGGAACTGACTGTAAGACGGGTTCTTCTACAACCCTTAGGTTCCAAAGCCGCGGTGTCACCGAACACCTCTGGGTACCTTGAGGCGTCACAACGTGCCCCCTCTGGGGCTTTTTACCATCGTTCATTTATTCGGTACTCACAGACCCGGCGAGGGTGGTGATGGGCTCTGAGGACAGAGCAGTAAGCAGACCCCGGCCCTCGTGGAGATTGCAGTCTTGCGGAGGACACAAACACATAAAAAGACACAGAGACGGTTATGCAGGGGCATGACAGTCACCGTGGTGACATAAGCCCAGGGTGCCCTTAATCCATCTGGGTCAGGCAAGGCGTGCCCAAGGATGTGACCTTGAAGAATGAGGAAGGGAGAGGCCAGTGATGAGGGAGGGAAGAGTGTCCCAAGGACGGCTGCTGCTGAGGAAGGGGGCCCATGAGACAGGACCCCTCATCTAGTTGTAGAATTGGTAGTGTGCCCAGAGGGATGGGTGGGATTTCGTGGCAAATACAGGGGAGGGGAGGTGCAAGCCTCAGTCAGTGTGCATGACGTGTGAGCTGTGGAGCAGCGTTGGGTCCGTGGAATGAGAATCTTCCCCTATTCCTATCCATCCAGGTAGGAAGGCACGGCTGAAACCCCAGGGCAGGCCTGGGCCAAGGGAACTAGGCTTGGTTTTAGGACAGAGAGGCAGGCAGGGAAAGCTATGTGTAGGACTGGGGTATCAGCGGAATCGGCGAAACTGGCTTAGCCGTGGCGTTGGCATGAACGGTGTCATTTAAGCGGAGACAGGATGCACCACCCTCCAAATCTCTCCCCTACAACGTCTGAAAGTCTTCACTCTGTTGAACTAATGAAAACCAGTAGCATTTTGAGATTCGGTGTTAATGCCGCCCCCTGTATGGCTTTGTAACATCAGCTTGTTTCTCTTCTGATCCCCAGCGAAGACCCGCAGTCCCGAGGGGGCGGGGCCTTGACCCCGGGAGGAGTCCCTGGGCTGAGCGGGGCGTCCTGCGGGCTTGGAGCAGGCGCAGGGGCTGGGTGCCTGACCCAGTGAGAGCGCTCGCTGCGGTGTTCAGTGGGTCGTCCGCGCGGGGTCCCGGCCCCTCTGAGACGTCTTCTCTAACTCTTCCTTGTCATCCTTCAGCCCCTGACGCCCCCTACACCCACTGGAAGCAGACTGTCTTCTACTTGGAAGACTACCTCACCGTCCGGAGGGGGGAGGAGATCTACGGGACCATATCCATGAAGCCAAATGCCAAAAACGTGGTGAGTGCTGACGCATCCTCTGTGAGGCCGGGGTCAGAGAGGAGGAGGGACCCGGGGGCCGGCTTCCAGGGAGCTGCCAGGACCCACTTGCCCCGGGGGGCCTGGCTGCCTTGTGCACAACCGGAAAAGTTACAGGGGAAGTGGTAGGAAGGCGGGTTTGGATGTGATGGCCTCCTTCAAGGATTCCAGCCTGGACCCCTTAAGACTGGGGAACTGGAGCCTTTCTGTAGGACACCCTGGACACCCTCCCAGCCTTGAGGACAGCTTCCCGCCCTCGGTGGGAAGTGTTTTGAGAACAGAGGCTGTGGCCATGGACTTTGCCTCATTTAGGACCAGCTGAGCCAGGAAAGGACAGTGTGTGGTGGCTTGGAAGACCAGGTTCGCATTCCTCAGGGTGGCCTGGGGGGCTGGAGGCCGTGTGATTCTCTCTGAGCCCCCTGGGGTGCGGGCATGTGCCGGGCAGACGCCGAGGCTTCCGCCCTGGGAGACTCAACCGCCCCACTTCTCCCGGGATGAAACCAGAGGGAACATCTCGGTATTCTAACAGGAAGGACTTACTTAGGTTAGAAATCAAAGGCCTCCCCGTGAGGGTAACGAGGCACCGGAAGAGGCTCCCGAGGGCTGTTGGTGGGGAGCGGAGTCCTGAGCTGGAAAACCCTAGCGGCGCAGATGCGCCCGGCCCTCTGCCTGCGGGGAGGGGGGCGGTCCCCGCCGCCTTCCGCGCTGATGCCCCGGCTCCTCCTTCTTTGCAGCGAGACCTCGATTTCACAGTAGACTTGGATTTTAAGGGACAGCTGTGCGAAACATCTGTATCTAATTACTACAAAATGCGTTAGCACACGTGGGAGGCTGCAGAGAGCGAGCGAGCACGGAAACTCACCTCCGTCTGAGGCGCCGCCACAAGGGACCCTGTTTGCAGGACTACACGCTCCAAACCGGAGTCTGACACTCTGCCCTTGAGATTGGTGAACTCAGCCGGCCTCCTGAGGCCCCTGCCACTGGACAGAGGGCCTCCAGCTTCTCGGCTCTGCTCTGGGGGCCCTTCTCAGAGGCTCTGTCGTCCCGACAGAGAGCCACGGCCAGCGCGGCAGCCGGGCCCCGATGGAGGAGTCCACGCGTGTCCCCATCGTCCTCCTTAACCGTGACTCTCGGATCTTCAAGTTTTGCATGCTGCAGGCATCTAGGACAGATTGCTTCACTAGACCCTGGAGACTAGCGTCTTTGATAGCATAAGCCAGACGCTGTGCGTGCGGCGGTGCGCGTGCGCATGCGCGGACAGCATACCTATTAGTTCCTTTACCCGGCACGCGGGTATGTGCTTGCATATACAGCCAAGCGGTAACGTCCGTGTTCATCCAGGGCTGTGTGCGTGTGTGCGTGCGCGTGTGTGCGTAGAATATATATTATCTCAGAGGAGATTCTGTTGCTTTCGAATAGGAATTTGTTTTGTGATTAGTTCTCCCCCTTCCCCACCCCTTCCCCGCTATGAAATGTCCTCTGTACAGCTCCGGTCTCCTTTTGACTAGACTGTGACTCTGAACCCTGGACATAGGACCATGCACTCCGTGGGCGCTCAATAAATGCACATGAGAGCGAAGCGATGGGGCGGCTGTGTTCTCGGCGCTCTGGGCAGGGGGGCGGGAGGAGGTCAGTGGAACAGAAGATCCAATCGTGCCGCTCCCAGAAGGAAGGTAGCTCCTTGGTAAAGGGAGCCTTGAAGCTAGGACCAGTCCAAGGGCTTCTCCCTTGTGACCCTCAGGGGTGGGAGGAGAGTCCTGCAGCTGGGGTGGGGGGACATGAGTTAACCTCGAGTGCTCCAGAATGGGAGGCGAGGTGTAGCCCGGAGAGAGGCCCAAGGTCGGGGCGGGAAAGGCTGGGAGGGTCCAGAGGAAGCAGGAGGTGGTGTGAGCTCACGGTCCTGGGCTGCTGGTGTGAGACGAGGGCAGGGTCTGAGGGCAAGGCCGGTGGAGGCACAGGCCGGGGCGTGGTGGTGGACCGTCTCGTTCCTACTCTCCCTCACCCCGTTACTGGCTGCCTAGGTGGGTGTCTGCCCTGGCCTGCACCCTCCCCATCAATGGGACCGCTCCCCCCCACCGTCTTGAACAGGGCACCCACAGAGCCCAAGTGAAAGAACTTGGGTCCTGGAGGTGACATCCTAGGTTCTACAGAAGCTCCCTTCCCCAGAGTGGTTGCTAAACCTCCAGTTCCCGAAATGATTTCTGCCACCTCTACCGCTTTAGACTCTGGTCCCATCGTGGAGAGGGCGGAGCCAGAGGGGGGCCTGCCGGGCCAGCAGAGGCCTGGGATTCTTCGGAGGCCCAGAATGTTCCCTTCCTGGGAAGGAGCAGGTGTGAGCTACTGCAGGGGCCTCAGGGAAGTGCCTGGTGACCCCCGATGCCCTCCCGGGCTGGAGAGCCCTGGGCAGGCAGAGCTGGTCCTCCAGCAGGGGTGCCTCCTCCCATTGTCTGCAGGTCACACACTGCGATTGCATTTGCCATCCGGCTCCGAGGTGTGCCCTGGACCAGGCAGGGCCTCTGGAGTTCCTCACCTGTCCCCGTGCCCCACCTTGCTGCTCCAGCGCTCAACCGTGGCAGGAATGAGATCTCTGTGGTCGGGGTGATCACTTGGTGAAAAGATGGGGCCTCACCCATGGGCAGGGACCAGACCGAGCTGCCTTGAGGATTCAGTTGCCGAGGAGGCTGAGGGCTGCCCCTTTGGCGTGGGAAGGAGCGAGCCAGGCTGGCCTGTGGGTGGGTGTCCTGGGAATGGCAGTGCCCAGGAAAATGACAACGCCCAGGAAAATGACAACGGACTCCAGTGGCAGCGGCCCCTGCCCTTTCATTGTCCTCTGGCATCTGTGTACGTGTTGGCTTCCCTGAAGCCCTGGGAGTTGGGCACGGAGGCCCTACCCACAATGGGAGCTGAGCCTCTGGGCCCCGGGGTGGGGAGGAGTGGGGTCCTGGGGGAGCTGGGCCCCCATCTCCACACCTGCTCACATGTCCTCTGCTGCCCTGCTCAGTCCTCTGCATCCCCGGCTGGGGAGGCCTCTCTTTGTAGCTAGAGACAAACAACAGTGCAAATCGTGGAATGCTTTTGTCCACATGTTTTGCACAAGAAAAATAGAGAAACTTAATCGGGGAGAACAATGTGTGCGTTAAAAGAAGGAAGGGGTTGAGGAAGGACGGGGGGTCCCCCAGAGGGCATGCGAGGGGAACCCCTTAGTGGGAGTCGGGGAGCCCCTGGATTCTGCCCATCCCTGGGCAGGGAGCCCATCCGGCTTTGGAGAATTCCATCCATGGTCCACAGGGCCAAATCCCACATGGCCACCAAGAGCCAGCCAGGTCGATGACCTTCCGGGAGCTCTGGGCATTTGGAAGCTGCAGGCGTTCCTGACACCCCTGGGGGCCGGAAGGGGAGGCCCAGGCTGGGCAAAGGCCCGGCAGTATTGCGGGCCTCTCCAGCCAGAAGACGAGAAGCGGGCAGCCCCGCGGCTTCTCCCGGGCCCCGGGTCTTCAGCACCTGCCACCCTGGCTCCTTGCTCTGCCCCTGGGCTGCAGGAGTGAAGTCGGGAGAGTGTGGAGGGGCACCTCCACCACGGCCCCCTCCCTCCTGCCCGTGGGGGCGCTGCAGTGGGACTGTCATCTCCCCTGATTCAGTGGGAAATGAGCAGTGTCTGTTCTGAGCACGTTCGCGATGGGATGAGGGCTCAGCTCAACAACAGGGGTGCTGCGGAGACCACTTCACTTGTGACAACTGTTTTTCCCTGACTCTGCCTCTTTCTTTTTTCCATCCTTCCTTCCTTGACTGTACCCGACTCAGTAGTGACTTTCTCCGTGTCCCTCTCCTCCCTCTCTGGGGAATTTCTCCCTTTCACCCCACCCCACTTCTCCCCAGGCCTGCAGCCGTGGTGCCCCTTTCGTGGTCTTATTTGGCCTGGATTGTTCACGGGCCCCTCTGCGCTTGCTCTGAGGCCCACTGCAGGCTTGGACTTCCCCGCTGGGCCACAAGCTCCAAGGGCAGAGATCTGCCTCTTTCTGCCAGAGTTTCCCCTGGACAGATGGGGGTGCAGGTGGGAGGAACCAGGCAACAGTGGACCAGCTTGACTCCCGTGGAACGTGCCCTGGAACTGCTCAAGGACGCCCAGGCTCCTGTCCCTGCGATCTCTGCCCCACGGGGGATGCTCGTCTCCCCTTTGCCAGGCCCTCCCTGGTCCCCCCCGGCAGCCTTCCTCTCCTCTGGGCACCACACCTGGTACTGCACCGATAGGCCCAGCGTGGTTCCAGGCCTCAGTAACGGAACGAAATTAAGCCAGACCTCTCAGCCCATCCCCGTGCCTCAGGGCGGTCACCTGCTCAAGCGCCTGTCCCTGGCCTACTGGCCAGTTCAGATCCGTGGGCTTCTGCCCTGCCTCGTCTCCCATCTGTAAGCCCCGGGTCCCACACAGGACAGGAGCTCCGTCTTGCTTTCACAGACGCCGCTCTCGACGACTTGGCGGGCCCCAGCCTGGTTTCCGGAGGCCGCTTCCTAAAGGCAGGCTTTTCTGGATCCCTGCTCCCTCCCTGGCGTCTTGACTGGCACCCCCCTGCATGCCTGGCTTCATGCCTGGAGCACAGCCCCACCTGTGAGGCGTCCTACCTACACGCCTGGGCGTGTGGAGCCCAGCCCCTTGGCCTGTGGTCCTGTGACCGCCGGGAGGAGTCTGGCTTCCTGGGGATGGGAGATCACCTCACACCTGTCTGACCACGCTGGATGTGCCCGGCTCACGTCCAGAGCCTCCGAGGCCGCTCTGCCCCCATCCTGTTGGAAACAGCCCATGTTCAGCTGAGACTCCGACACGGCCTGCTCAGCGAGCAGAAATGCAGCCAACAGACACGTATTGGAAACGGCCTGGGCTCCGGGCACTGGTGATAACAGAGCAGAGTCCGCAGCACCGCCCTGCCCTTGGGGCTCCAGGTACGCACTGCGGGCTGCTCAGTCTCTGGGTGGGCGGGGCCTGCGCTTGTCCCAGAACTGAGAAGCGGGGTCCCTCAGCTGGCCTCCCTGACCAGCCCGCCTCTCCCCCGTCCCCTGCAGTCTTGGCCCCCTCAGCAGGGGACACAAGCTGTGTCCAGGTGGTGGGGGGGGGCCTGATCTGCTCTAGAGAGGGACCCTGCTGAATTGCCCTGCTCTCCGCAAACTGCCCACGGCGGCCCAGCCTGTCACTTTCAGAGAAGGCCCGGAGCCCTTCCTGTACCCTAGCGATAGGTCATCTCTCACCGCAGAAGTGAAAAGCGTCTTTACCAACCTCTAGGCTGTAGCCAATGACTCGGCCTCGAGAGAAGCCAGAGCACGCGGGGCAGAGGAATCCCCCAGGGCGCTGCGTCAAGGACCCAGGCCCGCGCGGCCCCCACCTCCCAAGGGTGCTGCGTCCCCTTTGCCAGGCCCACGCGGTCCCCACCTCCCAAGGGCGCTGCGTCAAGGACCCAGGCCCACACGGCCCCCACCTCCCAAGGGTGCTGCGTCCCCTTTGCCAGGCCCACGCGGTCCCCACCTCCCAAGGGTGCTGCGTCGAGGACCCAGGCGAGCGTCCATCCCTGGACGACTCTGCCACATGACGGAGCTTTGGAGCCAAAGGACCCGCTCGAACCCCAGCGCTGGTGCTTAAGTAACCGCGTGAGTCTGGGCCAGGTGAGACTGAAAGGAGGTGACACGGATGAAATGAAAGAACTAGAAAACACGCTTGGAAATGGAAAGTACGATGGAAATTCCACTTATGGTTACTATAGTAATAACATTTCCGCCTGCATCCAACCCTGTCATTGAGAAGTACGGCTGGGCGCCAGCGCCTGAGGCCCGTGGGCCTCTGACGTCCCTGGGGGATCAGCAGACACCGCCATGCACCGTCAGCAGCGGGCTAGGCCCTGGGGCTGCAGGCTGAGGCCCCGGGTTCGGGGACGGCCCTGCAGGCGACACACGTGCAGAGTTCTGCCAAAGGCCCTGGGCAGGAGTGGCCTGCTCTGTGGCTTTGCTCGTGAGCTCATTAAAGCCTTCCCACGCGGCTCGCTGAGGTCTTGACGTTTGTCACCCAGCCTTTCGGCAGGCAGCGACCGCCTGGCACCAAGACACACGTGGCCTTCCGTTAGAATGAAAAGCTCCTCAGTTACTGAGATGCCACAGCCCCACCTGGGGTGCTCTGGGCACGGCCTTCCCTTGTGGCTCTCTCCACCTCATTTCTAAGAACCTCCTGGTGACCTGGAGACCCAGCTGGCCTAGGGCCCGAGTTGCACCCTGGGGAAGCGCAGGAGGAATCTGCACATTCGCTTCACCCTGGAATTCAACTCACACTGCTTTTCCCAGGAAATGTCATATTTGCTTTGGGTCAATAACATATTCAGTTTCTATGATGGGGACACCTATTCTCTTTGACAGCTAGAGTGAGAGACTCAGAAGTGCATTCTGGGAACCAGCAAGAGAGAGGAGGCGGGGACCGGTAAGACCCGTGAAACCCGTCTTGACTGCAGTAACGTCCACAGAAATGCTCCAGCGCTTCTGGCTATACTGAACAGGAAATAACCGGCCAACAGTCCACTGGCATAAATCGTCATTACTGTGACAGAGGCGTGTGCCACGACGGCGCGGTGAGTCGGGAAAAGAACAGAACAGGAGGGTCCTTCTCTGTGCTCAGGGCCAGGAGCGTGTCTCCCAGGAGAACACCTATGCGGGAAGGAAGGTGTGGTCTAGGAATCCTGCGTGATCACCAAACGTGGAAGACCTACCTGGCAGGGGAAGGAGACACACCCCCACCTGTTACCTGGAGGCGGTCCCCGCTTAGGCGTGGGCGCTGAGTCATCCTCAGCACAGTGGCTCCGGTTCTGGTCCCAGGTGGACCCAGGAGAGCTACGTGAGGAGCCTCTTCCAATTTCCTCATTCCATAAACTTGTCGCGGTCCCTCCTGGGCAGCAGACACTACGCCAGGCACTGGGAATAGAGCAGCGAACAAAGCAGGCGCCAGGAACAGACGCTCCACAAGAGTGAGACGTATTACGAGGGAGCAGAGACTGTTAGGGGATCAGGAGAGCCGCTCTGAAGATACGACGTTAAAGGGAAACTTGACAAAGCAGAAGAGGAGGGGAGAGTAAGGGAGAGAGAGGTAGGGGATGCGTAGGCAGAAACGGCAGGTGCGAAGGCCCCGCCCAAAGGAGTCCACACAGGGAGGCACGTGTGAAAAGAAGAGCAGAGAAAAGGAAAAGGCCGGGGCTGGGGGGACGGGGAGGAGGGAGGCCTGGGATGCAGCCGGGGTCCGCGGTCGCGAGCCTGTGGCCGTGTCAAGCAGACTTTTCCCTCGCTCACTGAGAAGACACTGGAGCTTTAAACAGGAAAGTGACGGGACAAGGTTTGCAGGCCACACATGCTCTCCAGCTAACGAACTCAATTTAGCAGTTGCTTCCCCTGGAAAACAGCAATAGACTTAACTTATTGCCTAGTTCAGAAAATCAGCCACAGAAAATGTACGTGCAAAGTACACCCGGCAGGACCCCTAGGAGCCCCGGGTGGAGGGAGGGTGGAGAGGAGGCTTCTCCGGATGCTGGTGGAAAATGGCTGGAGTTCAGATGGCTGCCTTGTAGGATTGCCTCTCCGCAACAGGGAAGCGCAAAGGGGCAATCTGTGCAGCTCTGAGATCGTCTGCCTCTTCCTTTCTGGTGTCAGGTCGTACTGTTCTTCCCACAAGGCAGGAGGGCGCGTAGGGTCCGCACCAGGCTGATGTGCGCCGGGATACTTCTGTCTTCCAGCCCCAGGCGGCTGTTTCCGGGGGACCGTGATGCTCTGCATTACTTTCCACTCACAGAGCGTATTCCTGGAGCATCTTTCAGAGTCTCCATGGGTCGTAATGGGTTTCTGATGTTATGACAATTGCTTCCTGGCCACAGTTGGTTAGCTCGGTTGGATGGAGCTTGAAGCCAAAGACACAGGCTTCTCAGGCTCCCGCTCAGCTTCACAGTCACGGATGACACCTTGAACTCCAGCCAGCCTAAACAGACCTGGGGCTGCAGCCTGGCTCCTCCAGCCAATGGCTGAGACCCGCAGCGAGGTACTGGAATTGCTCATGCCTGTGTGAAACCTTCCTCTGTTAGATGGCATCATGATCACACCTCTGTCCCAGACTGTGGCAAGGGTTAGATGCGATAGTACTCGATGGCCGGGAACGCATCCTGCGCAGTGAGACGGTAGCTCCTTGTTCTCAGAACTGAGGGTCCCAGGCAAGAATGTGCAGGCGCCCCTGGGAGGGAGAAGCCCCTCCAGGCAGAGCCTCTGCCCACAGGGGGTCAGAGTGCTTGCTTCCTGGGGCCAAGGGGACAAGGCACAGGATCCGCCGTTGCCTGGAAACGATTCGGAAGGAAGCCTGAGGATGCCCGGATTAGAGACGGGGTGGGAAGTCAGAGCAGGGCCAGGCCTTGGGGGACCTCAGGCTGTTAAATGGGGCTCACGCCGCCCGCCACGTGGTGCAGAGCTGGAGCCAGAGCGCACACCTGCCTGTGATGGGAGGCTCCCGCGGTGTCGTCACGGAGGACCCGCGGTCCCCTCACGTGGGAGGAGCCTGGGCACAGTGGAGTGCACGCTCTGGGCTGGAGGACCGCATTCAAACCCCGATTCTCCCATGAGCTCCTGGCTGTGTGGCCTGCAGCCTCTCCACCCCAGTTTTCTCTACCTGCACACTGGAGGTAACCTGTCACCTTCCTCAGAGGACAGTGGTGGAGCTGAGTGGGACCCGTGCCCGGGACGAGGGGAGCTGGCATGGGTTTGCTGTCATGACTGTGTTTGCAGCTGTGGCTCTGACCTGGGCCCAGTTGAGCCCCTCCAGGGCTGGGACACACAGCCCCGCGGAGCCCCGCCTGGCTCCCTGCGTCTCTGGGCGGATGTGTGCCCAGGCGTGGTACCCTGCTGTACTGTCAGCGTCTGTTCTCGTGCCTCCCTCGATGGTGATCTCCTGGAGGGCGGGTTTGCATCTCACTTGTGTCGAGCACAGACCCCGCCCATCATAGGTCTTCTGGGTGCTGGGGAACATTTGCCGAATTGGCCGAGGACGGCTTCTGACCGCGACGCTCCTGTCCTTGAACCTACCTGCCGCGTGGCCTTGAGGTCAGCACCGTCCCTGCTAGGCCTCCGCGTTCGTTCTCACCTATGCAAGGAAGGTGCCAGCCTAGAACCGTCTCCAGGCCTAGAACCGTCTCCAGGCCTAGAACCGTCTCCAGGCCTCCACCCAGCTGACAAGCTGTGACTTCCTGCTTCTGCGACTCTATGCCTCTTATTCTGTGACCCTGGACTCAGAGTTTTCCAAGGAGATCCTGCCCCAGACTTTTTAGTGGGGAGAGTAGAACGGCTGCTGGGCCGTCAGGGGTCAGGGCGAGAAATAAAGCCTCCAGGGGGAAACAAGTTCCCGCCAGGACTGCAGCACGACATCACAGCGACTTTGCCAACATGCAGCGGAGTGGGCGGTAGGGACCAGGCTGCCAGGTCCCTCCAGGCTCTCAGCTCCGTTATGAATCTGTGACTCTGCTGAGCTGGGACTATCTCTTGGAAAATCATTTTAATAACTGAGCGGAAATGGAATTAAGGATACGGCTGCCAGCTGGCCAGGGCTGGGTGACGCTCACCCAGCGGGGTGTTAATTCAGCTTTGCTAATGTTGCCTATTGATTATCTCTGATTAGATCCCCTTCAAGCATCACTCCTACCGTGTTCCCAACGAGTGGGCCTTCGGAGAGGTGGGCTTCTGCAGAAGGGGAGGGGACCAGAGGGGGAAGTAGGGCTGGGCCGGCGTCGGGGATCAGGGGAGGCCTGGGGGAGATGACCAGTAGATGCGATCACATCTAAACAGTGACCTGGCCCCGGACTTAAGGTCCTGGGTTGGATGAGTCCCAGCCATGCTCTGGAGGAGTTCCTCATGCTTCCACAGAGAGAAAGTGGTCCACAGAGGGTGTCACAGAAGAGACTTGTAAGCTCCAAAGTGCCAGGTACTTGTGGGCTTTCTGTTATTCTCTTCCAGTCCACAGACCACAGCTAGGTTTGTTTACTCACGATGGTGGCGGGAACTACGGCCTGGGGAATTCCAAGCAGTGGCTGATACACAGTTTAATTCTTCTGGCTTGAGGTCTGCAGTGTGTAATCCCTAAGCCCCAACTTCATTCTGAGAAATCCCCTTTGCTAAGGCTCTCTGGATTTAGTTGGAGAAATGTCAAGTAAAAATTCAAATTAAGTTGGAGATTTAATGACTTCAAGTACAGGGCGGGGACGTACTGGGGAGCCTGGACGCACATGGACCCTGGGAAGGCCAAGGCGGACAGCACGGTGGCTGGTGGACACGTGTGGACCCCGGCGAGAGCTGAGCTTGGTTCGTTCTGAGGTTTTCCTTCCTCCCCTCTCCTCACCACACCTGGCCTCCCTCACTGTTGTGTTCCGGGACCAGGGTGACAGATGCTAACTTGTCTTCCGGCCTCCAGTCCTGTCCTCATCCTTCCACTCCACCCTCTTCAAGCACGATGGCAAATCTGAGCGCCGCTCCCCTGCCGAAACCCTCCAGTGGCTCCTTGTCACCGGCGGGTGATATTTAAAACCCCCTTGAAGGCTCAGGGAGGCTCTTGAGCTCCGGCCTCTTCTGCTTACGTCCCCCGCCCCAGAGCCCTCCTCCCTCGCTCTGCTCCAGCCCATGGGACTTGCACCAGCCCTGCTGGACCCCAAACCGCTGCCTCTTCCTGACAGCCGGGCTGCTCCCCTCCCACCTTCCCCTTATCCTTCAGTCCTCAGACCCTGATTAAATCCTGTGTTAAAACCCGGCTGCCTCTACCCATCCTCCCCCTGCAAACCCAGGGGCAACTTCGCCCTGCTCACCTCTCCCCTCCACCAGCATCTGCACAGAGTCTGTCACTTCCAGCCCTCTCTTTGCTAGTAGCTCCTTCACTGGCTCTGAGCCCCTGGGTAGCGTATTGCTTGGCAGGATGGCATGTATGCAAAGTTTCATGGAAAGTAGTTTAAGCTATTGTCAACTGAAAAAAAAAAAAAAAGCACAACCTAAAAGTTGAGAATTATGTTTTATTCGGCAGACTTACTGAGGACTGAAGCCTGGGAGACAGCCTCTCAGATGGCTCTGAGGGACCACTCCAAAGAGGTAGGGGAGAAGCTAGGATATATAAGAATTTTTGCAAAACAAACCCCCAAACCAGGAACTGGAACATCAAAAGATTACTGCTAACTCAAAAAAAGAGCAGAAAAAACAAAACCAGACATCTCAAGTTCATGAATTTAGTGCTTTTCTATGTAAGGGAAGACGCAAGAGTCTGGGCTCATAGAAGTCATTTCTTTGACATGCAAGTTAATTATCTAAGGCCAGTGTCCTGTTTTCCTCCGTCCTGAGATCCCCTCAGTTGGGCTGCAGTGGCTGATAGCTTTATGGCCGCCACATCCTTTGTTCACTGAGATGGCAGGTGACATTCTTTGTAGACACCATCATGGTAGTGAGACAGGCTGGGACCTGGGACCCTTTGCTGGGACCTTGTACCCTTTGCTGCAATGCTTGCACCTGGACATATCTCTCCTTAAGCAACAAAATACAAAGATACTGTACGGGACTAAAAATAACCAGTGCATGCTCGGTTGGGGCAAATTCTGGACCAAAAGATACAAAGAGACCAAAAAACCCGCCACTTTTGAAGAGTCTGGAGCAAAAGCAGGGCACTGCGCATGCCCCCTGCACACAGCACCACCTAAGGAGTGGGCGAAACACCTAAGCCAGCCCTCTGGCCTGACCCCTGGACACACCCCTACCCTCATCCCATATGGGAAACAGGCTTGCCCCCCATCGGGGACACAGCAAGCAAGGGAACCTGCCGTTTGTTCTCACTCCCCCCTGCTTCAGCAGGGGCCCCAATAAAGCCTTGCCTGAACTTCCTGTCTGGCCTCTGGTCAATTTCGATTGATTAAGGAGGCCAAGGACCCTGGTCGGTAATAGTCGGACGATTGGGAAGGGAGTCAGGGATGAAATTGGAATAGGTGGAGTGTGTGGATTCGTGCGTTTGTGTGTGTGTGCACGCGCGCTCGCGTATGTGCTATAGACCAACAGACACAGGATGATGGGGTGCAGCACCTGAGCCCCAACTGTCCCCCTGAGTGTAGGGATCACCTACACTGACCGCTGTCCAGGCCTGGTAATGAGAGGGTCTGCCATACTGGGGAGGTCTCAGAACCCTGTTAGGCCATCTGCTTCGCTCATGACCAGCTGTGTGGACAGAGGCAAACCTTTGAAATGCCCTTAGGGAATCCAGACAGAGGGAAGATTGTGGGTGGAGACAGAGGCGAGAGAGCAGATCTGAGGAGGAGTTCATACACAGGTGGGTTTTCCACTTTCTACTACTCCATGCCATTGTTAATATTGGTAATAGTAAACAATTTTTAAAAGGTCTTTTAACTTCTAATTAAATAAGAATTTCTTGTGGGGGGAGTCCAATGATACAAGGATTGGTATTATTTTTTTTCTTAGTACTTACCAACCAAGTGAGTTGAAAGAAATAATCCACCAATGTATTATCAGTAAAATAACAAAATTAAAGGAACACTTTCAACACTAAACACACACCAAATAATACCCCTCCCCAAAGAAGCACAATATTATTATCTTTTAAAAAAATTATTTTAAAATTACTTTTTAAAATAACAAAATAAATAAAACAAGTAAAAGGAGAATAAACAAACAAAAAAATAGTAAAAATAAAGAAAAACTCCCCAGGAGATTCAACGGGCATCCAAAGCTGAGAACCTCAAGTTGGAAGCCTCGCCTTCCTCGTGCAACTGGGGTGGAGCGGTGGGGGGGTCGTTTCTGGGAAAGCAGCTCTCCAGATTCTACCACTGTAATCTCTGCAATCCTGGCCGCCTACCTGTAGGTGGAGGACATGCTGCCGGGTCTGCTCATGAAGACTCAAAGCGGTGATGCTCAGAGAGTAGAGGGAATAGGGCTTAAATTACAGCAGGAGAAAATTGGGTTAGATCAACCGAAGTGGGCCGAGGCGCCAGAATGTCTGGGCACAGACTGTGACGCCTGCGGTGACAGCAGCCTGGGAGGTGCTCACAGGTGGCGTAGCGGGAGCTGCGGGGCTCTGGAGAGAGCAAACAGCCTTCCTGGAAAACAGAACGCGGAGATCTGGGAAGGCTGGCCGTGACCGCCAGGTAAGTGGGCTACAGTCTCCTCATCTGGGACAGGAGGGGGCTTGGTGAGCCCAGCTCTGGGGTCAGCCTGGCACTGCATTTGCACACAACGGCCAATGCAGATGACCCCCTGGCCAGGCAGGGATTGAGCTGGGAGTGAGGGCGCCCCGCATGCCCGTGGGGTGGTCTCCCTTGTCTCCTATGAGCTGAGGAGGGAACCCAGACCCCAGGGGCGCCCAGCCACCGCTCAGGCTGCAGACTTCCATGCCATTGAGAGAAGGGGAGGGGTGGGGAGGGGGAAAATGGGCCTCATGAATGAAAACTGCTCTGGGAGGGCGCAGGAGACGGGGAGGAGGGAAAGAGGGCGGGGCTAGCACAGAGGGAGGAAGACGCAGCCTCATCTGCTTGTTTGTGTTTCTTATATTCAAGATGCTGACTTCTAGCATATTTTTAAATCCATCAGACATGAAAGGCTGACTTAAATAGATCTGCAGTATGAAGCTGGTAATTTCGCTTGCCACGGTGGAGGAGCTGGCAGGACGCTGGCGAGGATCCAGCCCCTCTCCCTGCGCCAGGGAAGCTGTAGGAGCACGGCTGGCTCTCTGTGGTGCTTTTAGGCAGGTGCTTTCCCTGCTGACTGGGGGAGGGCAACACAGGCTGCGGGGGAGGGGAGGGGGTAGTGGGAAACTGAACTCGAGATGTGAACTGGCCCAACATTCTCCTGGGCCAGGGGAGCCTCCTGGTTTAACCCATCCTGACCCCCTGTCACATACTTATACTACATACTCTCACTTCGACCTCAGCTCAGAAGAATCCTAGACTCTTGGGGTCAGTGGGCTGGAGGTGAGGGCCTGGCAGCTCATGGTATGTAATTTCTCACCTGCATTCCTTAAAGCAGAACCTCAACATCTGCTTGAATGCCTCTAGTGTCGGAGAGCTCGGTACCTCACGAGGCAGCCTGCTCCTTTGCTAGACGGCAGTCACTGGGTAAACTTCCCTGGGATGACGCGAAAGCCCCGTCCTCTGCGTTGATTAGTCCTAATCTTGTCCTCTGGGCATGATGCCAAAGTCAGCCCCTTACCCCTGAAGACAGTACTCAGCTCCCTCCCCCAGCCCAGTGCTTCTGTACCAGTGCCTAGTCTCCTTCCCATAAACTTACCCCATAAATCTCTGCAAAACCAAAATATTTCTGGGTGCTAAATTAACATGTTTCCTGTTGTAGGAATGCATATTTTCCAATGCAACAAAATTCCAGGAACGACAAAAGACTCTGTCATTCAATTTTGTTGTCATCCAATTTTGTTGTCATCCAGCCCACTCTGGCCCGTACTCTGGGGCCAGGCTATGC
This sequence comes from Lagenorhynchus albirostris, assembly GCF_949774975.1. Classification (NCBI taxonomy): domain Eukaryota; kingdom Metazoa; phylum Chordata; class Mammalia; order Artiodactyla; family Delphinidae; genus Lagenorhynchus; species Lagenorhynchus albirostris. Next base: position 100,372,803 of record NC_083105.1, on the reverse strand, counting down.
TTACCGTTGGCCTTCGGTGTATGGAGGTCCCCTCATCCCCAGGAGCTTGTCTCCAGGGAGAGGCGCCAAACTCCTAAAGAGACGGGTGTGCACAGGTGGGCAGGGGCAGCAAGGCCGGCAGAGTGGGCTGGGGGAGTTCACTCGGGGCCCTGCAGGGAGGGGAGCCTGGGGTCGTTGTCCCGGTGTTGTTTTTTTTCTTTGGCAGTACGCGGGCCTCTCACTGCTGTGGCCTCTCCCGTTGCGGAGCACAGGCTCCGGACGCGCAGGCTCAGCGGCCATGGCTCAGGGGCCCAGCCGCTCCGCGGCATGTGGGATCCTCCCAGACCGGGGCACGAACCCGTGTCCCCTGCGTTGGCAGGCGGACTCTCAACCACTGCGCCATCAGGGAAGCCCGTTTTTATGATGCGTCGATGTATAGTTGTGGGTTTCCAGGTGTTTCCTCCCCTCGGCGCCCTGAAGCTCAAGGGCTGTCAGCGAGCTGGTCTTCCTTTCCTGCTCCCTCATCTCCTGACACAGCCCAACACAAACACCGGGTGCTTTAGAGCCTCCGTGGTGGCACTGAAGAGGATCCGTCCTTCACTCATTCACGGAACACAAACGTTTGTGAAAGAGCTTGTTCAAAAAATGCATTGTGGGAAAATAGACACAGCATACAGTTACAATTTTAACCTTTTTTTGTTTTGTTTTGTTTTGTTTTTTTGCGGTACGCGGGCCTCTCACCGTTGTGGCCTCTCCCTGGAGCACAGGCTCCGGATGCGCAGGTCCAGCGGCCATGGCTCATGGGCCCAGCCGCTCCGCAGCATGTGGGATCTTCCCGGACCGGGGCACGAACCCGCGTCCCCCGCATCGGCAGGCGGACTCTCAACCACTGCGCCGCCAGGGAAGCCCTAATCATTTTTAAATGTACAATTCAGAGGCATTAAGTACATTCACAACAGCGTGTGCAGCCATCACTCACTGCCCTCCAAGGCCAGAACTTGGGCCTCATCACGAAGTGAAAGTGTTTCATGAACCAGGAGGGTAGAGACGGTTCGATTAGGAGTCTGGCAGCCGAAGTCTTGTATCTGCCCATCCACCCTCCCGGTGTCTGTTACGTGCCAGGCCCTAGGAAATACAGAAGTGAACGAGACCTGAACCCTGCCGGGGGGAGCCTGGAGCCTGGAGGCCGGGCCCCCGTCCACCTTCAACGCAGAGGGGGGAGGTACAGAGCGTTCTTAGACCAAGTGTCTAGCTTGGAGGAATGCAGGTTTTCCTGGTTTTATTAGCCTGGAGGAATGCAGGTTTTCCTGGTTTTATTAGCCTGGAGGAATGCAGGTTTTCCTGGTTTTATTAGCCTGGAGGAATGCAGGTTTTCCTGGTTTTATTAGCCTGGAGGAATGCAGGTTTTCCTGGTTTTATTAGCCTGGAGGAATGCAGGTTTTCCTGGTTTTATTAGCCTGGAGGAATGCAGGTTTTCCTGGTTTTATTAGCCTAGGGAACCGGGAAATGCTCTTGCGTGAGACTCCAGCTGCCCCCAGTGCCAAGACTTGAAGGATTTTCTCTCGCCTATTGTGTTTTGCTCTGGTCTCTGCACAGGAGATAGATGTGATAGCTAGTTCGCCTAGAGATTTTCAGTTGACTAAGCCCTGTCCCCAGGGTTCTCATTTGACCTGCACACGCCTGGTGACGGTAGTCGGGCAGAGAGAACTCTTTTATAGCCTGGGAAGCTGGGGCTCAGAGCATCAGGCAGGTCCAGGTTCTGCCCAATGCCACACACTTGTATGTAGGTTCTCACTCTGCACAGGTCTTTAGGGGCTAGAGGAAGCCTTTGGGAGAGGCACCGCCTGGGTGAAGGTGGCTGGTTCCATACCAGGAAAGAAGAGGGCCGGGCAGGGAAGTATCTTTTAATGCTCAGAGGCACGGAGCCCAAGTCAGATTGAGCTGTCGAGCTGCCAGTGGGAGCCGCGGCGGCTGCAGGGTAATGAGACAGAGGCTTTGATGGGCCTCACACTGTCTGAAAGGCAATCAAACCGCAGCAGCTGGAATGATCCTCAGCGCTTTGTGTTAAAGCCGGAAGCAGCTCCTCATTGGAGCCAGCGGGCAAACCCCATGGGTCTACTAGGCCACAGGGGTCCAGGGGTCCAGCGGAGTGACCCACCAGGGGTGGGCCTTGCTCTCGACACACGATGCTCTGCTCTTAACTGGACCTTTAGGCAAACACTGCTGGCCAGACACTGTGCCCAAAATGAGGTGACAGAGGTGAATGTTCGTGCCCTCAGGGGAGCGGTCCGTGGACCCTGTGTATAGATAAACCCCACACCCAAACTTTACAGACCGGCCCGGCAACCCATGGACTGCATGTTGGATCACCCCAACCCTCTGCCCGTGACCTAGCTCTACACCTGCTCATTGAACCCCACTTCCACAGTCACATGATGCAAACTCATTCTTATGCCCCTTGAGCACCACGTTTCAATTCTTCTCTCTGAGTCAAAAAAGATTCCATCCCCTCTCTCCATGTTCTTTGGGCATTTTTGCTTAGGAGGGCAGTGTTTTTATGTGTAGTATGTATTTTTATAGGTCAGATGGGTGCAGTCATAATCATTGTGATAGCACAGGCCTCACTGGACCTAGGAGTCCTTATTTTGGGGGAGTGGAATCTCCCAGTGCTGTGACAAGGGCCTGTAATGACCACTTCTGGATCAGAGCCCGAGCCCTGATAAAGCCGCAGCCCTTGGAGGGGATCAGTCCCTGGACCTGACCCAGTCCTGCCCAAGGATGATAAATGGCCCAGCCTCACGAGCACTCCTCAGGCTCCACACTGACCTCAGGTCCTCTGCCACGCACCGTTCGGGTCCTTCCTAAACAGGGCACTTCGATTATGTGCCCTATTTGTGTGAAAGGTAGAGTTACAGTGTTCTTTGTTACTGCTGCTGCTAATTAGCATGTCTATTAATAGAAACATTCATAGTTAGGAAGTGGGGAGGTTTAGAAAGCTCCCTATCCTGCCAACCATCACCATCCTCACCCCACCAACACACACCCCAGGATAAGGAGGGAGGGAATAACTAACGAGTACGGATTTTGACTGAATTGGTTGGAATTTGTAGAGCCGCTTTCTGTTCCCCAGAATGACAGGAGGAGAAATAGCAGGAAACCTAGGGCCAGTCAGCAACAGGACAGCTGAGTCATGGTTTTTGTATGCTTATATACTGTGATTTCATTATTTTGAAGTAATTAAACTGCTTTTTAAATAAGCTTCTGATTTGCAGTCTTCCCACACCTATCCCTTGTGAGTGAAGCTTTGTGGAATGTCTGGATTCCTGGCAGGAGGGAAACACTGCGTGAGGATTTCTGGCCTCCCTTCACTTCCCCAGGGAACTGGACACCTCCTTGAGCGGCTCATCTCCAGCAGGGCAGCCAAAGGCTCAAGGTGGAGGGGAGGGTTTCTCAGATCTAAACAACTTCTGATTTTAAGGTCCCTCCTCCAATCTAGAAGAGAAGAAAGACTTTGAGGGGGGAGGTTTGGGATGGGGCTAAGGAAGGAGACCAGAGTCCTGGCTACATTGTGTGAAGTGGGAGAAAGAAAGCAGCGATGGCAAGCAGAGCTTCATTTGTGCACAGGGCAGAGGGCTACCAGTGTGAGGCCTTTGAAATTTTAAATCCAGCTATTTAAAATATGTTCAAAGACCTAAAGGAAACCATGTCTAAATAACTAAAGGAAAGTGTGAGAACAATGTCTCACCAAGTAGAGAATATCAATAAAGAGACAGAAATTATCAAAAAGAATCAAACAGAAATTGTGGAGTTGATAAGTACAATAATAAAATTCACTAGAAGTACAATGAAAAATTCACTAGAGGGTCCGAACAGCATATCTGAGTGGGCAGAAGAAAGAATTAGTGAGCTTGAAGATAAGGCAATTGAGATTATCCAGTCTGAGGAACACAAATAAAAAATAAAGAAAGAAAAATGAACAGAGCCTCAGAAACCTGTGGGACACCATCAAGCATGCCAACATATGCACAATCAGGTTCTATAAGGAAGGGAAAGGGAGAGAGAAACAAAAATAATATTTAAAGAAATAATAACCAACCCCCCCCAAATTTGATGAAAGCCATTAATTTATGCACCCAAGAAGCTCAGTGAACTGCAAGTAGGATAAACTCAAAGGGATCTATTGTTAGACACATAAAAATCAAACCACTGGATGACAAAGACAAAGAACTTTGAAAGCAGCAAGAAAGAAGCAACTCATCGCATACAGAGGATCCTCAATAAGATGAACAGATGATTTCTCATTAGAAACCATGGAGGCCAGAAACAGTGGGATGGTAAAGTCAAAGTACTGACCGGGGCGGGGAAGAAACCCTGTCAGTCAAAAGTTCTATATCTGGTAAAACTATTTTCAAAACTAAAGGATAAATTAAGACATTTCCAGATAAACAAAATTGAGAGCGTTTGTCTCTAGCAGACCTGCCCTACAAGAAATACTACTGAAATAAAAGGACACTAAATAGCAACTTCAGTCAACATGAAAAAATAAAGAGCACTGGTAAAATTACATAAATAAATTAAGATGCTATAAATGTATTTTTTATTTGTAACTCCTTTCTACTGACTTAAAAGACAACTGCATAAAGCAATAAATACAAATCTATGTTGATGGGCATAAAATGTATAAAGATGTAATTTACAATAATAACAGGGAGGGGGGAATGGAAACTATACAGGAACAAATTTTTTATACTATTGGAAGTAAGTCATTATTAATCCAAACTGTTGTAAATTGAGATATTAATGGTGACCCCCAGGGCAACCACCAAGAAAACAAATAAATTACACATAGTAAATAAAATTACAAGAGAATTACAGTTGTACAGTAGAAAATAACTAATACAAACAACAAAAGAAGGCAGTAGTGGAGGAATAGAGGAACAAAAAGGACATATGAAATACAGAAAAGAAATAGCAAAGTGGCTGACACAAATCATACTTTACCCATCACATTAAATATAAACAGATTAAACTTTCCAATTAAAAAGCAGAAACTGGAAGAAAAGATTTAAAAACGTGATCCAGCTACATGCTGTCTACAAGAGAACCACTTTAGATTCAAAGGCACAAATAGGTTGAAGGTAAAAGGGTAGAGAAGATATATCATGCGGAAGATGTATCAACCAAAAGAGCTGGAGTGGCTGTACTAACATCAGACAAAATAGACTTTAAGGCAAAAATTGTGACTAAAGACAAAGAAGCACATTTTATGATGATAAAGGGTCAATTCCTCAAGAAGAGATACAATTATAAACATACAAGTGAGTGAAGTAAGTCAGACAGAGAAAGACAAATATCATATAATATCGCTTATATGTGGATTCTGAAAAAAAGAGTACCAATGAACTTACTTACAAAACAGAAATAGAGTTACAGATGTAGAACACAAACTTATGGTTACCAAGGAGTCACAGATGTAGAAAACAAACTTATGGTTACCAAGGGAGGGATAAATCAGGAGACTGGGATTGACATATACACACTACTATATATAAAATAGATAACTACTAAGGACCTACTGTAGAGCACAAGGAACTCACTTAATACTCTGTAAAGACCTATATGGGAAAATAACCTTAAAAAGAGTGGATATATGTATAGGTATAACTGATTCACTTTACTGTATAACAGAAACTAACACAACATTCTAAATCAACTATATACTCCAATAAACATTTTTTTAAAATATATAAGAACTTAGAAACAGAGCCCCAAAGTACATGAAGCAAACTGAGATCTTTAAGAGGATACAGGAGAAGCAGCTCTGTCTTAAATACTTGACCCCCATGACTCATTAGGGTGCTTAATAGTCTAGCACTAAGGATTTACTCCTTTGAGTTAAAGTTTTCTCTCCTTTAAAGTTCTTTGTTAGAGTATCAATATGGCCCTGAACACCACTGGCATTAACACCTTAGCTGAAATTGGTTTAAGACCCTTTGGAGCAGTAACCACTCATGACAGAGACAAAGGGTTGAGCCATTTATGATGGAGGATGCAGACGCCGCCTGTGGGCCTGGGGGAGAGAAGGGGGGAGGGGACTCCAAGATTGGGCAGAGGTATGAACACTGGGGAAAGAGTACAGGGCGGGGAGAGTGGGAGAAAGTCGGGGTATCACAGAGGAACAGAAAAGACCCCAGAGGGGCTGTGAGGGGAAATAAGTGCGGGACAAGGAGCAAAGCGACAGGGCTGTCGGTGTGGTGATGGAGCTCGTGGGGGCCACTCAGGGTGAAGGCAGCAGCAGGCCCGGGAGAAGCCCAAGGAATCAGAATCGGGGAGCGAGCATGGGTCATCCCTGCGTAAGCACCGGGAACGGGCTGAGTCCGGGAGAACCACGGCAGGGAGGGAGGGTGGTGGGACGTGGGCCCGACTGGAGAACCAGGAAACCCACAGGACAAAGACGGGCAGGGCCAAGAGGCAGCGCTGGACACAAGCTCAGAAGCTGGGGGAATGGGCTGGACAAGCAGGCGCACAAACGAGGTGGTGTCCGTGCAGTTCCCAGTTACGGGAGGACGCTTAGTGTTAGCTGCTGCTCAACCTGAAACTGAGGCAAGGCAAGGGGTCTGGGCAGAAACTCGACCTTGACCATGACCACAGCCCCTCCTTGTCAGCACCTATGTGTCCTGGGCACTTCACACGCACTGCCTCCCGTGATCCCTAAACATCCCTGTGAGGTAGACATGGAAACCTCCCGTCTACAGACAGACAGGAAACCTGCTTAAGGGACTTGCTCAGGGTCATGCCAGCAGCAAGGGGGTGGAGCTAGGAGGCTTTTCTGACACACTGTGCTAGGCTCTGGGCCGGGCTGGCGGCCACTGGGGTTGCTTCAAAGGAATGGGGAGGGAAGGGGCAGCTGAGACCCAGGGACACAGAACGTCTGAGTCTCTCTGAGGTCCCTCTCTGCCATTTTTTTTTCAAGTGGGGTTGGAGAAGGAAGCAGCAGAGGCCTGATGACCCTTCCTGCCCCTCTTTCTGCCTGGATCTTTGCGGGTTCGTGGGGATTTACCGAACATGCCGGAAGGCCAGGCACTAGGGCCAGCCCACCCTGCTCGAAACCCAAGCCAGGGACTACTGTCTGGGTACACAGGCACCTGTGGGCTCAGGGAGCCCCAGCTACCGCCTGCTGGCCCCATGAGTCCCGTTGACAGCTCTGTTTTTTGTCAGAAGTGGGAGAGCTTGTTCACTTTCTCCACGCTGTCCCCTCTCTTCTACCTGCCCTCCACATGCACACACACAGACATTGGAGAGCCACTTCTGGGTGACCCATCCCACTAGCGAGACCATCAGCAGTGCCCTCTCTTAGGGAAAGGAGCTGCCTGTGGGTCCCTGCACACCTGGACTGGGGGCCAGCATAAGTTAGACACAAGCCCTCTGAACAGGAAGAACCTGAAGCGTGAAACAGCCCACCCCTTATTTTACTGATGCGACGGGGGCCCGGGAGGGAGCAGGCTTGCCCAAGGTCCTGGGCACCTCCTGGTGCCCAGTGCTGGCTTTGTCCCCCACCTCTGTGGGCTCCCAGGGGCCTGCAAAGGCTGGACGAGAGAGAAAGTCTGCACGCGGCGGCTGCCGCTTGCTTGTGGTCCATGGGCTCTGACCCTGAGGCTGGTTTGGGAAAGAGGCCACAGGAATACCCTTGGGAGCTCTGGCCAGTGGCTTTCCCTCCCGCCCCGCGGTCGGGCTGGCTGTGTGCAGGTGTCTTGAATCACCTTCTTGGAGGCCCGTGGATACTCTCTGCTCCCTTCCTTCCTGCATGCCCCACCGCACATGGACATCACCCGATTTCCTACGGGGGGCCTGGGTCTAGCCCTAGAATGGTCATAGGCAGTGATGTTTATGATCATTGCATTCAAACCCCCAGCCAGGGCAAGAGTGCCCTTGCCAACCCCCTGGACACCAGCCAGGGACGCTGGAGCGCTGCCAGGGGTTGGGACCTCACCACCTAGCGGACGGGCCCATACACGGGCCCAGATCAGTCCCCTCCATCCAAGTGCCCTGTGCCGGGGCCCTCACAGGGGTGCCAAGGCCGACAGCTACCCTCTGTTCACGCTCAGACCCCAGCAAAGTGTCAACATCACAGCCACACTTTAAAAAGAAAATAGAGCCTTCTAGAAAAAAGTAACATAAAGTGAAATCAGTAACTGCGGACCTGGTGTTGGGCCTCCCTGCTCGCCTGTCAATCTACCCTGTTAATTCATCATGTACAAATTTTGAAGAGCTATCTTGAGAAACATCTAGAAAATGGCTCTTACATAGCTATATACCCTTATTTATACCCTCAGACATGGCCTCTCTGTTCAGCAACAGATGGCTTTGTTGCCCTGGTTTTCTTTTCGTCTCCTAGTCAAAGTCAAGCAGTTAGAAGCCCACTCGCTGACCCCAGGCGCACATTTATCACCCACGCTCCAGCTTGGCGTCAGGGGTCTGGGTGGGCGGCGGGGAGCAAAGGCTGTGGTTCTTGGAAGGCGCGGCTCCAGAGAACCCAGGGGACAAACACTGGAGGCGTGGTGGCTGCTGAGAGAGGAGGGGCCCGGGAGCTTGGGAAGGAGCAGGACCAGCGCGGGGAGAGGCTGGGACAGGATGCAGGTGCCCCAGTGCGCTCTTCTCAACACCCGCGGGCATCTCGACGTCCACGAAGCACCTGCCAAGGGTATCCCACTGCCATCCAGAGAACAGGCTCCGAGGCCAGACCGGCTGCCCCAGTGCTGTGGCTTTGGCCTACAGGAAGCAGCAAGTCTGCCTTGCTTAGTTGCCATGGCAACCTCAGTGCCGAGGCTCCTAAGGGCAGGGGGGCGAGAAGGGAGGTGGGAAAGGCACGTGGTGGCTTCTCTGGAAAAGCCCATCTGTTGTCTCCCCAGGAAACCAAGCTGGGGGGAGAAACAAGAAAGGAATAGGCAACTGGGTCTAGACAGAGAAGGGGGAGAAAGACCCCAAGAGGCTGCAAGAGCAGCTTTCCTGACGGGATGTGTTTTCCTTCCTTTGGGGTGGGGGACATCGCTGAGAAGGATAAAGGTCTGGGTGGGCCCTGGTGAGGGCATCTGTGCAGGAGGCAGGTAGGCCCTGTGGCCTCAGGCCTGGGTGGGAGTCCCAGGGGACCTGTATCAGCCGCAGCAGGCTTTCTTCTTGGCGGGGCGGTCAATCTGGATGGTGTCCTCCCTCACTGTGTCTTCTTGTTCCTTGAGGATCCTGGGAGAGGGGAAGGTAGAGTGTCAGCAGCAGAGAAGCTGCTAGGCACCTCAGGTTACAGGGTCATGAGGAGGGACCCACCCTCCCCAGAGCATCAGAGAGTCCTCCAAGTCTCCCCCGGCGAGCACAGGTGCACGACTATAATTTGTAAAGCCAGAGTGTAGTCAATATGCGTCCTTCATAACACCTCCTCCAGGAAGTCTCCCCTGATGCTCTGATAGCATGTGGATCCTTTCTCCATTATAGCCCCATCACTGGGTGTAATGCCCTGCTTCTGTGCTGGCTCCCTCAGCAGAGGGTGAGGCTGATGGCAGAGACTGTATCTTTTGTCTCTGCAGCCTATCACAGTACCCAGCACACAGCAGAGGCTCAGAAATTATATTTATTGGTTATTAACTTTATGGTGGGGCTTCCCGCATGAGCACAGCTCCAGATTAACTATAAGAGGTGAAGGATTAAAAATAGCATTAAGTATCTTATCCCTGCTTTATACCTTCCAAGAGCTTTCACCTGAAGCATGTCTTCTGATTTTCACAACCCTTGAGTGGGCAATACCCTTGAGTGGGAAAATACGATGGATGTTCCTATGCTGGGGGCAAAGCTCAGAAAGGCAGGGTGACTTGCCCCGGGAATCAGTGGCAGAGAAAACCCTAGAATTTTCCCCATAGCTCCCTACGTCTTCCATAACCCCAGCGCCTCTCCAGTGCATTGAAGAAGTTGTCCTGAGCTCTTAGTTACTCAAATAAAAATATTTTTTAGATGCTCCAAGGTGAAGGCTGAGCGTAAAATGAGCGCTAGTCAGTATTTGCCGGCTGGATGGATGGACAGATGGATGGAGGGAGGGATGGATAGATGGATGGAGGGGTGGATGGAGGGAGGGGTGGACAGATGGATGGGGGGAGGGATGGAGGGAGGGATGGATAGATGGAGGGAGGGGTGGATGGATGCCTAGATGGATGAACGAGTGAATTGCCCAAGGATTGAGATGGGGCTTGTGTGGTTCTGTTTCTTTACCCTCAGTGTAGGCAGAGTGGGGCCGATCTTTTGAGTGCTGTCCTCTCGGGTGCCTCTGTGTCCCCCACCGCAGCCCCTCTCCTTGGGTTCCCCTCCCCCTCCCCCAGGAGCCCACGGTATAACCCAGCTGGCTGCCAACTAATCCCTGCTAAAATAGTAGCCAGCATCCAGGGGCCTCTGATCTGACCCTTCCCAGGAGGATTTGCATTTCAATAGAGGATCGCTGGGAAGAAGGCAGGCTTTACGGCTCAGAAGACTGCAGTTGGGGGGCGGGCGGGGTGACAGGCAACGAGGCTTTCTCTTTGTCACTGTGTTTCGGGGGGCTGTCCCTCACCCCTGGGGTCCCACACAAAGGCCTAGGCCTCCAGCCGCTCTACCCAGATGGCTCAGATGGACAGAGGGACCGGCTGAGTGGTGTCCCTTTACCTGGCCAGATGGAGCACGGACTCTTGGGTGTTGTGACCGGAATAGGCACTGCATTCGTAGAAGATCAGGTTGTGCTCCTGGAATCAGAGAACAGAGGGCATGAAGGAGAATATGGGGGGGGGGGCTGGAGGGAGCCATGGGGGGCATGGGAGAATGCCCCTCTGCACTTACCACACCCTCACTTCCTTGTGTCGTCCCCTCCCCACTCTGTACCAGGTTGATTTCTGTCCCTCCTGCTCCCTGACTGATGCAGGCTCTGGAACTATCTCTCAGGGGAGCCGTAACAACTATAAAACAATAGGACCTACACTGCTGCCTTCGTGTTTTACACTTTCTGGAATTGCTGTCCGGGATGTACGGGCTCCTTTCTTTTCACACCAGCCTGTGATGCAGGCCGAGACACAGAGGCCAGGGTGGGCAACATCCGTCCCACTTTACAGGCAGGGAAACTGAGGCTCAGGAGGGTACGAATGGCGGGTGGGCCTGTTTGGGTTACAGTGGGGCTCCCAGCAGCCTGCTTTCCCCAGGACACGGGCACAGTTAATTCATACACCAGTTAATTAATACGCCGCTGCCCGCGCCATCCGCACTGGCTCCACAGGACAATTGTCCAACACTTTGCTAGGCAGAAGCTGGACTGTGAGAGTGGAGGTGGGGGTGTCGTGGCCAAGGCCCATCTTATTCCACTTGTCACTCCCATTAATAGGTTTCCTGCTTCCTTAATGACAATGCTAATGGCATCTGGCATGAGCCCTGGAGGCTGACGCCCTGGGGGGACGGGTAGCCGAGTGCAGACACTTCTGTGGTTGCAGATCAGGAGGCCCCGCGAACGCTGGCCCAGCTCCATCCTCTGCCTTCACCTGGTCTGGTCCCTGCACGCCTCGGTTGGGCCCTGACTCCCCTTCCATCTGTGGAAGGTTTAAGGCTCTGTGTGGGTGCGGGCAGCACGCAGGACCTAGAACTGGGAGATGTGATTTGCCTTCCAGCTTCGAGTCCTGACCCCACCCCTGGGGCCGGGTGAGAATTTGAATAAATCACTTAACTTCTCGGAGCCACAGGGTTTTTTTCCACTAGAAAGGAAGAGAGAAAGAGAGAAAGACAGAAAGACAGAAAAAGAAAGAAAGAAAGAAAAGAAAAGAAAATGGGATGACAAACTAAAAACACAGGTCTGCACTTCCTTAATCAAAAACCTTGGATCCAGATGCATTTTGGAATCCAGAATTTTTGAGTTTTAGAAAGTGAATACTTGTCTATAATACATATTATATAATAGCCTCTGTGGATCTGGGATAGAAGGCTATAATCAAATATATTAATAATTCTTCAGTGAAATATTTGAATATTTATTCAAAGTGAGGTAAACAAAACCCATAAATAGCCTCACATCGGTTCCGGTCAGGATTTTTCTGCCAAACGCAATGCAAAAACCTCTGTGCTCAGAGCTCCTTGGACTGGGAATTGTGGATGCAGCCCATGGACATGCAGCTGTGGGACTCTCTTCTTCCTTTCTCCCTTGAGTTTCACCACCTGTGCCTGCTTTCCTAGCCTCTGAGGTCCTGAGTCCCTGTCTGGAGCAAAGCACATGGAGAATTATGGAATCCTGGGGCTGGGAAGCCCTATCTCCCCAGACACACAGTTCCCCAAAAACCACTCTGAAGCAGTAGGGGAAGCAAGGAGCGAGCATGGCTTTTGTTGCTGCCTGATTGCCATCACGCCGCGACAGTTCCCTGCTTGGGCAAGAGGGTCGATGCTCATTTTAATGGCTGGCTTTGCAGTGCCCGCCCTGAATTTATCTGGAGTTTGCAGCTTGGACGCTCAGTCTCGGTAGGAAGGATGGATGCTCTAACAGAGCTGCCCAAGGAAGAGCACGCTGCCCGACAGGCAGTGAGTGTTTCATCCCTGAAGGCAACCAAGTAGGGAAACACAGATGATGGGATTCAAGGATCAGCTGGGGGACTGAAATAAGTAACCTCCTACTATCTGAGGATTCATAGTTCTGAGTTCCAAGGAAGAGAATCTGGGAAATTCCCCACACCTGAGTCAAGTTCTCTGCGGAAACTTCCACGTGCGGCAGCTGGACCAGCCCCACGATGCCAGGACACCACCCAGCCCGCCTGCTGACTTCACAGGGGGCTCCCAGAGAAGGTTCCCACTCCGGCTCTGGGGTGCATGCCTGACTCCCCTCGGGGTCCCTCCCTGTCCAGAGAGACGGGGATGCGCGCCCCTCACCTTGGCCAGCTGCTCTCCTCTGGGGTGCATGCCCGACTCCCCTCGGGGTCCCTCCCTGTCCAGAGAGACGGGGATGCGCGCCCCTCACCTTGGCCAGCTGCTCTCCCAGGCCCCGCGGCACTTCCCGCTCCTTCTCGTTGTCAACTTTGTTGCCCAGCAGAAGAACGGGAATGCGGTCTCCCACAGCTTCCTGCGGAACAGATAATCCCCCAACTGAGAGAAGCATCCTTAAGGAGAACCGGGAAGGGCAGGTGGAAACATGGCTGCAAAGACACAAGCTAGCTTGCGAACCCACTGCCTGCCACGAAGGCTGGTGGTAGCAGTCACCCCAAAGCACAGAGGGGACCACCATCTCCCAGAGCCCCAGTTTGCCGGGCTTCTGCAAGGTGCTCAAGGCTGCCGCTGGGTGCCTCCCAGCCCTCTCAGTGCAGGGACCCCCCCTTTGCCCCGCTCCCCGTGACCTGGCACTGGGAGCAGGCTAGGGCACAGCTGGTACAATAGGCGTCCGTACGGAGCCCCCGAGGGCGTCCCCAGGTGATCAGACTTGATCGATGTGACCAGAGTGAACAAGGAGTTGCTCAAGGGGCTTTTGAGGAGGCCCAGGGGCTGCACGGTCAGCAGTGTACCTCTGGCGGCCTTGAACTGGGCACGTAGCTCCCCGAGGGCTGGGTCCACATCCGAGTCACGGTCTTGGGTCCACAGCACGTGATCCGTGACTGTCATGTGCCTCCCTGGAGGTCACCCCATGGGGACCCCTGTCCTGGGTGCCCTGGCTCTGAAGGAGCCCTGATCTGCAAGAACGGGAGCCACAGCAGTCGCACTTCATGGGCCAGAAGGACAGGTTTATTCCAGGGCTCAACCCTACTTACTCCTCCAGGGGCTGTCCTGTGTCATATCAGCCAGGGGCCTGCACCCCAGGGTGTCTGCACCCAGGGCCCCTGAACCCTAGGGTCTTTGCACCCCAAGGTCCCTGCACCCCAGGGTCCGTGCATCCCAGGGTCCCTACACCCCAGAGTCCCTATATCCCAGGGTCCCTACACACCAGGGTCCCTACATCCCAGGGTCCCTACATCCCAGGGTCCCTACACACCAGGGTCCCTGCACCCCAGGGTCTTTGCACCCCAAGGGCCCAGGACGCATAGCTACTGAGTGAGTCAATATGGTATTGTTCACATTTACGCAGGTTATTTTTGCTTTGTGAGATATTTAATTAGGGGCTTTTAATCATAATTTGGTAATAAATAGTTATTCACTGCAGCTCTGTTTCACTAAGTAGAGAAGGCCGTGGGACACCAGAAGCCTGCCGGTGGCTACTTTCGCCAACAGTTCGTCTACTTTACCCTAGACCCCATCAAATAAATGTCCATGGTCCATCTGACAGGTCCCCTGTTTTGGGTTTAAATAGCATCACATTCGAAATGAAGCGTCCGTGGTTCCTCAATCTACACATTCATTTTTTTTTATTTTATTTTTTTGCGGTACGCGGGCCTCTCACTGCCGTGGCCTCTCCCGTTGCGGAGCACAGTCTCCAGACGCGCAGGCTCAGCGGCCATGGCTCACGGGCCCAGTCGCTCCGCGGCATGTGGGATCTTCCCGGACTGGGGCACGAACCCGCGTCCCCTGCATCGGCAGGCGGACTCTCAACCACTGCGCCACCAGGGAAGCCCTACACATTCATTTTTATTGTAGTTCAGTAGTGAAAAGCCTCTCACGTATTAAATGAGAACGTTAAAGCTCAGAGAATCCAGGAGCACCCAGCGAAGTCAGCGCTCTGAGCACCCACCCTTTAGTGCACGGGGCCACCTTTCTCTAATCCTTCGCTCTGAACTACTATTTCCAATGACCTCTCTGCTATTTAGTGTCTCATTAACCGGAACTCTCTAAAGGCAGTATTTCCACATATTCGTGTTGAGATGGTAATGAACATTCGTGACGATGACTCAGAGGCCCAAGATCTTACAGTGCCCCTCAGCAGTAGACTGACTTACGCACATGGTGGTGGATGTGTTGGGTAGACTTGGCCACATTCCAGTTATCTGCAAGTAAGAAACCCACTGATGGCTACGTGCGTGGACCATAAGGCTCCCTCTTAACCGGACTGCGGGTACTGGGAATACCCTGCTCCCCACCTGTGCTGTGCCGCAGAAACTTGCGTGAAGAGTTTTTCACAGAAAAGGAAGAAAAGGGGAAGAATCAGGAATGTGGGCCAGAAGACTTGCTATTTGCAGCACACGCGCGCGCGAGATATTTGTAGATTGATGTGTGAGGAATGACTAAGGCTGGTGGGATTTCTTGACATGGAAATGCTCTGAAAATAAGAGCATCAGACTTGAAATCCCAGGGTGGGATTCTAGCCTGGAACCTGGTATTACTTGTTACGGGCGATGGCTTGTTCCTCCCTTGTAAAGGGGATGCCAGGTCCTGAACGACCAAATAGGATGAGGTAGGAACAGTCAGCCCAGCATCTGGGCCCCGCACCATGAGCAGCCGGGCTGCCTCTTGGAAAAGGAGAGGCAGTCTTCCTTCCTAAAGTGCTTCCTGGCTAAGAAAATAAAAATAAAAGAGCTTAGAAGAAGCAGGAAAAAAAAGCCCAGGTCCCAGCTGGAGCGGTGGTTTTCTGCCCTTTGCAGTGTTCCCCTCTTATACAGACTCTCTGGACCCCTCGTTTCCCCTCCCAGGGCCCTGGCCTGTGCTGATGTAGGAGAATCAGGCCTATCTCCAAAGACGTGGCAAAAATAAGTGAGAACACACATAAGGCCAGGGCGTGTGCTACCCGTTGCAGGCAGCCAGGCACCCTCACCCCGGCCCCAGGTCGCCCTTCGACACAGGAGGCACTGGGGCTGGGCTGGGGGCTTCATGGTCCTCTCTGACTTGAACCTCGAGACGTGAGCTTTTTGCCTACACTTTACATCATTCACCTACTTAACGAGGGTGTTGGCCTGTCCGCTGCTTGGACAAAGGGGCTCATAATTATCCACCAGATGAAGCCACACTTACTTTTAAAAGTCCAAAGGGCACCTCCTTTGGTGACTAAGTCTAAGGCCACCCAATGTCTGTAGACATTTTTTTTTTTGCAGTATGCGGGCCTCTCACTGTTGTGGCCTCTCCCGTCGTGGAGCACAGGCTCCGGACGCGCAGGCTCAGCGGCCATGGCTCACGGGCCCAGCCGCTCCGCGGCATGTGGGATCTTCCCGGACCGGGGCACGAACCCGCGTCCCCTGCATCGGCAGGTGGACTCTCAACCACTGCGCCACCAGGGAAGCCCTGTAGACATTTTTATAGATGTTGCTAAAGTCCCATGGGCACACCAGGTCAGAGGGACAGGTCTGAGGGCAGCTCCCGGGCTGGGCACAGGCTCTGTGCAGGAGGCCCAGGCTCTGTCTGGCTCTGCCACGTCTCTCTGTGGGACCCGCCCGGATCCCTCCTCTCTTCCCTCCCTCTTCCCTGAGCTGTGAGGTGGGCTCCAGAGCTGGTCTGACACACAAGCAAGTCTCTCCACCTTCCACCACTTCAGTTACGTTTCTCTGAACTTGAACTTCGTGGAAGACAGACTTGCTGAAATTCAAAAGATTCCCCGTCTCTGACTTTCGCTTACAGAAGCTGTCAACTCAGAGCAAGGGCTGGCTTTCAGCTCAGGACGTGCAGCTGTTGCATTTGGTTGGTTGCTGTGTGTGCGTGTGCGTGTGTGTGTGTGCGTGTGTGTGTGTGCGCGTGTGCATGTGTGCGCGTGTGTGCGTGTGTGTTAATATCTATTTGTTAGGAGGCAAGAAAAAGCACTTAGTGCTGCTATTTCTCCAGAGGCAGAACAAAAAAATTTCTCAGCACATTAAAGCATGCATTTATGCTCAGAAGAAAATGACTGCAAAATTATATATTGGGGGTTTCCATATTTATCCGCCCCCCCCGGACGATGAGTCAAAACAAGGTTTATTTGCGTAGTTCGTTCTCAACCGCCAGCACTTTGAGCTCAGCTCGGAACATGGGGAAAAGGAAAATCAAACCGCTGTTTTTTGCTGTGTGCTGTACGTTGTCACCGGTGGCAAAGATCACAGAGTGAGAGCCAGTCAGCCATCCAGGAAGGGAGAGGAAAGCTGCAGAGCTATAAAACAAGAGGCTACGTGAGATTAATCTCCATGGTTTTTTTCTGGCTCAGAGGCACTGGTCCTGCTGGTTGATGACTTGGGTCAGATGCCGCTTCCTTGATGTACAGGCCTAACAGGACAGTGCTCCTGGGGATGACAGAAGGATCCAGACGAGAAGTTAACACGCCAGGACTGCAGACAGTGCGGACCAAACATCTGGATTCGGGAGGAATACCAGCCCATCGGGCTTGTACCATATCCTATCTTCTCTACCTAACACAGGCCCCAAAGTCTTCAGATGTCCAGGGTGCCTCACGGTCTCAACATGGGGCCCTTAGTTTCTCCTCTAGATTGGACTGGTTAAACCAGCACCACGCAGCCGAGATGCGGTGGTCAGGAGAGTGGGGGGTGCTGAGTCGGTAGGAAGGTCTAACTGCTTCGATTCCCTGGACGTGCACAGGAAAGCTAAACGGCGGGAGAATCAGCACAGAGCGTGTGTGGGCCCCGCTTGGGTCTTTCCTGCAGGAGACCTGCGGGCCAGGTAAAGGTGCTGAGGTGGGAGAGGAGGGGCTGTGGGGCAGGACACCTCATAAGGCAGAGCAGTCGCCCCTTCTCTTGTGCCCAAGGCATTCGGTTCCCTCTGGGCTGGCAGGGTTCTCCCATCCACACACACACCTGCTCCATCCCGGCCCCCCAGAGAGTCAGGTGCCAGGCCCTATAGAGCGCGGGGGCCAGGAGAAACCTTCCAGACCCTCTGGTCCACCCCTTCGTGGAGTGACTGGCCCACGTTTCACGGCCAGGTGGTGGCTGGGCTGGGACGATGAGAATATCCTTTGCAGGGAACTCCACGCCTCCCCAGCCGCTGTTCCTGCCCTTCGCAATCTGGGAGTCAGTCTTTGCCGTGTATAATCCGTGGCAATGTCAGCCCTTTCCTTGGGTATGGCTTTTCAGGTTGATGGGGGAAAGGGCGCTGGGAACAGCTGGCCACCATTCACTTAATAATAAGGCTTCTGAACCCAAAGTCTGTTATTAAAGCTCCCCCTCCACCCTCCCTTCTCCTGGCAAGGGGCTGGCGAAGCGCTGGGGGTGCTACGGAAATTCAAGGTGCGCCACAAACATCAAGGGCCGATTATTCTCAGTTCCCCTCCGATCCAATTAGGTGTGAAGTTTTAATCTATCACCTGATGTCTCTGATGGCTGGTTGCCAAGGCGGAACGACTTAGCTTTTCAAGAATCTTGAGAACAACTGCATTTATGACGCCACGGGTCCATATCCTCAACACACAACCCCACCTGACACAGCCTCCAGCACCCGCTCGCAGAACCCTGGGGCCGCTGCACCGGTGCATCACACTGAGTCCTCCAGAGCGCGTGGCGCGGGCTGGGCACGTGGGTCGCGCCCCGCCAATTACAAACATCTTTGAAAAGGATTTAGAATCTTGCTTCTCAAAGTGTGGTCCCTGGACCAGCAGCGCTGCTTGTTAGAACTTGTTAGAAATGCAGCATCTCAGGCCCCAGCCCACACCTGCTGACCCAGGGTCTGTATTTTAACCAGGTCTCCAGGAGAGGCTTCGTGCATATTAGAGTTTGAGAAGCACTCGTTTAGGCTGGAATCCGTGGTGGCTGAGAAACAAAACCACCTGGGGGACTTTTGCTGTTTTGGGGTTTTTTGTGTTCTGCATTTCCGGGACCTGAATCGTTCTCTTTGGGCCCTGGTGTCTGTTTTGTTCGAAAGCTTCACAAGTGATCCTGATGTCCATCTAAGTTTGGAATCATCATTTAAAATTTACCGGTACCTTCTGCTAAAATTTTAAAGCAGGAAAACGCAAACTACAACGTGTACAGAGGAGCCCCATCCACATGGGGATAATTCTGGGTTAACCACAGGTGGATCTGCCATCTCAGCTCAGCTTCCACTGGGGAGTGGCTCTGGCGGGGTGCGTGCCGGAGACGCCTCCCAGCCCTACCCCGGGCAGGAACAGGCCAGCCACGCAGTGCTCAGCCCAGCGTTCTGCAGAATGGCCGAGCTCATGCTTCAAGCTGCAACGATGGCCCTCTGACATTTCTTCACCTCCACCACCTCCTTCCAATTCAACCAGACGTTCCACTTCCTGGCTAGATCCCGGGCTCTCTGCAAAACAGGGGCCTTAGAAACTACAGCCCCCTACTAATGAATGGCAGAAGGTGTAGTTCTGTAAGTTTCTCTCCATCCATCCCTGCTAATCCCAGACTATGTGCATTGCCTCTTCCCAGCTCTAGTATACGGTTGTCCCTCCCTATCTGCAAGGGATTGGTTCCAGGACCCCCGCGGGTAGCAAAATCCACGGACGCTCAAGCCCCTTATATAAAATGGCGTGGCACGGCCAGCCCAGCCCGGAATCTGCAGGTCCTGCGTCCTCGGGCTCAGTGCACGTGGAAGCCCCACTGTGCATTTATCAAAATTTAGATACGGGGAACGATTAAATGTCTGTGGCTGGGAAAAGAACAGGAGACCTTGACCAGGTCATGGCCTAAATTTCTTCATCTGGAATGAGATGGCTGTATTATGTCAGTCATTTTCAGAGGGAAACCCTCTTGTCTAACAAAATTGTGGCTGAACTTCCAATAAGCAAAACTGAAAGTCATAGAGGGGTTCTGAGGGGGGGGAGAAGGCCCAGACCTGTGACCACCACCCTTCCCTGCCTGTCTCTGGCTGTGGGAAAGGTCAGCCTGGTTCCAGGGCTCCAAGGAGGAAAGTTTCAAAACCACCGGGTTAGGTCATCCCTGAAGTCTCTCCTGGTGCTTAACTTCCGCGAGGAAGAGGAATCTGCTGGTGCTATCAAAACTCATGTCATAGGGCTTCCCTGGTGGCGCAGTGGTTGGGAGTCCGCCTGCCGATGCAGGGGATGCGGGTTCGTGCCCCGGTGCGGGAAGATCCCACATGCCGTAGAGCAGCTGGGCCCGTGAGCCATGGCCGCTGAGCCTGCGCTTCCGGAGCCTGTGCACCGCAACGGGAGAGGCCACAACAGTGAGAGGCCCGCGTACCGCAAAAAAAAAAAAAAAATCATGTCATAAATTACAAAGTTTAAAGAGGGTTCACTTCCGGATCACCCCACCATCTGTCTCCACGCTTAGCTCGGTATAGAGCCATTCACTACATTTCAAAACGTCCATTTTCTCTATTGTGTTTTAGACGCAATAATTTTGAAAAATAACTTGTATCGAGCACATTTCTGAGAAACTCCTGCATCTGGCTTCCATTCCTGCTCCTCATTTTTCTTGGTAACGACAAGGATGTAGATTAACAGGAGAGAAAGGAGCGGCCCATCCAATCCAAACTTCAAGAGAAACAGATTTTGGTGCGAGGAAGCATAAATCTGAGGGTTGAAACAAATGAAATGAACAGCCCCCGTATCCCGCCTGCACGGCGACACGGCATCCACGCACGCGTCCAACATTTGCCCAGCACTGGGGGACCCAAACACCGGTCACGATGACAAAGATGTGCAGAGGGCAGCAGGGGCCCGGGCTGGCAGCTGCGTCCCGGATAGCAGTGTGGCAGCCTGACTGATGCGTAGGTAAGGGGCTGGCCAAGGCCTACGGGCTTGAGCAGAGGGTTGAACATAAGCTCCATGGGGAGAGGAACACTGTCTCTTTTATCTGGTGCTGGAATGCCCAGACCCCAGAACAATGCCTGGCAGTGTTTAGAACAAATAAACGAACAAAGCACGGGTCCTGCTGATGGAAGGAGCTGGGACCATTTGACTGTCTGTGAAAGAATCGGGCGGGAGGGGGCCTGTGAAAAATAATAAGTGGCTTGGCACACTGCCCTTGGCCTTGAGACATCTGCATTCAGTGGCAGAGGAGGACGTGCAGGTGGTCGGGAAGTAGAAAGCGCTTACAAAGCAGCATGTTGCAGGGATAACAGCGAGACAGCGGAGTCTTACAGAGAATCCAGAATTCAAGGAAGAGCCCCGTGTCTCGAGGGCCCGGCCTGAGGTGACTCTGGGGGGGGCCTGGGTCCCACACATTGCAGATCAGCCTCCCCTCGTGCGAAGGGCTGTGACCCAGGCCCCCAAACCGTGAGCACAACGGTCCTGGGCTGGTCACGGCGGGACCCCCTGAAGTTAGAAAAATGCAGGAGAGGCGGTGGTGACTCAGTTTAAATGCCTTGGGAACCCACCCATCCTTGACACTCCGTCCCCTAATCCTACCCCGCTTTTCACAATCTTAATGACACCATTATTGGTTTAATTGGTATTTGTCCTGTGTCCTTCCCCCAGCCCCCTCCCCCCATGAGGGCAGGGACCGCACCTCTCGTGTTCACCTTTGGGTCCCCAGTAACCAGCCTGGTGCCGGGCACTTGGGTGGACTGACGCATGGACGCCTGAACCGGTTTTTTCCCGGAGAAGGTGGGGTGTGAGTCAGGTGTCCGGAGCGGGCAGCAGGCCCAGGAAGAGGGGCCGCCCGTAGGCCCCCAGCTCACCTCCACGCTGCTCAGCCACGGCCGCACGGCCAGGAAGGACCGCCTGGCTGTGAGATCGTACATGACCACGACGCCGTCGGCCTTGCGGAAGAACTGCTGGGTGATGCAGCGATACCTGCGCAAAGGGCCGGGTCAGGTGTGCGGCCTCCTCTGCTGCCACAGCCCGCCCCGCGGGGAGAGGAGAGGCGGGGTTACCCGGGGTGGGGGTGGGGATCCTCACCTCTCCTGCCCCGCCGTGTCCCACAGCTGCAGGGCCACCCGCGAGTCGTCCACACGCACGGTCTTCATGCGGTAGTCGATGCCTGTGGGGGGAGCCCAGCATCATGTCCAAGTCCGGAACCCACGCCCCAGCCTGGAATCCCATCAGCCTGAGGGCGCGGCCCTCGCCCTGCAGCGCCTGACAGGTGGTGTGCGCCGGGACAGAGCATTGGACCGGGAGGCCGGGGACCTGGCTTCTGGTCTTGTCTCTGCCAGTGACCGGCTGTGGGACCTTGATCCAGCCACGGAACCTCTCTGAACCGCAGGCTGCTCCCTGCAGTGTAATCCAGACCCTCTTTAGGGATCGAATGAGATCACATATGGAAAAGCAATCTACCAACGCAAAGAATTATCATTTACTCCCTCCTTGGGAAGACGAAGCGACGGAAAGACTGTCCTCAGATTCCTTCCTCCCTCCCTCCCTTTTCTTCTTTCTCCCTAAAATGCTTTTCAAAGTTCCCATAGTACAATCCGAGTATCCCTGGGGGATGGATCGCACTTCTAGACTCCCACTGTGGTGATGCAAAGGTAGGTGGGGGAGGAGGGCGGGAGGGGAGGGCTTGGCAGGTGGAGGGAGGGACAGAAGAGAAGGAAAGCGGTGGGGGCGGGAATCAGAGGCAAAGCCCCCTTAGAGATGGAATCAGAGCTCCTAATCCCAGCCAACAAGCCACTTGCAATCCTCCCTCTGAGGCTGTGACCCTACCTGGAGTCATGGGTCCCAGAGAGAGGATGCAGGGCAGGCAGGTCCCACAGCAGCCCTCAGACAGAGGACCTAAATGCAGGTGCTTTGATAACAAACATTCCTCCCTCCTACACCCTGTGAGAATGTTCACAGATGCTCAACCAGGTTTAAAACGTTTTTCCCCCTTAAGGCATCAGATCTTGGAACCAGAGGGCATCCCCTCCCAACCTCTAAAAGGCCCAGCCTCTGGGGTCCTTACTCTGGAGGGCTCAGGTAGGGACAGCAACAGCAGCCTGGCCAGACAGAGACAGACAGACTGACAGACAGACAACCAAGAGGCAGTTGATGGAAAAGGGCATCCCTGCCACGGTCTCCAGGCAAAGGCAAGTGTGTGAGGGGCCGGGCAGGGGAGGAGAGATGGGAGGGTCATCCGCTCCTAGAATGTTAGCAGGACTGCAGAGGCCCTGGGCTCACAGAAGAGTCGGAGAGAGGATGCGCGTGTCTGGGTGAGGAAAAGAGGGACGTGTCCCATTGGTAGGTTGCTTGGCATCCCCGGTTTCCATGTGCCACCTCTCCCTCTTCACCGCGCTCCCCTGGGACATCCGTGTGCGGGTTGCTATCTGCACACACACGCACACACACACATACCCATCCTCACACGTGCACACACGTGCACCCCCCTTCTCCTCCTAAACCATAGAAGGATAAAGAAGCAGGAGCCCAGCCTCGCCCAAGCGGGCCAGCAGCCTCAGTGAGCTGCAAACCCAGTTCTGAGGCTCATTCCTCTTTTCATAGCAGTACCCTGGGCACGGGGTCCCTGGCAGCTCCGTTTCACCTAGAAAGTCCAAGGCTAAATGCTCCCGTCAGAACAGATGGAAACCAAACCCAAGGGTGTTTTCTTAGCTAAAGCGGTAGGGCTTCCCCCATCTGTGCTCTGGGAGGCCGGGGGGCTGCCCACAGCCTGATAACAACCCAGGGGAAAGCCAGCCTCAGTCATCACACCTTCGGGGCCTGATCTGAAGCCCCCGAGGATGAGCCCTCTCTCTGATGGAAAGGCAGGTGGTGGAGGGACGGCTGGGTCCCTCGACCTCACTGGTAATCGCTCTGCTGGTGGACGGGGAGCTTGGCGAGTGTCCGCTGGTCCACGAGGTACCCCTCCCTGCAGCCTCAGACCCGCAGGCCGGGAAATAGACCAACAAGCCCAAGGGATGCGTGGGGTTTGGGAGGACATGGGGAGTCAGCGTCCAGCAGGCTGCACAGAGTGACGAGGGACCAGAGGGATTTCGACACCCCCCCCCCCGCCGCACCCGTTCCAACGGTCCGGGAGCCCAGACCTCATGTTCCTGCCTCAGTCCTGCCTCTGACCAGCTGTGTGACCTGGACGACGTGACTGCCCCCCATCTGGGAGGCTTCGCTTTCCCCATCTGTAAACTGAGGTGTGACGGGGGTGCTGGAGGGGAGTCGAGTGTCCATGGTTTTACGTCCAGCTGTAGCGTTTGGCAAACACGTGGAGGTGACCCCCGACTTGCAACCTCAGTGGTTCCTGAATGAGGACTGGACCTCGGGGGCCCCGTCACCGTGGAGTGTGCTGTGTGTGGGTCAGAGCTGTGGGTGATGGACCCCAGGAAGGGTGTCCTTTCTGGACAGGACAGGTTATTCCAAGCAAGAGGGCTTGGGAGCGGGGAGTGCCAGTGAGCTGTCCCGGAGGGGAAGCTCTCGGGATTTCTCTGCGGAGTCGAGGAGAGGGATGGCAACGGACTGGTGCCCAGGAGAGGGCAGAAGAAACACCTTGGGCCCTGGGCCCTGGTTTAAAGCAGGGCCATGAACCAAGGCAGGGCCTCGGGAAGAGCTCTGGACTCAGAGTCCTGGGTCCTAGAGCCTTAGCCTCTAACAGTCAGTCTTCTCATTGACAAAATGAGCTCCAATGTTCTGCAAGAACATTTGACGTCTCCAGGACACCCGCAGGGCCCACCCACCTGCTTTACAAGGGATCCGCTGGTGCTAAGGTGGGGAAGGCAGGGGCGCCCCAAGACAGACTGCTGCATCATGGAAGCCACTTCACGCACAAGCCGGAGGTCGAGGACGGGTCACGTGCTCCTGAGGGGCTGGGTGATCGGGAAGTCCCTTCGGTGATGGAGGAGAGCTTTAGGGCACCACCGCGCCCCTGTTGGTGCTGTGCTGAGGGTCCAGGGCTGCTGTGCTCCACAGGGGTTGGCCTGCTTGAGCCCCGGGAGCCCAGGACTCGGTGGCTCATCTGTGTCTTTAAAGGGAGCATCTTCCAGGCGGCTGGTGTGACATCAGCGCCCTGACACGTGTGCCGGGGAGGCTAATTCCAGCTGCTACTCTGGCTCGTTTTGCACAGCTCTATGAAGGGCGTCCCAGATTTGGAGACTTTGATATTTTTCCCCTTCCTAAATTGTAGGTGTTTCCATAATTGGCCTCCTGGGGAGTGCGAATTAGTCTGATTTTCTCTTTTTCAGAGCTTTCCATCTCGGGGGCATCAGTTGGAGGTGTAAGCAGACCCCGATTCCCTGATTTTACCAACAGGAGAGGCACCAGGTGCACTGCCGGAGGGCCGCCCTGGGAGTGCAGCATCCCTCCCCTGCCCCCACAGCCTACGCCCGAGCTGTGACCTCAGGTTCTGGGGCCTCCCCATGGAACGCTCCAGGGAGGGCCAGTCCAGCTCTGCAGCCGCTGTTTCCTGTGTCACCACACTCGGCACGTGGGGGTCACTCCTAGCCATCCCTTCCAGCCGCACGAGGCCAGGCTCTTCTGAGCCGTCTTCCCATCAGAGTCCCGATTCTTCACCGTGGGACGCACCCAGTCTCTGGGTGGAATGGGGCGCGGGGTGGGGCAGGAGGGGGCTCCGGATTTGGAAACTGCAGAGGCTCAGCAGTAAGAACAGGGCGCCTACAGTCGTGGGAAGAGACCCATCTGCAGGAAGAAAGTTGGAAGGAACGGCCCGTTCAGGTTATCCTGGAGGAAGAGACCAGACTCGCCCCAGGCAGGCTCTGGGGCAGGAGAGTTTGTCTCGGATTGTCTTGGAGGGCCAGCTTGTGAGACCTCCAGGGGTCAGAGGTGGTCTGGACAGAGCCCTGGGCTTGGAAGCAGTCTTGGCTGGCCCGGTTCAAATCTCTCATTTTTTTCAGGTGAGGAAAGACTGAAGCCGAAAAGGAAACACCTCCTCCCGAGGTCACACAGCCGGTCGGTGGCAGAGCTGAGATGAAGGCCCGGGACCTCCGATGCCCCATTGGACCTTAGCGGCCTCCCCTGCCCGTGCTAGCCTCTGCCCGCCTCCCGTGGCAGAAGCTGGGCTCTGAGCACGCACAGCGCAATATTGTTAGGGAGGCGGTGGGCCGGGACAGCAGAGGTGCATGGGGTTGCGGGGGGACCAGTATCAGCACGGCCAGCTGGTGGGAATGAGGACCCGTCTCTGGGCCTCAGCATCTTGGTCTGTCCATTGGGCTGATAGAAGTGCTTGCCTTTCAGGGTTGTTGGGGAGACAGATGGAAATGATAAATATCAAAACCCACGGTAAATATTCAGATCATGTCAATGTATTTTTGTTAGTTTGTTTGGTTTTTTTTTTTTTTTGCAGTACGCGGGCCTCTCACTGTGGTGGCCTCTCCCGTTGCGGAGCACAGGCTCTGGACGCGCAGGCTCAGCAGCCATGGCTCACGGGCCCAGCCGCTCCACGGCATGTGGGATCTTCCCGGACCGGGGCACGAACCCGCGTCCCCTGCATCGGCAGGCGGACTCCCAGCCACTGCGCCACCAGGGAAGCCCGCACTGTATTTTTAACACAGCTGACTTAGCGTGGTTAAATGGCACATAGGAGGCACCCAAAGGATTCATTTTTTTTTGCTCGAGTGATTCACCTGGGGAGAAACTAAAAGGTCAATATGCCCTTGCGTCTTCCCACACACTCCAAGGCAAGGAGCACCTCTGGGTGAAGGGGCAGAGGCTCCTGTCTCAATACAGAATTACCCGAGATAATAATGGAGGCGCATGAAGCCCTGATCAGCTATTAGTAGCTGAGCCTAACGAGTGTCTACAGTGGACTCCAGCTGTTACCCAGCAGGCCCGGGATGCAAGACGAGGAAATTTGATGGGTAAAAGAAGCCCCCAGAGCTCTGTCCTCCGTCCTGCCCGTCTATACAAGTGTGCATGCACGCACACGCACACACACACACCACACACACACGCACACAGAGAGAAAGTGGGGAAGGGATGACTGAAGACAGACAGGCTCAGAGAGGGGACAAAGGGCCGGAAGTCCGTCTCTGCCAACTTCAGAGCCCCTCATCTTGGGCATAGGAACCGCTCGTGGTCCCATAGCCGTGGAGCACCAGGCAGAGGGGGGCCTCGCCTACCAGCCCAGCCCTCAGCCCCTCCTACGGGGCTCCAAGTCCCTCCCTGGGTACCCTTCTCACAGCCGCCCCTTCCCAGAGGTGGGCTGGAGCCCAGCCCAGGGCCGAGAACTCACCCATGGTGGCTGCTGAACCCGGGGAGAACTTGCCGTCGCAGAACCGGCTCAGGAAGGACGTCTTCCCCACGGAGGAATTGCCCACAAACACGACCTTGAAGAGCCGGTCTGGGGTGGACACAGAGCCTTCCTCCTGTGGAAGACAGACAGCAGGGTCAAATGCTGGGACGGCCGCCTGCCAGCCCTGCCCCTGACCTGTCCCTGCGGTGTCCAGGGAGGGACCCGCACCAGCACCGGGGACGCTGCTCGGGCCTTGGATGCAGGAAGCTCTGGGCTCAGCGCACCAAGGCTCCTTCCAGCTTCAGCAGCGGGAAGAGAGACTTTCATTCCACCACCACTGCTGCCCACGTGCTGCGCCGCAGGCCCTGCGCTGGGCCGGGCATGTGGTGCAGGGAAGGCAGCCACGTGTACACATAGTCAGGGCACGATGTCCCGAGTGCCCAGAGCATGGACCAGGAATCAAGGGGCTCGGGGTGCGGGGGGGCTCTGGGCTGGGGCTTAAGGAGGAAGCAGAGATTCTCTGCAGGGGCTGGGTGGGGAGGACAAGGTGGAGTGTTTGAAGGGGAAGGGGAGATATAGAAGATATAGAAGGCTTATCTATAACTCGGGGGCAGAGGCATCCCAGGCTGGGGTCGGGCCTCTCGTTTCGGCCCCGTCCCTGAAAGCCGGGACCGGATGGAGGACACGCTCGCCTCCCTGCATGCTGCCCTTCTGTCCCAGCTCACCTTCCATCTAGGGTCCCTGTCTGCCCTGGAAATAAGGCAAGACAGTCTCCACTCAGTAGCTTGGGAAATCCCAAGATGCCAGGCTACGGGAAGAACGTTCCAGAACACAGTCATGGAAGTCCTTCTCCACCCGGCAGCGGGACAGACTGGGAACTGGCCTGCCTGTTACTCTGGCGTGTACAGCCCAGCGGGAAGTGGACTTGCTCCAGGATGCTGGGGGAGTGAGAGGCAGAGTGAGGACCGGCACAGGGCCCTTCCTCCGAAGGGTCATTAAGTCCAGAGAGCCGCGTGCTCCCCCAGCACTGCCAGGCCAGATGAGGAGGCTTTTTAGAATCTATTTGGAAGTGGATTTGGGGGGAATTAGCTCCTCTCACCGAGCAAATACTATAGCGGAGTAGCAGCAGATATTAGCAGTACTTGAATTTCAGAGAAAAGCCATTAACAGCCTTTTGGGGAGAAATCAATTCCATGCTGTACTTAGGAGGGAATTCAAGGTCAATTACAGAAACTTAAACCCAACTTAAAAAAAAAAAAAAAAAGGAGAGAAACCCACACTCAGAAACGCTGCCCGGCCCCAGTTTCTTTATTGCTGCGATGCACAAGCATCGCTCTCTGCCAGGCTCGTGCTCAGTTTGTCCTTTGTTTGAGACCGAAGCTCAGTGCAGCCACTGGCCCACCCCAGGCCCGGGGCCGGTGGAAGGAGATGGTCTTGGCTGCAGACGCAGTGGCTGACCTTCTCTGTGCTCCCCTCACCCTGGCCCCCGCCTGCGGCAGGACACTTATTCCGCAGACAGGATATGATCAACCCGGTGATGGTTCAGTTTGGGGAAGGACCCACCTCACAGGAGCAGCGAAGCTATTCCAGTTCTCGCCCTTAACCTGGGGGACAATCCACCTGCCCGCGAACGACAGTGAGACAACAACATTGTGGGGAGGGGCTGGAGAAAGGCTCCCTCCACTGGCAATTCAGGGGATCTGTTCTCATTCTCCTTCCCACCACTGTTTTTATTTTTTTAAAGCTTTAAAATATGAAAGTAATACATACTAATTTCTAAAATTAGGAAACTTAGCAGAGAGGAAATTAATGACTATTCATAATTTACCCCCCAACCCTGAAATGGTCACTATTCCTATTTGGATACATTTCTTCCAGGTTTTTTTTTATATAGATGAATCAATATATGTTTTTTTGAGAGAAATTTGAGATACTATGTATACTTTATTTATATTATTATATATAATATAAATTTATGTATAATTTTCTATTTGTTCCTATGTTATTGAATTATATATAAATATTTCTGAGTCACTGAAGTTTTCCAAAACTGTGATTTTTAATAGCACTATAATATTCTATTAAATTAATATAGTCTAATTTATGTCCCTACTGTTGTTTTTTCAGTTATTGGCTCTTATGCACTTACATTCTTGGATTAAATTTTTGTCTGATTTTGGTTATTTCCTTAGGAAAGGTTGCTAGAAGTAGGAGGGCTGGTTCAAAGGAGGTGGACTTTTAACGTTCTTGATTCCTATTATCAAACTAGTTTCCCGAAAGCTGGTACCAATTGATGGCTCAGCGGCCTTGCAAGGGGCCCTCTGTGGAGGCCGCTGTGTGACTGGCTTCCAGCACACTTCCTCTCTGCTGCAGCTTCTGTCCCAGCTAAACAGCACCGCATCCCGGTGCAGCCGGTGGGGCTGCAGAGCGGTGGGTGCGAAGGCTGGGCTCCCCTCACTGCGGGCTGGGTGGGCCTCCTCGCTCTGGGCTCTACTTCCCCACCCGCCTAAGGGGAGAACAGATCTGTGATGCCCGTCATCCAACAACCGCAAGGATCAGGTGCCACGGCAGACACGGACGCTCAGCCTCTTCCTTCACCCCATCTCTCGTGGCCCTCTTAACACTTCTTTCACATTTGGGGGGCTATCGTGGGGTATTTAAAGCCCCATTTGTGCCCACTGCCAGCAAGTGTAGTCTGTCCACTTTGGGGGATGTAGAAGGGGGTGTAGGGGGGCTGCCCCACCCACCAAGGGCCCTTCAGAGGAGTGGTTTGTAGGCATGAATCTTAATCCAGGCCCAAGAATGATAACCGAGGCCAAGAAGTCCCCGTGCAGGGGCTGGAGAGGGCTCAGTGGCACGCACGCCAACGCCTCACTCGGACCGCGCAGCTCTGAAGGCCGCCGCAGGGTGAGGGAACTGTTCTAGAGGGTCCGGCGGCGGGCTGGGGGAGGGCTGAGGGGCCAGTTCCAAGGCCTGGGTCACAAACAAGGTAAGGAGTATCACCTGTGATCCAGAGGAGGACGGTCCGCGCGGCCCCCTTCTCCTGGAGAACACAGCGGGGAGAGCTGGTGGGGGGCGCGGGGGTGGAGGGTGGGAGTGCAGCGTCACACTGCCGGGAACCGATCACACTGCCGGGAACCGAGAGAAAAGCGATGGTGCGCAGACTTCCCCCGCAGGGACTGGCCTGCAGGGGGCGGTTACAGAACGGACCAGAAGAGGCACCATTTTTAAAGCGTGGGATAGCTGACGCTAATTGCCCAGCAGAGGCTCGGTCCTACTCTATAAATGCAGAATCTGAATCAGAAAAGAACACATAGGGGCCAACAACAGAAGTTGTTAGGAGAGTGTCCCCAGACCCCCAAGTCTCCATCAGGACGCTCGGCAGAGCAGAGAAGGGTGGTACCCGAGGGACACAAACTTGCTGTGTCACCGGGCCTGCTGAGTCTGGCTTCCTGAGTGGCCTTGGGGCTCTTGGGCTCACACTCGAGGGACAAGGCACAGGGTGACCTACAAGCCAGTGAGGGATGCACCCTTACCTTAGACGGGGTCTCTTTTCCGACGGGCTGCCCTCGGGGAGACGCAGGCATGAGTTCCAGAGGTCGGGACGGCCCGATTTGTCCCTCCGCCCCCTGGTCGGAGGCCTCCCCTTCTTCCGGGCATTGGCCCAGTGGCTGCTCAGAGCCGCCCCCCAGCAGCTGGGGCAGCGGGTCCTCTTCAATGGAGATGATTCTGCGGAGCGGCCGGGGGAGCAGACCCCCGGTCCCCAGCCCCTCTTCTGTAAGGGGGTGCTCACTCAGGCCCAGGGAGCTTCTCCTCCGCAGGATGCCAAACACATCTTCCTCCTCCTCTGACTGGCTGTTTTGGAGAAGAATGAAGAGTGGGGAGAATATTGTAAAATGTATCAGAATGGAAGCTGGGGGTCTGTGACAGAGAGCTGAGGAGCACACTTTTTGGGGG
Organism: Lagenorhynchus albirostris; assembly: GCF_949774975.1. Taxonomy (NCBI): domain Eukaryota; kingdom Metazoa; phylum Chordata; class Mammalia; order Artiodactyla; family Delphinidae; genus Lagenorhynchus; species Lagenorhynchus albirostris. Next base: position 100,341,988 of record NC_083105.1, on the reverse strand, counting down.
CAGAGAGGAACCAAGAAAGGGAAAACCAGACCCAGCATTGTTCAGCTCATTCATTCAATGTCCTTATGATGAGGGTGAGATGAAGGCGAAGGTGATGATGAAGGTGAAGGTGGTGAAGGTGAAGGTGATGAAGGTGATGAAGGCGAAGGTGATGATGAAGGTGAAGGTGGTGAAGGTGAAGGTGATGAAGGCGAAGGTGATGAAGGTGATGATGAAGGTGAAGGTGGTGAAGGTGAAGGTGATGAAGGTGATGAAGGTGAAAGAGATGATGATGAAGGTGAAGGTGGTGAAGGTGAAGGTGATGAAGGTGATGAAGGTGAAGGTGATGATGAAGGTGAAGGTGGTGAAGGTGAAGGTGATGAAGGTGAAGGTGGTGAAGGTGAAGGTGAAGGTGATGAAGGTGATGAAGGTGAAGGTGATGATGAAGGTGAAGGTGGTGAAGGTGAAGGTGATGAAGGCGAAGGTGAAGGTGGTGAAGGTGAAGGTGGTGAAGGTGATGCCGGCTCCCAGGTATTAAGCTAACGACAGTCAGCAACAGGTGCACAGCCCCGCTCTCGTGGAGCGCTTAGCTTAGCAGGGCCAGGGCAGTCATGACACACTCACTGCGCTGTCCCAGACTGTGGGAGGCGCCACAAAGGAGAAGCAAAGGGTGAAGAAAGAAGCACAACAGATGTGGAAACAAAGCCTCCTGGGTTAAAGGGCGGTGGCCTCTGCCCTGGTCCCATGCCAGCCCTTACCAGCTGTGTGTCCCCAACTCTCCAGGCCTGTTTCCTCACCCTCCCGCCCTGCCCACCTCCCCAGTAAGCCAGTGCAGAAGCCAGACCCGTTAGGGAAGCAGCCCTCGGGGATGCAGGCGAGGGGGACCACTGCTCTGGGAGGGACCCCGGCACGGCCAGCGTCCACCACCAGCTCAGGGTGGGAAGGAAGCCCTCCACCCGCTTCTCCTTCCTTTCTTCTTAGGATCAGGAGTGAGTGGCCTCAGAGGCCTGAGTGCACATTTGCTTCCAGAAACACCTGAGCAACAGAACAAGGAGAAGCAGCGGGGGGGTGTGCAGCACTCGGGCACCAGACGTGGGTCCAGGGCACGGGCTGCGTCCCCAAGGTTTGTGAGCAGAGGCCCCACGGGCCCTCCTGGTGCAGCCCCCTCTCAGGCCTTTATGAACAAGTCAAGCTGAGGACCGTTTTACGGGGAGGAACTTGAGTCCAGAATCGAAACACACACACACACACACACACACACACACACACACACACACACACACACACACTCGAGAACTAGAAAATCGAGCAGGATGCGGTGGTGAGGCGGAAGTGGGCGACGGGCACAGAATATGCAGCACAGGGAAAGCCCCTTCACTTTGCCCCAACTCCCGCCCCCACCCCCGCTCCTAGCATTTCTGGCCCCTAAGGACCAAAAACAGAAAAAAAGAGAAAAAAATGCGTGTATCACTGTTCTGAACTCCGGACACTTCTAAGATAGGTTAAGGTATAGCGCTTGCTCACAGAAGTGCTGACTTAGCTTGGATGCCCTGATATAAAATAAAGGATCTCTAGCAATTCAAGGACTCTTACACTTATTTATAAAATCAGCTTTTTACGGAAACTGACTGCCATCTTTCTAACAAATTTCTTCTACATTCTGACGAGCCTACTAAGTGCCTAGCCACGTCGGCACACAATTAGTGTTCCCATCTGCTTTCACTCTGCTCACACACACGAGTGCACATGTGTGAACACGTGTTGTGAGCATGTATGCACGCGCACAGATGCAGAGCATGGCTTTTCAAAGGCCTTGCAACTAGAAAAGAAATGGACACAGAAATGACCCTAAATGAAGCGTTTCTTGGCAAAAGCATCTTACTTGGGAAATTCTCAAGCACTATTACATTCCAGAATACCTTCAGCTTAGCATGACTAAGCTCCTTTTTAGTTTTGCCACCAAATGCTATGCACCAGCGGCAGACAGCAGTCACCTCTGACAAAGTCTGCATGGGAATTCGGGGTTTGCAATTTATCGATTACTCATCAATTATTGTCTGTGTCCTCCACTCAATTATAAGCTCCATGAAAGCAGAGACGGGGTCTATTTTGTTCACTCCGTATCCCCAGCACACGGCACTGAGTCTTGCACAGGGCAGGCACTCAGTAATGGATATTAAGGGCAGGCCTCGTGTCTAATTGATCTTTGGAGACTTCCCAGAACTCAGAGAATGTCAGGTACAGAGTAGGCAATCGGTCTCTGCTTGTTGGAAGCACATATTCCGTTCCGAGGAACCAACAGGTGAACTGTTGATGCAGGGATCTGGCTCCCATGTTGTGTCTCCTGGTTCAGCGATTTAGAAGAGGAGTTCACGATGGTCAGGTTCAAGGTCTGGAGCCGTCAGCGGATTGACATCCCCAGGGCACCTCCGCTTGGCATGTCTATTTCATGCTTGCTGTCCCCAGGTCTCCCGGATGAGCGGGTTCACACACTTCGCCCCGGGTTTGATACGTGGGGATCTGGCAGCCTCCAGCTCTCTGTGGCCACATCCATGGGAAGAAGCACGTGCCCCAGAGAAGACAGGGCAGGGGGAGGGGAGGGAGGCTGGCGTGCCTCCTTCGGGGAGCAACAGGCCACCCCTCTGGGGACTTAAATGCAATCGTGTGCTGTCCAACAACAACCAAGCATGTTATCCCTGAGTTAATTAAATATGAATTATTGAAAGGAGTCTTGTCAAGTACAGGCCCCCTTCTCATCTGTAAAGGACTTCAACGATCGGAGATTCCATACTACACTCTAATTACCCTTCAGACCCACGCAGTCCTGTCCCTGGAAAACCAAGAGCATCTATTCTGCTCAACAGACAGCAGAGCCCGCCCAGCACCCACTCCCTCCCTCTCTCTGACCCCTCTGTCCCTCCCCTGATCTGCAGCCCCTCTTCAGCACCCCCTGGCAGGAACGGCCTGTCCTAAGTGCTTGCCCTGCACCTAGATGTCAGAACAGGAAGGCACGCGTCCTCCAAGACTCAAGGGGAGCGATAGTGGCTGACCCCAGGCTTCCCGCCAGGGCCAATCTGCACTCAGCTTGGGCTCAGAGCCTGCTCGCAACCTGGCAAGACCAAGGAACAGGTGATGAATGTGCACAGCAGGGACGCCTTACCTTCTGAGCACCCCTCCGCCATCCACGTATTTGCCGATCACAGAGCCAGATCGCTGCTTCTGGCTTGCCTTGGAAGCAGCTGTGTTTGCCTTGGCTGCCTTGTCTTTCTGTAGAAACACAAAATGCCCTCAGATCCACGCCTACTGATTTGTCCCAACGTTGGAGCAGAAAAGGGCTCAATTCCCCCACCGCATAGTACAGGCTTCAGATAAAACTCTAAAGGAAGCAAGCGATGGCCTGGGCTCCCTGCGAGCTAGCCTTCACCCACTCTTCCCTTCTGCTGTCATCTCTCACCATAATTCCTCCATCTCCCATCTAATAAGCTAATCAAAGTTTCGAGCCTGGGGTCTGCCAGGTTACCCCTCCCAGGAGTAGTGCTAATTTGCAAGAGGACAAGCTAAATGTGGGATGCACAGGAAAAACATGTATGGGCAGAAAAAACCCTGTGCATCTTTAAATCACACACCTTCTTCAGTGGGGTTTCAATCCCTCTTTATTTCCAAACCCCCAGATAGGAGGATCAATGAACCCAGAGCCTTGCCCACAGCTACGAAGCTAGGACAGGGTATTTCAGATCTTTTGTGGAAGTAGGCTGGCTGTAGGTAAATTGCTCACGTATCTGCAATGGAGAGACTGGGTGGAGTGGGGGGCTTACACCTGCCTCGCCAGGGCTCCCCTGACAGATGTCTTGCAGATAAGGGGGGGTTAGATCACAGGAAGAATCTCTCATTAACCAGCCAGCCCCGTGGTTCCTAGGGATCCTTCCTGAAAGAAGGAGGGGCTGCAGTGCCCCAGGGCCCCCGCAGGTATGGCTGTGATCCCAAATTAATCTTTAATTGTGATTCGGCATGAACATGATTTTATCCCTCTTTCTTCCATTCCCCACAAGGGTTCTTATTCCCTTAATTCCATTCCCTTCTCAAAGCAGAATGAGTTTGGCAGGTGAAGGGAAGCCAGGTCAAGGGATTAAGGTGACATTTGTTAGGAAGTTTTAAAATAAATTCGGTGTTACTTCTTAAACAATTATAACCATTACCACCATCCAACAAACATGTGTAGGCTTAAGCCTTGCTCTGATAGTACACATAGGTGGGCGGCAGAGACGTGTTGCTGACAGCCAGTGGCAGAAAAGACATTGTGATGTACAAGGTCCCTAAAGGATCTGCACTTCTAAACTAGGTTGTACCCAATCCGGGGCAAGCTAGCTGCCGTGTACTGACCACATTTAGGGCACTGAACAGCTGAGAGTCCAGCGCAAGACCTTCCTTTCCAAGAGTTTTTCACACGCACAAAAATCCCTACAGTATGGAAAAAAGGATAGAGATTCTCTTTCCTCATGTGATAATGGGGGTCATGGCCCAAGGAGGCTAATGATTTGCCCGAGGACACACGTGAAATTCACTGTGTGATAATCCTGAAAATCAGAATGTCACATCAATCCATCCTGCCCGCCTTTTTCTTCCCTTCACGGCTTCCACAGCTACGGTCTAAAGGGGAGGATGTTAGGGGAATGAGAAATCCTAGATTCTGTTTAACGCAGCCGGAAGTGAAATTCTTTAAATAAATACAGGATTTTCGTGCTATTTGGGAAAGTGTGTAACTGTGGCACTCAGGGTCAGAGAAGCATCGGTCCCCATAGGGTAAAAAAATTGTACATAAAATCAACTATGTAAATGGTGAAATATACTTTTTTTTTTTTTTTTTTTTTTTTGCTGTACGCGGGCCTCTCACTGTTGTGGCCTCTCCCGCTGCGGAGCACAGGCTCCGGACGCACAGGCTCAGCGGCCATGGCTCACGGGCCCAGCCGCTCCGCGGCATGTGGGATCTTCCCGGACCGGGGCACGAACCCGGGTCCCCTGCATCGGCAGGCGGACTCTCAACCACTGCGCCACCAGGGAAGCCCGAAATATACACTTTTAATTCTTTCTACGACAGTGTGTAAAAATGAAAAATTTTCATCAAGCGATCAACATGTTAATGAAGAAAAAAACTGAGCATTTTGGTTTAAAAGTCATGGTGCCATTTCAACTGCACCGTCTCATGGATGGTACAATCATTTCTACATCCAAGAAATGTGGGACCCTCCCAAGTATCCTGGTCTCGTGATGCCAAGAGGAAAGTGTGTCACTTCACGGGAAATTAACACACTATGACCCTATAGGTCAACCTGAATTTTTACTATTTTCAAAAAATCTTATGCCACCGTCCTGCCCACACAAAGGAGTGACCAGATTCCAAGCTTCAGGATCTTCTTGGGCCAGTCCCAGCGCAGGTCTGGCTGCCACTGGACCCCAGTCTTCGTCTTCCCCCAGGGGAGGGGGCACTGGCCCATTACCTGAAAACATATGTCCCGTTCATCCCGAAGATGCTTGTTCCTTTCCCTGTGGATGGAAAAGGGGAATCTATTCAAACATGGGCTTGCAGTCAACAGATCCAATAGCATTGTCTTGACGGTCAGATGGGTACAGAGGAAGGCCGGGCATGGAAGGCCCGGGGAGGGCGCGGAACCGCTTTCCTTAGTGATTGTGGCTAAGGGTAATTGTGTATAAGTCAGGTCAGAGGCAGGGGGATACATAGAATGGCCTTGTGACTCCCAGGGCCCTTCAGGATCCTGCATTGGTCCATCTGATCACTAAGGGAGCCTTCCACAGAGCTGACCAGTGTTCCAGCTCCGCCTTGAACTTGCTGTGCCCCCCTCCTCTGAACCTTTCATTCATGAGTGCATGTGTGGTTGCAGGCCACACGTGTCTCCCCGAGCCCACACGGTGTGCCGGGCGCTGCTCCAGCCGTCAGGGCTACACCAAGGAATGGAAGAAAAAGTTCCTGCCCCCAGGGCATTTGTATTTCATTGCTATTGAGAAAAATAAAGTGGGGGAGAAGTGGCATAAAGAGGGCCAGAGATGGAGGGTGGTCAGGGAAGGCCTCACTGAGGAGGTGGCATCTGAGCAGAGGCTTAACGGGTGCGGAGGAGAGAGCCCAGCAGGGATGGGGGAGAGCGTCACAGGCAGAGGGAACGGCAAGGGCAGGGACTGGGGTTGGGAGACACGTGGTGTGCATCCACTGGAACGGAAACGAGGGAGCGGATGCTCAGAGCGAGGTCGGAGGAAAGATGGGGGAGGTGGGGACCTGCCATCCCCTGCCTGTGGGCCACTGTCAGAACTCTGAATTTATCCCAATGAGATATAAAGCCATGCGGGGCGGGCTTTGGCCGAGGAGTGTCCTGACCTGACTCAAGTTTTAAAAGGAGCCCTAGAAACGCTGGGCTAAGAGTGATGTGCTGGGACAAGGATGGGGCCCTGAGAACTGGCCCATATTTTAAGCAACGTGGAGGTCATTGGTTCCACGTTCGGTGGAACAGGGGGAGAAAAAGCCTGGTGGAGGGTTGAGAACGCGAGGCTGGGAAAGGGAGGCGGCCGAGTGTAAATGGAAACAACTCCTTGGGAAGTGGGGGAGCCACGCCTTCGTCTATTGCCTCCTGGAGCATCTCCATGCAGAGGCTCCGATAGGCAAGGGAACGTTCTGCTCTGCACATGTGTCCTCTGTCCTTCGTGGCACTGCTCTGTAGCGACGGCCGCGCACCAGTCACCCAATTCTCCCAGGAAGCCTGCGACACAGGCATGTCCAGGTTGTTGACAACTGCTCAAGGTTGCACAGGTGATGAGGGGCTGGGCTGAGTCTGGAACCAGATCCAGCTCCAAAGTGCACGTTCCTACCAAGCGCCCTGAAACTGCTTCCATGTGCCCCCATTTCCCTTAGGACGGCAGCCCCTCGCCACTGGGTCACACCCCGGCCACGGTCCCGATCCCCCCCCCCAAACAATTCCCGCTGTCCTCCCACCCCACCTGCTCCCAGCTCTCTCTGTCTCTCCCTGATGCCCATTTCCCCCGGCTCTCTGTCTCTACCCGGAGATCTCACTGTGGAGGAAGAGTCTGCCGTGGGCTCTCCCGCCACATCCGGGCTCTCCCCGGCTGGCTCGGGGACCAGGCGACAGCACAGCAAGGTTCAGGCTGGGATTCTGCACAGACGCTGGTCTCCATGAAAAAGACCCCCAAGTGTTGGCAGAGTGCTGCCTCGTCATCCTCCCCTGCGCCTTCACACTGAATCTGCCTCTGTATTTTTTTCTAAGTACAATAGAAAAAAGGGAAAAAAACCAACCAAACTCGTTCTTGTACATCTTATTCTCTGCCTTCACTAAAGCCTTCCTGAGAATCCACACCTTCTCTCACAGGGATTAAAACTTGGCCCCTAAGAACCACTTCCATCTCCCTGGCCTTTGGAATCACATCTTGAGGGAAACAAATCTGAAATGCATTCAGTTTGAAGAACTTTTCTATTTGGTGGCATCAAAGATGCCAGATGCAGTGATCTTACCTTGCTTTCAAATTAAAAAAAAAAACAACCTAAAAACCTTCAAAAGGTACCCAATTCAAACCCACCTGCATTTTAAAAATCAGGACCCAAATTTCATCACTATTCCCCAAGAGGTGTTTGACAGGCAGCAAGTATAGTAACTTAGAAAGCTCAGAGGCAAAATTGGACATTCCATTCTCCCCACACCTGTTTGCGTTTGGTTGTTGTTTGGGGGGGATAATCCAAACCAAACCAATGAGCTTTGAATCTACAGGTAGTGTAACAGGCTGAGGACACTCCGAACGCCCTTCTTGCTGCTCTGTTTGTGACTCACTTACTCATTTAACAAACATGAACAGAACACGGCAGAGTAAAGAGCGCCAGCCAGCTGGGGACTCAGTTCCGGCTCTGGCCGCGAGCGTCCGGGTCACTCTGGTAAATTACTCCATCGCTCTGATATCTGCTTCCTTGATGGCTAACCCCTGTATTAACAGCTGCCCTACTTCCCAGGTTTTGTTGAAGATGAAGGAGATACTACCTCTGGCATGGACTAGACGCTCCATAAACTCAGTTCTCCTCCTACCTGAGCAAGTACCGTGCCAGGTACCAAGCGGGAGGAGGCAGCGCCCGCCTGCAGAGGTACAAACTGGAGAGGGGGCTGGGCACCTGTGTAAATGGACCAAACATAATGGAGAGGTGGTGCTCAGTTGTCCAACAGTATGTTGGGGACCAGGGAAATGTGGGTGCTCCCTCAGCAGGCAGGGGAGACTCTGGGGGTGCCCCTTCCCACCCAAGGCTCTGCGATGCGGACGCACCTTAGGAAATCCAGCTGTTTCAGGAGCCCTGACTTCTCCCGCTGCAGACTCTCCGTGACGCGGTACACTTCCCTGCAGGGGATGCAAGATGGCAGTGATGAGTGACATGTGGCGGGAGGGGGTGCTCCCAGGGCACGAGGCAGTGATGAAGTTGGACCCGGAAGGTGGTGCCTGGGCTGGCCTTCCTCTGGAGAGCACGGCCTCGTGCAGGCCTTATAGCCAGGTCTCACCAAGTCATCTCAGACACTCTATTCGGAAGGTGAAATGATCCCTGTTTTTTGGGGTTTTTTTTTGCGGTACGTGGGCCTCTCACTGTCGCGGCCTCTCCCGTTGCGGAGCACAGGCTCCGGACGCGCAGGCTCAGCGGCCATGGCTCACGGGCCCAGCCACTCCGCGTCACGTGGGATCTTCCTGGACCGGGGCACGAACCTGTGTTGCCTGCATTGGCAGGCGGACTCTCAACCACTGCGCCACCAGGGAAGCCCGATCCCTGTTTCATAGACACAGATAGTCAAGTAGGTTTGATAACTCTCCCTGGCAACCCAGGACTGAGCCAGGGTCCTAATCTAGACCCCCGACTCCCTGTCCCAAGGATACAGCTTGATGATAACTGCACTGTTTTCTCAGGCTCCCAGTGGTCCTGCCCCGCCCCCACCAGAGGTCAGGGAATCAGAATCAATACTCTTCTCCAGCCCAGCCTCGGAGGGTGAGAGCAGAGCTGGTGTTTCTCCCTCCCCCCGTCCCCCCCCCATGCTGGTTTAGTTTGTATGCAGGAGCTATTGAAGACCTATCTTTCCTTCCCCACTTTCCCCCAACAGTCTCCAATCTGTTCCCGGAGATGTGGAATTTCCACTGTTGCACATTCATTTCTTTGACTAAAATTTCTTATCTCTAGCTACAAAGCAGAGATTTAATGTATCAATCATAATCCGTCATTTACATCACAGTGTGAGCGTGTCCACCATAGGAGTTTTGAGGAAGGGGAGAGAGAAGCTGAGACGTACACAGCGTGGCTGGAGGGCAACGCAGGCTGCGAGGCAGGGGGCTGTGTGTGCCTTGTTTACATCTGTATCCTCGACACGGTGGCTGGCTTGGAGGTGCAGTCAACAAACAGCAGTGGGAAGAGAAAAAAGAGAGAGGGCTAACGGAGGGGCGGGGAGGGCAGATGGCAGGGATGGAGGGAGGAAGAGAGCTGGAGGGGGAGGGGCGTTTAGGAGGAAGCCAGCACCACTCAGAGAAGAAAGGAAAAGAAGAAAGCAGGGCTTCCCCGGTGGCGGAGTGGTTGGGAGTCCGCCTGCCGATGCAGGGGACACGGGTTCATGCCCCGGTCCGGGAGGATCCCACGTGACGCGGAGCAGCTGGGCCCGTGAGCCATGGCCGCTGAGCCTGCGCGTCCGGAGCCTGTGCTCCGCAACGGGAGAGGCCACAGCAGTGAGAGGCCCGCGTACCGAAAAAAAAAAAAAAAAAAAGCAGAATGGGGTGATGTTGGAAAATAAACCTTGCTTAACTGCACAGTTCTGCTTCCATCCTTCCCTCTGTGCTCTGCACCACAGTTCAGAGATTTTAAATCTCCCCCAAACTTACGGCAAAGGGTCCCGTATTTCCAAGCCACAGCCTAGTAAATGCGTCACTGCCACGGGCCGTCAGGACTGCCTTGACTGTGCGCGGGCTGAGCTGCGTAAGGACGGTCCCCTGGCAAAGCCCACCCACGTCACCACGAGCTTGCTGGGGCCACAGGACTCGCAATCGCCTTATTCCTTGAGCGGTATCTGTGGGGGTTCCCCCTTTATAGCAGAATTATAAAGTCACTTCGCGACAGTAACAGACTGTCTCAAGTTCACCTCAGACAGTGCTTATTCAGTAACAGAACTTCTCTGGCTCCTGCAGAGCTGCAAACTCCCAACATTTTATTACCAATTATATTTAATGTCAACTGGAGGGAAAACAATGTCTTCCCTATTATCCAACCTGGGTCCCTAAACGCCGTCTGGGGCTCTGCTCGGAAGGGCACCAGGTGAGCACAGCTGTCTGGTCGCAGCCTGGCGCCCTGGGAGCTCAGGTTACCTGCGTCGGGCTTTGGGGCTCCGCCACCCCCATCCCGGGTCCTGCTTCTTCCTGGGGCAGCCGAAAGCAGAGGGCTTTCCCCGCTGAGGACAGACACTCACACCGGAGACCTAACCTAATGGGTCCTCACAGTGTCTGACCGAGTGGCCAGTTCCTCCACAACCAAGAGGACCTCAGTCCAAGCCTCCTCTGGCCCTGCTTACAAGGCACCAGGGACCTTGGCACCGTGCACACACACACGACTACACACACATACGTGGTATGCATCGGTGCAAACCTACGTCTGTTTGTCTAGTAGCTACACATCTGTCTAAACATGCACAAATCTATCTATTCAGATAGATTTTTTGTGTTAACAAATAGAAAAGCATTTCTGCAAAAAAAAAGACACTTGGATATTTGACTAAAATGACCTTGAAAGTCCTTCTAACCTAGACGTTCTACAAGTTTATGTCTGGCTAACAGGTGAAGCGAAGGGCACAGAACTTGCCATTTTGCGGTGGTAACTGGTGAGAGGTTTCTGGCTGCTGGAGCGAAGGGCTGTTGGCTGGGTTTTTATGAGAAAGAAAGGAATATGGAGCGTTCTCCAAAGGATCCGTCAGTGGAAAATGCAGGCGAATGTAGAACTGTGTGTGCTGTCGCTTTGTAAAGAGTGTGTGTGTGTGTGAGTGTGTGTCTCTGTGTGTCTGTGTGTGTCTGTGCCTGTGTGTGTCTCTGTCTCTGTGTGTGTGCGTGTGTGTCTGAGTGTGTGTGTCTCTGTGTGTGTCTGTGTGTGTGTCTGTGTATCTGTGTCTGTGTGTGTGTCTCTGTGTGAGTGTGTCTGTGTGTGTGTGTGTTTGTGTATCTGTGTCTGTGTGTGTGTCTCTGTGTGAGTGTGTCTGTGTGTGTGTGTGTTTGTGGGGGGGGTCTGTGTGTGTGCGTGGGTATGTGTCTGTGTGTGCGTGTGTGTGTGTGTGTGTGTGCGCGCACACATGTACAGAACACTCTGGAAGGAGCCAGGACTGGTGCCCTCTGGGTGACGGGAGGCTGGGAGTCAGGGGTGGGGGGCAAACCTCTTTCTGCCACATTTTGTGCCTTGTCATAAACCACCTCTCCCCCAGATACAAGTTAATTAACAAAATAGGGTGTTGCCTTCCAGCCGACCTTCATCTTTATATTATCTCCCCTGCTCCACTGCTCCTTCTTTATCTGATTTTAAATTCTAGTTCTCCTTCCTTGGGCATCTTCAGAGAACAGGAAAATTCATTTTGCCCATTCAGAACTCCAGATGATACATGGCGGGGTCTGTTGATCTAGAGGCCCACTCTCCCCCCTCCCAGCAGCATCCGGCAGCTGGACATCATCGGGGAAGCACAGGGTATCAGGAGGACGAGGCTCTGACCTTGTTTTCTGACACTAACTAGCTGGGTGGCTGCGGGTTGCTCACTACCCCTCTCTGAGCTTGTTTTCCATTTGTGAAATGAAGAGGTGGCTTCCAGCACAAAGGTCCTGTCGGCTCTGCTGGTCTGGGATCCTGCTCTATGGAGGACAAGCTAAGCCTCTCCCTGCCCTTCTCTCCGGGCCGCTCTGGATGACACACGCTCTCCCGGGCTCCAGCAGGTTCCCCAGCTGCACAGCTGCTGCAAGCTTCTTATTGAAACAAAGTCGCGAAGGTTCTGGACTCATTTATCTCTCCCTCCTAACCCTCCTTCCCTCTTTTTCAATTCCCAGCCTCCAGAGATTGTGTGTCTGGCTTGCTTAATTAAGATAAGACTTCAGAAAGATTTTAATCCTCACGCTGTGATTCGTTACGCCGGCTCCATTTGCGGTTCTCATGCCTGTGCCTTTCAGATGTTTGTCGCTTTCAGGACTTGATTGAATTTTAAGAGCCTGACTCCTTAATTCTGTTTATAAAGTTAAGCACTGGTTGACCTGATCTCAACGGGGAGGGACCGATTTTGCTTGTTTACAATGAAATATACTGTCCTCCCACCCGGCATCCAAGCCTTGAATGGAGGGGTTGATGTTACTTTAAGTCAGCTGCTTGGGAAGACATATCTTTTTCAACTGGAGACGTCTTCCTAGGGTAAAACTCCAAATCCAAACACATCCCCTCCCTCTCACTCTAGATCATTCCCAAACAGTACAGGACATCACACGTGAGGCAGACAGCAGAACAATTTTTTTTTTTTTTTTGCGGTACGCGGGCCTCTCACTGTTGTGGCCTCTCCCGTTGTGGAGCACAGGCTCTGGACGCGCAGGCTCAGCGGCCATGGCTCACGGGCCCAGCCGCTCCGCGGCACGTGGGATCCTCCAGGACTGGGGCACGAACCCGCGTCCCCTGCATCGGCAGGCGGACTCCCAATCACTGCGCCACCAGGGCAGCCCCAGCAGAACAATTTGATTTAGCTTGATGCACCGACGATTGGCCAGCCGTCAGACAGAGTCAGGGCTTTTGAACAGAGAGTCAACACAGGTAAAACGTCAAGCATTGGTAAGACTGCCCTTTCTTTGAAATCAGACTTTATACCTTGCCTCACCCAGGACCAGGCACCCAGGTTCTGCAGAATGACTACATGAGTCCTCGAACAAACGAGTGAGTGAAGGGTGGCCAGTCCTAGTCCTGGGCACAGTTTCCCGGCTGACTCATTTGTCACTGTGGGGAGTCAGCAGCGTGTGTCCAGCACTTAGCATCTCAGGACAGGTACTTAACACCTCTGAACCCCAGTTTCCTCATCCATAAATTAGAGTTGATAACAATGGTACCTGGCACATCAGGGTGCTGAGAAGGTCAAATGAGATAATGTCAGATTTTCGACGTAAGTGAGGTACGCTGAGTGCCCAAGACAGTGTTGAAAGCACTGAGTAGCTTTCAACAAATGTTGCTGATGTGAACCCGCCAGTGAATGCACTGGTACGTGGGTGAACAGATAAGCAAGTGAGATTCCGGGGCCTCAGAGAGCCCTTGTTCTCAAAGCCTAACACTCCTGAGACCGATTCCTCACTGACTTCTCTGGGTCAGGTGCAGACCCAGCCTTGGACTGTTCCCAGGGGCACCTCCATCCAGCAAGCTGAACCCAGTGGCTGGACACCTAGTTTATCAGCAAACCAGTCCCCAGAGATGTGGGGCTGCCCACACAGGGCCCACACAGAGGACGGCTGAAAAAGGAAGGAAAAAGAGGAAGGAAAAAAATGGGCAGAGCTGGGGTGAAGCGTCCAGGGCACTGTCACACGCCCTGTCGAACTACATGCTGACCTCGGAAGTCTTCCTGGCCCACCCTGTTCTCCCAGGTCTCCGAACCATGACAGTCAATGTCTGGTCGTTCCACTCACTCAGGATTTTCCCCGACTGCCCCCTATTTGTTGGCTGGATAACGTCTTTCTAATCACATAATGCATTGTCTGAGAATGAGGCTGTACGTTTCTCATCAATCCTAGGGAGTGCTCGGCACAGAACTGGTCTGCTTCACAGTCTCAGAATCCTAGAAGGTTAGAAGAGGTCCCAGGGACCAAGGAGCCCCATCCCCATGTTATGAGCGAGGAGAAGGGTCTGGGGGGCGGGCTAACGCGCTCACAGCAGGGGACGGATCTGGAGGGCACAAGGGTGACACTCACATCTCCTTCTCCTGGTGGAGTTTTCGGGCCTCTTGCTGGAGGCTTTCCAGCTGCTGCTGGGCATCCTGCAGCTCCCAAGATGTCCGCTCCAACTCCCCGGCCAGCTCCTGGTTGGTGAGTTTCAGCTTGGTGTTCTCAGCCTTGGTTTCGTGCTTGTCATTGTGCAGGGCGGTGCACTGGCCTTCCAGCTGGAAAGGAACGGGGGCGTTGTGCAGAGGGGAGCGATGAGCGAGCTCCGCCCCCCCATCAGGCTGGCCTTTCCCAGCCGCACCCTGCTTCCTCCACCTGGTGGGTGGGAACCCATGCTACTGCCCCTCACTGCCCTCAAGCCTCAGTCAGCTTTGTCCTGCCCCTTAATGCACACGCACACACTTCTGGAGGCAGGAAGGATAAATTCAGTTTAATGAATGTGGCCAGTAAGCGAAGAAGGAAGCAACAACAAGGAATTGTGTGTGACTCTCAAGAGGCCCCTGAGTAATCAGGCAAGCATGCAATAATTAAGTCGAGTGGCAATCATTCATTGGAGGGATAAATCTAATTGGTAGGAACTTAATGCATAATAGTGAAGAGGAAAGAGAGGAGGAGAAGCCAGGTACACTTTGCAGGGCGGGGGGGGGGGGGAGGCAGCTGGCAGCGAGAGCGTCTTGCTGCAGGAGAGAAACCAAAATCTACAGGTTGGGTACTCAGAGGAGTGGAACCGTCTCCAGCCTTAGCATGGGGGTGTCTTCAAGTGTATTTTAATGTGCTGCTAAAAATATCCCTTTCTATTCAAATGGAACCAACGTCTCTGCGTCTGTCCAGGGCTGGATGCCTTCCAGCACCAGACAAAACAAAACAGGAGGCCAAGCGGCATCCGGGCCTCTCTCTCCTACGAGCCCCTTGCTTTGGAGACGAGGCTGCGGGCGCGAGGTTTGCCTAGGTAACCCGTCTCCCTGGGGTCCTGAGCCACGCACTCCCAGCCACAGTGGGTGGACCCTGGGACACCACCCAGCCTGTCTCTGGGGACTCAGGGGCGCATCTGGTGTCTGCATCCACCCTGCGGGGTGACGGGAACCGTCCCAAAGGAGGCTGACGCGCCTCGTACGGGCACACAGGAAGACAGCTGGAGGCATCCCTGGCCCTCCCGGCAGGAAGACATCGCAGTCTGCAGCCTCCCCCCAGATATCAGTGTCTGTGACCCCCGTACCGCAGCATCCCCCTTATCTCTCATACAGGATGCAGGAGACAAAGTAACGATTTGGCATTCTGGCGGCTCCTGGGCATAATGATACCATGACGCCTGCGGAGGGTACTTGGGAGAATTCTTGGCAATTTTTTCCAAGTTAAACACCAGGCATTGGAGAGTAAAGGCTTTACCTTGGGATCACCTGTGATTTCAGATGCTCTCTTTTGTACAACTAAATGGTTCTTCTCAGATTTAAGAAAAAAAAGTCCTTAAGTGAATGGCAGGGAAAGTGGGCAAGCGCCAGAGGAGGGGATGGAGTGCAGGGCAGGTGCTCTGAGGACACGGACATACCCGCTTCTGCTTCTGGATGAGCCGCTCCAGTTCCTGCTCCTTGGAGAACAGCTTCCGTTCCAGCTCCTGACTGCACGCCTGGAACCTCTCCGTGTCCTGCCAAGCCAGGAAGAAGGACACGTGAGGCCCAGATGCACCGGGAGGGAGACTTTTTCCCCCCCACCTTGAACCTGCTCAACAGCAGGGAGGGGCCCGCCCATCCTTTGGGGTCTTCCCACAACATCCCAGGCCTTTGGTCACCCGCCTGCCCTGGCGGATGGAGAGTGTGCACGACGCCAGCTCCCACCACGTATGACATGTCGGATGACCGCCTCTCACAAGAGAGGCAGCGTCAGTTAGTGGGCGGGTACCGAACGGGGAACAGAACAGGGGCTGAGGGGAATCTCAGGCCTCAGGCTCCTGTCTGTCCACTGGAAGATGGAATGTCCTTCCGGCTGGGATATTCTGTCCATGTTGGGCACAGTCATTCAATCCTTTAAACTGCCCTCCCTCTGAAAACACAGGGGCCCCACTTCTTCCTCCTTCAGGCGGGTCTACGCCCTCGCTGTGTCCCCGCTGGGACGGAGGGCTCCCAAGCCCCGGGGGGGGTCTCTCCCGTGAGCTCCACAGCCCCTCCCTCCTGCCCTAGAACCGGCCTTCCCCACTCAGGGATGCGGAGACCCCAGTGATGCAAGCGGGAAGGGGCCTGGTCGTGGGACAAAGAGGAAAGTGTGTAGCTGGCAGGACGCCTGACACTCACCAGAGCCTGATCTGGTGTAAGGGCCCTGAGTGGGCAGCGGGAGACTTGGGGTCCAGCCCTTGCCTTGCCCAGCCTCCCTGCTTTTTCCTTCCATGTCGCCGTTTCTTGGGAAACATGCTCTCTGCTTGTCCGAGGCATGGCCGCGGCGCAGGCCAGGTAGGAAGAGGAGAAAGCGTCACAGCCTCCATGTAACTCACCACAGGAGCCCCACGGGCTTTCCGTGCCGTGGAACGACACCTCCCCAAGGAGGACAGTGGTGAGACGCAGCCCTGGGGGCAGCCCTGTCTGGAAGCAGCAAGGTGAGGGGACAGCAGCCCCCGTCAAAGCCCAGGGCTCTTCCTCAGACCCTCATCTGGGGACGCCATCTCGTTCCTCAGCCCACTTTTTTTTGTTTGTTTGTTTGCGGTACGCGGGCCTCTCACTGCCATGGCCTCTCCCGTTGCGGAGCACAGGCTCCAGACGCGCAGGCTCAGCGGCCATGGCTCACGGGCCCAGCCGCTCCGCGGCACGTGGGATCTTCCCGGACCGGGGCACGAACCCGTGTCCCCTGCATCGGCAGGCGGACTCTCAACCACTGCGCCACCAGGGAAGCCCTCTCTGCCCATTTTGGACAGGTCAGCGGGGCTCGGGGGGAGCCCGTGACCGTCCTCGTGTCGGCCACACCTGACGGTGGAGGCAGGGTATGACCAGGCAGCCTCTGCTCCCAACGTTTGCTGCAGGGAATCTTGTCCACCCCACTGGCTGGGGGTGGGGCGAGCAACTCCAGGACCCCCAGCTGATGCCGGCAGCCCCACAAAGACCAGACGGAGTGTCTTAGCGGCCCTGCCGGGCACAGAGTGCTGAGGGGGTCACGGCCAGTGAGGTGCCGAGCGCCAAGCCCTGGCCAGAGGGTGCAGCCTCTCACGCTGTCATGAACTGCGGACCACCAACCTCACACGGCGGCCAGGCCACGCCTCGCCTGCGTGCCCGAAGGCTTCACAGCACGGCCGAACACGTGTTCACGGCTCCCACGCGTACGCAAACGCATACATCGCAGCGCTGAGCCTAAAAGGCGTTTGGGGCTCAGAGGCCTTGAGAAGGGAGAAGCCGGGCTGGGGGCTGGGGTGCGGCAGCGGGGTCAGACCCCCCAGCTGGGGCAGATTTGCCCTGGAATTTCCACCCCCGCCCCGACCTCTTTCCGTTCCCAGTCCCCAGGCGCTGACCCACCTATTGCTTCTGGAAGCAGCATCTTTCCTTAGCTATGACCTTTGACTTGTAGTCATGGTGGGGGGGAGGGGGCCGAATGCCGCTCCCCCCCTCAGAACTCGGCCCCTCTGTGCACAAAGCCACTGGGGTAAAGGGAGCAGGTCTACTATTGCAGGGGATGCGGGGGGGGGGGCGGGTAAGGCTGAGGCTCCCGGAAGCCCCCCCACCCCCGTAGGGTCTGCTCGGTGAGGAGATGCGTGTTCTCTCTGCCTGTTCTGTTCGCCTTCACGAAGGCTGGAAGTCGGGGGAGGGCGGGGTCAGCCAGGATGCATTAGCGCTGTAAAAATGAAGGCGAGAGGGAGGTCTGGAAATACTGCCCAGCCTCCAGAGGGCTCTGGGTGGAGAACACAACCGGCTTTTTCTGGAAAGCATTCTGACGCCCTCTCAGCTGGAAGGGCATCTCTGATAAGAAACGGGGCCGTGGTGTGGATAATGGGCAGCATGAAGTGAAACGCTGGTTTGGACCCACCTGCCTTAAGGAGCAGGGGAGCGATCTGACAGCGGCTCTGCAAGCCGGTGGCAGGGTCTCTATGTTCAAAATTCATACGTTGAAACTTAACCCCAAGGAGGTGGGCTCTTCGGGAGGCGATTAGGTCATGAGGGCAGAGCCCACCAGAGTGGGATTAGTGCCCTTGTCCGATACCCCAGAGAGCCAGCTCGCCCACGTGAGGACACAGAGAAGTTGGCGCCTGCGACCCGGGACAGGGCTGTTACCCGAGCCCGACCACGCTAGCACCTGACCTTGGACTTCCGGCCTCCAAAGCCGTGAGAGATGGATGTTTGTTGCTTATGAGCCATCCAGGTCATGATATTTTTGTAATGGCCCGAACTAAGACAGGAGGCCACCTTTCAAATCCAAGACTTTTCCGCTGAGAACCCGACAAGTGGATAATCCGAAAATGGATGAGAGGGAGTTTCCTGTAGCTCCGTCTGACGAATATGTTCCCCGAAAGGATCCTGCTTAGCCTGGAACAGGAAGGGATTTCACCAGCTCTGAGCTCCCAAGACAAAGGGCGGGGCTTGGTGGAAGGCTGAGTGCCTGACTGAGAGCAGGAATGTGAGTTTTACATTTTCCCCCGTGGAATTCGAGAAGAGTGGCGCTTGAGTTGTCTTGGGAATTAAAGTTTCTAGGTTTCCAAGGGGAAAGGATGGGAAGCATCGGCTCTAACGAGGGTCCCCTTAGGGGAGCTGCTGGGCGTGGAGTGGCACGGGCTGCCGCGTTCGTGCAGGCTTGCCGTGGAGGTCTCGGGAACAGCCAGCGTCAAGCCAGGCTTCAGGCTGCTTCAGCTGGTAAAGCCCCTGCATCCTTCTCTGCATTGATTCCTCGTTCATTCACTCACTGATTCAACAGCTACTTGTTGAACGCCTGCCTGCTGTGCTCCAAGCACGGTGGAAGTGCTGAGGGTACATTAGCACATAAAAGGTAAAGATCCCTGCTCTTTGGGGCTTACATCTTAGTAGGACGAGACAGACCACAATCAATAAAAATAACCCGGGAAATTATATGCCATATTTGAAGGTGACAACGGCCTTGAAAGAAATAAACAAAGCAGGGAAACAGGAAATCAACAGTGCCATGGGGCACTGCAATCTGAGATCCGGGGCTGGGGAGAGGGCATGCTCAGAGCAGGTGGTACTGCAGCCTGGCCCGCAGAGCCAAGCCCCGGGAACGGACTCTTGCCTTCAGGAGAAACTGCTCTTCCTCGCTTTTGATTTGCCGTTCCATCTCCTCGTAGAGGTGCTGGATCTCTTCATCATAGGCAGCACTTTTCCTGCACAGGTGACAAAAAGAGAGTGCAATGAGATGCCTTTATCCCCCAGTGGAGCTCTGGGTGGCGTGGGCGACCATGGCGGTCGGGTCAGCCAAGGCTGCAGGGTCAGCTCCCCGGGATCAGCTGACCACTGGGGCCCAGCAGGACCCTCTCATCCTCCTGTCTCCCAGCTGTCCCTCCCAGGCATCCCCGGCTCCACCTTCCTGTCCCCTGCTTTATCTCAGCACCAATCCACCCAGCCTCTGTGACACTCACCGTCCTATTGCCCACTGACCCCTATACGCTTGTTGACAGCATAAAGGTGTGCGGTGTGGGCTTCTTTTCTGGTTTCTTGGTGTATCTGTTTCCCACTTTGGGCGCTTTCTCTCTACCTGGTTCCATCAGCACCACCTGAACTGTACTCTCCTGGAAACTATGTGCTGAACTTTGCATGACCCTCATTTCTCATAGGATCTCAAAAGGTTCCATGGTGGCGACCACCGCCACCATCACGACACCCCTAGAAAGGAAGGGGGCCACACCTGTCCAAGGGCTCACCCGTCTGGGCACAGGGCCATGGGAAGGGTGAGGCTGGGTAAATGCTGATGGCAACAGTGACACGCTGGGTTCTCAGCGTCCCCTCCTACTCCGACGAGCCCCGCAGGACAGGAAGTACGTAGCTGGCCTCTCTGCTCCTACATGGAGATGAGGACAGATGCGGCTCTGGGGACAAGGTTTGTGGGTCACCCCGGGACGGCTCCTCTTTCTCTCCCAGTGATAGATCCTCCTTCAAGTACTCCCCCAAGTTCAAACGGAAAGGACCAGGTATTAGCATTCGAACCAAGACTGGAGACGATCACATGTGACATTCCCAGGGGGTTGCACCTCTACACCTCTTCTCTGACCGGGCATGGAAGGCCCTCTCTGCCCCTCGCTCCCTGCCCTCTGTCCTGTTAAGGAAACTCTAGGCTCCAGCAAGCAGGCTTACGTCATAGCTCTCCAGGGCTGTTTTGAACCTGCAATACTCTAGGCTCCAGCAAGCAGGCTTACGTCATAGCTCTCCAGGGCTGTTTTGAACCTGCAATACTCTAGGCTCCAGCAAGCAGGCTTACGTCATAGCTCTCCAGGGCTGTTCTGAACCTGCAATACTCTAGGCTCCAGCAAGCAGGCTTACGTCATAGCTCTCCAGGGCTGTTCTGAACCTGCCATACTCTAGGCTCCAGCAAGCAGGCTTACGTCATAGCTCTCCAGGGCTGTTCTGAACCTGCCATACTCTAGGCTCCAGCAAGCAGGCTTACGTCATAGCTCTCCAGGGCTGTTCTGAACCTGCCATACTCTGGGCTCCAGCAAGCAGGCTTACGTCATAGCTCTCCAGGGCTGTTCTGAACCTGCCATACTCTAGGCTCCAGCAAGCAGGCTTACGTCATAGCTCTCCAGGGCTGTTCTGAACCTGCCATACTCTAGGCTCCAGCAAGCAGGCTTACGTCATAGCTCTCCAGGGCTGTTCTGAACCTGCCATACTCTAGGCTCCAGCAAGCAGGCTTACGTCATAGCTCTCCAGGGCTGTTCTGAACCTGCCATACTCTAGGCTCCAGCAAGCAGGCTTACGTCATAGCTCTCCAGGGCTGTTCTGAACCTGCCATACTCTAGGCTCCAGCAAGCAGGCTTACGTCATAGCTCTCCAGGGCTGTTCTGAACCTGCCATACTCTAGGCTCCAGCAAGCAGGCTTACGTCATAGCTCTCCAGGGCTGTTCTGAACCTGCCATACTCTAGGCTCCAGCAAGCAGGCTTACGTCATAGCTCTCCAGGGCTGTTCTGAACCTGCCATACTCTAGGCTCCAGCAAGCAGGCTTACGTCATAGCTCTCCAGGGCTGTTCTGAACCTGCCATACTCTAGGCTCCAGCAAGCAGGCTTACGTCATAGCTCTCCAGGGCTGTTCTGAACCTGCCATACTCTAGGCTCCAGCAAGCAGGCTTACGTCATAGCTCTCCAGGGCTGTTCTGAACCTGCCATACTCTAGGCTCCAGCAAGCAGGCTTACGTCATAGCTCTCCAGGGCTGTTCTGAACCTGCCATACTCTAGGCTCCAGCAAGCAGGCTTACGTCATAGCTCTCCAGGGCTGGAGCTGTCTCCAGCTCTCCAGGGCACCTGGCATTCTAAACTCAAATGCTGGCACTCCCTTGTTCTTTATTCCACGAAGGAGGCTTTTATAATTGAACAAACAGCCCTGGTTCTCGGTTCTGAGAGGTACCAGAGAGATTTCGGAAGAAAACATCAAGGATAGGAAAGCATTCATTCCCCTGAGCCTTCCGTCATTCAAAGTCCCACCTCCCTGTATCCCCAAGTCCCCCTGGGACTCCAGTCCAGCGCCAGGCCTCCCCCGCCGCCCGAGGCTGCACCACAGCCCATAGGCTGCCCCTTCCTCACTCGCTATCTGTGCACCACATGCACAGGCCGCCATTTTGACTGGCATCCTTCCAGTTCCACAGAAACCACACAACTGACCCAGACGAGGGAACCGGTGTGGGTCTGCACGGTCAAGGTCACTCACCTGTCTGAGTTCCCTTTCTTGGTTGTATCCCCAAGACCACAAACCCGACTCTGGGTGAGTACGGCACTGGCCCAGGGTGTGCTCCGCAAGAGGACACAGCTCTCCCAGACTCCTCCAAGCCAAGGCTCTGTGTTCGTCACTGGGCTTCCCGTCCCAGGAGTAACAAACGTCTTTCTGGTGAAGCGTGAGAACTCTCTTCTTGGTAAATGACAAATGTTTGGATTGTTACTTTGGTTCTTAGCTAGCCCATGACAATTACAAGAAAACCTTGGCAAGAAATAAGGAGCCGAGGCTCCTGCTGTTGCATAGGGACACCTCAGGGACAGAAATGATACAGTGGAAAGGAAATTTCAGAAACAGAGATGGTCTTCCCCTGGTGCCTGGAGTGATCTTCCTGTGCTGGAAGAAATTCCAGTGCTACGTGGTAAACGGTATCCAGGAAAACCTTAGAGACAGTGATTCCAACTATAAGCACCAGGGAACTAATAAAGTGATATGAGAAGAACTTAAAAATGGATTTGACGCTGCTAAAGCAATACTAGTTACAGTCAGGCGTATAAGCTGTGTACCGTTTAGGCCTAATAACCATGCAGAGCATTAATTCCACACTGTCATTAAATGTGTTATATTAACTTGAAGTTTTATTGGATTAAATTAATAAACTCTATGCTTCTCGTGCTCACATGTCAGTCTGTTAGTCGTGAAGTAATTTTGCAAATTGCTACAAACAAACAAATGGGGGGAAGAGAGATGCAGCCTCTGAATGGCATCTGCTCCCAGCCCTCAACACGAAGGATGCGCCCACCACAAAGAAGTCCTGGGATGCAGGCGGGCATCCGCGATCCTGCGCCCACACTGGATCAGACATGGAGCTCCTTCTTTGCAGACGCTCTTGAACAAAACCGGCCAGCATCCCGGGAGGCTGCCGAGGCCTGAATGTCTTCAGAGGATGAGCCCTGACCCAGGGCCGGACACCCGAGCCCCGGCGATGAGATCATTAAGGCGCTGTGCACACCACTCCCATCACCAAACCAGCTCAGAGGGCAGAAGACCTCCTCCGATCCCAAAGTAGCACCTGTACCCCCGGTTCCTCCCAGCATCATCTCGATGACCAAACGAGAGAGCAGGTGTGCAAGGTATTTGAACTGCAAAGTCCTAAATGGATGTAAGGGATTATTTATTATCGTAATTATTATCATGGGCTGCGGGGGGCAAGGGCTAACACTCCCCAAGGGGAGGAGGGTCTTTGTTTGAAGAATAAAAGGGTTGCTAGGTTTGGAAAGGGTGAGAAGCAATCAGCAAGATGAAGAACAGGAAGCTTAGTCAATCAAACCTCCTGTCGGAGCGAGATCCATTCCAGATGAAGGCTGTGTGTGAGCAGGGTCTGCAGAGAAATTATTTTTCTGGGAGAAACAATGGCTAGAGACACTCTCAAAACACCTGGGCAGGGCTTCCCTGGTGGCGCAGTGGTTGCGAGTCCGCCTGCCGATGCAGGGGACGCGGGTTCGTCCCCCGATCCGAGAAGGTCCCACATGCCGCGGAGCGGCTGGGCCCGTGAGCCATGGCTGCTGAGCCTGCGCGTCCGGAGCCTGTGCTCCGCAACGGGAGAGGCCACAAGAGTGAGAGGCCCGTGTACCGCAAAAAAAAAAAAAAGATCTGGGCGTATGGCTTACGGTGCTCCAGCCGGGCTTACCACGTTCTGCCATCAGAGAAAAGAGGTGACGGATTATGTTTGCTTATTATACACCCCTTTGTTGCCACTATTTCTAAAACCACTCAGATTGCCTGACGCACACAAACACAGACTTGAAGTCTTCTCCATGAGTCCGTTCCAACGCACTGACGCCCTTCTCTGACCTCGGAGGACACCGTATGTCTTTATTTGAACATTTCAAAGTCCTGAACTATTCTTTCTTTTCGGTTTATGCTGTCTTCACTAGGTTACGAACACTCAGACATTGATGTCACCCACAGGGCCTGTGCTCAAAATGTTAATGCTGAAAATCTGTAAGAAATAAATTTAAGACTTTGGATACCAGACTCAGAAGTCCATGGGTGGACCACATGGCAGGAAATACCAGATTCCAGGGGAACTGGAGAATTTCGGGGTTGGAAGGCTTGTCTGATCCAACCACCTATTTTTCCAGTGTTAAAATCCTCGCCACAATATCTCCAGCAAGTATTTACCCAGACTGGGTTAGAACACCTCCAGGGAGAGGGAATGCTGGATCTCTAAGCAGCTCTTTCATCTATGGACTATTCTGGCTCATAGACATGTGTCTTTCTATGACCTTATCCTGCCTCTGTGTAACAACCCTTCATATATTTTAAAACAGCATTAAGACGTCAAGGAGTAGCCTTGGGTTGCGGTCATGCCTCTCCACTTCCTCCAGCCATGTCTCACATGGAAGTTTTCTTTTGGAAGTCCCTTCACCATCCCCTTTACTCTTCTCTGAACGGGCTCTAATTGAGCTTTCTCAAGCCATAGAGTCGCAAACTGAATGCCCAGTGTATGAGGGCTGGTCGGTGCAGATTAGATCTCTCTTGCTCTAGCTGCTGCCTACCTATTCATGCAGCCTAAGAGCACATTCACTTTTCTGGGCAGTCACATCACATAGTTGATGAACGCTGAACCCATTTGTCGACTAAAACCTCGAAACTTGATGGCAGAGTGATGGTTTTTGTTTTAAAGATGGTGCGACTGAGGGACTTCCCTGGTGGCACAGCGGTTAAGAATCCGCCTGCTAATGCAGAGGACGTGGGTTCAAGCCCTGGTCCCGGAAGATCCCATATGCCACGGAGCAACCAAGCCCATGAGCCACAACTACTGAGCCCGTGTGCCACAACTACTGAAGCCCATGCACCTAGAGCTTGTGCTCCACAGCAAAGACAAGCCACCACAACGAGAAGCCCACTTGTTACAACTAGAGAAAGCCCGTGCACAGCAACGAAGACCCAAAGCAGCCAAAAATAAATAAATAAATTAATTTAAAAAACAAAGAAAAAGATGGTGTGACTGAATCATATCTCTCCCACCTTGTGCTTTGGCCATTGGTGTTTTGGATTTGGGCAAGATCTCAAATGTAATTCTGTTAGATTTTATGCCTGTTAGATTCAGTCCATCTTTCTCAACTGTCACTATCTTAATGGATCCCAACTGGTGGCCCAGTGTATTCAATGACCTTCCAAATTCTGTTGATACTTTAAGTTTTCAATCATAATGTAATCTAAATAACCTATAATGTTCGTTTTGATTATTTAATTTATCTGAGATTTACTTAGAAGAGCATTTTAGGGACTACTCTGGTGGTCCAGTGGTTAAGACTCCGAGCTCCCAGTGCAGGGGGCCTGGGTTTGATCCCTTGTCAGGGAACTAGATCCCACATGCTGCAACTAAAGAGCCCCCATGCTGCAACTAAGGAGTCCACATGCCACAACTAAAGCTCCCGTGTGCCATGACGAAGATCCTGTGAAGCCAAATAAATAAATAAATATATTTTTAAAAAGAAAAAAAGGAAGAGCATTTTAAAAAATATATAAACTGTTGGTTTCTAGTTTTACTGTATTATAGTAAGAAACTTTATTGGTAAGGGATTACTTTTTGGAATCTATTAGCCTTTCCTTTGTATCCCCATATTGTCAATTTTTACATAAGTTCTATAACAAGAATGTGTATTCTACTGCAAGGCACACAACTCCCCATTCATCTCTTAAATCAAGCTTGCTGGTTGATGGTTTCAAACACTTTGTATATTTGATGTGCTTTTTTTGTTTGTTTGTTTGTTTTGCGGTACACAGGCCTCTCACTGTTGCGGCCTCTCCCGTTGCAGAGCACAGGCTCCGGATGCGCAGGCTCAGCGGCCATGGCTCACGGGCCCAGCCGCTCCGCGGCACGTGGGATCCTCCCGGTCTGGGGCACGGACCCGTGTCCCCTGCATCGGCAGGCGGACTCTCAACCACTGCGCCACCAGGGAAGCTCTGATGTGCTTTTTGCTTGAGTGATATGTCAAATTTGAGATAAGTTTGTTGAAGTCTTTTAAACTTTTAAAACGCTTTTAAAGTCTTGTTTTTATCAAATTTTCTTTGTTTTTCTAAGTTTCTGCTTTTCGTGTTTTGCTATGTTGTTTGGCACATACAGGTTTATATTTGTTGTATCTTCTCTATGGATGGACCTTTTTTTTTTATTACTACACAATATTCTTCCATATCTCCCTTAATTCATGCCATTGGTAAACATGTTGAACACAAGAAGAACAGTGTGTACTAGAGCTCTCTGAGCTATCAATTAATTACATGTGGGCATAAATATGCAACCTGTCTTCTATTAACCACTCTGAAAACACTCCCTTCCCCCAGGGCAGTGTCTAATGATTTCATTCTATGATATCTATGCCTAGTTATTTTGAACAACACAGGGAGGAGGAGACAGAGAAGAGATAGATAAGAGAAGGGAGGGAGAGAGATGAGAGTTCTCAGGGGGACGGGGGACATATGTGTGAAGGAGCCAGGGAGAGTGAGTAAGAGTCACGAGCACTAATTATTTATCCTCTCCCTTCTGTCTCACTATGATAGCTGCGGAGCCTCTCTTGTGTAGTCCAGGGTCGTGTAGGTCTTAACCCCCTGCTGACACCTACAGTGGGCTCAGAGTTCATTAGGGCCAGAGTGAGAAGTTCTCGGTTCAAATCCTGCTTTTGACATTTATAAGCTTTCTGGCCTTGGACGAGTCACATTACCTCAATGAGCTTGAGGTTTTCTGTATCTGGAAAACCAGATGGTAATACCTGTATTAGAAAGAAGTCATGTGTAAAAAATGGGTACCCATGAACTTATCTACAAAACAGAAATAGAGTTACAGATGGAGACAACAAACTTATGGTTACCAGGGGGTAAGGCAGGGAGGGATAAATTGGGAGACTGGGATTGACATATACACACCACATATATAAAATAGGTAACGAATAAGGACCTACTGCATAGCACAGGGAGCTCTACTCAATACTCTGTAATGGCCTATATGGGGAAAGAATCTAAGAAAAGAGTGGATCTATGTATAGGTATAACTGATTCACTTTGCTGTACACCTGAAACTAACACAACATTGTAAATCAACTAGACGCCAATAAAAATATTTTGAAAAGAAAGAAATCATGTGGACTCAGTAAGATCATGCATGTGGAAGTGTCCAGCAGGCCCATGACGTCACCACCAGCATTAACAAGTACTGATTGACTACTTCGTAAAACAACATTCTGGGCAACATAATTTAGACTTACCGAACGGTCTCTGCCCACCAGGAATTCAGCATTTACGAACTCCAAGTCTATGCGTCAGTGGCGTGGAGGAAAGGAGCAGGCAGAAGGGGCCACACACCGCCCCACAGTGCCAACCCCCCCGTGGTGCCTTCCTGAGCTCCAGCCGACAGAAGGGGCCACACAGCGCCCCACGGTGCCAACCCCCCCCGTGGTGCCTTCCTGAGCTCCAGGTGACAGAAGGGGCCACACAGCGCCCCACGGTGCCAACCCCCCCGTGGTGCCTTCCTGAGCTTCAGCCGACAGAAGGGGCCACACACCGCCCCACGGTGCCAACCCCCCCCCATGGTGCCTTCCTGAGCTCCAGGTGACAGAAGGGGCCACACAGCGCCCCACGGTGCCAACCCCCCCCGTGGTGCCTTCCTGAGCTCCAGCCGACACAATTCTGTGACCAAACAGCCTTGGCGAGTTAAGTGGAGAAAGCGACCTGCTCCGGCAGTGGGGCAGGTGTAGAGCTATCAGGGGAAAAGTTAAGGAAGGCTGAGTCCAGAAAAGGGAGATTTTCAACAGTGGGGGGAAGGAGAACAATTATATACTGAGGATGCTGCAAGGGTAGTGATGGATTTGAAAAGGAGGGAACCTACTGGAAGCCAGGGTGAGAGGCCCAGGTCTGACCTCGAGGATGCAATGCCACCCAGGAAGTCTGACTGTGGTGGATGCCCCCTCTCAGAAGGATGACTCTGTGTGTGGGTGTGTAGTGTGCACGTGCATGGTATCGGGGGTACTGGAGATCTAAGGATGGGACACGTGGGAAGCAAAATGGGCTGGGAATAGTGATGCTCATGTCAATACAAGGCTTAGGTTCAAAGAGGCCTTCAGAGAGAATTTGCAGCGAGCAAGAACTTTCCCTGCCAGCCTCCCACAGGTACTGTGGAAATTAATTAAGCTTCACAAAGGGCACTGCACACAGAGACTCAAGGTACCAGGCTACAACAGAGCATTAATACTCAGTTCCACCGGGGTTCCAGCTAATGGCACACAGGCCGAGCCTTTCTGCTATAGAATATTACTTGGTCAACATATTTTTTTGCTGTTCCCTCTCTCCTTTGCCTTCACTTAGGAACAAAAGGGTCTCAGCAAGTCACCTGGTCCCGCCTCTAGGCTCTAGGCAGGGTGTGCTGAAATCATTCAAGGAAGAAAAGTAGCATCTTCCTTCCCTAAATGAAAGGATAGTCTTAACCTTGAACAGAACAAATGGCATTCTTCCACAGTTCAGATAAATTTCAGAAGCTTGAACTCAAAGCAGAGCTTCAGAAACGGCCACTGGCCTTGGAGAGCAGTCGCTCCGATCTCATGTGTTTCCGTGTGGACCGACAGTGGTCTGAACCACAGGACTCTGGTTTGCAAAGCCTGGGGGAAGGCAGATGCAGAGAGAGGAAGAGTTCCCCTCCCGTCACAGACAAGTGTCCTGTATCCCATGTGAAGGAAGTGAGGATCGGGGCAGTGCAAGCGGCCAGTGTGTGGTCACCTGGTTCCCTGGGCCCGAGCGGGGGAAGGATGCAGGCCTCGACTCCCACCCCATGTGCATCTACAGCACCGCACTGCCTTCCCACCACCCTCAGTTTTAAGACAAATATCATACGATATTATTTGTGGAATCTAAAAAAAAAAAGATACAAAAGAACTTATTTACGAAACAGAAATAGAGTCACAGATGTAGAAAACATCTGGTTTCCAGGGGAGAAAGGGGTGGGGGATAAATTGGGATTGACATATACCCACTACGATCTATAAAATGGATAACTAATAAGGACCTACTGGATAGCACAGGGAGCTCTACTCAATACTGCGTAATGACCTATATGGGAAAAGGATCTAAAAAAGAGGGGATCTATGTCTATGTACAACTGATTCACTTTGCTGTACACCTGAAACTAACACAACATGTAAATCAGCTATACTCCAATAAAAATTTTAAAAAAAGAAAAAGAAGGAAAGACGAGAAAAGAAAAAAAAAACCCTGACAACTCCAAACCTCTGCATAGGATTGTCAGCATCTAAATTCCACCTGGGGTCTGTCAATTGTGGAGTGAGCACGCCCTGGGGTGAGGAATGGGGCCGAATGTCTGGAGGTTGCCCCCTTTCCCGGGTCTCCCCCCCCGCCCCCGCCCCTCACGTTCTGATCACGGAGTGAAGACCCTGGGCCAGAAACATCTCAGCGAGTCTGCTATTTGCCGGAGAAGAAAATGGAAGCAAGTTCAGCCTCCGCCAGCTTTGCCGTGGGGATGAGAACAGTCGTGAGGGCCTCAGACTCACCACTGCCCCCTGCCGCCTTCTCCACGCAACTGCGGTCTCCGGCTGCAAAGGGAGGCTCTTACTAGAAAAACCCAGTTAGGGTTCCCTTGTTCCCCTGAAATCAGTCTCTCTCAGTGAAATCAGTCTCTCTCGGTCTCTCTAATGCCTCTCTGTCTCTGTCTCTGTCTGTCCCTCTCTGTCTCACATGCACACTGCCCCACACGATTAGGGTAGAGGTGAATGAAAGGCAAACATAAGAGTTTGTAGAAAATTCTGCAAAGGCTGTATAATCGCCAATTGGATCTTCAAGATGGATGGTTTCTCCCTAATTAGATTCTGCTGCCTTGTATAAACCAGCTTTGCAGCTTTAGTCCATCCGATAAAGCAAACCATTTCTCATCAGTCAGGTTTACAGATCACGCCCGCGGCGCACACAGCGCGCGAATCGACCTCCCCTTTCCATCCGCTCTCGGGGCCAAGTTAACAATGCGCTTCTGCCTCCGATAATAATATACCAATAAAAGGACACGTGCGTGACTAAGCTGTGGCCTTATGGCCTGGAGCCCTCCCCAAGAACGTCCCTCCACGCTGAGAACAGGAGTGGAATTAGAGACTGGAAGGGCTCCTGGACGCGCCTTTTGCAGGCTGGTACCTTCTGGAGAAACAGGCTAGAGCGGCATTTCTCAGCGGGGTCTGGGGTCTGCCTGCATCAGAACCCCTGGGGAACGTGTGCTAAGATGCACATTGCTGGGTCCCCTGCCCCCAAAACACACTGATTTAGACCCCCTGGAGGAGGGACCTGGGAATTTACTCTCTAATCAAGAGTCCCTGGTCATTCTGAAACAAGCTAACATTCAAGAACCACACAGCTAAGGCTCGCAAGTGGTACATAAGGGCCACCTGCCATGTGTACGATGCTTTAATTGCTGCCCTACCTGGAAGCAAGGCCAAGGAAATGATGACCTCCCTGCCCACACACACACACATCACAGAACACCAGTTCCCAGGCTGTGTCAGGTGCCGGGATCACGGCTGGGCTGCCTGTCAGGTTGTGAGACACATTCCCTCCTGGTCTGGACACCCTTGCAGAGCCGAGGAAAACTGGTCTAGACAGAAAGCAGCAGGATAGTGGCCGGGTGGGGGCTGCAGGCGAAGCCCTCCCAGAGCCCCACCCCCCACGCTCCCGAGAAACGGCCCGAGGCCTGAATCATTTGGACGAGGACAGACTGTGCAGAGGAGGGACTGATGCCCGTGAGGGTGTGGGGATCTTCGCAAAACTTGTCAAGGCCAAGGGGGGTCCACCGAGGATGCAGAACAGGCTACTGAGCTGCAGAAGACTGAGAGACGGCTGCCTTTGATCTCGAGAGCACTTTTCTTCAAAGAGCTCCCCAGACACAGCCTAATCCATTCTTACCCCCATCCTCCACGTTAGATCTTGGTAAGGAACTCAACCAGGGCAACTCCTCTGGCAGATTCCAACTCGGGTCCAAAGTCAGAATCCCCCAGGATATTTTATACGCGCAGACTCAGAGCCCTCGCCCCGGACCAAGGCAACGAGGCCCTCCTGGAGTAGGGCCCCAGCATCCCCTACTGGCGAAAGGTCTGAAGTTCCCGCTGCCTCCAGGCAGCATCGTTCTACATCTGGAGAGCTCAAGTTTTTTTTTTCCAGATCAACATAATTGGGCAGGGTGCTTTCAGTGGCAAAGGAATTCGTAGCTCTGACGGCCAGAAGTTCCTCCTCACGTCAAACCACGTCTCCCACGGTAAAATGTAAGGTTCGCCAAGCCCCTGCGTGGTGCACACAGAGAAAAGCGGCTCGGTTGCAATCTGACCCTCTCCTCCTCCGAGGGAAGTGGAGGGAATGCAGTCACTCTGGAGGTGCCGCAGACGAGCTGGGCACCAGCCCAGGGCCCTGCATTCCACCTGGCCCCCACCTCACCCCGCCAGGCCGTGGCTGCTTCTCGGTGGACACGCGCCAGTGTCAAACACTGAACCCAGAGTCTAACTCAGATCTGAGGTTTTCTCAACTTCTGTCCCAAAGGCAAGAGGGGGGCAGGTTGAAGGCCCCCAGGCTTGCCTCTTTCCTCTGCTCCAGACATGCAGGGTCAGAAAATAAAATACACGGCCGGGAGGAAAGGCCTGGAGTTGCTTCTGACGCTGCCCTAGAGCCTGCGCCTCCGGACATCAGCTTCAAGATGTCAAGCCCAAGCACTGCCCCCGCTGCATCCTCCCTCCTAGAGGCTGGAGGTGACCCTGGAGGATGCCGCAGGGGGGCCTTTCTCACTCACTGCAGTGAAACTGTAACCCTGAGGGACATGGCTAGGCTGGGGACCTGGGACCAGGACTCCCCCCAGGTCGGTCGCAAGTCTCTGGGCCCCGTGAGACAGAGAAACGAGGTGTGTGGTTAGGAAAAGGGGGAGGCAGCTGAGGCCACTGCTGCCAATGGCCACGCTGTCAGGTGTTTCAACAGCACGGGGATTTCCTGGTCGGCTGTGCGGCAGAATTTTTACGGCTCTGCCTCACTGGTGTGATCGTAAACTCCTCAAAGACGGGGACTCTGTGCTCCGTTGGCTCAGCTCAGCCTGGCACAGAGTAAGTGCCCGTTACACGGCAGCTACTAGTCACACGCGACTGTAGCCCGGTGCCCGGCCCTCAGCTGTGCACAGCAGTCAAGTCTCGTCGCCCTCTCTGGGACGAGCGCTCATTTCCCAGATGGAGTGACATGTTAGCCCCTGGACTGAACAGCCGGCTCGTGGCGGAGCCCGGGAGGTGCGTTGACAGTCAGGGCTCCCCAGACGGCTGCCCGAGTCAAACGATGCCCCAGACCTTCCCTTCTCTCCCTTCACCAGCCAGAGTGTGCCCCTCCTGCAAACAAGCCCAAACCCCCAAACTCGCCTCCTAGATGTCCCAGAATCCCTCAGCCTCGTGCTGAGCCATTTGTAAAACCTCCCATCTAACTGTTCTGGATCCCGTCGGGGTTTCAGTTTTTTCTTTGACTTCTACGCTGCAAGGACCTTCAGGGATCCCCTGGTCCAGGAGGAACCTGGAAACAAGATGTGAGCAACCTTTTTCTTTCTTTAACAGAAGAGAAGAGAACACAAGAGACTCTAAGAGAAAACCTCAGAGCCCATCACATGTCACGAGAGTGAACACGTTTCATGAAACTTTTGTCTCAGTTATTCACACACACAAATGTGTGGGAGCTGCAAAGTCAAGCGCGTGTCTTCTGACCAGTCACAATCAGAAAGTTTGAACACCACCAATCCCGTTCTCGAATGTTGCCGGTAAGGAAACAGATGCACAGAGAGGTAAAGCACATTGCCTGAGGTCACACAGCTGGTCAGTGGCGGTGCCTGGGCAGGACCTCAGGTTGCTCCTGTCTCCTGTTGCAGTGCTCTGCTCGCTACAGGTCTCTGGGAAAAGGACTGCCAGAGAGCTCAGTGAGCCCCGAGCCCACCCGAGTCCCCCGGCCAGAGTGGACTCCATCAGCTGACCTGGGGCAGGGGTAGCTGGCAGGCATATGAACGGAGGATGGGCACAGAAGACTGGAACTCCTGGCTGAGCTAGTTTCGACCATGCAGCTGAGAGTGACCTTGACTTTCAGCTCAAGAACTTTTTAACCATCATTGAATTGGAACCAAAACACGAATGCAGGCCACTTACAGATGGATGTATGGCCCAAGAGGCTCTGCAGTAAGTCTCTCCCTGCGGAGGTGCAGGCCAGCAGAGGGGCCCCCTGCAGGTAAGATCCTGGGCCCCGAGCTGGGTCACTGCAGCCATTCCGGCCCTCGTCTCCTTAGGAAACAAGGGAGCCGTCCCCTCTGGGGGTGCCCCTGACTTTCACTGTGGCTCCTTGGGGTGAGCAGTGCCGGACCCAGAGAGGGGGGTGGTGAGGGGCAGAAAATAAGCCTCATTTTACACGTGAGAAAATCGAGGCTCAGGGAGGCCAAGAGACCAGAGCAAGGTCACAGAGCTAGCTGGTTGGAGAGCACACACGACTCTGACCCAGAGCTCCTGATTCCCTGGGCCTGCTTCTCACATCCACGCAAGAGGCACCTGGACATCTTGTTAAAACGCAGAGTCGGTAGGCCTGGGGCGAGGCCTGAGGCTCTGCATTCCCGAGAAGCTTCCAGGTGATTCCATAGACTAGACTTCGACAGCAAAGCTCTACACTGTGTTGTCTGGAAGGATAAAGGGATCCTTATACTTCACCTCCAGCTCTCCACTTCAGCCAGGCAAATCCTCCAAGACTCACAGACATACTTATTTAAAATAGTAATAAATATTATTATTTTAACGTTCATCGAATACTTACTAAGTGCCCACACTGTTCTAAATGCTGACATGTAATCCTCACAGGTCTATGACACGGGTATTACCGTCTCTATCTTACACATAAGGAAGCTGCAACTCAGAGAGGTTAAGTAACTTGGCCTAAGTCACACAGCTAGTAGGCAGCAGAACCAACATTCGGACTCAGCTCTGACTCACAGCTTATTCAGCTAAAGGCTCTATAGCGTATACCCTCAACCCCTCTCTCTCCCAGCCCTGGGAGCCTCACCCCAGAATGCTCTGAACACTCCTCTAGCCCGACCGTGTTCCCTCCAGCACCACACGGCCACGATTGCTCATATTTCAGGGTCCGAAAGGTCCTCTTCCAGACCTGTGTATAGCCAGTGGGCCTCAGCAAGTTACTTTAGAGTTGATGGGGGGAGGCATGAGATGAAAGGGAGCTCAGGGCGGTGCGTGGACAGCGGTCCGCACGCGTGGTGATCTCTCTCTAAATTAGGGGCTTGTGTGCTTTCTTGTGGTCTCTGTTGGAACCGCTGAGGATTCCTATGGAACACGAGCAAATCTCCGGGTGGGACAAGGGCCCCGGGAGGACCTCCCCAGGGTGCTTCCCAGCTCGCCGCCCACCCAGCCCGCGTTCTGGCTGAGGCTTCAGGACGGTAAGCTGTCCTGAGTTACGCCGTGGGTCACAACATCGAGCTCCTCGCGGTGACGTTCGTCGACGAGTGTGGACAAGCACAGCGCCCCACTGGACTCGTTCCCGCAGGCCAAGGGACACCCACCCGGCGAGCCCGCACCTGCGGCGCCCGGGGCCTGGCCAACTCGGGCTCGGCTCCCGAGCAGCTTCTTCAGGCCCCAAGCACGTTGCCTGGGCCGGCGTCCTCCAGTACAGGAGGAGTTCTAGAAAGCACTAAATATCTGGAGAGAGCCCGGGGCCAGGAGGGCAGCAGGAGAAACTTAAGACCGTGTCGGGAGTGAGACGGCAGGAGGGCCGGGGGCTGGTCCAGAGATGGGGGTAGGTCCCGTAGGCCGGGGCCTTACCGCCCCGAGGCAGACACGGTGGTTTCTAATGGGTCTCGGACACCAGACCATCTTGCTCTGAGTGCTGGCTCTGCCGCTTCCACACTGTGTTCTGGGGGTGTGTTCCTTACCCTTTCAGTGCCTCGACTTCCCCATTGGTAAATTGTGGATAATGATAAATATCCCAATGGGTTGTGTAGGAATTTAGGATCGCGCCTAGCACGTGGTGAGGGCCTAATACCTGTGAGCGAGGGCTTAGAAATAGATACCCGGGGACAGCCACAGGCCCCCCCCGCTCTGGAGGGTGGTCATAAGGTGGCGTCACCGAACAGAAGACAGAAGAGGTGTGTCTGGGTTGCACGCGTCCGTACAGAGGGCGGCTGACACTGGTACCCACCTTTTCAGGGCGCACTCCAGCTCATTCTTCTCCTCGTGGGCTTCTAGGAGCTGTGAGAAGATTCTGGTCAGGAAATCCTCAAAGTTGGACAGTAAGTGAGGCTCGTCCTTCTTCAGCTGCAGCCAGAGTTGCTTGACGTCATTTTCACTGTGAGAGAAAAAGGAGCATTAGGGTGGGAGCGTGGACATGAGGCTTCGTGGGACACACGGAGGTCCCAGGTGTGACACCGATGGCTAGAGCATCATTATCACCGTCAGTACAGTGACAGCAGGGGCTGACATTTATTGAGCGCTTGCCGCATGCTGGCTGCCTTATGCACGTCTGCTCATTTGACCTTCCAGTGAGGCAGGCGCTGCTAACACCCCCGTTTACGGGGGGAGGGGACGGATGAAGAGGGGTGAGGCGAGCGGTCTCAGATCACTCCGCTGGGAAGTGATGAAGCCAGGAGTCATGCCGGCCTCTTAATGGCCACACTCAACAGCTCTGCTTTCTGTCTCCCGCGATGAGCTGGTGGTGCTGAGCACACAGCGCCGCGGGCCAGGAGCATCTCCGAACGCCAGGAGGCAGCGGGAGGACAGGAGCCCCGCGCGTGTGAGGACAGGCGCTGTGGAGCTGGAGCAGCGAGCCTGTCGCCCCAGGAGGGATGGGCCTCACAGCTGAGAGCGAAGGACGTGGCATCTGACGGATGGCAGGAAGCAGTTGTCACCGCAGGGAGTGGAAGGGAAGATGCAGCAGCCCACTGGGGCCCGGAGGCAGCGGGCGTGACAGGAGAAAGCAAGGGAAGGAGCAAGCCTGAGAGATGTGTGTGCACACCCGGAGAGACGGGTGGAGAGTCGGGAGGACGGAGCCTGGCAGAGAGGCACAGACACAGAGTGGCGTGCCTAGAACCGCTCCCTCCCCAACAGGCACGCTGGCGCTCAGCAGAGGAGACAGCACGGGCCACGGTCACGGTGATGGGGGTGGGGGCGGGAGGCGGCACACCCATGGACCTGCTCTGCCTCTGGAGAAACTCAACAGTCTACAGCCAGTGATCAGACAGCCAGCCAGAGGGGGATCTGATCTCACTCATTAAATTCTAAAACCACTGTGATCTGAAGGCAGCTACAACTAGGGACCCTCAGGATAAAGAATAAAATCCCTTGTGCTGTGTAACAAGCACTACATCTGAGAAATTTTACTCAAAAGTGATACTCGATAGTGCCATGTTAGTATGTGTCTGGGGTGTAGTGTTACTCTCTGCGCCCAGCAGAGAAGAGGCCCACCGAGAAATGAACCTGCTTCTGGTCAGTTACCTGATCATCTATCCACTCATCCCTCCTTCCCTCTTTCCTTCCCTTGCTCCATTCCACCCAAACATCCACCACCTCATCTAGACCATCCATCCATCCATCCATCCATCCATCCATCCATCCCTCCATCCATCCACCCACCCATCCATCCTCCCATCCACCCTCCCAACCATCCTCCCATCCATCCATCCTCCCATCCATCCTCCCATCCATCCAACCAACAATCTATCCCTCCATCCATCCACCCAACAAGTATTTATTATTTGCTGAAAACCTAGCACTGATCTGGATGACATGAGAGATCTAGAAAACGAGAGAAGGGGAGGTAAGGAGCCTCCTGTTTCCCAAAATAAGTTCCATTTTCCCCCATACAGAACACGCTGTGGCTGTCGCTCTACTGGGCTGTAGATGCAATGGGGATTGCACAAAGGGTTCCGAGATAAAGGGTCTCTGGGAGATACCACGATGACTTCCCATCACTGTGGCAGGTTGCCCCTCACAAGGTAAATGCATTATGAAATCAAGATGCACCTTGCTGGCCGAGGTCTGTCTGCTCCCATCCCCTGGGTTCCTGCTGCAGCCTGGCAGAGAACCATTAGGGTGAGAGCCTCCAGCGAGATTTGCAGACCTACCTGACGCTCTTCCAAAGCTACCTGGACCTCCTAGTCATGGCCACATCACCTCCCACCAGATTTCTGGAGAAGGGATAAGTCTCTCAACGCTGGATGAAAATTAGGCCAAGGCCGATTAGCTACCAAATCACTCAGCCAGTGGAAGCACCGGGAAGAGCCGGGAGCCCAGGCGCTCTGTCCACCGCTTCTGGACAAAGCCAAGGCCGCTCTCTTGGAAGGATACAGGGGTGCAGGGTGAGAAAGGGTTCCGGGTGGTCAGTCCATCCATCTCCCCGCTTCCAGAACAGTACGCAAACCATCGTGGTCGCTGAGATCTTTAAAGACCTCTGAAGTTTTCCAGCCTCCTCTGTTTCCTCATCTGGGGTCCTACAGTCTGGACCGTTTTCCCTCACGCTGCAGCAAAAGCCCACTTCCTTCTTGTTTAACTTCAAGGAGGATGACAGTGGCCGGGCACCATCTCCTGTTTGTGGGTTTTTATCGACCACTCTTGGAACCTTCCCCAAAGCCTTCTCTTCTCCAGGAGCTCTCGTGTTGGCTCGGCCCTGCGTGGGCCTTTGTCTGACGTCCTCAGAGAAACCTCTGGTGAACTCTGATTTGAGAGCCCTGCAGGAGGGTGGCGGTCCAGAAGTGATGGGTGGGCAGAGAGATGCCTGTCTTTCATGACAGTCCCTTGGCTCGCCCACACTGCCCTCTCCTGCCCCCTCCTCCAGGACGAGCCTTCACGGGGTCGTGGGCATGGTCACTGGGCTCCGGTCTCTTGTCCTTGGGGCAGTGGAGCTAGTGTCCCCTCTGGCTTGCCCAGGCTTCTTCCAGCCTGTCTCAACTCTGCCACAACCTAAAAGACGCCGGGAGCTACACATACTTTCCTGGCCTGCATGCTGTGTGAAGGCCCCTCTCTCTTGCTTCCCCTTTATCATTCTCCTCCACGGTCTTCTTCTTCCCAAGCTCCAGACACATCAGCTCCAACCATCAGGCCATTCCCCCCTCACTCATGAAACACACACCCAACCCAAGACCCAGAGACCCCAACACAAAAAGGCAAGGGGCGGAAGTTACTCCATGTTTTTCGGGCGACTCTCTGGTTTCCACTAGCTACAACATCACTTGACTTCATTTCAATTAATGGCAAAGGTCTGGGTTTACATCTATGTGTCTCTTTCTTACAAAACACTTTTTGCAAAAAAGAAAAAAAAAATGGGGGTATGACGTTTGGTTTGAAGCGGCAGCCACCTAAAATTTTCAGCTGAGTTACTGATCACCCAAGTGATCAGCTGGTAAAAACAGGTTCACCTCCCATCTCGGTGTCCAGAACAGGGCTGGTTCGGCTCAGGGATCTGACACGCAGACGCTTCCGTGTAAGGTGGCTTTGGCGAGAGCACAGCACGTGGGACGCACTGCGGCCCCAGAGACCCGGCGGAGGTGGAGATGCTGGTGAGCGGATGGTGACAGGAAGCCTTAGGCGGGACGCACCGAAACCCTCAAGGGTTTCAACCCTTGCACAGCCCTCTGATGGGCGGGCAGCCCTCAGGGAGCAAGGCCAAGCCAAAGACTGTACTGATTGTGGACGGCAGGGGGTGAGGAAGGCGTGTGGGAGATCAGGGGATAAGAGCGTTTCCCTGAAAATAATGCAAAAAGCAGAGGCAGAGCCCTAGACCCTGACGCAGACAGGTCATGGCCAGGGGCAGGCTGCACGGGGCCGGTGGCCCAGCTGGAAGCAGGGACCCAGGGCTGGGCTGAGGGCTTAGCAGGCATTAAGGTTGGACAGAACAGATGGGGAGGCTGCCCCTAGGCTGGGCTCCATCCCCCAGACCACAGTCGCCACTTACTCTTGCCAAACCTTTTGGGCGCCAAGCCTGTCCATCAGCATCTGGAACTGGCCTTCCTCATCTTCGTCCATGTCACCCAGGTCCTCACACCCTCTGGTCTGATACACCTTCTCTTCCTGGAGCTGGGCCAGGTGCTCAGCTCCATCTTCCTCACTCGGCTTCTTCTGGCTGAAGAAGAAGTGACCTGGGGGACGCACGGGCACAAGATCTGGATTAGGCAACACTCGCCCAGGAAGACCTTTGTTTCCTCAGTTGCCAGGAATCGACTGAGGTTCAGCTGAGAGGAGAAAAGGGGAGGCCAGACTCCCTGTAGCCAAGATCCTTGGAGGC
The DNA here is from genome assembly GCF_949774975.1 of Lagenorhynchus albirostris. Taxonomy (NCBI): domain Eukaryota; kingdom Metazoa; phylum Chordata; class Mammalia; order Artiodactyla; family Delphinidae; genus Lagenorhynchus; species Lagenorhynchus albirostris. The sequence goes on along the minus strand of NC_083105.1, from coordinate 100,302,894 downwards.
CGTGCTCCGGATTTCATGTCTCTGCTACCTGGATGAGATTCCGCCAGAGATGCTAGAATCTGGGAAGGGCAGAGCGCATGGCGGGTACTACGGCACCTTTGTGGTTCTTAATCTTTGAAAGGCCGGCTTAGAATCGTCTCTTCATTGATTTCTTCTCTAAACAAGGCCTTTCCCCTGTCGCACTCGAGCAGTCCGCCTGCCTGTGCTCTGTGTTATCACCTAGTCATCCTGGCCGCCAGCATCACTGTGCTTCACATTTACACGAATGTAAATGAATTCAATTGTATGAATTCAATTATAAATTCCTGAAGGTCAGGAAAGGCATCAGATACTTCCAAGCAAATACCTGGCACCTTGAAGGAGGCAGATGTATGGTGATTTATCTGACCCATACTTGTTGTAATCAATATCTGATCAGTATTGGATCTGATGGTGTTTCTGTTTTTCTTTTTTTTTTATCTTGTTCACGCATCTCAGTTGTTTTTCCTCCTGGTCACCTTGAGAACGACTGGTCTATTCCAACCCTTTACAAATTCCTCTGAAAGCTCTTGCCCCTCAACCTGGAGGACTCAGCCACACTCAGGTTGAAACGAGCCGCACAAGCCTCCCACTCTTGTCCACTGGTATCTCGGCAGAAACGGACAGGCTGGAAATCCTGTCTCAGCCCCCTCTTAAGCTTACCTTCCCGCCAGAGCTTCTCCGCTCGTTCCTTGCCACTTTCCAGTAGGAGAGGACCTGGCAGTGACAGCGCGGTGGGCACTGAGGGGGCAGTGGTGTGAGCAGCGGAGGTGGACACGTGAAAAGAGAGCAAGTGACCCGCAGCCTGGAAACTTCAGGAGGCAGGAAAGCTGGTGCTTCATGGACCCTCGGAGCTGGTGGGGCAGGGATGCCCCTTATGTGGCTTTAGGCCAACCCATACCCTGGGGCCCCAGCGTCCACCAGAACTTACTAAATCCAGTGGTGAACTCCGCTGGGGTCAGAAAGCCATTGCCGTCAGCATCCAGGGCATCAAACACATCCTCCAGGTCCTCCAGGCTGAGGGGCAGCTCCTCATGCAGCCTCTGAAAACGATCCAGACCGGGCTGGTTAACACTGCTCATCACGGACGGCTGCCAAGGGGAGCAGCGCCTTCCGCCCCGCCGACAAAAGCCAGAAGCCAGATTCTGAAGGCTCACCACCCTCCTCCTCCTCTGAACATCGGGACATCCACCATCTCTTGGTTGCCTACTCACGTGGTAGGCAACTTGCGGGATGATTGATAAGTAAATATGCGTACATTTATTACTATATTTATATATAATTTATTACATATATGTCTGCACTTAATTCTCACGACAATTCTTTGAAGTGGGCATTATATCCCCCTTTTACAGATGAAGCATGATGTTAAATGACCTGTCCATGCCCGTAAGTGACGCGGCCGGGATCAAATCCAGGTCTGACTTCAAAACCGGCACTGCTCACGGCCGTGAAGGACCAGAACTAACTGCATGGGACTGAATCCCGTTTAGGATAATACCTGCACGACACGGTGCGGTCCAGTGGGATGATGGGATAATGAATGTAAAGAATATTGCACGGTACCCGGCACAGGGAAGGCATTCAGTAAAACGTATGAGGGAGGTAGAGAAAGAAAGGGGGGAGCAGAAGGTCCCCACCAAGGCCGCTGACCCACCACGGTCACTCAGTGAGTGAACGGCACAGCCAGGTTTCACTCTGGTTTCACCTGCTCTGCCCAAGCCCCTCCCTCTGTCCCCCTGTTGCCGTGCAGGTGTGGGTCACACTCTCAGAAGCCTTCCCTGATGGAGGCCACTCATGTCCCAGGGCTGCAGTTTCTGTGGACACACACTATGGTCCTTTAGCTCTGAAGGGGAGCTGGACAAGGCCACTGGGTGACACGCACCCATCATAGCAGCCTGCCCCCCACTCCTACTCCCTGCTGGCTCTGAACTCCTTCCTGAAAAGACATGAACTGCCACTGCCTTAAGGTATGGATGACAGTATTTGTGTGGGACTTCCCCGGGCGGTTCAGTGGTTAAGACTTCGCCTTCCAATGCAGCGGGTGTGGGTTCGATCCCTGGTTGGGGAGCTAAGATCCCACATGCCTCGCGGCCAAAAAAGACCAAAACGTAAAAGAGAAGCAATATTGTAACAAATTCAATAAAGACTTTAAAAAAGGTCCACATCAAAAAAAAAAAAAAACTTGAAAAAAAAAGAGTATTTGTGTTGTAAAAGGGAGCTGGCCAAGATGGGGTGTGAGGTCACTGGACCTGAGTGCTGGGCTGCCCCAGACCACGCAGGGAGAGAAGGGCAGACACTGATGGCTGAGGAGCAAAGTGGCTGAGCTGTGGCTGCTTCCCTCTGGCCTCTGCCTGATGCACCGGCGGCCCCAGGCCAACGTTAATCTGCATCGTTGAAGCAAGTACCCTCTTCTACCCTAATAATCAAAACCTCCCAATGAAGACTCCCCAAGGGAGTTCATTACAGCCCAGCTGACCCTCCCCCATCCTCCCAGCTCCCCGAGGGACGACTGCACAAAATTGCCACTGTGGAAGTGACTGACAGCTGAAGACAAGGACCACGGGGCCACAGGAAGGAAGGTACACGCCCATCTGAACAGTCAAAAAGAGCTGGCAGGTGTGAAAGCCCATAACGTAACTTGCGAGACACTCAGTTTGACCCTCAGGCACCCTTCTAGCTGAGAAGCCATAACGATTAATTTGGCAGGTACTTGCATTAAGAGAGACGATGATGCATTACAACGTGGGGAGACAGGATGATGTGGGAGCACTTTAGAGTCACTGAATTACACAGGAATGAGGTTTTTAAAAAGGCAGGTAAGTGAGAGTGTGTGCAGGGAGTCCAGAAGTGCGTCTGCTGAGCAAACAGCAGAATCTCTGTCTTGTCAACAATCCATAAACCAGCTGTGTCAAAGCCAAAGGCAGAGGATGCAGGGCAAGGATGGAGTCAAGTTCGCAAGCAGGAAGTTCATTAGCTCCATCTGACGCTAAAGGCATCACATTGGAGGCAGGGTGAAAACCCAAGATTCCAGTCCTTTCCTTGGGATAATCCTGCCCCCTCCCTACCCTCTGCCTGAATGTGATCTCTAAAATGTGGTCTCTCACACTGTGCTGGACCCAGAAAGGGGCTGAAAGGAACTGCAGAGTCAGTGGGACGCTCAACTTGCTTCTTGCCCAAAATACCCACACGTGGGCACCCGTACTCTTGTTAGCATCACCCAGGAAAAGCTAGGTCACACCCCGCCTCAGGCGCCATCCCTGAATCCAGCAACACTTCTGACCCCAAGTCCTTCCCATGCTCTAATCCCATTCCTTGTCTCTGTCTCAAACCAGCTTCCTCCTCTTGCTGTCACTGAAGCTGGGGAGGGCAGTATGACATTCTCCAAGTCATCCTCCCTCTTCACGTCCTGCCAAAGTAGTACCGAGGGCTTCTCCAGCCTTCTCTGCAAACTGCACATGCCTGATGCCTCAACCTCTCTTTACTGGCCCTACCCGAAAAATCCTTTAGTCTTAATAACCATAATTACCTCTTATTTATCTTTCTTCTCTGGGCCTGCAGAGCCCTGTAAAACCAACTTATTCTGCTCTTGTCCCCTGGGTACCTAGCGCTGTCTACATTTTTAACTAAAGGAGCCAAGCCGGGTGGAGAGGGACGCGACGATTCATTCCATGGTGCTGGTAGCCCATGAAGCTCTGAGATTTCCCTAAAGTCACAGTGGAGGCCAGGCTGGGATAAAGAAGCAGTTTCCCCTTCGGGGCTTCCGCTGTCAGCTAAGGGTTCTCCGTGCATCCATGCATCCTTAATTCCTTTCTCTCATTGCTATCCCACCCCTGCCACCAAAAGTCTGCCCGGCCAGCACCACCCGTGCCAGCCTTCCAGAATCCTGCTTCACGGGTGGATCCTGTCTCCCACTCCCACCTGGAAGAGCAGGTGGTGGGGAGGGAGTCGGGGAGAAGGCAGGCTCGCCCTCCTCACTCTGTCCCCGGCCCAACCAGAGGCTCTTTACCATTCCACGCTCCCTCCAACCGTGGCCTCCCTCCACCGCCTTCCTGTTCACTCTAAATTCCTGCTTCCTCTGAACTCTGAATTCCTGCATCACTTCCTCAGGAAGGCTCTGCAGCCCCCGGCCTAGACCAGCGATCCAGACGCGCCCCCAAACACATTTGTACTTTACAAATGTACCTCCCTTTGTACCTCCCTTTGTACTTTACATACTGATGGATGCGATTAGTGGATGAATGTCTGCTCCTTCAGTGGCCTGGAAGCTCTGGGAAGAGGGACCCCGTTCACTTTTGTTCACTGTCATGGCCCCAGGATCTAGCCCAGTGCTGACAACCAGGCGGTATTTAGATACTTGTTGAACAAGTGAATCAATAAACGAGTGACTACGAGTGATAGCAGGCGGTCCTGAGCTCCTGTCCACGGAGCACTGGTCTAGACCCCATCCACTCTAGATCCTGACCAGCCCCCGTCCCCCACCCAGGGGTGCTCGGCGAGGTCTTATAAACTGGGGCGTGGAACAGGAAACAGTCCTGCAGGAGCCATGCTGAGGGCGCAGGCTCCCAGAGCCAGGGGAAAACGCTGTCTCCCGCTACAGCCCAGCTGGACCCTCTACCTTCCTGGTCACCAGCCCGCAACATGCCTCGTGCAGCTTAAAGCCAAGGGTTGTACAGCTTCAAATGCATCTAAGGGAAATGCTCATTAAAGAGAAAACCAGGAGATCCACCTTTACAGCCAGATTAATCTCTCCCTCTTTCCAGGCTCCCAAAGCCTCCTGTTCAGACCCTTCTCCCAGCACCAACCACTCTCTTCCCTGTGGTAGAGCCCAGAAGCACCAGACATCTTCAGGATGGGACTGTGAGGTCCAGAGGCGGGATCTACCTTGATTCTGCCTGGTGCCTTGATGTGCTTGGTTCAGGCTGACGGCTGGGTGCAGACGGGAGTCTCAACCTCCGTGCTATGGACATCTCGGGATGAATTCTTTGTTGGAGAGGGAGGTGGGGGAGGAGCTGTCCCGTGCTTTACAGGACACTTAGCAGCATCTCCGGACATCACTTAGCAGATGCCCGTAGCATCTCCCTCTCCAGTCATTCCAACCAAGAATGTCCCTAGACATGGGCAAATGTCCTCTAAGAAGCCAAACTGCCCTCGCTCACATAGACTGGACACAAACAAGAGCAGCACCAACTAGAGACGAACAGAAGGGACCCTCTCCAGCAGAAATGCCCCTTCTTGATCTCTGAGGCAGACAGATGACTTGCACTTGACCTCCCAGTACGACAGTGCAGCCGCTGCGGAAACAGTGTGGGATCCCTCAAAATATTAAAAATAGAATTGCCATGTGACCCAGCAACCCCACTTTGGGGTCCATACCCCGAAGAACTGAAAGCAGGGACTCCAAGGGCATTTGTACGTCCCTCTCCACAGCAACGTGATTCACACCCAAGGGTGTGAACCAACCCAAGTGCCCATCGACGGCCGAATGGATAAACAACATGTGGTAAATAGATAAAATGGAATCTTATCCAGCCCTAAAAAGAGAGGAAATTCTGACATGTGCCACCATGTGGAATCTTGAAGACATTTTGCTAAGTGAAATAAGGCAGTCACCAAAGGACGGATACTGTATGATTCTACTTAGACGGGGTCCCCAGAGGAGCTATATCCATAGAGACAGAAAGTAGGATGGTGGTCCTGGGGGATGGTCAGTGTTTAATGGGGACAGAGCTTCTATTGTGCAAAATAAGGAGAGCTCTGGTGAGGGTTCCACAACAATGTCAATGTATTGAAAAGCACTGAAATAGTCACTTAAAAATGGTTCAGATGGGGAATTCTGTGACGTGTATTTACCACAATTTGGAAACATCACAGCTAGGAATTGTGTTAAGACTAGGAATTGTGTTAAGACTCGGGGTATAAGTCCCCCCACCCCAGTGGCGCACACACACACACACACACACACACACACACACAGTGAGCGCTTACGGAGAGATTTCCAGGTCCCAGCTCGGGGCTAAGTGCGCTGCGTGTACACGCACCTGATTCTCTTCTAACCTGGGAGTTAGTTATAAATAATTCACAGATGAGGGGCTACAGCTTAGAGCGCTGAAGAGACTTACACAAATGCACACGGCTAGTAAGTGGCAGATTCAGGATTAAAACTCAGGGCAACGCACCACAAAATTCCTTAAGAGTCTCTTTGTTCGCCTAAATCAGGCGTCCACTAGCAGCCCCTGTAAGGGCCAGGCCGTGCGTATTTGAGGCTTTGCAGGCCTTTGTCACAGCTTCCCAAGTCCGTGCTGTAACTTGGAATCCGCCGTGGATGGTGTGAGAAGGAAAGAGCCCGGCTGCGTTCCAATTACACGGCACTCACAGAAACAGCGAGCGAGCCAGGTTTGGCTGGCTGGCCAACTCCTAGATGGTTCTTCACAGTTTGGCTAATCCAGGAATTCCAGGCAGTGTTGCAGGGTGGGTACTTGGCGTTGGTAATAACCATTACACTCCTCTAAGAAATCAGAGGAACAGGGTTTAGGAGGCTGCTGGTGTCTTCAGAGATCTCCTGCCCGACCTGTCCCCATCTCCCTCTCCCAACTGGAGGGGTCCCTTCATGCCCTCTCCAGCCTGGTCCTCCCGTGTCCCTCTGTCTCTCACTAGGGACCCTCCGGCTCACGACTGTGGTTCTCTAGGGGACCCCTCCCTGCAAAGCAATCTTCACCCCAGTTCTGCCTGGAATGATCTCCATGGGACACACAGAGGGGTTTATTGTGGAGGAGGGAGTGAGGTCTGGGGGCCCACGGGTGGAGCTGAAGACCCTCCAACTCCTGCCTAAACTCTGCGCTCACAGGTCAGTATCATCCATCCAACGTCCCGTAGCAGGACCTGCTCGTGCGCAACCCGAGCTCCGGGCGGCTTGCATCCTGGCCTCGGCCGGGGGACCTGCTCCTTTCCGTCTGTGGTCCTGCTCTGTCAGGGTGTCTGTTTGCTCACGGCTGCTGCTCTCCGATCACCTCTCAGATGCCTGGGTTTCCCCACCTCTCGGATGGCTGGGAGCCTGTCTCAACCCCTGCAGGTGGAGTTCTTCCGTTACTCAGGAGAAAGAAGAATGGGGGCTCGAGGGGAGCAGCCTTGCCCCTCCCCCTCCCTCAAAGGATGGCAACCGTGTGCGGTTCTGTACCAGCGCCCCTCGCCCGCCGCCCCTCCTGCCCAGGCTCCCCACCCCGGCCCAGCCACTCTCCGCCTTAACAGGCCTTTCCCGGCATCGGATCTGGGTGTGCGTGCGTGCTGTGAGCTCTTCTCCAGGTCCCGAGAGGCCGTGCTGGAAGCCGAGGGTGAGAAAGGGGGTGGTGACCAGGACCCAGGGGCCAGCCACCAGCTGCCGCGGTACGTGCAGGGGTGACAGCAGCAGGCAGATGTCCTCAGTCCTGCCAGGAGAACCAAGGGCGCGTGGACCTCACAGGGAACCCAGGGTGGACAACAAGAGGGTGACTTTCTTCCCAAATCTCCTTCCAGCCCATCCTCCTCCAGACGTGACCGTGAAAGCGGCAGAGAGGCAGCCCTTCGATGACGCGTTTTTTTCTCTCGTGATATCATTCTCTCAGCTAGAAGAGCTGAACTTTTCAAATGCTTCGCCGTCCACAGGCACGCAGAAAGTTCAGGAAACCGCAGCCGGCAGAGCTGAATGCCACGGACCCAGCAGACTGGCTGGTGGGGGGCCCCGCCCTCCTCCTGCTGTCTGGACCAGGGGTGAGGCCAGAGGGAGCAAGGCTGCTGTGGCGTCTCTGGGATCTGGTGCTTCTGACTTCATGCCGGGCCCAACGCAAATGATTTCTTCAACAATTGACACTTAACGGTTTAAACTCACCGTGCCTCTCCCGGCCTTCATTAAAGAGAGGGCTTCGGCGCAGGTTAATGGGGGTATATTCAGTGAGAGTGCTGAGCTGCACTGTGCATGTGACCCACGGTTGACCCTCAATAAAAGAGAATTCCCTTTTCTTTCTTTCTAGAAGGAGAAGCACAAATGAAACATGCCATTAAAACCACTCCTACAAGCACCATGGCCACAGGCCTGTGAAGGACAACTATGAATTCCCAGGCTGGGGTTGTCAAGGTTTTCTCAAAACACACCTAGGCTGGACTTCTAGGTGGGGTGAGGCTTTGGGGATGAGTATCAGTGGCAGAAATTTACCAGGTGTCAGTTGCTGAAAACCAGAGAGGCCCAGGCTCTCTTGTGGGCTAAGGTACCACTGTTCCCAGGTCTTTCCCCTCAAATCCTGAAGCACCTACTGGACGGGGGAGAGTCTGGGAGAAGCCAGAATATTCCACCCCGTGGGCTGGTGGGAGAAAGGCCTGCGGTGCTCCATCCAGGTCACAAGCCTTCGGGCCACGAGGCTCACACAGCGAGTGGAGGCGGGACGGATACGAACGAGGGTCTGCATTTCATGGCCCAACTTCAGCGTACTCTGAAAAACCAGCCTTAAGGAAACCTGGGCTTCCCTGGTGGCGCAGTGGTTGAGAGTCCGCCTGCCGATGCAGGGGACGCCGGTTCATGCCCCGGTCCAGGAAGATCCCACATGCCGCGGAGTGGCTGGGCCCGTGAGCCATGGCCACTGAGCCTGCGCGTCCGGAGCCTGTGCTCCGCAACAGGAGAGGCCACAGCAGTGAGAGGCCTGCGTACCGCAAAAAAAAAAAAAAAGAAAAGAAAACCTGCCCATCGTGAGTCTTCCCCCCCTTTGTGCAGCTGTGTGTCCCTCCCCAAAATGCCCCTGACGTACGAGTGATGGGAGGGCGGTGTGGGGAGAGGCTGTCAGAGCTCCACTGCAGCCCGCGCTTCCTTTATTCTCGGGGTGAAATCATGACTGCAGCATGAGAGACTTAAGGAAGACACTGGGAAGGCACCAGACCAGGGGTGGGCAAGCCACACCCCGCCCTGTAAATGGGACCCAGTGCCTGTTTCTGTACAGCCAGAGAGCTAAGAATCGCTTTTCCATTTTTAAATGGTTGAAAACAGTATCAAAAGGAGAATAATGTTTGGTGACACATGAAAATGACATACAATGTACACTTCAGTGTAGGTAAGTAAAGCTGTTTGGGAACAGGTCACGCTCTGCTGTTTCCACACTGCCTGTGGCTGCTAGCGCTGCTGTAACCAAGCAGGACCTTACGGGGCCTTCGCGGGACAGACGCCTCCCCATACCCTCTGCTTTAGCTCCTCTCTGGAGGGCCTGGATAATAGTATCTGATGCACATTTCCTGAGTTGTTTTCCAGATGCTAAAACCCCCACCAAACGGAAGACATTAACTACCTGATGACCACGAGCACATAGCCCCCAGGCCTCCTGGAGCCTAAGGATTGATCGTGTGAACCCCTGTGACACCGCCCTGGTACCACCACCAACCAGAGAACTGTGCACGAGCTGATCACATACCCCGGGACTCCCCTCTCTCACCTGGCCTTTAAAAATGATTTGCTGAAAACCATTGAGGAGTTCAGGTGTTTTTGTTTTTTTTTTTTACTGTGGACCATTTTTGAAGTCTTTACTGAATTCGTCACAATGTTGCTTCTGCCTTATGTTTTGGTTTCTTGGCCCTGAGGCATGTGGGACCTTAGCTCCCTGACCAGGGCTCAAACCTGCACCCCCTGCATTGGAAGGTGAAGTCTTAACCACTGAACCGCCAGGGAAGTCTGAAGGAGTTTGGGTGTTTTGAGCACTAGCTGCCCCGGACTCCTTGTTTGGCGCCTGCAATAAACACTGTCCTTTCTTTCACCACAATCTGGGGTCAGTAGATGGGCTTTACTGTGCATGGGCGAACAGATCCAAGTTTGGTTCGGTGACACCGTGACAGAGCTGACCGAGAGTCATGGCACCTCGTGGGAGTGGCTTGGGCACAGCTCAGAGCTGTGTTGTAAAGTAACAAGTCAGTGCCTTTCCACCTTTGTTCCAGAAGGTTCTTCTCCGTGTCTCACTTAAGTTTCTTATATTGCTGCCACCATTTTCCACAATTCTGGGCAGTTACTGACTCAGAGAAAATAGCCCCCGAGCCTGACACCAAGTGAAGGCCAGAAAAAGAATGAACCCAGGAGATCTAGCTCCCAGGAGAGTTTAGGCCGATGCCTCCTTCCAGGACAGAGTTGACGGCACCTTTTCTGTTAAAGACGTCACCTCGGGGCTTCCTGGGTGGCGCAGTGGTTGAGAATCTGCCTGCCAATGCAGGGGACACGGGTTCGAGCCCTGGTCTGGGAAGATCCCACATGCCGCAGAGCAACTAAGCCCGTGAGCCACAACTACTGAGCCTGTGTGTCTGGAGCCTGTGCTCCGCAACGGGAGAGGCTGTGACAGTGAGAGGCCCACGCAACGCGATGAAGAGTGTCCCCCGCTCTCCGCAACTGGAGAAAGCCCTCACACAGAAACGAAGACCTAACACAGCCAAAAATAAATAAATTTATAAAAAAATAAAAAAATAAAGATGTCACCTCCCGTGGGGCAGGCCCCAGCCCAAGAAAGGGAGACCCATGCATTCCAGGTGGCATTCCAGGTGGGCAGGTGCAACCCGGGACCCTCTTACCTGCATATCCCTCCTGGTGATGAAGCCCTTGCCCTCGCCATCACAGGTCTGGAAGAACTCCTGTGCCTTCCTCAGCATGGTCAGCTGTGCTGGTGCCAGCTCCTGGGTCCCCTCACGCGGCAGGTCGTCCAGGGAGCCCAGGCAGGCCCCGCTCCCCTGGTGCCCCCAGCCAGGTCCCCGGGGTCTGGAGACCACTCTCCTGTCGGGCGTGGCCATCCAGATCTGTCAATTTCTTCGAGTCGTTTCAGAACCTGAAGGTGGAAGATGAGAGAGAGGAGTGGGCATGGTAGGGATGGAGGGAAGCTGGAAAAGGATGAGAGGGGATGGGAGGGAAGCAGAGGACCGCTCACCAGTGCCCGTTTCTCTCTTCATCAGGACAAGCTCAGAACAAGGGGAAATGTGCCCTGATCATTAACAGATCAGCCAGCCCATCAAAGAGAGCAGAGAAGAAGGGGGAAAGGAAAACAGGCATTTCCAGCTTGAAAGGAGGTGGCCAGAGAATTTCTCCCGATCTAAATCAACGGCAAAAACACAGATGCTGATAGATCAGCTTCCATTTCTGGAGTGTTTACTTGGAGGCAGACACCACACCGTGGTCTCTATATACATTTTCCCATTTCCTCGCCCTCTAATGGTGGATTTCAGTCATGGTGACCGGCAGTGGAGGAAGGTCTTTGGGGTTGGGTTCCTCCTCTATAGCCCTCAAAATAGAGTGCATGGCAATCCACTACTACTGACCAGCCGTGTGAGCTTAAGCGAGCCCCAAAGCCATTCTGGGCCTGGGAATTAGTAAATCTGATCTCTCCGTTCTAGGTCTGACTTTCTCTGGCTCCCAGCTTCCCTGGCCCACGTCACAGGCGATGCATGGCATGAAAGAGGCAATCTCACAGTTCTAAAGAGGTCGGCTATGAGCACTAGGAGAGAGGCACCTCCTCTTATTTGATTTTAACCCCAGGTATCAGCCCAAAGGTGCTATAAAGTCAGTGCTCATTGATTCCCTGTTGAATGAAGGAAGACAGCTCTTTCGTAGATTCTTTGCAGGGATACCTGAAACCATTGGTATTTCAGTCAGGAAGCTCTTCATATGGGATTTTCATCTCATAAAGAGTAAGTCCAGACTTCTGTTTCCAGAAAAGATGGAATAACAGGGACTAGATTTACCCTCCCAGTTGAAATAACCCCAAATCCAGATTTTATATATATATATATATATATATATATATATATATATATAAAATTATTATTATTATTTTAATGGTTTTCCAGATGCTGGATATCAGGCAATGAAGGATAGTGACCAGCAGGGCTGGGACTAGGGTGAGTGGAGGGAGGTCCCTAAAGTATCAGATTAAGAGGCGTTGAGTCTCAGGTCCTAACCCTGTACTCCCACTCTTGAGAATGTCTTCTTAAGGTTCAAGTAGAGGATTCCACTCTCGAAGCTGTGTATCTGAGAGTGACTAGCTTTTTAAATTTTGCTCCCAAAGGGCCCACACTTGCCTCCCTCTAGTCTAAGCCTTGTTCCTAAGAGATGGGAAACAAATGAAATATGCCCCATTATTGCCTAAAGAGTTTTCAGTTCATGGCACAGGAAGGGGAAACCCAGGTGGAGCCTGACAGACACCCTAAACTGAGGCAACCCAACTATATGCTGCCTAAAAGAAATGTACTTTAGCATAAAGACCAAATAGGGGACTTCCCTGATGGCGCAGTGGTTAGGAATCCGCTTGCCTATGCAGGGGACACGCGTTCGAGCCCTGGTCTGGGAAGATCCCACATGCTGAGGAGCAACTAAGCCCGTGCACCACACTATTGAGCCTGTACTCTAGAGCTCGCGAGCCACAACTACTGAAGCCCGCGCACCTAGAGCCCGTGCTCTACAACAAGAGAAGCCACCGCAATGAGAAGCCCGTGAACCACAACAAAGAGCAGCCCCCACTCGCCACAACTGGAGAAAGCCTGTGCACAGCAACGAAGACCCAACACAGCCAAAAGTAAATAAATAAATAAATAAATTTATATTAAAAAAAAGACACAAATAGGTTAAAAGTAAAAGACTGAAAAAATATATAGCATGTTAACACTAGTCAAGGGAAAGCTGCATATTAATATCAGGCAAAGTAGATTCTATAGAACAAAGAATATTAATGGAGATAAAGTCATTTCATAATGATAAAGAGGGCGATTCATCAATAGGATAAAACAATCTAAACACATATGCGCCTAACAACAGGTGCAAAAAGCAAATGCATAAAACAAAAACTGACAGAACTTCAAGGAGAACTAGACAAATCCACAGTCACATTCAGATTTCATTATCCCTCTATCAATAATTAATAAAACAAGAAGACAGAAATCAGTAAGGATACAGAAGACTTGAACAAAACTGTCAACTATTTTGACCTACTTGACATTTATAGAACAATCCACCCAACAAAACCTGAACACGCTTTCAAGTGCACATGGAACATTTACCAAGACAGTCCATATTCTGGTCCACAAAACAAGTTCCAATAAACTTAAAAGGATTTAGTCATACAAAGTATGTACTCTGACCACAATGGAATTATGTTAGAACCAATAACAGAAAGACCTCTGGAAAATCTCCAAATGTGGAAACTATGTAACATACTTCTAGAAACCCATGGCTCAAAGGAGAAATGAAAATGGAATTTAAGAATAATTTGAACTAAATGAAAATAGAAGTACAATATTTCAAATTTTGTAGGATATTGCTAAAGCAGTGCTCAGGAAAAAATTTATAGCCCTAAACAAATATATTAGAAAGGAAGAAAGGTCTCAGGCCAATGGCCTCATCTTCTACCTCTAGAAACTAGAAAAAGAAGAGTAAATTAAACCCAAAGTAAGGAGAAGAAATAGTAACAATCAGAACAGAAATCAATGAAATAGAAAACCATAGAGAAAAACAGTGGAGAAAATCAACAAAACTAAAAGCTAGGCCTTTAAGAAGATCAATAAAGAGAGAAGATACACATTATAGTATAAGGAATTTAAGATGACATCATTACAAATTCTACAGACATTTAAAAGGATAATAAGGGAATATTATGAACTACTTTATGCCAATAAATTTGACAATTTAGATGAGATGGACAAATTCCTTGAAATATCACACTAAATATCAAAGCTCACTCAAGAAGAAATCGATAGCCCGAACAACACTGTATCTGTTTTAAAAATTTTAAAAGAAAATCAACAACTCAGTTGTTTTTAAATGGACAAACATTTGAACAGGCGCTTCACCAAATAAGACATGTGGATATCAAATAACCACATGAAAATGTTCATCATCATTAGTCATCAGGGAAATGAAATTTAAAACCAAAATGAAATGCCACTACACACTTGTTAGAATGTCTGAAATGAAAAAGATTGACCAAGTCTTGGCAAGGATGTGGGGTGACAGGATGGAACACTCATATGTCGCTGGTGGGAATGTACACAAACGTACAATCCCTTCGGAAAACACTTTGTGGTCTCCTAGAAAAGTCAGACAAACTTCTACCATCTGATACAGCCATGACACTCCTCAATATTACTTACCTAAGAGAATTAAAGCATACATCCATACAAAGACTTGTCCCTGAAGGTTCACAGAAGCTTTATTTGTAGTAGCCAAAACCAGCCCAAATATTCATCAGCAGGTGAACTGGTAAGATTGTGGTACAAACACACAAAGGGATGCTATTCAGCTTTGAAAGGAAGGGACTGTTGATCCAAGCAACAAACCATATGAATCTCAAAATAATCCTGTGAGTGAAAGAAGCTGGACTAAAAGCGTGCATCCTATTTGATTCTACTTATATAAAACTATAAACAATGAAGACTCGCCTATAGTGACAGCAAAGAGATAAGGGAGGGTGGGGAAGGGTGAAAAGGAGGGATGACAAATGGGCAAGGGCAAACTTTTGGGGGTGTGGATATGTTCGAAATCTTAATTGTGGTGATGGTTTCATGGAGATATACATATACATACAGACAGACACACATACTCAAACGTACATACGTGTAGATACAAATCTATATCAAAACATCAAATTATACGTTTTAAATATGTGTGGTTTATTGTATGTCAATAGTTGACTAGATCTATTTTTTTAAAAAAGAATAAGTCAGCCAGACCCTTCTCATATTCCCCGGGACTTGCAAATCTAGGCCTGCCTACTGTGTTTATTCCCAGGATCCTGTTTCTTCCTCTTACCGTCAACTCTGGCAAGCTGGAAATGGCTGAAAATTAAGTAATTTCCCTGTGAAAATGCTCAGTCCCTTAGTGTAGGGAGCTAACTGAACTTGGAAAGTAAGGGAGCAGGGCAGAGTCCCTCCTGCAGACGATTTCCCTTTATGAGTTCGCCTCCCTTCTCCTCTGGCTTTGACCGGCAATCTGCCCACAGCATCTGTGGGGTTTCTAAGTAGAAGGGAAGACAAAACAACAGAAGTGCTTCTACTTTCATTTCAAAATAAAATGGAAGCCCTGTGATGGGCTTGGCTGCCTCACACTTGGATGAAGCCCTGTGATGTCCTGGGCCCCGGCTGGACACAGCTTTCTGTCTCCAAGATGTTTTTTGGCCGCCAGACAGTACACCCATAAAAGGGAAAAGGGTGTGATGCGTTCCAGAGGCAAAGGGCAAAGGCCATCACCATCATAAAGGGAAAAAAGAGCCCACTTTTATCTGCCCATCTCTATCAGAACCGGGAAACTGCCACTCTCCCTCCAGAATGGTTCCATGAAAGTCTTTATACAAGATGGAAATTATCCAGCCCTCAGTTATTTCCAGGAACGTTTCCCAGACCTCCAAAGTAATTCACAGCTTAGTAACTGCTGTAATCAGAACGTTCACGGACCAAGCCCATATCCCTTCTGAAGGCCCTAAGCTCCCTTCCCCGTCACTCTGGGCTCCACGGAGCTGGAGAATGGCTGATACCTTGCGGCACACCACGCCCGAGACCAACTTGAAAGTCACCCTGATCTCCCTTGAATCTCTCCTGCAGCAGACAGTTAGGAAGTCAAGAGCCCCAAAGCATCTTCAGGATCCATTCAAATCTCATGAATTACCCAGGCTCCAATGGAGGAATATTCTCTACGTGGCAGTGCCCCACATGTCCACCACTAACTCCGCGTTGGCTGTGTCAAAGAGAGGCGGATGGGCCAGTTGTGTCGAGCTGTGAGGACACAGAAGGGTTGCTGAGCAAAGGATCTGAAAGGGAGCTGAACCAGCAAAGGACGTGAGATGCTCACAGGTCTTACCGGACCCCTGGGAGGGAACAAGTTAAGGAAGAATCAAGGCCTCAGACAGGAGGTGTGTTAGTCTCCTAGGGCCGCTGCAACAGAGAACCAAACGCTGGGTGGCTTAAACAACAGAAACTTAGTCTCTCACACTTCTGGGGCTAGAGTCCAAAATCCAGATGTCTCAGAGAAGGCTGTGCTCCCTGAGACTCCAGGGAGGATCCTGACTGCCTCTTCCTAGCGTCTGGAGGTGGCGGCCACCCTGGAGTCCTTGGCTTTCGGCCGCATCTCTCCTGTGAGCTCTGCCTCCTTCATCACGTGGCCTCTCCCTTCCCGTGTCTGCCCCCATCCTCCTCCTGTCTTATCACCAGTCGTATGGATTAAGGGCCCACTCGATGACCTCATCTCAACTTGACTAATTACATTCATAATCACCCTACTTCCAAATCTGGTCACATTCCGAGGTCCTGGGGGTTAAGGCTTCAACATACCTTTCAGGGACACAATTCAGCTTCTAATCGGTGGTGTCTTAGAAGACACTGAGACAGGGATTTGGGTGAAAGTGGCTTGTTTGGAAGGGACGCGGGAAACACTGTCCAGGGAGTAGGAAGGGAAGCAGCCTGTGAGAGGCACCTTCTCCAGCCAACAATGGGTGAGCAGCTGCTGGGGCTTGGGGCCTCCCAGGAACTCGAGGGTAGATCACAGGTCTCAGGGATCCAACCCCAGGGGAAAGGGTCAGGCTACTTGTATGTCAACCCCTCAGTCATGGGGAGGCTGCCCCTGAGGGTGTTAACCCCCAGTGCTCCAGTGGGCCACGGGTGATGGCTTTGGAGAAAGCCCCCAGGCAAAGGGACAGAGGCCAGCAGCTGGAAGTGGCCACAGGACAAGGAAATGGTCAGTCCTCCCACCGTGATGAGGGCAGGCCACCAAAAGCATCTGGTACATAGGACGTGGGGGAAGGAGAGGCTCTGGGCCACCCACATGCCATCCACACAGGCCCTAACCCTCAATCGCCCCATCTGTAAAAAAGCAGGTGACAGTACCTACTTCCTGTGAGGACCGGGCAACGTATAAACAGGTAAAACACTTGGAAACGATGCCTGGCACGCAGAAAGCAGTTGGTAAGTGTGAGCTGTTACAATAATTTCTAGGGCATTTTCAGTATTATTCTTTTTAGTTTGAAATTCTGATAGTGAGATGACTCCTTGGGAGGTGATAAAATAATGAAAGACATATAAACTCATAATGATGCTAATTATATTTCACAGTTGAAAAAGAACTTTCACTTGTATCATCCCATTTCCATAGTGATCCCGTGAAGCTGTCAGGACTGGCTGTCTTTTCCCTCTTTTAGTAATGAACATCTCAGTCTCCGAGAGGTTACGTGACCTGTCCAGGGTTATCAAGAAGAGCTGGGACTCGAACTTACCACCCCTGAGAGTACGTGAGAAGACCAGAGGCATACTGGGGCTGCGTTTGTTTTCTAGGACTCAATGAAGGGCAGTTTTCAATTCATCCTCCCTCCCTGTAAGAACACTCCACAGTCTGCGCCAACTCTCAGCCTTGTATGTGCCTTCAGGGCCCAGCTCTGAGTCCGCCTCCTCCAAGAAGTCTTCCCTGACTCCCTGGTCTGGACTGCTTTGGCCTCTGTCCCTCTGAGTACTTACTCTTTCATGCTTTATGCATTAGAACACCCGGCTTGATCCAGTTGGCTAGATTTTCAAGTGCACATGATATGTCTCATTTCTTCTGCAAAAGCAGAAGTCCTATCAGTAAATCTCAGTAAGTGTGAAATTGGTATTTGATCATTTAAACGAACAAATTCCCAGCCTGGTACTTTGCATAGAGCAGGTGCTCAGTAAGTGTGTGCTGGCTTCCTAACTGGCCACTGAGAGTGAGGGCTGAGAAGGGAACGTGTTGGTGGTACAAGGAAAAATATCTATCTGGTCTTTGTTCCTGGTGCAGAGCTCCTAAAACCCTCAGAATTTCCTGAATGAAAGAAGGGCCTTTGTCATTTACAATGAGCCCCTTTTCAACTACACCTGAGTTCATGCTAAGGAGTGACTCTGGGTGGGTTTCAGGAATGGGGGCTGGTGGCCAGAGGAACCAACCGTGTGATTAGAAGTGGCGACTGAAAAAAATGCACGGCATAAAAGTTCACAATTATGTTTTGTTTGAGGACACTGTTGAGGGCCCTAGCACGGGAAGGCAGCCTCTCAGATCGCTCTGTTCCAAAGAGGAAAGGAAGGAGCCAGGACACATAGGAGTTTTTGCTGAAAAATAAAACTTGTAGTCGAAGATCAAAAGATTACTGCTAATCACAAACAACAGACATCTCAAGTTAATGATTTTAGGACTTTTCTATGTTTGGGAAGATGCAAGAGTCTGGGCTCATTGAAATTATTCCTTTCATATGCATCGTAAATATCTAGGGCCAGTATCTTGTTTTTCGCCATCCTGCATCACCTCAGGGTGCACGGCTGGGGGTGGCTGCAGTGGCCGATAGCTTGATGGTCTCAACATTGTTGGTTACTGAAATGGTGACATTTTTTTCCACAGTAGGTTGGAAATTTCAGCCCCACCGCCAACCTCCAGGAAGGAGAGAGAGGCCGGAGCTTGAGTTAATCACCCATGGGCAATGATTTAATCGATTCTGCCTACATAAGAAGCCCCAAAGGATGGGGCTTGGGGAGCTTCCGGGTTGGTGAACCCGTGGAAGATCTAGGGGTTGCCACACCCATGCCATACTCTATCTTCCCTTGCCTTGGGCATTTCTTCCTTCTGGCTGGTCCCCAGTTGTATCCTTTATAACAAATGGTAATAGTAAGTAAGGCACCTTCCTGAGTTCCGTGCGCTAGAGAGTTTTTGAACCTGAGGAGGGGTGGTGGGAAACTCAGAATTTACAGCTAGTCGGTCAGACTTATGGGGGTGTATGATGAGGCCCCCCAAGGTGGCTGCTCTCTTGCTCTCTGTACATCCCCTGCTCGACCAGTCCCTGCTGCACCCACACCTACTCACATGACTGACCGTCCCTCTTAATCATACAGCCTAATCAATAAATGCCTAGTACTTGCCCCTAGCCCCAGCTAGTGACTGTTCTCATCTTTAGATCAGAACGTCTCCACTATGATAGTTGATCAAAGGGGTGGTGAGGGGTGTGTCCCTCTGCTGGTTTTCCTGGTAACCAACTGATGGGCCAACCTATGGCAATCCCCTCTATAACTGGTAACCTTCCTCTTGCCCTGGGAGTCAACACCGCTGCCAGGTCCTGCCTGCTGTCTGCCGTGCATGGCGGGGTGTCACTCCAGGACCCTTTTGCTTCCGACATATAAAATCCGCTATTCAATAAACCACTGATGTCTTGTTGCTGTCTCCAGGCTCTTTTTTCGGTTTTGAGGCTGGGCGAGTACAGGGCTTGCAGGTCTGCGGGGTGGAGCCCAACAGGGTAACAACTTGGGACTCGCAGCTGGCATCTGAATGGGGACAGTCTTGTGGGACTGAGCCCCTACCCTGTGGGGTCTGTGTTAGTGTTAGAATTGAATTGTATCCTAGGACACACATGTGGCCCCACATATATGGTGGGGCCACATGCCCCACCAGCCCATTTAGAGGGGCAGCTGTCCAGAAGCACCTTTGGGAGGGCAGCTCACCACTCTGCCTGCTGTGGCTTACGCGACCACTATGTTCTGCCTCCTTTTTCCTCGAATGAGGTCCAATTTCCTTGTCTGGCCTCAAGGGAGACAGGGAACAGCTGTCTCTACCGCTATAAAATAACTCTTCCAACTAATATGCAGCGGCACCATTCACACTTCTCTTGCTATATTATAAGATACGTTAAAGGCCTTGATAATGGTTTGGAGGTCTCCGTGACACGGCTGCTGTTCACACCAATTCGTCTCATAATTAGTGGTTGTAAACCACTTTGAAGATAAAAGGCGTTTTATAAGCGCTAAGTCCTATCATGATTAGCTTTCCAATATGTCCTTGCGGATGAGTACATCAAAGCCAAACACAGGCTCAGCTTGAGATCTGGTGGTTAATCAGATGTATTTCAAGGCGGCTGGTATATATTAAAGACACTGCTGCAAAATTTATCAACATTAAAAAAGTGCCTCCTTTCTTCCCAACAGAACAAGCTCTTTCCCAAGACTGTCAGTGCTGATGTCTGACAGACGAGCGAAGACCAAGAGCTAATATATCCTCTGGGCCTGGAAGAGAATGATTCCATAATGGCACCTGGCTTTGTAAAATGTCTTGATTATTGTCAACATGGTTCTGGGCCCCCTGTTCTCATTTTATTTTGTTTTCACAATCATTCTATGATATGGGCAAGTAAAGTTAACACGATCCCTGTTTGACAGATGAGGAAGCTGCAAAGTGGTACAGCTGGACACAGTTACGGATGCAGTTACCAAGGCGACACTATGGATGCCTCACCCACATCCCCTCCAATATTTGTGCACTACCCAACCCCTCCACCGTCCCCGCCTTTGTTCTAGCTCCCTGCGCCTGTGACTCTTAGAAGGCACATCCTTGGGCTTCTGGAGTTGCTTTGTCTCATGGACAGAGCCGGAAGTGTCTGAAGTTTTCCAGTCATCCCTAAACAGCCCTTGGCCAATACCTGCCTGGTGCAGAAGCAGGGAAGCCCATTCTTCCCTGCTTCAGTGGGGAAGACTCTGAGCTGGGATTTACACTTTTGTCAGGCCAGGCTGAAGCTGGAACTCTGCCCCACATCACACTCTGGCTTCCTCCCCTCTCCTGTCCTGTGTTCCACTCCTTTACTAGGTCTTCCTGGAGCACCTCCTTAATAAACCACTTGCCTGGTCAGCCCTCTCTCGGGGTCTGCTTCCAGGGAACCCAACCTAAGTCAGCTCTCTCGACTCAGCATGAATGATAATGTTTTGCGTGTTTTCTATTAAATACGTGCTCCCAGTTCCCCTTAGTTCCAATCCTCCCCTGCCAAGTCTCCAAAGCAGATGGAACGTCATGATCGAAGGGAAAACAGGGGCTTTGAGAGTAAGGAGCTAAGAGCTAGGGGCATTAGGGTGGACACAGAACTGTTTCCCACCTGTCCCATGGGACAGGGGTCAGATGGAACACTGAGTATGAAAGTGAAAAGTGATATTGTACACAAACGCAGACGCATCCTCACCATTGCTATGGGGAAGGGCGGAGAGCAGAGGAAGAAGGGCAGAGAGATGGGCATGCTCCACAGGGAATCGACTCCTACGAGACGCGAGTGCCTGGCACCAGATCCTCGTGGAGAGGGGCCAGCAAAGGCTCCAGGCTCTTCTGCCCACATGTAACTGCAGGGCAAAAAGATCTAGGAAAAGTGACAAGCTTCCTCTTCCAGAGGCCTCCTTTAAACAAACTTGAGTGATATCCACTTGTTTCACCAACTTCCCCAATGGGGAAGGACAGACCTCTGTCATCTAATACTTAAGCAACTGTGCCCTCATATCCCTGATGAACACAGATGCAAAAATTCTCAACAAAATACTAGCAAACTAAATTCAACAGCCCATTGAATGGATCGTGCACCATGATCAAGTGGGATTCATGCCTGGGTTATAAAGACGGTTCAACGTATACAAATCAATCAGTGTGATACACCACCTTAAGAGAACGAAAGATAAAAATCGTACAATTGACTCAAGAGATGCCAAAAAAGCACTTGACAAAATTCAACATCCATTCATGACAAAAACTCTCAACAAACTGGGTATGGAAGGAACATACCTCAGCATAAGGAAAGCCATATGTGACAAGCCCACAGTTAACATCATACTCAATGGTCAAAGGTTGAAAGAATTTCCTCTAAGATCGGGAACAAGACAAGGGTGCCCACCCTCACCACTCCTACTCAACATAGTACTAGAAGTCTTAGCCAGAGCAATCATGCAAGAAAAAGAAATAAAAGGCAGGCAAATCAGAAAGGAAGACATAAAATTGTCTGTGTGCTGATGGCATAAATTTATATATAGAAAATCCTAAAGATTTCACCAAAAACCTGTTAGATCTAATCAATAAATTCAGCAAAGTTGTAGGATTCAAAATCAACATACAAAACTCAGCGGCATTTCAATATACTAACAGTGAATTATCTGAAAAAGAAATAAACAATCTCAATTACAATAGCATTAAAAACAATAAACTAAGGAATAAATTCAACCAAGGAGGTGAAACATCTGTACACTGAAAACTATAAGACACTGATGAAAGATACTAAGAAGATATAAATAAATGGAAAGATAGCTCATGTTCATGGATCAGAAGAATTAGTATTGTTAAAACGTCCACGCTACCCAAAGCCATCTGCAGATTTAATGCAATCCGTATCAAGGTTCCAATGACATTTACTTGCAGAAATTTAAAAAAAAAATCCTAAAATTTGTTTGGAACCACAAAGACCCCTCATAGCCAAAGCGATCCTGAGGAATAAGAACAAAGCTGGAAGCATTAAACTTCCTGATTTCAAACTATATTATAAAGTTATAGTAATCAAACAAGTATGGTACCAGCATAAAAAACAGACATATAGACCAATGGAACAGAATTGAAGGTCCAGAAATAAATCCACACATATATAGTCAACAAGGGAGCCAAGAATATTCAATGGAGAAAAGACAGTCTTTTAAATAAATGGTGCTGGGAAATTAGTCACATATTATTCAGCCATAAAAAAGAAGGAATTCTTGCCATTTGTGACAACATAAACCTTGAGGGCATTGTGCTTAGTGAAATAAGTCAGACAGAGAAAGAAATACTGTATGATCTCACTTATATGTGGAATCTAAAAAAACATTAACTCGTGGATATAGAGAACAGATTGGTGGTTGCCAACAGTAGGAGGTGGGGAGATGGGTGCAGGGGGTCAAATGGTACAGACTTCCCCTTATAAGATAAATAAGTCCTGAGGATGTAATGTACAGCAGCGTGACTAGTTAATCACACTCTATTGCATATTTAAAAGTTGCTAAGAGAACAGATCTTAAAAGTTCTCATCACAAGAAAAAATTATAACTATGTGAGGTGATGGATGTTAACTTAAGTAAGTGTGGGATTCATTTCACATATATTCACAAACATACACCAAACCATTATGTTGTACGCCCTAAACTTCTATAATGTTATATATGTCAATTACACCTTAACAAAGCTGGGGAAAAAAAGAGAGAAAGAAGCTGTGCTCAAGAGAGCTTGGAAGAAATGGCTACTCTGATGAACTTGGTTTCTCCAGTCTAAGCGTCCACAGACGATCCTCATGAATGTTAAACACAGCATCAGAGGCACCAGCACAGGCCTGGTGTTGAGGGCTGTGGGATGTGGATGAAGGTCCTGGCTCTTCAGAGGATGGGTAAACCCTCACATCTGGGGGACAATTTTGCTACTGGTGACTCAAATCCCACCTAGGAAACACACAGAGATGAGAACGCCTTACTTTCCACTGGGGCCGCAATTTTATGACGATTTAGAGAAAACTGGCAGAAAAAGCCCCTCCTAATAGGGCTGCAATGTCTCAGAAGAAAACGGACTCAGTCCTATCCTCTTCCAGGTTTGGGGGACGAGGAGGTGAGGACGAGGGTAGCAGTGGGCTGTCTGCTTAGCCACGGGAGTCTGGAGACTGTCCCCAGCCCAGTGAGGGCAGACCCTTGTGCCTGAGAAGGGGGTGGCCTCAGGGCAAACTAGACATCCCCTCCAGAAGCCCCAGCTCTCAGCTGTGAAGCTCTGTGCATGCAACCCACACATGTCATCTGCATCACTGAAGCTCAGCCTTGAAGACTGAGATGCAGAATTGTGGCATCCCTACCTAAGTAAGACGTGCAGAGTATTTGTCAGAGGAGCATAATGGCCCCAGGAGGAGAGCCAGCTGAGGATGCTGGGGGAGGACCAGGCTTTGGGACAGGGAGAGGATGGGGCTCCTGGCCTGGGGCAGTTTGGGGATGCTAAGACCGTGAACCTGGAGAGGGACCTGGCAGAATGCCTTGGCCACGTGCTAAGTCACAGGGTCTGTGGCATGCTTGGAGTGACTGACTTTACAATTTTTATTGGAGGATGGCTGCTTACAGTGTTAGGCAGTGGTGATGGCCAAGGGGGCGAGGGTGATCTGCCACACCCGGCCGAAGCTCCAGCCACAGCCGCGACTGCAGACCAGATGGGTGTCCCCAGTGACTGTGGCCTCTGCTCAGCTCAAAATATGCACAATTCATCCGAAGCAAATCCTTCTTATTCTGTACAGCATGTGGGTGCTCATTCATTCATTCATTCAATGAATATTTACTCTGGGCAGGCACTGTTTTAGGTGCCAAAGAGGCAGCAACAGGCAAACCCAGCAAGCTCTGGACCTCGTGGAGCTTATATTCCAGTGGAGAGAGGCAAACAGTAAATCTCTAAACCCAGTCAGCATTTTCAGATGATAGAAAGTGCTGGAGGAAGATAAGCCTATCCCTAGAGCACCCCTCTACAACCCTCACTGGCACTGCTGCCAGCTCTGCCCCCCGGGATGCTGGAAGAAAGCAGACTGGGGAGGTTCCTCCTTCTAGTGGTTTCCCAGGCAGAGCCGTCAGCAAAGTCAGGGCACTGGGAGGACACAGGAGTGTCGCCGTGTCTGCTCCCAGCTGCTGACACCTGGCAAACTTCGGTCACATGTATTCCGAAAAAAACTCATTGAGGCTGTATATAAGATGTTAATAGTGTTAGATCTAGATGATAACCTTAAGAGATGTTTGATTTTCTTCTGAATTTTCTTTTTTTTAAATTGAAGTGTAGTTGACTTACAATGTTGTATTAGTTTCAGGTGTATAGCAAAGTGATTCCATTTTATATATATATATATATATACACACACACACACACACACACACACACACACACACACATTCTTTTTCATATTCACACACACACACACACACACACACATTCTTTTTCATATTCTTTTCCATTATGGTTTAGCACAGGATACTGAATATAGTTTCCTGTGCTGTACAGTAAGACCTTGTTGATTACCTATTTGATTTTGTTTTTAACATTTTTATTGGAGTATGGTTGCTTTACAGTGTTAGTTTCTGCTGTACAGTAAAGTGAATCAGCTATGTACATATACATATATCCCCTCTTTTTTGGATTTCCTTCCCATTTAGTTCACCACAGGCACTGAGTTGAGTTCCCTGTGCTATACAGTAGGTTCTCATTAGTTATCTATTTTATTCATAGTAGCATATACTTGTCAATCCCAACCTCCCAATTCATCCCACCCTCCCTTCCCCCCTTGGTAGCCATAAGTTTGTTCTCTACATCTGTGTCTCTCTTTCTGCTCTGCAAATAAGTTCATCTGTACCATTTTTCTAGATTCCACATATAAGCGATATTATACGATATTTGTTTTTCTCTTTCTGACTTACTTCACTGTATGACAGTTTCTAGGTTACATAGAGTAGTTTGTATCTGCTAATCCCAAACTCCTAATTTATCCCTCCCCTTCCCTTTCCCCTTCGGTAATCATAAGTTTGTTTTCTATGCCTGTGAGCCTGTTTCTATTTGTAAGTAAGTTCATTTGTGTCATGTTAGATTCCACATATAAGTGATATATAGTATTTGTCTTTCTCTGTCTGACTTACTTCACTTAGTATGATAATCTCTAGGTCCATCCATATTGCTGCAAATGGCATTCTTTTTTATGGCTGAGTAGTCTTCCGCTGTATATATATATACCACATCTTCTTTATCCATTCATCTGTTGATGGACATTTAGGTTGCTTCCATGTCTTGGCTATTGTGAATAGTGCTGCTATGAACATTTGGGTGCATGTATCTTTTCGAATTATAGTTTTCTCCAGATATATGCCCAGGAGTGGGATTGCTGGATCACATGGCAACTCTATTTTTAGTTTTTTAAGGAACCTCCATACTGTTTTCCATAGTTGCTCCACCAATTTACATTCCCACCAACAGTGCAGGAAGGTTCCCTTTTTCCCACACCCTCTCCAGCATTTGTTATTTGTAGATTTTTTAATGATGGCCATTCTGACCGGTGTGAGGTGGTACCTCACTGAATTTTCTAATATTTTTGTAATTTCAATGTGTTATTTTTGCAATAAAGGAAAAAACATATTTTTTTTTAAAATAAGAGGATTATTCTAGCTAAATCAAATGAATAAGA
Organism: Lagenorhynchus albirostris; assembly: GCF_949774975.1. Classification (NCBI taxonomy): domain Eukaryota; kingdom Metazoa; phylum Chordata; class Mammalia; order Artiodactyla; family Delphinidae; genus Lagenorhynchus; species Lagenorhynchus albirostris. The sequence continues at coordinate 100,276,909 of NC_083105.1, read as the reverse complement.
AATATGTTTGGACAGGTAGGCACGGACCAGATCTTAGGGTGATGAGTAATATCCTTCCAGGCCACTTTACAGTTTACAAAGCAATTTCACAATAAATACCTCCTTCGACCCTCACAAGACTTTCTCAAGGTTACATAGAAAATAAACTTCAGTACAGGAAAATGCCTGACCCTCAGGGCCCTGACTTCAAGGCCAATGTGTTTTCTGTTATTCCACCAGTCCTTCTGTAACTGACCTCACTTCTCTTTACAGCTGAAGCCCTCCAAAAGCCGCTGAGCACCCCAGCTCCGGCCCCTCTCCCCGCCACCGCCTTTGCCTCTCCTGCAGTGACCAAGCTGATTGACTCATCCACACATTATTAAACTATAGTCTTCCCCAAGCTCCTGCCAGGTTCTAGGGGTATTGAACTGGGTCTTGGGATACAGTGCAGAGCCGAAAAGGTCTCCAGTGCAGGAGAGAGGTTTTACCAAATTAGTGAATATATACCACAGATCATGGTCATTGCAGTGAAATAAAAGTAAAGGGTATTACGCAAATGATCAGCATCAGAGGAAGCTGTTTGGATCGGGGCACTCGCCCTCCCTCCATATGGAGCAATACATTGTCACTGAGCCTAAGGCAGGCAGACATCCTAATTGGAGGCCAAGATCACAAGAGCACAGTTCTCAAAGGATGTGTATTCTGGATGGAGAGGCAGCGCACAAAGCCGGATGAAAACTTAATGACGGGCAGTGTGGGGAAACCTCCCTGGCGGTCCAGTGGTTGAGACTTCGTGCTTTCACTGCAGGTGGAGTGGGTTCGATCCCTGGTCAGGGAGCTAAAATCCCGTATGCTGTGTGGCACGGCCGAAAAGTTAAAAAAAAAAGGGGGGGGGGTCAGCACGGGCACTCACAGCGATGGAACAGGCCCTGGAACCCTCTCTGGAGCAAAGCAGAATTTACCAACCAGATCACCAGGGATGTCACAAGTCAATTCGTGATTGTCACTGGGAGAAGCCACAGAAAGAAGGGGCACGGAGGGTCCAGGCCTTCAGCACTACAGGACACTAGAGATGGGACAGGATGGGAGGGGCTGACAAGGAAGAAAGTCTTCAGGGTAGAAGGGGACATTTAAAGTGGGCCTCAGAGAGTGGATGGGATCTGGATGTTCCTCAAGGTCATCCCATTCAGCAAGGCCACGAGGATGCCTGGAAAACCCCCAGCACAGCCTGTGGGCCCTTCCTCCTCCAGACGTTGGTGGCTGGCTTCCCGGCCGCTCCAGCATGTCAGAGGGTTTTTAAGTGTCTCTCCCGCTCTGCTCTGAAGAGCCAGACATGCTGCTAGCCACCCCAGGCTGAAGGTAAAGAAGATTTCAGCACAGGGCGAGCTGGCAGATGCTGGGAACACCTGGCTAACTAGGTCACCTGCACAGCGGATTTGACTGCGATACACGCATGAGCGAACTACCAGACCGCCAGGTGCTGGGACCCACCGGAGCAGACAACTCAAGGCGTGTTGGTTGCCATTTGACATTACAGGCACTGCTGCGGTGATCAGGGCTACGGTGAGTGAGCCAGCCACACAGACTCAACCCTAACAACGGTGATAACCACACAACAACGACAGCAAGCTGCGTACGGCGCTTCAGAGTCAACAAAGATGTCTGTCATCTAAGCCTAACAGCCAACATCGTATTTGTAACACAGACATGACTGTATAGCACCCGAAGCTCGTGCTGTCTTAGTTGTCATAAGAACATGCCAGCGGTTACAGCTTCTGGACAACAGCTGGTGGAGGGCCAGGCCCAGGGTGCTGGACGTCTCCCGTCTACCTCTCCTTGGGACACTGAGTCACCCGTGGGGAAACCTTCATCTCCAAGGCCTGCGAGCAGAGGAAGAGAGCCTTCAGCGGAGGCCGGAGAAGCTGGGTTCATCCGGGATCCCATTCTGCGCTCTCTCTGTGTTAAGAGCATCAGGCTTTGGCTTTAGGAAGCCCTGGGTTCAAGCCCCGGGTCTGTTACTTGCAACATGTGTGACCCTCAGCAAGCTCCTAGCTTCTCTGAGCCACTTTCCTCTGTTAAACACGGATAATAGGGCTTCCCTGGTGGCGCAGCGGTTGAGAGTCCGCCTGCCGATGCAGGGGACACGGGTTCGTGCCCCGGTGTGGGAGGATCCCACATGCTGCGGAGCGGCTGGGCCCGTGAGCCATGGCCGCTGAGCCTGCGCGTCCGGAGCCAGTGCTCCGCAACGGGAGAGGCCACAACAGTGAGAGGCCCGTGTACCCCAAAAAAAAAAAAAAAAAATACAGTGCTTAGCCCAGGGCCTGGCCTATGCTTAGTACTCATTAAGTACTAGGTATATTATTACTATTATTATTATTACAGAGAGGAGAGCTCAGTGTCATTCCCTCACCTGAACCCACAGACTAGGGCAGCACCCTGGGGCATGGCATCTTCCTCTCTCTGGATGAAATCAGCAGCTGGGGGGAGGGGCAGAGCACCCAGGGAAGGGGTCCCCCTTTCCCGGCTGGCAGCGTCCTCCTGCGAGCAGCGGGGCCTGCAGTGAAACGCTTCCCTCTGTTTTCATGGCTGGTGGGGATGGCGGACTGTCACCCCTGAGCCCCAGAGCCACACTGCTCGGCACAGTCACCACGAGGCACACCAGGCTGTCCAGCACTGGAAGTGTGGCCGGTCCAAAACGAGATGCGCTGTACGAATAACCTAGTTCCCAAAAAAGGAATGTGCGATGTCTAATTAATAAAGTTTTAGGTTGACTACATGCTGAAATGATAACCTTGGAGTATATTAGGTTAAAGAAAATGTTAATACAGTTAATTTCGCCTGCTTCCTTTCCTTCTTCGTCAGTGGCAACTAGAATATTCGAAAGTTCGTGTGCTCACATATACTTCGGCTGCACGGTCCTGATCTGGAACACGAGCTCCAGGAAGCCGAGGCTCTGTCGCTCTGGTCCACTGCTGCGTCCCCAGCCCCCCGGGACAGCCCCTGAATGCATGAGTGCAGGGAGGTGTGAGGCCTGGAGGAGAGCTTTCAGAGCTGGAGGTCAGCTGGAGGAGGCGGGGGCAGTTTGGGAGTCATACACAGGAGTACACTGACTCTGAGGAAAATATTAAGAACGTATCCGTATCCCCAAACGGCAAGAGTCAAATCCAGTGCACCCCAAACCTACGTCCTTTCTACTAAATCCCTTTACCACCCACAGCAAGGCAGAGTAGAGAAAGAAAACTAGAGTTTGGACTTCCTCACAAAGCACACTCCCTTCCAGCACCGCCAGTGTCCTGGCTTTGGGCCTCGGGCTCCTGAGCGCCCCTTCTGCAGCCACCAGGGCCCCTCAATTTCACGTCTCATCCTGGCGTTTAGCCTGAGCCCTAAATATTTCCACGCTCTCCTCTCCACGCTTTGGCTCCCAAAGAGCCTCTCTGGCTGAGATGCCTTCACGTCACCCATATCCGTAATGTGTCAGCTTAAGGTTCCCTTTCATTTTACTTGGGTTTCAATACTTTTCATCAGAAGCCAAAACCTCGTAGACTTTTTCCTCGATCTTGGCATGAAATTCCCTCAGAGGTATTTGATTCTAGAAACAGCCTCTGCTCTGCCACATCTCCTTGAAAGAAAAAGGACATCTAAATAACAAGCATCCTGCCATATTCACATATAAGTCTCAGAAGGCAAGTGCGTCTGTCGCCCTCATATCTGTTCTTCCTGTTCGGTTGCCATTTTTACCGATGAAGGGCCTACATTTTATTCCCCAGAAGGAAGGTAGTCAATACGCCTCCAGCCGCCCATGGTCTCCACGTACGCCTTGAAGGGGTCCTGATGTTCTGTGAACATTTTCTGCTGCCTCTGTCCCCGTGAAACCCTCCAGCGTGCTCTGCTCTGCTCCGCTTTCCCCTCTGGCCTCCTCCTGACTTGACGCCACCCACCTCCCTCAAAACCGAGCTTCTGGGAAGCATCTGTCATTTCCACTTCCAATCCCAGGTCAAGAGTCTCTTGAGTTTTATCTGAGCAAAGGTATTCTAGAGCCAAAACTGATATCTCAGAGAAGAAAAATCTCACTCCCACCTTCCCGGGTGACGCGCCGACACTATTTTTGATCAGAGAGAATAAAGGATTGGCCAGAATCAACCGTGTCATTCTAACGCAAGAAAAGGATCCCCATCGAATAGCAGGGGTAGAGCTGCTCTCAACTCAACCCGATGTGCGATGCAGACCGCACTTAATCACCCACCCGCGTTGCAGCCGCTGAATCGTTACGGATTCTCATCCCCTTTCCCGGCCACCCAGCAGAGCGCCTGACGGGCCAGCAATGGCTGGTGCTTGAGGAACGCACGTGAGTGTTAACCAACCAGCAGAGCCCAGGACAGCACATCTGCCTCCTCAGAATAATCACGTGCTGCATCCAAGGCCAAATGAATTCACCCGGCAGTTCTCGTGGGCGAACATTTACAGAGGCCCCTAGTGCAAGATGCTGGGTTAGGGGACAGGGATAAAAAGTGAGTGACACGTCAGCTGGGCCCGCAGAAAGCTCACCGTCAAATGCAGACAGGTGCATGTGACAACCTAAAACATGAGGTAGAATGGGGCAAGGTAATAAGTGTGTGTGCATGTGTGTGTGTGAGTGTGTACTGAAAAAAGAAAGATGGGAAGGAAACATACCCCAATGTTACTAGTGATTATCTCCGTTTATTGGGTTTATGGGTGATTTTTTCTCTCTTCTTTACTGGTTGCTACATTCTCAGATCTTTCTTCTTAGGATAAACATATGTGTGACCTGGTGAGAAGTGAAGACTTTGCAGAGGATGGGGTACCTACATGGGCTGTACAGGATAGGGAGAATTGGGCAGGGAGGAGACGAGGGGAGGAGATTCCAGGCAAAGGGGCCAGCATGAAATGGTCCACCAGGCTGCAGCAGGGGGAGGCCGATTTGGGGTAATGAGCACAGGGAGCCTATGCCTGGGCAGTCACGTCGAGAAAGGTAGGACTGGGGCCGGGGGCCTGGGAGGCCGGGCCAAACGGACTCAGTCGCTTATCCTGTGCTCCTACCGCCCTTGGTGTTTGCTGTTAGTACACCACTCATCACACTGCGTTACGCCGGGTTCTATTCAAATCTATCCCCCCACTAAATGTTTAGCTCCTGGAGGTCAGGGATCCCGGCTCACTCTTTCTGTAGCCATAGCACTAGCACAACTACTAGCACAGAACAGGAGTCCACAGAAGCTTCTTGGATGAGTTGAATGCTAAGGGGGTCATTCTTTATTTCGTCGGTGATAAGGACTTACCATGGGTTGCAGAAACTTACGCACATGCCAGGCGCTGTGCTGGGTGCAAGGACATTGTCCTAACTGATCCCACTTACAACCGTGTGTGATGTCGACCGCCCTCGTTTACACACGAGGCTCAGAAAGGTCAAGTCACCTGCCTGAGGTCATACAGCCAAGGGTAAGAGAACCAGCACAGTTTGAAGACAGTGTGGAGGACGGAGTCAGACAGAAACCTCGTAGAAACAAGGAGACTAGAGCAGCGAGGGGCTGTGGTGACCTGCGCTGGCCCAGTGGCTCAGCGTGGGGAGGGGAGGGGAGGGGAGGGGAGGGGAGGGGAGGGAGAGGCTGGAGGGAGCCTGGAGGCAGTGCCGACACCTGAGCACGGACCCGCGCCTCGGCTGCCTCCCAAGCATGCTCGTTATTTCTGATGTCAACTCAGGGACAAACAGCTCCACAGGGACTCACCCATCCCTTGGAAGAGCTCCCGCCTCTCAGAAATAGGGCCTGTGGGAAGAGCCCCGCGCCAGCCCGGGCTGCAGGCATCCCCGCCACTCCCCCATCCACCGCTGGGCTTTACGACTTCCTGGACCTCGACACTGTCCCGACAGTGTCCGTCAAACTGGCCCCGACCACGGCAGACATGAACTCCCCCGGCCGAGGTGGACACAGAATTGGGAGCCAGTTTCCTCATCTGTAATGGGGAGGGTCCATAAATAGGGCAGATCTTAAAGGGGCAGATGCCCTTTAAGACCCTCAGACTAGGTTTACTGTTGTAGGTTCTCAGGGACCTCGACCCCTCTCTAGCGTGTATGCCCGTCGTAACAATGTGTAGCGTCAGTTAACCTCTCTCTCTCCTGCGGGACCTAAGCTCCCCGAGGGCAGCGTGGCCTGTTCCCAGTAGCACCCTCAGCCTGTCCTGAGTGCTGAGCACGAGGCCGCACCCCGTGTCTGTCCACTGAACGGACCTGTGGCTGGTCTTGGGGCCGCCCTTCTCCGGGTTGTCCCCCCCTGTGGGAAGGCAGCCAGGCCTAGTCGTCCCATCACAGCAGGGATTCTCCGGGAGGCATGACTCCCTGGGGTCCAGTTTCTCCCCACAGCTCAGGGGGCCAGTTAGTGTCAGATCGGTGGGTGATCTCCACCCACCCCGGGAAAATCCCTCCGGTTCTCTTGCCAATAGGACGACATCGGAGGTGGAGGTTTTGAAACAGCCTGTATGTCTGCGTTCAGAATACTCTGCTGCTTGACTGAAAACATCTTCACTGGTGCCCTCTCTCAGGATCAGAGTGAGAGGAAGGCTCGAGAGGGGGCAGCTCAGCGCCCGGGGAGGCTTAGCGGCAGCAGTGGTCCTCCGTCCCTGGCTTCAGCATCACGCTCACTTGAAGATGCCCTTCTTTTTCACAACCCATAATGGGCAGGGGGTCCTGGAAGCGGGAGGATGCCCAGAATGACCTCTACCAGAGCATCCTATCCAGGGGACCCCAACATTGCACCTCGGGTCAGCAGCTGCCTTCCGACCGGCACCCAGCATTCTGCAGCCTTGCCCTTGGCATTAAAACAGAAGCCACTGACCTCACAGTGTCAAAGGGGAGTGTCCATGGAGGAAGTGACCTGCTTTCTTTTTTTTTTTTTTTTTGCGGTACGCGGGCCTCTCACTGTTGTGGCCTCTCCCGTTGCGGAGCACAGGCTCCAGACGCGCAGGCTCAGCGGCCATGGCTCACGGGCCCAGCCGCTCCGCGGCATGTGGGATCCTCCTGGACCGGGGCACGAACCCACGTCCCCTGCATCGGCAGGCGGACTCTCAACCACTGTGCCACCAGGGAAGCCCCGACCTGCTTTCTTTAAAGACATTCATCCCCACAAAATCAAATGAAGGTGTTCCTGTGTCCTTCCTTCATATCTGGGACACCAGGTGACGTTAAATCCCCAACACGGCTGATGGGTTGCTGCTCCCTTGTTTCTGCTTCTCTCTGCATCCCATCCAGGCCCCCTTGCCCACCCCCAGTTCAGGGCACTGTAGTCCCTAGACAGCTCCTGCCAGGCAGCATTTAATCGCTTCTCCACCCCTAAGGCAACCATTCTTAGGGTGACCTCTCTGCTCTGGTGCTACTGGTCCTTTCTGAGTCTGCCATTCAAAACAATGCCTGGGAAATGCACACCCGCGATCCAGTCACGTGATTAGTGAGTTCCAGTACAAACACTCTCACCCGTCAGCTCCCGCTGGGCTGGCCAAAGAGTCAGGGAGGACTCTGGTTTCCCAGGCTCCGTAAAGAACGTTTCCCTTGCTTGTGTTGGCAGAAAGTAGGGTTTGGGTCTGGGTTTCAACGCAATGCCCACGAGATGCCTCCAAAAGATAACTGGCTGGTTATTAACAAAGTACAGTTGGCACTGTGCATGCTTGGAAGCCGGCTGCTCTCATTCCAATGCGGTGGGCTGAGGACGGTCCCTCTGGGGTTCATCAGAAGGGACGGAGCTTTATCTAGGGGTCTGCAGAAGGGATCAACTTCTAAGACGTCGGCAGATCCACCCACTGATGTTGGGGAAGTCACCCAGACCTCCCGGGCTGGGAAACAAATGCTTCACTCAAACTCACGAAGCCGCCATGGAAAGAGGTCCCCCCCCCACCCACCCCCAATGCAAGGAGGGGCGGAGAGCAGAAGGGACCCAGTGTTGAGACGTGCAACCTCAGGCCAGGCAGGCAGGCCTTCAAACATCACCACATTGCTCCCTCCTCAGCATCCCTCGGTAGCCCCCATGCTTGTGGAAGGAAGTTCAAACTCACTTCCCAGGTTCCTGGGCCTTTTGTGCTCTAAGGAGGTGTGGCAAAGCCAATTCCCTGAAATATGCCAGGAGAGATGGAGAGGAAAGGCAGCGTCAACTTCTGGGGTGCTCTGGGGGGGCTCTGCACAGGAGTGCCCACTCGTCTTGGGAACAGCCCTCTGTGGTAGCCACTCTGCCTCTATTCTACCTCTGGCCGTGCCTTCTCAACTTCATTCATTTTGCTTCCATTTCTGGAAAACTCCTTTACTCCCTCCATCTCACCAAAATTTTTTTAAATGGCTCCTTTTTTAAAAAAATTATTTATTTAATTTACTTTAATTTTGGCTGCGTTGGGTCTTTGTTGCAATGCGTGGGCTTCTCATTGCGGTGGCTTCTCTTGTTGTGGAACATGGGCTCTAGGCATGCGGGCTTCAGTAGTTGTAGCGTGCGGGCTGAGTAGTTGTGGCTCGCAGGCTCTAGAGCACAGGCTCAGTAGTTGTGGCGCATAGGCTTAGTTGCTCCTCAGCATATGGGATCTTCCCGGACCAGGGATTGAACCCATGTCCCCTGCATTGACAGGAGGATTCTTAACCACTGTGCCACCAGGGAAGTCCCCATCTCGCCAAATTTTATCCACCCTATAGGCAGAGCATTCGTTTGCTGGGGCTGCCGAAACAAATGGTCAAAAACTCAGTATCATATATACACTACCAAATGTAAAATAGATAGCTAGTGGGAAGCAGCCGCATGGCACAGGGAGATCAGCTCGGTGCTTTGTGACCACCTAGAGGGGTGGGATAGGGAGGGTGGGAGGCAGATGCAAGAGGGAAGAGATATAGGGATATATGTATATGTATAACTGATTCACTTTGTTATAAAGCAGAAACCAACAATTGTAAAGCAATTGTACTCCAATAAAGATGTTAAAAAAGAAACAACTAGGTATCTTAAAACAACAGAAATGTATTCTCTCATAGTTCTAGAAGCCGGAAGTCCTAAATCAAGGTGTCCACAGGGCCATGCTCCCTCCGAAGGCTCTAGGGAGAGTCCTTTCCTTACTTCTTCTGGCTCCTGGCGCCTCCCGGTGTCCCTTGGCTTGTGGTTCCATCACGAGAGGCTCTGCCTCTGTCTTCACACGGCCTTGTCCTCTCTGGGTCTCTCCGTGTGCCTCTTATAAGGACACCTGCCATTGAATTTAGGGCCCATCTGGATCATCGGGATGGTCTCACCCGGAGATCTGTAGCTGAATGACATCTGCAAAAACCTTTTGCTGATAGGCTCACATTCATAGGTTCTGGTAGTTGGGACAGCCAGAACCTCTCAGTACATTAGAATCATCTGGGGACAGTTTCACATGGTCCCGAGTGGGGTCAAAGTGTGATGAGCGGGGTCGGGGAGGGGAACAAGGCCTTAGAGTTTCCCAGGCTCGAGGACTCACAGCCTCCCATCCAAGCAGACATCATGGGTGACACCAGCTTTCACTGAGAGGATGGTTTTCAGTTTACTCACAAATCACACTGCCTGTCGTCTATTGTTTATTCAATGTTGCACAAAGAAGGTCAGAGACCTCTGAGATCATTTCGTCCATGGTGCCCCGCCCCCTCCAATCTACACCCCATTTTTATAACAAATATTTGGAAACGCCCCCTTCGCCACCGGAAATGAAACTCCTAGATAAATCAGTTGAGCCATATGCATCATTGAGCTCTAATTGTAATCTGAAGGAGAAGAGGGAATGCCATTTACAACAAAATGATAACTTTTCCAGTAAGGAAGTACTCGTGCGTGACTGCCCTGGAACCCAGAATGAGGCAGACAAGGCTTATACCTACTCGTGACGGGCAAGGTTAGGCTGAACCACCCATATAAGGACCACAAGGAAATAAAAGAGCAGAGGACGACAGAATAAGACATGTCAGGATGAGAAGTAACAAACCCGTTTACCTGTCTGCATCTGATAACAGGAAAGGAAATCACCTCACTGTGAAATTAAATTACAAGTGTGGAAATAGAGAAAACAAAGAAGTAAATTATTCTTGTGACTGAGCTAAGCCTTATATACAAGTATGATGTAATATACTTTAGCGTGCTGAGACATGGAACGAAGTATCATGGAGAGCAAGTCTCTAACCTGGAAACTCCACCCATGGAGGGGGGTAGGCACACATATTCAGTCTTTTTTTATTATTATTATTTTTTATTTTTTTATACAGCAGGTTCTTATTAGTTATCCATCTTATACATATTAGTGTATATATGTCAATCCCACTGTTCAGTCTTTAGCATTAAAAAAGCCTTGGAAACATTATCCTTTTCCTTTAGGGAGAGGGGAGAGGAAGATGGATTGGAAAAAGTTGTTTGGTAGATCTCTAGTGAGAACATCAGAGTCAGAGTGAAACACACAGGCAACCCCAAAGAAAATCACTGTAATGTATAAATTTTGCAAGAGGTTTCTTATCATTGAACTCCCTATATATATGTATACAGATAGATAGATTAGATTATACATATACATACAGTAGACTATAAACTATTTCAAAAACAGCTTCTATAAAGAAGTTCACTGAGATGGTGGCATCTCAGGTGCCTGCTAATTTAATAATGTGCTGCCCTATGTCTGTGTCTGTAAGACGGAGTCTCGAATCTCCTGTTACAAAGGCTTCCTTGCCTTTGCAGTAACTCCACATTGCACTGAAACCCTTTTTAGTTAAATGTATGTTTGGAAATGCTCTAAACTAGACAGAACGCGTGGAGTGGGGAAATTATACAATAACCTCAGGACTCTGCCGTTATTCCATTTAGGCTTCTCGTCCCAAAACAACCAGCTCCTAAATCACTGGGCTTTGCGCATAACTTCTTTGAAAATGTTTCACAGTACTATGTCAAAGGTACTAACTGATTTCTCTTTGTGTTGGATTGAGTTTGGCAGGGCAGGTAACAATTCTTCACTGATGGGGTCGATTTGCACGTGGAACCACAAGGAGTACCCCTAACCCTAACCCTAACCCTAACCCATACCCTAACCCGTACCCGTACCCTAACCCGTACCCTAACCCTAACCTGTACCCTAAACCGTACCCTAACCCTAACTCGTACCCTAACCCGTACCCTAACGCTAAATCTAACCCTAACCCTAATCCTAACCTGTACCCTAACCCTAACCTGCACCCTAACCCGTACCCTAACCCTAACTCATACCCGTACCCTAACCCAAACCCTAACCTGTACCCTAACCCTAACCCATACCCATACCCTAACCCTAACCCTAACCCGTACCCTAACCCTAACCTGTACCCTAAACCGTACCCTAACCCTAACTCGTACCCTAACCCGTACCCTAACCCTAACCCTAAATCTAACCCTAACCCGTACCCTAACCCTAACCTGCACCCTAACCCGTACCCGTACCCTAACCCGTACCCGTACACTAACCCAAACCCTAACCTGTACCCTAACCCTAAACCCTAACCTGTACCCTAACCCTAACCCTAACCTTAACCCGCACCCAGTCAATGCCAAGGGCATCTCTTAGTCTCATGGCAGTTCAAAGCCACCCCACAGACTTCCAGAATGCCCTGCGGGGCTTCAACACTCAAAGCACTGTGGTCCTGGGACAAGCAGTAGCACCTGGGAGTCTGTTGGCCATGCAGGATCTTCAGCCTTGGACTAGACCTACCGCATCAGAATGTTCCTTTTATAAGGAGACCCCCAGGTGATTCATCCACTCACGGAACCCAGCGAGGCACTACTCCACCGACCCCATTAGGGGTCCTCACCAACGTCAACCTCATTCATTTCTCCAATGAGAAAACGGGCCCAAGAGCACACGTCAGCTGTACATCCTGCTCCTCTTTTTGTTTTTTTCCAATTGAAGTATTACTTGATTTACAGTATTGTGTTAGTTTCAGGTGTATAGCAAAGGGATTCAGTTATACATATACACGTATATATGTATATATCTATGTTCTTTTTTCTTCGATTCTTTTCCATTCCAAGATATTGAATATAGTTCCCTGGGCTCTACGGTAAATCCTTGTTATTTATCTCCTCTCCTTGTCACTAAGTTCCTTGAGGACAAGAAGGACACAAGACTCTTCTCTT